>NC_045479.1:600000-1200000 GCF_009650955.1 Corvus moneduloides
GTTACGTTCATTTGGATAGAAAATACTGGAAGTGCCTATCAAAGAACATTGAGCTGCAAACTTTGGAGTAAATATATGTGCATATTCGTTAAGCAACCAGCAACATCTAAACATGTCTGCAAAACACGAAGTAAAATGAGGTTGATTGATAGGTTGAAAATTATCAGCCTTTCTCCCTCAGTTGAATTTGGTACAAATTAACAGTGTCTGGAGACAAAAAGCATGGTTGACCATCTGGTTAGGTCATATCATATTAACTGGATGGTACTTGAAATTTGCTGTCATGTAGACAGATACACCTGTGCTGGGTCTGGAGGGGCAGCCATAGTCATGGAGACATGGAAGCATGGACCTCAGTCAGGCTGAAAGACTTGGGATTGTCCAGCTTGGAAAAGAGAAGGCTTTGGGGTAATTGCCCCTTCCAGTACGTGAAGGGAGCCTGCAAGAATGATAGAAGGAGACTATTTACAAGAGCCTGGAGTGACAGGAAAAGGGGAAATGGCTTCAAACTGACAGAGAGTAGGCTTAGATTGGATATTAGGAAAAAATTCTTTCCTGTGAGGGTGGTAAGACACTGGAAAAGGTGGGTCAGAGAAGTTGTGGATGCCCTATCCCTGGAAGTGTTCTAGGCCAGGCTGGATGGGGCTTGGAGCAACCTGGTCTAGTGGAAGGGGTCCGAAGATCTTTAAGGTTCATTCCAACCCAGACCATTCTATGATTAAGTCTGGATAAGCACACAAAAGAGAGCTGCCCACATCATTGTGCAAAAAAAATGGTGACCCTATCTCTACATTAGTCATTACCTAAATTAAATTTAATAACAAAAAATTTCAGCATGTCAGGTAGTAACTATTAAATGATAACATCTTTCAATTTAAAGTAAAAGTTATCCACTGCTGCTATGGTGGTATTTCTTATGGCTGCCACAGAAAACACTGACAACTCCATCAGCATAAGACTTTTATTTATTAAATAAAACAGAAAATTGTCAATATGATTAACAAGCTAATACTATAATAATGCAGAAATAATTGCATTATTGAATTTTAAATGCCTGTGGTTTTAGCATTTTCTTCTTCAAATATATCACTTATGGTAAGTCCTAATAATTTGTATTTATTTCTATGTATCTCTCATATTCAGAGACATTGGAAGGTAACTTCTCCATCATATCTGGATAACATCCTAATGAGTTTCTCTTATAGTACCCTAATTCCATGTTTCCTACTTAGGCTAAACATTTAGCAATAAATACCATTTTTATTTTCTTTTGTCCAATGGTATTAATGAAAGAATGAAATACAGGTGTTGTCAGCAGTAGATCTGACAGCATTTTATGTAGATGGGTTATATTTCTGTTAACCATTTACAAACTGGGTAATGTTCAACAAATATTGCCACCAAGTCCATGGTATGGTAGAAAGGAATTCTATTGACTTCTAGACACAGCCTGAGTGCTCAGGACCAGTGTTCTCTTGAGATATTATTGCAATCTTCTGCTTAGGAACTATGGTAACAACCACACTGGTGGTGATAATATCTCTATTTCAGTATAATGGGGGAAATTACCACTTGGGGGAAAAAAAGTAACAAATCAGCTTCATCTGTAGTTCATCTAAAAAACTTATTAGGAAAGTTATTAAGCCTGAGTAGGGAGAAATCACATGGCAGTTGGCTGGAGAGACATTATGTCTTGCACTGAACTCTCTTTGGGCCACATCAGAATGATTCCCAGGAATACACCTTCCATTACTATATGTTGCCTAGGACCAAGCAATGACTTTGTGCCCTTTGAAAAACTCTTCAGATTTGCCTTACTGTCACAAAAAGTCACTGACATAGAAGAAAATTTGCCCTTCCTGTTCATCTTTCTTGCCTCATGATGTGTGGGCATCAGTATGAGAGTCTGGGCGAAACCTGAGCCTCCCATACCTCCAGCTCTGGCTGTTTGTTTGCTCCATGTTCCAGACCACCATCTCTCTCTGGAAATAACCTACCTTAAATATGAGGGGTGGCAGAAGGAGCACTTGGGGTGTGATTTTAGAAGGAGTCTCATTTAAAGACTGGCAGCTTGCCCCTCTGAGGTGGATGTAAAAACAATGGACCTGAGCTTTCATGTTGCACTTTAGAAGAATTATTAGATTTAAAATCATGAAAACACACATTGTTCAGGTTGTCTGCTGGAAAGGTGTCAAAATGTAGTGTTGCAAACTGGCACAAATTATTTTCTCTATTATATCAGAGTGAAGCAGGTTATTGGGTTATTAATTGGCTTTAAAATAGATTCCAGTTATTTGAAATTTTCAACATGGCATTCAAGTTTAGATACTGATCTAAAAGGCCTTGTACTCCTTTTATACTACGAACTTTCAAGTTACAAGATGGTTATAGAATGTAATTCATGGCTATGTATACTAATCTCTTCACACTCGGATTAGTTTGTCTGGCCATCTCAAATTCTCATTAATCTCTTTCTGTCAAGTAATCCAGACAGCAGAAGCAATGCAAATGCATTTGAGGTGACCAATCACCATAAATATTGAATAGCACACAGTAAAAAGTAATACACTCACCAAAATATAGGCTGAAATATTTTTTTCACTCCTTTTCAACCCAGCCACTGTCACCCAGGCAATCTTGCATTCCTACCTTTCATACGAAAAGCTTTTTTCAAAAGAATGCCTTAAAAAAGGCATTTTGCCTTCAGTCTGATAGCACCTGGATACTTAGAATTACCTGGCCTTACAAATTGCTCATGAAAAGTCCTTTTAGTCATCTGTAATGCAGTGGAGAAACTAGGTTCATAAAAGAAGTGGCTCCTTGCTCTCAGCCCACCTTCTAGTCAGTGTGATAACCACTGGGAACCTTACCCTGGGTTTCTTTAATGCTTTCTGTAAGCTCTTCTCAAACCTGTTGCTGGATTTTTATTACAATATCGTCTTTCTAATTTGAGATAATCGACCATTTGAAATGATGCTTTAGTAACCCTGTTGTATCACCCTAATTATAACCTATTTGTGTTTTCTGTTTTCTCACAGTTGCTCAAAAATTAATGAGTGTTCCTTTCAAAGAGAATGTATTGACCCTATTTTAGTTGTGTTTTTGGCCTGCCACATTGCTCTTTTCAAGGTAACCTTGATATTGTTACAGACATACATCATAATTTTTTATGTGGGAACTATCTATCTTGATTTGGCTGTGGCCTTTTGTTCCAGTAAATCACAACATATTGCTATCTAAAAGTTTCCCCCAATTTGGCTGAGTTTAACTACAGAAGAATGGTTCTCTGGCTACATTAGAGAGCAAACACCAGTCATTTTGTTTAATGGTGTTGAATCTGGGGTGAAAATGTTACATGCAAAGTTACCTCAGGAGCTAATTAGAGGGCTTTTACTTTCGCAGTTTTTATTAATGACCTGTCAACGCTGTATAGTTCATAAAATATTCTGTACATCTACATGCTGATGATGTGACCTTGTACACAGTAAGAGCACAGATAAGGTATCAGACCTTGACTGTTCTAACTCAGAATTTATGGAGTGATTTTCACAATTTAAAGATACACTTTTCTGCAGAAATAAATTGGCTGAAAACCTTAGACAAATATAAAACACGTAATTAGAGGGGTAGTCTCTTATACTACAAACAGACCTAGGTGAACTGCAGGGGAAAATAAGACTTCCCTCACCTCAGAAAATTCCTCAACCACTGAAAAAGCCAAAGTTACCTTTTCTCTCTCCTCAAAGGAAATACTGATAAAGCTGGAAGGATCTAGATCTAAATACTTGCAATTGTAGCAATAGTTGTGACCATGATCTAGAAAACAGCCAAGCACATGCATGCCAAGTTGTTTTCAAATCAGCCACATTTTAGGATTTGGGATATTTTCATTTATTTGGGGTTTTTTTTTTGTTTGGTCTGTTTTGTTTTCTTTTTTATATAGAAATCCAAAGTGACAGTATTATCAGTGTTTGGCTAATCTGTTTGCAGGAAGAATTGCCTTCTTGTAGTATTTGCTTTGGATATTTTTTTAAGACAGTAATGTTGGAAAAATATCCTCAATAACAAAACCAATAGACTTTGATTCTTAGCCTAAACTATGGGATCTACATAAAGAACTATTAAACAATGACAGGTACATAAGGATCACACACTTCCTGTGTTTGAGAATGATGCTTGGAACTGCTAAACTCCTTCTTGGAATTCAGTGGAAGCTGGGTCTTTCTTTAAGTCTGATGATGGATCTTGTTCATGAACAAATCATTTAACCATGCCAGGCTGATTCCTCTTCTCTGTCTTTCTCCCTGTCTTCCTTCCCCCTGATAGTGTAGTTTTTCACAGGGTTATGTGCTTACTTCACTAGATTGCAGAGAAGATTAATTATTTTTTCTCTGAAAGTGTCTGAAATTGAACACGTGCATATGCTTTCCTTTACACATTCAGAACCTCTGGCTGCATTTTCTGGCTAAACAATTTAGGAGACAAATTTTAATAACACTTTTCACTTAGACTTTATTCCAGAGACACCATAGCAATTCTGAGAATTGTATTTAATAGCTGCTTGTACAAGCCTATATTGCTGATGGAGGGAATTCTTTTTTTTTTAAAAACCAGTATGCCAGTTCCTATCTACTCCTACTCACCAAGGGATTGATCCTTAACTTTCTCACCTCTCCCTGGCCACATGGATTATGTATAAAGATGTAGTGTTTACACCACTGCAGCCAGGATTCCTTCTTCATGCAGTTTTGAGGCTCAAATAGGCAGCAGAGAAAGAGAGATACACCAGGTAGAAGTGCTGGAAGGTGGCCCTTGTGGAAGGGAGAATGGAAGCCTAGCAATTATCTCCTTTTCATTGACAAAAACCGTTATTTTCTGATATTTTCAAATTGGTCAGTAGCTCTTGTTGAGACATGTCCTCAACTTCTGCCTGTGTCCTCTTCATTATCGCAAGTGAAAAAATGTACTTTTACGTATTAGCTTGATCTTGGCTACAAATTCTTGTGTGATTTTGAGATTGCAACTAAGTCCCAAACAAAGGGAACTCTGATATAAAATGGTTTTAGAAGTTTTATTTATTTCCGGAGTTACTCCTGTCACATTGGCAGTACCAAATCTTGAGAGCTTTAGAGGGTGAAAAAACACTTTTTCAGTTTCTCATACCCAGGCCTCCTGCTACAAAAAAAAAAGGTGGGGGGTGGAAGAAGAGGAGAAAGTATGTCGAAGGTGTGGTTTAGGTACTGAAGAAGTAGGAGTGGAAAAAACTGCAGGAGAGGAGAGTGCAAAATGTAACTGTGGAAGTCAAATACATGGACAAAATGACTTTGAGTAGAGAGAGAAATATTTGATCCATGAACAATGTGATAATGTGTTATCAGCTCTTGAGAAGCATACTACAGCAGGGAGTGTCATAAGAACAGAGACTGTTTCAGGAACAGCACACTTGGCTGTTCAAAAAACAACACTGTCTTTATGTAGTGCCATTTCTTGTAGTTACTCACTCTCTGCTAGTAAATCCTAGAAGCCCTGCCCTAGACAAGACATCTAAACACTCCATGGTTATAACAAAAAAACCAGGTTTTACTCCAAACACAGTTCCATGTGCAAAGATCCAGACATACAATTAAGTTGCAATGGTCTAACACGTTTCCATGATGACTCTCTGCACATGTACTCTCAGCTGTCATGATGTAAACTTATGTTCTTCTACCCATTTCACTGAGGTTTAAGTTGGTGCATTTTAACCAATGTGCTATGGTTTAGAACTATGCAATTTACTACATTGGCTCAGCAACACATGGCCTTTATTAAGCTGTGGCAATTTGATTATGCATCTGAGCCCAAGACAAGAGACAACATATGGCTGCAGACATAACTGAGGGTATTCCAGGGAAACAAAGGGATAGTTATAGGTCAGAGTGGTAGGTGGTGGTTCCAGCACACTGAGTTTAACTACTGGTAAGATTCTCCAGATTTCATGGAGAAGGAAAGTTTTAAGGAGAAGTGAAGAAGAACACCAAAATTATTATTATCTCTGACCATGAAAACTTCTTGTTTTGGGGACTGTGAGGACAACCTATGGGACAAAGCATGAAAATGTTTGAAATTTTAATAGGCCAGACAGGAGTAAACAACTCATTAATGAAGAAGAGCTGATAGGAGGTGTGAGCGAGATCAGCTATGAGGTTATTAAAACAACAGCTAGTTTTATATTTGATACGATATGAAAATTATGCCAACAGAAGAAAATGAAAAGACGGAGTGAAACAGTTAAAATAAACAAGCTAGAAAATAATTTTTGCCAGGCATATCCTTAATGGATGTGAGGATGATTGCTTTTGTCAAGGCAGAGAAAAGAATGTTGCAGTAATCAAGATGTGCTGTGATTAATGTATGGGAAGAGCTATATATTAGATTTGTTATGCAGAAAGAATCTACTAGAGAGAGACAAGACCTGAAGGGGTGGCTGTAGAGAGAGATTCAGCTCTAGGATGAAACCATCTAATAAAAGTTTAAGTTTACAGGTAAAGTATAGGTTTACATTTATATTTGCTGTCCTAACAATGTTAATAAATCTTAGTTTATTATGGAACAGATATTTTTTCCTGCTCAAACCTGACTTTTGCCCTAAGGTTTACCAAAAATAGTGCATGTGAAAATTTATTTCTGTTTATTTTCCCTTGCTTCCTTTGTCTTTTTAGAAACATGTATTTCCTCTTTAATCATAAATTCCAAGGAACTTTTCTTTGCTGCTGCTCCTGTTGTGTAGATCATGTGATGTACTGTCTCGGACCTTGGAGACAAAGTTTTAGGAGGAAGCGCTCCGGAATGAGCGCCTCCTCCAAAGGGACAAGGGCCTCCCCTTTTCCTCCGCCAATGAGACAAATGGGTTACATCAAGTTAAAGCTGGAAAGAAACCCAAACTGTTTATAAACACAAAACAAACCAGGGTAGAACAGGATAAAAAACCCAAAACCTCAAATTACAACAAATTCCTGGTGAGGGAACAGACACACGGGCTCGGACCAGCCGGGACCACCCCGCAGGCCCGCCGGCTCTCCGGACAGAGGGAAGGGAAGGGAGGCAGTGAGGCAAGGCGAAGGGAAGGGAAAAAGAACAAAAAAACCACAACACAACCTATTTCCAGCTAGCCGGAACACAAAAACACCAAAGAGCAGCACAGCGCTCCCAGCGCGCTCCCTCCCGAGCCCCGCCGGGACCCCTGGAGCCCCGCGCCGTTGGGCTCCGCTGTTCAACCGACCCGCACCCGGGTCCCGTGGCTGTGGCCCCGCCCCCCCGGTCCATCTTAAAGACACAACGTCCTTGGGCACTAAGCGGACAGTTAAGGAATAAAGCGGCCTCATAACATCACCCCAGGACATGTGCATAGCAATGCTGACACTTGAAGTGTCACTCTCCTTGCTTGGTTGAGCTCAGGGTCACCCTGATGTTAGGTGTAACGTGTACAAGAGCTTTGCACTAGTAGGACATGTCCTCCCAAGAGCTTTGGACTGACTCGCAGGACATTTTCCCCTGGGACGGGAAGCCCAGTTGAAGATAGGCCTTGGTTGGCTCCCAGATGAGAGGAAGGGAAATTAAGCATTTTAAAAGAAACAGATTTCTGCAGTAAATGTAGTTTAATGCCTTGATGGAGCTGATGAGGGAAGGATGTACAAGTTATGCCAAGACTGGGACAGCTGAATGTGCTGTTGGGGATTTCACAGCTTTCCAGATACAAAGTCAAAAGTCAGACATGGGGAGGTTTTTGATACAGCTTCCAGCACCTTTTGCTCTCAAGTTCTTCAGTATGGATATTCACATAGATTCTTTTTGTAAATGTGTCTTGGTTTCATTTATAGCTCTTTGGAAGCAAGAGCTCCTCCTTTGTGTGGGGAGGCTCACACAGAATGCAGAGATCAGATATCAATCCTGGTCTCTTTCCTGTGATGCCCCAAGGACAATCTGTTCCTCTTGATTTGTTGTGCCAATCACATGTCACAGGGGTGGTATTAGAGGTTTTAAACATTCAAACTGTGGTCTTCCCTGACTCCAGGAGCAGAAACATGCAGAAAACAGGGCAGTTTGAGCAGGATCAGGTTTAGGCAGCACTGCTAACAAGCATATCTTTCTAAAACTGGAATTAAAAACATTGGTGTGGCCAGGGCAGGAATTAATTTCAGCACAAACACAGAAGTGCCAAGCAACATTCAACGCTACTGAAATTCTATGGTAATGTGAAATATAAAGAACATCCTAAAATTACACAACTAAATGAAGCAAAGATTTAGTTCTCTAGAATTTAATCACTAAAAATGGAGGCCTAGAACTGCTTATCATGCTTGTATGGATTACTTTCCATGAGCCAGATAAGCAGAATTTCAGCCCATGGGGGTGAAAAAGAAACTGTAATAACCCTAAAAAGGTGTAGGACTACTTATTTATAGACATGCATATAAAAAGTCCCAGTATGAAGTCAGTAGACAGGCTTCAAACACAAAAAATAGCCAGCTCTAAGTTGCTTCTGAATTATGGTGAGCCCTAAAGACGGCCTAAAACCAATTAACTTCCTTTTTTGGTAGCCTTTTTATGTTTTAAAATGACCAAAGAGATCTCTTTGAAAATATATTTTTAAAAAAATGCTTCTAGAATTAAACCTTTTGTAAGAAGCTTCAGCCTGGAGCAATATTTAATGGCTGAGCTATAAAGCACTGAAAACTTTCATAAAGGGGTTCATAAAGAAACACCAACTGACCCTGAACTCAAGGAGGTCTAGCAAGCTACACTATAATAAACACAGTGTCTAGTTAATTTGCCCTTAACAGGTATATGACATTTGAGTAAGATGTAGTTACTTTATGCTCACTTTCAGCACGTATGTCCAGTATATATAAATGACAGAGGGGGGATACTGCAGTTGAGAGGTTTACTGTAAGTTAAAGTGTGGTTAAAAACTCTGTTAGCCAGAGTTTTTTTTCCATGTGGTTGTAAGGTGCCTAGCATGAATGGATGGAAAGACCCTTTTAATCTACGTTTCCTACTCCTAAGCCTCCTCTAGGCTTGAAATCGTGTGGGTTGTGTGTACAGCTCATTTCCAGAGCAGTTGCATTAAAACATAAGAACTGCTGTTACAGCTGCTGTCACTTTACTGTTCATGCCGTGGCAACTGCTAAAATCTAGACCCTGATCCTTACCTGATAAATAGATGTAAGACAAATAAAACATCTAAAAAAAAATCCATAAATGGCTTCAATAGAAATAACAGTATGTTCACTCACTCTCTCTAGTGTGTAATTTGTATGAAGTACTCCATCCATGTGTTCCTCTGTGTTTAATACAGGCACAAACACATGCAGGATGTGAGGCATGAACCTAAGTCAGAGATACCCCCTCATTATTTTTTGTAATTGTTGTAATTGCTCAGGCATCATCCACCCTTTATAACACATTTTTTATGTCTCAAGATGTTTCTAGTATGGGTGGCTTGAGGACTAAGTTTTCATCCAGAAGGAGGCAAATATTTATTCTAGGTCATTGCCTCATCTTGGCCAGTGAGAGATGCTCTTGCACTAACATGACATCTGTGCAGGGTCTTCAATCTCACCCTTCATCACCACCCTGTTCTCCACCCCCTCTCTCCCCTTGCAACCTCAGCCACGCTTGGCCTTCAGGCTAGATCTCGCAGTACAAGCAAGGCATAGCTACAAAACAGGTCCCATTTTCAAGCATCCTACATTTAATTTTAAATTCCTCATCCTAGCAGTGGTCAGATTTTTTTTCCGAAACAGACAGGAAATGAAGGAAAGGCAGATGTTTGTCAAGGCTTATGTTTGGGAAGCTGGTTGCTTAAATGTGAAAATCAGTTACACTTTAACTGTGAATGAGGAGCACAAAAAGCATATTCTTTCCTCAATATGTGTTTGCAGAACACTTCTCTTTTTTTCACCTGCAATATGTTCCTTTATGCTCTGCCTCTACTTGGTTATCAGTAATGTATTGTGGGCCTACCAATGCTGCCTGTTTTCACAAACTTTGTGGAAAAATGCCATCCATCCCCATGGATTCATTGGTTCATGAAGGTATTGGTGAAAGGTGGGATAGATTTACTCAACTTTTCAGCATAATATTGCAATTGTTCACTGCTAGGACATGAAAAAGGAATTTCCATTAGTGTAAACAGCTCAGCTACTGAGCTTAGTGATTGCTGTGAGGGGTCTGTTTGAGGTGGGTATTTATAGTTCTTTGATAGACGACTTATTAAAGCCACTCTATGTAAGTATTGTTTAGAGTGCTTGCTGTGCATGTGGCTTGCATCTGAGTACTTGTCTTTGATTTGAAAGGTATTTTACCTACACTTAGAAGTCTTTAAGAGCCTGAACCACTCTTGCATTTTTTGTTATGAACTGTTGGCAGAGGAGTTTTAGGGAATTCGGAATTTCTTGTAACAACAGAAACGGCCTTTGTTTCTACAGACTTCCCTTTGAACTCACTAACCTCCTGTCAGCAGAAAGCAAAATGGATAACAGCATCTTCTCCATTTCTCCAGTCTTTGGTCCTCCCCAGGATGCAAAGGCTGGCCTTGCTCTGTATGCTTACCTTGCTAACAGGATCCAGACCTCAGGATGAGAGCTACAGAGGATTATCATGGCCAAAGTTTATTACATATCCTAAGTTCATATTAACTTCTGTGCTTTGACATCTGCCCTGAAAGATCTAAATTACAGATTGCCATTTTTAAACTGGGTTGTGATTACACGAGCCCATGCTTTTGCTCAGAACCAAAACTGCTCGGATCATGGTGGGGCTGTAACAGCAGAAGAATCCATTTCATTGGTGCCTTGTTGAAATACACTCCCACATCTAGGATGTCATTGCTAGGGAGCAGAGGCCACACCATTGATTTCCTTTCCTCCAGTCAATGGGAAAATGGCATACCTAGTCAGCTTTAAGTGGCATACTTCTTGGCTATGTTTTACTCCCAGCAGTTAACAGCCATGAATCAATGCCTGCTACAATTAACTCCTCTTGGCTTGGCCTTGACTTGTTTCATGCTGCTACTTTACTTGACTATACCTTTAACTTTGCCTTTGTGGTCACTATTTTCATGAGTTTAAAAGGCGAGTTGGTGTCTAGGATAGTGAGTAAAATAACAAGTGAAAGGAAGGTGGAACAGTTGAAAACCAAGAAAAGAAATTATGTTAAGAGTTCTAGATTATTTTCCCTCTGTCTTTCACTGTGGCCATGCTACTGGAGATGGATTTGATCTTGAGGTAGCTACTTCCTGTACTGCCTCCTCTGACCCTGAGTCTTCTTTTAAGACTTCTCTTAAAGTTGGTAGAATGAAGTCCTGGAGGAGCCCTCCTGTTTTGAACATCTTTGCTAGAGACAAATCTTATGTAGAAATTCCTTCATCCTTCCCCAGTTCAAGGAATTATATCCAGCTGCATGAGAGAGGAGAAAATCTTTGCAACCTCTGAACTCTAAAGCTTCCATATAGGAGTCAAATATTATTAATACAATTTTTATATACCAGTGTGAGAACTCTTATTATGATAATTTACTGCTAAAATGGTACACAAAGGCTTCAGTTTGGGTAAGTTGGGAATAACCTGTTGAAACTTAAGCTGATTACTCCAATACATCTGACAAATTTGTCAGCATGGATTAATTGTTGTTCAGAAGAAATGTTAACCACACAGGGCACACCATTTGAGGGAACATTCAGAAGACAAAGCCAGAAGGGAGAACCTTGCCCCTAAATTAAGTTTATGGTTTTCTGCCTCAAAAATATACACATTTCTGAAGCCCTTTTGTAAGTTAAATCTTACATATCACTACTAACTTCTGTTGCTTACAGTTCTGCTGAAATTAATTTATGTTGACATTGTTACCAATGTCAACATACTTTTTAACAGAGGTGAACGATTTTTAATACATCTCCTATGTAAAAGCTACAAACAGGACACTGTTTGTGCAAGACCTGTCACCTGTAAGTGAGCATGCCAGTGGTCCCCGTTTATCAATCATTAAAGTGGAAATTTTTCTTTTTATTTCCCACATTACTTACTCTAGGACTTTCCAGTGTCCTGAGTTAATATAGGGTGGATAAAACTGTTTGAGGCAAGTTTCTAGATTACTTCATCACTATAGAATATTACTCAAAATTTTATAACCTGAAATAGTTGAAACAGGTCGGACAACATTTTTTTCAGTACATCTGAATTCATGGAAATTCAAAGGCTTCCCAGGAGTGAACTGTAAATTCTAATAAAGCACAGGTAAGATTCTGGCTTGCTTGTCTTTCTGGGATTTTTGTGCTTTGAATTTTGCTACTTCTGTGCTGTTTTTCTCACCTGTCTTCCTCCAAGTCAGGAATCCCAGACTAGCTAGGATCTGCAACTCCTCATAGAGAAATATCTGAGTTCCCTTAGGTTTTGTTTCAAACCTATGCAGCAAAAAAATAATTGAGTTCTCAAATCCTACATGAACCAGATTTAATTTTTTCTGGCTGTCTTGAATTATTATTCTTCATAGGTAGAATATATTTCTCAATTCTTCTGAAACAGAAGTTGGGATACCAAACTGTGAATTGTAACAGTGATATGTAGCTATATAACAGTAACATCTAGAGGGTCGGTACTTCATTCTTTATCTTGGCACAGCCTTTGGACACATAACTGCAGTCTCTGTTTTAAGGGCTTTGCGGGAAAAGTTTAAGGCAAGAGTAAGGGACATACCTAAGGGAAGTGGATACAACAGATATTTTAGAATTACTGGGGATCAAACAAGATATAGAAAATACTTGTTACTGATAGAAGTTCACAGAATCCCTTTTATTCATTGAATATTTATGTGGTCTGTGCTATGCAGTTTTCTTTGGCTTCTGTGTTGGGAAGTATGGAAGTGGTGAAAGTTCCTGTTTGTCAGCTCTCATATCCATTTTCTTGCAAGGTGGGACATATAGGAGATTATGATGTGCAGAATAACAAAGGATTGGAACAGAATATAGTATCCAAGAGTTGCAGCTTATGGCTGTTGCACCAAGTTGCACCCCATTCAGGGATATTTCTTTCATGAATTGGATTTCATGTCCAATTGCCCAGGAGCACCCAAAAGCACCTACACTGTTGACTGCCAGAGTGTAAGCAAACAGCAGAGAAGATGATAGTCCTTCTTGTAATAAACTCCTGAGCTCTTGAGCTCTGCTCTCTAAGAGAGCAAATGCAGTTTTCTGTGTTGAGGTTCACTGGGTCTGTGTAGCAGCGGGGTCTTGTCCTTGTGCACTTTGTTCTGAGTTCAGAGTAAGTCCCAGAATAAGTTTTGTGATGGCCTATGGTGGCAAGTAATTGGTACTTGATAACCTTTGGTAACACTTGACAACCTCAGGGACCTCTTATATTTCCTGCATTCCTAAAGGATTTGTGTCTGCAATTCCCTTGTACTGCCAGAAAACAGAAATCATCTTGTTGTCCTGCAAACAGTGTACCAGAACCTGTCTCTATCCTGGTTATGTCATTCTTTTACTTTACTTTCACAAGGCTTTCCCTTTTATTTTTGTATTGCTACCACTGAATAATACACAGTCCCACAGCTCTGGTGAAAAGAACCTGATGAAAGTGAACATATAAGAAAAATATTAGTAGCTGCACTCTTCTTAGCAGAGGTAATGGCCATTGACATTAATGGGAATTATGCATGTGTGGAAGAAGAGTATGGCCCCTTTACTTACCAGAGCCCTTAAGATGTTTTAGTGAGCCATGGTGGTGTTCTAAATATCATGAAACCCAAAGGAGATAGAGAAAACAACCTCTGGCACTGATGAGCTGGATTCATTGCTCTAATGTAGATGGCTTTTCAGGAATATTTCTGTTTCTTCTCCTGTGGAAATAGTTGTGCATGCACTATTCATTGACATGAAAGAGGAAAAGGTAAGGAGAGTGGACAGAAAACTGAGAAAGGAAATAAAAAGCAATCCAAGTTTGATGTCAGACTGTCACAAAGAAACATAAAAGTCCATAATTAAGCATTGTACTCACACACACGTACATATAATTTTACACATATAATATTTTTGTCTGCCTTTTATTAAAATTCTAGTCTAGCCCTGCTTTGCACTATGTTCTGTTTTATAAAAGTAAAATGTGAAAATCTACTGATAAGCCAAAATAATAACAACTTTATGGCATGTCAGGGCTATTTTTTTATTATTATTTTTTAACCTTGATTGTGTTATAATAGTGAACATATGTATCCTTGGCCTTAATCACCTTGTCAAGTTAAAGTGTATATTCAACTTCATTTACATGACATATGATCTAATGCTGGAGAACAACAATACCATTGTAGGGCTAATTGAAAACTCTGAGCTGAGAGCCAGAAGAAACCAATGGTCTGATTGCTGAGGGTCCCAGGGAAAGGGATTTATTCCCACACCTGCAGTTGGTCCATAACACTAACATTGTTACCAACATCTGGGTCTAATCAGCACAGCGGCCTTGATATGCTGCTCCCGTGGCACATAAATTTAGCATTATATTCATTTTAAAGGCCCCCTCTTTCAGTTTTTTAAGGACAAGATAGATTCATGGCTCCTCAGAGTCTAACAAAGTAGAAGCCACAAACAGAGTAAGTTACTGCCAGGTTTCTTAGACCATACCTACCTAGTACATGCCTAGTAAATTCCATTAAATAATGGAATTTAATGCTCAGTTCTAGTTTTCAAAAATGCATCTCCACAGAACGCAAAGTTCAGCTGAATAACTATGTTTAGGGTAGAAAGCACTCTTTTCCAATCACACATATCAGTTTTTATGGTGACATCTGAGCCCCGCCAGGCTCAGGGATGGCTACAGAACCAGTGACATTCCCATTGGTTCCCAGGGTTGGTGTCTGACCCCAGGCCCAGGGAGAAGCTTGTCCCACAGTCTGGTGTGAAGTTAAAACACCATTCATAAAGGTGCTGAAAGTATTCAGAGCAAACTGGAAATTGTACAAAGAGAGGGGAAAAAACCCCATAGGACTGAAAGCCAGGCTGCCTAGGCCAGGAAGCAAAATTTAAAACTTCCCTGGTTGAGGATAGGCAGTGATTATTTTTGCTAATGCATCCCTTGGCTGCGTCTATAATTATCTAACTGGCTGTTTGCCTTTGTATCTTCATGTATTTTTCTGGAAAGAATGGGACAGACATGGATACCCTTACAGAAGGAGGGTTTTTCTGACATTTTTCAGTGTCTATGTATCTTTAATATCTGGAAATGGTGAATGTAATTACATAGAGAAATTTTGTTAGAAGATCCAGAACTTGACTTCTGATTGTACCTCTGGCACTGATCTTTTGTGGCAGTAGGCAGTTCATTTAACTATTGTCTCTCTTACCTACTTTGCCTTTTGGGGATAAATAATAATGTCGAGAACTGTTTACCTAAGGTTTCAAGGTGGAAAAACGACACAGGGGCATTATGGAGGCTTAACCTTGCACCACTGATATAGGGTAATTACATCAACTGGATGAAATCATAGAATGGTTTGGGTTGGTCCTTAAACATCTAGTTCCAAGCCCTATATTGGAATGTGGGGCTCTATCTTAGTCACTACTGTCAGGAAGAATGTCCATTTAATGACATTTGCTCATTGCAAAGGCACAAAAAGTGTAGTTTTGTAACCTCTGGAGCCTTCTCAATAGCAGCAGGATGCTGGAAGAGGGAGGAATTTCCTTTTCATTGCTAATAACTCCAGGTGGAATTTTTAAACTAAGGAGTCATAACTTAAATCCAGAAGACATCAATGGAGATCTTAACATGCTGAAACAGATCCTCTGCCACTATAAATTGCGTTAGTGCTATTAATTTCAGTAGAACTACATTTCACCTCACTTGAAGAGAAGATGCATTATTTATGGTATGACTACAAAATCTGTCACTTGATGTACCATAGAAATGTGTTCTGGCACTAGCAATTGGTTTTGGTAGCACGCCAGTTTGCTGGCTTTGAAGGATTTCCAGTAGCCAAAGGGGATTTTTAGCCCCCAGTGTCGCCCTGCCCCTGCTCTCCATTTGCATGGGTCCTCAGTAGATTTGTCCCATTTCTCTTCCAGCTGGAAGAACCCCTTGTCAGCTCCACTGAGGTTCAGCACAGTTCTGTGACCTCACATGCAAGGGGGATCAGGAACAGCATTCAGGGAATCACAGGGTGGGATTGTTAGAGATGTTCTGTCTGTGCTGTCCTCATTCTTGGTTCATTTGCCTCCACAAGAGTGAACACCTGCTGTCCTGCTTTTCTGCACTCCTGACCAGCTTTGTGAACAGAATGAGAAATCTAAATTTCAATACCTGTGGTTTAACCACAGCTTCCACTTGCAGGAAAACCTCCTGTGCTGCCCATGGGAGATGCATGGGTGGGAGAAATGAGACTGGGGTCCCTTGATGTCTCTGTGGAGGGCTCTTTCTCTAGTTTAGCTCTTTAAATTCTCCACATATTGAAAGTACTGCTTAGATGACTTAAATTCTAATTTTTGTAGTAATTGACTGGCTGATTTCAAGAGCTGTTCTCTCATTAGTTGATCTTATAAATGGGAGGAGTCTGGCAAAATTAACAAAACCAGAAAGATCAGAGTAATGTAATTTGTTGTTGTGGCTTCATTAATGCCACACAGAAATCTCACATTTGTGTTGAATGCGGTAAAAATAGTGTAAGCATAAAAAAAAGATTGTATAACTGTATGGCCACTATGGGGAGATCAGAGAGTCTAGGCTTGTATTTCAAGTCCTTTACAAGGACATTACTAAAACAGTCATGTCTGACTTCATGACAAAGTCTTCGTGATGATGCAAGTAAAATACAACAGTTGTATTGGAGAAATTTAGAAGAATAATCAGACTGTGGAGAAGGAATCTCACATCCCTTCATGTTTTTCAATCAAAGTGCTAATGTCACAAGTAGAAGAAAAAGGAGTTAAACTTATGCCATTGGAATGTTCAGATAATTTGATCATATTTATTTTAATATATGAAATGAAAAAAATATGATCAAATACAGATATGTTATTATTTTAATCATAATATCTTACTTCATTTTATGTCGTTCCTTCTAATGTGGTACCAGCAGATCTAATGAACTATTTAGGTTTTTTTGCATTTCAAAGCATGACCTCCTAAAAATTAGGGTATTTCTTTCATCCAGGATAATTTTGCTGAAAAACACCCAACTTTTCAAACATTAGCATATATTAGATGTGGAAAGGATCATTGCACATATCACAACAAATGAAATGATTGCAAAACGCACTATAAAATACAGAAAAATTCACAAATATTATTCCAATACTTTCTCAGAACACTTGTAACAGCAATCTACAGCTAAGCCCCAGTTCTGCAAGTCATAATGTGAGAGTCTGCTAGGCACAGTAACATACCCATGTGGTGTTGATTGCAGACCTGGAGACATTTTCCTGAGGTGTTTTCTAAAAATCATCTTTTTTTCATCATAATTAAGCTATCCAACACATTTTTTCCTCTTTATGAATCATTCACAAGGTAAGGCTATTTCCTCTGACTCTGTCTGTTAGGTGCAACTGGTATAGAAAAGTTAATGTGAAGAATATCTGACTACGTGATGTTCACAACTTGTACATTTCAGTCATCCAGTATGGATAGGTCTTCAAAAGGACCTGGAATCATTGCAGAAATGTTGTGGTTTGTATACATCAGCCTTGGAATTAGGAACCTGCTACTGTCACCTATTTGCCGTTGAAGATCAGAGCCTCTGTTGTGCATCACTCTGGTGATTAATGTAAAACACAGGATTGAGGTTCTTCCCTCGCTGTGGATGACTGAAACATTTTAAGCATCAATGTCAGGAACAGGAAAAGAAAAAAAGAGTGAAGTTTCAATATACATCTAAGGCACTCAGTTCTTGCTGAATACTGTGGTGCTCAGGCATCATTCTTTAGATTTTTGAAAATTGTAGTTATTCTCCTGATGATTGCAGCGAGCCATTTTTAGATTCCAGTGCAAAGAAATTTAGATTCTTTAGTGCAAAGAAAAGCAAGTGACAGAAGTTTTGGAAGTAAATGATGAGAGGTGGAAGTATAAGCCTCATTCAAATATTCAAATACATGTTCGGGCAGAGTTTTTGCAAGTATTTGCCCTCTTCCAAAAGTTTCATGAAAGGGATATTTCTATCTGTGTTCCATACAGCTCAATGTCCATTCTATTTTAAAAGATTATAAAACTGTTGCATTGTTTACCTCTATTTTATTAACCGCAGTGACACTTTTTTGGTGTGTTCCAACATTTTTTTTTTTAAATACAGAAAATGACAAATTGCCTTAATTTGTAGCATTGATCTTCTTCAAAATTCCTTGATTTCAAACCAAGCAGATGATTAAAAGCTGAAAGACCATAATGAATCAGATCTGCACTACATTGTTTTTGCACTCCTCCCTTAGAATTGTGTCTGAAGTACAAAGGATGGCTGGTCTAACATAACAATAAGAATAGAAGAAAGCAAATGTTTCCATGTGATAATAACTCTTAAATGGTTTTTGCAGTCCCTCCAAAAGGACATGCATCAGGCCATTACAGCAAATACTGCATGTTTTTACTGCCAGTCTGTTACATAGAAGTTTTAGTTGCATCATACATTTAATTGCCACATTAAATCATGGTTTCTAAACATCAGTTCATAGCAGGATCCTTCTCTGAAATCTTCTTTTCTCTTTGACGATATAACCAATACTGAAAATGTCTTTTCCCTTTGTAATCTAAATTCCAATTCTGTGTTCATAATACTATTCCTGCCTACTGCAGCAACTCACTACTTACAACAGTGCAGAAGGAAAAGTCCTTTTCTCCCTTGAATGTGCATATTCCTGGTGGGGCTTAAAAACTTCCATAAATCAATAAAGTAATTGCTGCATAATGACCTATTGTTGGTGAGCGTGCCCAGAATGATGTCATTGGGGGGTAATGGAGCTACTGAATCAAAAAAATGGCAGCTGTTCCCAATTTATTTGAGAGTCAGTTGGACAGAAAATTAAATAAACACATAGACAAGCAGGACAAGGGCAAGTCCTTGCACTATTCTTACGATAGTTTTAATTCAATCGCAGGAGTCAGCAGGCAGCTGATATTGTGGCCCAGAGTTTCAGTAATTGCCTGTCTCCCCTCTCAGTCAGGCTGCACATGCTCATTTCATCATTTTAAGCTTTTGTGACTCAGATTAAAAAAACCGAAAACCAATGAAACAAAGATGAAACTTAGTTCTTTTCTCTCCCACCCTTCCCTCCCTTCTCAGCATAGCAGGCTATCCAGGAGATGTATTAATAGAGAGAAATTTTCATTTCTTCCTCCATCTGCCTCTACGGGGTCTCTACCCTTCTTTCCCTAGGATATGAAGGGGAGTTTTCCTTTTTTTTTAATCACTCATATGTCCTTTGGGAAGCCCCCTAAAGTTTCATATTCGCTGGGGAGAGAAAAAATGCCGCCCGGCTTCACACTCTCTTCTCTGCTGTGAATAACAGCTTTGATGTGCTCCTTTGAAGTTCCTGGCTCCAGGCTGCATTAGGGAAGCATCAAATGCAGCCTTAGCACCGTGTGTGGAAGCTGGAAGCATGTTGTGTTTGCACACTGGACACGGGGGCACCCACTGTGCTTGTGGGGGCCGAGGGAATGCAGGGGAGCAAAACAGGAGCAGGTCTCCAGCACAGTGAACTTTTTTCTTTTCCCTATTCCCATTTCCTACTGGTGTGGCATTGAGAGCGCGTAAACATCCATGATATTTTCCAGTTCTTGTAGCTCCTCGTGATACCTTTGGACCCTTTAGAAGCCCTGATATGGGTCAGAGCATTGGGACATCATATCTGACTCCAGTTGGATTTTGTTCTCTGTTAATTCAGGGCAATGTGGCTTCAAATGCTGCTTCAACTGTTGTGGCATTAAAATAATCACAGTGATTTTTATGGACACTAAAAGAAGTTTGGGTCACTGATCAGTTATCTGACTTGTACTAAGAATTAAACTGTCTATTCCTTAGTAGTTGGATTCTTAATATGACAGTTTTCACATTTCTAAACAAGTGTGGGTTTTTAACATCTCTCTTTTTTTTAAAACTTACAGATGGATTCTTGTGTGTGTGTGTTTTCTGTGTCTGCATAACCAGACACAGTGAAGTTGATGTTTGTCTCCAAGATGGAGAAGTGCTTTTCCATATTTTTCATCACAGATCTCTTCAGATCAGACATCTCTTTGATCATTTCAACTGTGTTTTATATGCTTCATAATTTCCTTGCTGAGTACCTTATGTTACATGTTACTTTATAAATCAATAAATAATAGCAATAATTAAAAGGGTGTTCTGCAGTAGGGAGCTAGATGAAAAATAGGTTATTCCATTAACCTTTTACCTCTGGAGACAGGAATTTTAAATTTGTGTTAGGTCACAAGAGCAAATCAGTTGGTCTCTTGTGATCTTCAGTCCACATCACAAACCACTGCCTCACTTCTCGCAGTCCCTCCTGATTGACAGCTTTAGTCTGGAAGAATAACAGATCTTTTGCAGCTTGGAAGACTGAAATGCAATGGCAATGCCAGCACCTACGCCCACTGTGCCTTGTTCTTTAGAGAACCATTTGGGAAAAAAGGAGAAAAATCAAACCCTTCCAATGCCTGTTATCCCCACAGCCTGAAATAATATTTAAATATGAAAACTGCAACTGGTAAAAGTAGGAAGTAGCTTGTGCAAGTAGGAAGGTGGAGGTTTTTCAGCCCTGCCCTATAAAGTAGCTCTCAGAAGGCACAAAAAGTTCATCACAAGAAAATTAAGGGGGAGTTGGTGGTGTGTCATTGTATACCCAAGTGTAGGCAACATATGTGAGGAGCTGTCTATTCCATCAAAGATCTCACTGATCACACAAACTTACAAACAGACCTTTAGATTATTATTACTCTCATATCCTTTTTTTCCACTTCTGCCTTCCTCCATCAGTTACTGATGGAGCACTGTTTGTATTCTGAGGTCTGAGTGGCCAAGTGAGGTGTAAAAGAGATAAATAACAGATATTCACAATCAGTGTCACAATAATATGACTTTTTTTCTGAATTACTCTGAGACCAGGAAGGCGAATTAATAAGCAGAATCTCTTATAAGGCTTAAGATGGAAAACCATCTTAAAAATAAAGGTGGCACAAATTTTGGAAGAAAGGCTTTTTTCCTAGAAAATCTGCATTTTTACCATTTCCTTGCTTGTTTTATACAGTGAGATTAAAAGGGTATTTTTTTCTATTATGTAATTTGAAACCAAAAGGACTTGAATTATATTTCTTAATAAAAAAAATGAAGACTTCTAAAAGTTCTAAGGATTCTAAAAATTCTAATTTTTGACCAAGACATTTCAGTCTGTTACTTTGAGGAGTACTTTCTGCCAAGTCTCAATCTTTCCTGTTATTTCTCATCTGTCTGCAGGTCATTTATAGGGAAAGAGACAGTGCTTTTTGATGCCACTTGTGAAAGATGCCCCAGAGTGGACTACAATTTTTGTCTCTGCTATTCCCATTGCCAGGATCTCACACACTAATTGCCAGCTGATTTGTGCTGAACACTGGTATGTTCTTTACTGCAAACTGGTTTTTTTATCTAGTTGTGATTATGCTTTGTTTGGAAGTGGGAAATTATTGAAATTTTATCAGTATAATACCTTCAGGGACTCAGCCTCTTCCTCATATCTGTAGTTCCTACTTAAGAAGTATGGTATTGACGTGGGGAGGACTTCTGAGGGCACCAATTTATGTTTTATGTTGTTGCCATCCTAATGATAACCTTAGCAGATATCAATCTTAGTACAGTTAGTAGACAAAACCAATGAAAATAGACTCAGTGTGTTTCAATTCTTAGCATTGAAATGTCGCTTGGAATAAAGATACAAAACTGTTTATGATGGGAGGGGAGTCTGGGAGTGTTGTGGGGAATTTGACTAGGCCTAACAGGGATGTGGAAGGAGAAGGAAGTTCTGAGATTCAAATATGGAATTTGATAGAAGAGAATAATTTTTAGGCGTGGGAAAATAAGTATGAGTATGAAGCTTGCCTGGTGTACTTCCACAAAAAGTTCTTTTCCTAAGAAACCGGTCTCAGTTTGAAAAAGTTCTGTTTTCTCATTCTCAGTACAGTGTCTGTGAAACAAGCATCTCTTAGAGGTGAAAGAATTTCTCAGAAGAAACTTTTCCACCATTCCTTAAGATGATCAGGTGCTAGATAACACTGAGACTTCTCTGGAAAATGTCATCCTAAGCTTTATGAGAATACCATTTGTCCAAGGTTTTTGGGGTGTTCTGTGCTTTGTGATCCACATGGCTGGAGGGGGACTGTCACGTTCCACTGTGGGAAACTGTGAGGAGTTCTTTTAAAAACAGGTGGTCTGGAATGACATCAAGTCAACTGAGACAGCCTTCTGTCTGAGAACTGTTTATTGGTAACGAAAAAACCAAAAACGAGTTGTCCCACCAAAGAGGGCTAGAAAAGACAGAAAAGGAGGAAGGAAAATGGAAAAGGATTGGTGGGAGAGAGAGAGAGGAGACACAAAATGTAGACATTATCACCAGAAAGTTGGGGAGTGCCATCGAGGTCCAGGTGGTGGGGGTGTGTGCATGCTGCCTGCCAGAGAGCCTGCACAGCTCTCAGAGAGGCATGGCCCCACAGGCACAGCTCCCATTGTGATGGGTGGCCGGACACAAGATGAGTGAGTGGGTGCTTGGGCAGGAGGTACAGGACCCTGGACAGGGTTGCAGCGGGGATCATGGTGGCAGGCTGGATCAGAGGCAGGCAGGTTTGGACGCAAGGATGAAGTGGCAGGGCACTGATCAGGGACACAGGGCAGATGCGAGGGTGAGCAAGCACCAGTGGGGGCAGGAGACCCAAAAGGCAGGCTGGAGCCAGGGCAAAAAGGACAAAAAGCGGGCTAGGGCCAGGGTGAAGAAGTTCCCAGCAGGCTGGAGCCAAAGCCAAAACAGAAGACCCACAAGGCCCCCAGACTCAAAAAGCCCAAAAGACAAGACAAGACACAAAGCCCCAGTCACCAAGCCCCCAAAAGGCAAGTCTTAAAAAGCCCCCAGAGCTTGTGATGCAGTTACTTTTTATGCCCCCTGGCTCCTCCCAAGTCTGCCTGCTGGCTGGAGACCATTGGCCCAGTCCAACCTTCCACTGCAGTTCATTGGTGGAGACCTTGTGCCGTCTGTTTCGAGAAGCCTCTCTGGAAAGTACAATGACCTTGATGGTGTCCCGCTGACTGCCTATCTCATGTGAGACATGGAATGGTTGCCAGGCAAAGTACCCCTAGAGACAAGGCTTTCCCCGATCTTCTCCTAGCTGCCTCCTGCAAGTGGCATGTGTGCAACCCCTCTTCCACATGCCTCTGACAACCAGTGTTGAGACAAATCAAAACTAAACTGGGTCCTCACAGGGAAGCATCCACCACTTTGGTTCAGAGGTCAGATTTCAGTTATATGCATGGGACTCATGCCTTTAAAGACTGAGACCAAAGCATTAAATAGGCATTAGAAGCCAACTGAAGGTGACAGGAGTCAGTTGAAGGTGACAGAACACAATTGGCAGAGCTTGTCAGGTGGATAAGGCTCCTTCTTCCTGGAGAAAGTACGGTGCTATTTTCATTTTCATTCTCTTTTTTTTATCTTCACTTACAACACTGAAGTTACTGATAGTAACTGAGTCTGGAAAGAGGTGATTCAAGAGTCCCCCAGGGGATGGTCTCAAACATTCAGACTCCTCAAACTCATTGAAGGTGGTCCTGAATACCTGACCTCCAGGCTTAGCAGAGACCCAAACATTCCCTGTGGCTTCAGAAGCCCCAGTGAGTGGGGGAATAAATGCCTTCAGTAAAGATGTTATTTTGTAGCTCTTCACAGCACTTTCTTTTCTGAGCTGAGTGGCCCCAGCTATGTGTAGATCCACCCCTGCTTTATGCCATCACCCAAACTTCTTTGTCAAGCCCTAAGGCTGAAAGGGGGTTACTGACAGTACCTTTCATAGATATTTTGGGCAGAAAGGGGAAACTGGAAATAGAGTAGTGATGAAAAAGTCTGGTGGGTGTAATGCCCTTTTGAAGAGTGCTTCTGACAGAAGCCAAAACTGTTTCTCATAGTGCTGAAGGTAGTAATTCTTTACTGCCTTTTGTCAGGCTCATGGCTATATAGAGGGCAGCTGTAATATTTTTCAGTGTTTTTCAATATTTTTTCTTAAGTTTTGTGATACAGCTTATGCTCAGCCATACATGATGGGACAGACAATACATTTTGTTTGCAGCTACAATTTTCTTTCCCAATGAGCTCCGTATGTATTCAGCCAACCTATTCAGTGAAACACATTGTCTTGGTTTGAGACAAATTGGGAGGAAACATCTGAAATGAACGTCTCCTCCACAGAAGGCAGGTTTCAGCAGCCCCTCCCACATCAGGTTTGGAAAGAAATTTCTTGGAGGAAAGTGAAAAAAAAGCTGTTTATTTAACAAGCAGGGCGCACGCAGGCACGAGAGAATGAATAATGTTAAATAATAAAACCTCTCACTGTGGAGAAGACCTGGTAGATTCAGAGTCCTTTCTGTAGGTGTGGCTCTGCTCTCTCTGGAGCTGGGGTGCAGTGTGGGCCCCTCTGGGCCGCGGTGTGGGGCCTCCTGGTGATGGTGTTCTGGAGCGGAGCTGAACAGTTCCAGGAGAAGAAGGAGAAGCCACAATCCCAGGAAAAACCTTCTTGCCTCAGCTAACAGGCTAGCTAAAAAGCAAAGAATTTTAACTCTCTGTCTCTCTCCTGAGAAACAGAGCTGAAAGCTGGGGAAAAGCAGGAAGGTGCTCCCTCAGGTCTGCAGTGGTGAGAATGCAGGGGAGTGTGTGAGTCCTTGAACACAAACCACACTGAAGAATTCGCCTGGCTTCTCTCCCCTGTCTCCTGGACCCAGCTTAAAGCTACAGGATTCATGTCTGGCATAGAGCAGGCAATAGAGGGTACAGCATCACCAAGTCATCCCAAGACACACTTGGACAGCTTTTCACAGTGGATATTTGAGTCTGTCACATTGGGTTTGCAGTCTAGGTTGATTAGCTGGTTCTTTGTGTGAAATAGCTCTGTTGCCTTCATTGTACAACAGCAAGAGGTTAATTTTGCCTCTTTTTTGCATCCATGTGAAACTGTGTTGGTCCCAAATCTAGTGGTGAACTTCAGAATATTTTTTATTCAGACAAGATTCTCTGTACATAAGATTTATTTATTGCAGTCTATCTGCAAGCTCTTCTTTTTGCCATAGCTGCTTATTTTATTTTCAGGTTAAAGTTATGTACATTTAAACTGAGGTTTCTCTTTAGTTTAAAATTGTAAATCCTGCATATGAGATTTCCCATTCGTTTGCCAGCCTTGCCAACATTTTGCTGAGGAACCTGTGAAAAGTAAGTGACTGCTGTTTTACATAAAGACGGGCCTACTTGTGGGGGGTCTCTCCTCAACCAAGCTTCTCAGGTAACCTTTAAACAGTAGCTTCATTTTCAGTTGATCCTGAAACTGGAGAAAAGGTACTCCTTTGGGAAGAAATTTGGTGAGGTAATGATGGGCAGCTCTGCTGTACTCTTTTGCAGTACTGATGGAGAAAAGGCATCTCAGTATCAGCAATTTCTATGCTACAACTAAACACTGGAAGCAAAGGCTTCTCAAAAGAGGTATTTTGACAGATCAGTGCTGGTGCTGGGGATCTTGCCCTTCTTCACCTGCAGTCCTCTCTGCAGCTCCACTTACAGCCTCTGTCTGGAAGTCCTTACCCTGGCCCTAGAGCAGAAGTGGCAGTGAGATATTTAGGACCTTTTACTGCTGTCCTTAACACCCTGGGTTTGAGATATCCATGTACCTGTGCAAATGCTACCCAGCTTACTTTCTTGTGCCTACAGGTGCCCTGTGGGGGATACAAGCAGCTGTTCTGCACTGCTCCAGCATGTTCAGGAAGACAGGGGGCAATGTTCTTGGCTGGAGAGGGTGAATGGAAAGTATTTCTCTGAGCTCCTCTCTTCTCCTCTTTCTTAAAGCAGAAAAGCTCTGCAAGCAGCACTGTCCCAACTCCAAGATAGAATTCTCCTGCTCAGGTAGGGTAGAGCTGGTTGGCCAGGACCATGGCCAGTCAGACTTTGAATATATACAAGGATGGAAACTCTATAACCTTCCTGGGCAACCTGTGCCAGTGCTCAGTCACCCTCACAGTAAACAAGCAAAAAAGGCATCTGAGCATCTCTCCTTTTTCTTGCCCCTGGGGAATCAAAAGGCCACAGCCAGGTATCACCAGGGATATTGGGAAAGACTGCTTTGGAAAAGGTCAGCTGAGCTAAAATCTGTTGATAATGACAAGGAGCCAAGTATTTAAAAATCTTATAAGGACCTCAGAATAAACTTCAAGCTAGAGGCTAGCCCCTGGGACCTCATCCTGACAGAAAGGCTCTGAAGCATCTGAGTTTTTGACTCAGCCCTGAGCCAAGGGTTGGTGACTCACATCCGGGTAGCTTTACTCCAGGTGTACACATTTGGGAAAACAGCTTCCCAATCATTAATGCACATAAGATTGGAAAGCCTGGCAAGAAAACCTTCAGTGCAGTAATTGCACGCAGCTAGAAAGGAATTGGAATGGAAATGGGACCCATTCGCTGGTTTTTGCAAACATTTCCTGGAGGTCTTCAGTTTGGGATTTTTCATTTCCTTTCTTGTTCTGTGTGGTTTTTGACTTCTTAAGATTACAGCATCTCTTCCATTAGTGTAAGGAGGTTATAACTATAAAATTTACTGTGCAAATAAACACCCTCAATCAATATGTAGCCAAGACAAGGAACATTTCAAAAGCTGAGACCAAGTTATCTTTATGGGTAACTATGATGAACTCAAAGTTACCATTTAAAGTCTTTAGTTAAGTGTTAGAAATAGTCAGATTTCCTTGAAAAAACATTTTAAGAGTAATACTCTGTGTAATCACCCCACATATGATACATCATACTGAAGTTTCAAGAACTCTTTGGTTGAAATTTTAACAGCTCTCCTTAAGAAATGCTAAACAGCAAATACTCTTTCCAGAAATACCATCCACTGTAAACCTGTCAGACTATTACTTAGCTATTAACCTTTCACGATGAAATTGTAATAGTGCTGTTTAAAAGAATGCTGAATATCAGAAATATTTCACTAATACATAACAGATGGATACCATATCCAGAAATATTTGTGCTGTAAACCAAAGTGCTAAGCAGTTTTACACTGAGAGGTCAAAGATGGGCAGGAAACTGTTTTCCCATCCCACAAAAATTTTAGTTTTCATATTTTCCTACTCTGATGAATATACAGATTATTAAAGAACCTGGAGTTTCCCATAATAAACTTTTTCTGAGTTTTTATTTGTTCGGTTTTTAGTCCAAGCACTTATCCTCCACATATGCTACATATTTGTTATTTAACACATCTTTCTTGGGTACAAACATCCTGTCCTGAGAAGGCTTCAGATTCAACAAACCTATTGGCAGTTTTCTTTTTGATCTCCATCTCCTTGACTGAAAACCATTTTCTTAGCAGGTTAAAGAGTAAAAGAAAGTGTGAGAGCAAAGCTGTGACCTAACTGAAATACAGATTCCATATGTCACATACCTTTTATAACTCTCCATATGTGAGGATAACTGGTTTTTCCATCCTGTTTACATTGCTGATTTCACTGTTGGACTTGGTCCTGGGTGTAACCTTTATTTTTAAATAAATGAGGTTTGGGAAAACTTAGAATTGCTGATTTCCAACAAGTTGTAAGTATGGGGAATGGGACACTTGCACTTGGAATATTTTTGTGAAGATGTGCTTTTTATTCATCTTGTATAATAGTTATAGCTGTGGCTCTAGCTGAAGATGTTTCTATAAAAGGATAGAATATGTTTCCAAACAATGTCTTAGTTCAAAATAGTTTGGCACTTCTTGTGAAATGTAACTACAGCAGAAAAAAGTACACTGTGTCTTCCATGTAAGAATGAGTAGACACCCTGCTAAATGGGTATGTCATTGAGCAGGAAGATTTGGATGTGGGAGAGAACAAAGTATTATCATGTGTATATGTGTAACATGAGAAAGAAGTAAAGCTGATGATTTATTTTTAAAAATTATGAAGCAGTATGTTTTCAGAAAATTTTGATGTGGTGAGATGGAAGCAGGAACCTCATGCTCAAAAAATGTTTCATTCTTCTATTACAAGAATCTGATGTAGCCCAAGGTGTGCTAGCAGTGATTTTCTACCACTGGCAGTTTGTACAGAGTATCTCTTCTGACTGACAATTACATGTACAAATAATACATTGCCTTGAAATTTATTCATTTATTCTGAATTACCACACTAATTTCCTCTCCAGATTTATGACCAGAGTGTTTCATACATTAAACCATGATTTCACGAAAATTTTTGTTCTTCTCAAACAAGAACTCTTCTATGCCTCTTCTTCATGAGGTGTAAATTCTAATTCATGAGCACTGAAATGATGAAGTTAGAGGTGTTGTAATCTTTCTGTTAATTAAAGGCTTTAAATCCAGATGGGCATCTTTATACATGTAACTATACATTTACACAGGTATATGTTCAACTTCATTTGTACCTTCTATATTTTGATTCAAGAATCACTAGACAAAATTATGCGGCCTATATTATTCAGTCAGTTGAGTTTTCATTAATAATTCTAAAATGTACCAATTCATGTTAAGCTATTTTACATTTTTGAGTAACCAGCTTGCCTTTATTAAGTATTTACTATTTGTGCTGTTAATTAGTGGCATAGATGTAATCTGCTTAATGTCATTCTTTAAACATGTTGTTTTCAACTTTTTTTTCAAAATATGATTTTTTTCAGTGACAAGAAACACTGAAAATTTCCACAGAGACTGTTCAGGATTTTAAGGTAGCAGCAAGCCTGGATACATTCTTTCAATAGCTGAAAAAACTTAATTATATTATTTTTTAATTTTAATTTTTTCTGTCCTTTAAATCTCTAAATTCTATAATTTCTTTGAACTAGCAAACCCAAGAAATATTACAGGTAAAATTTTTTTAAAAGTTTGTCCAGGAAAAATAACTATTTAGAGACACTAGTTTCCCACGACCACCCTGCAACATAGAGAACTTTTTCAAAATGCCCTCTGATGTCATTTTAAATTACATTTTGACAGTATTTTTCCCTTGGGTTATCCTACCTCAGGAAGGACTGTTCTACGGAGTCAACCTGCTGAGGAAAATCGGTGGTAAGATTTATAGCTGAAAAGCTATTCCATGGTTGGGTTTTTCTGCCTAAGTTTTTTTTAATTACTATTTTTAATTTTATTAAGAGATACATGCTCTCATTTCATAATAAAAAGAGCCCTGGCCCTTATTTTGCTTTAATGTCCTTTAATCAACATTGTTCCTGATATGGTCACAGCATGGTGGCTGTATTCTCATGGGCCAGGGGTGCAATACCTGAAAGGAGCCTTTAGGAAGGATGGAGAGAGACTATTTACACAGGCCTGGAGTGACAGGACAAGGGGGAATGGCTTCAAACTGACAGGGAATAGGTTTAGATTGGATATTGGGAAGAAATTCTTTCCTGTGATGGTGGTGGAACAGGTTGCCCAGAGAGCTGTGGATGCCCCAGGTTGTATTTGGCTCTGAGCAACCTGGTCTAGTGAAGGTTCCTAGTTTGGAACTAGGTGATCTCTAAGGTACTTTCCAACCCAGGCCATTCTGTGACTCAATGATTCTATGATCTTGTTGGTCTTCTACCTTACCTAGTCCAGTTATCTTAAATACTGGACCTTAAGAGACATAGCTCTGCATTACACTTTCCCTCTTACAGCATCAAAGTGTATTCGCCTCTCATATCTCCAAATCTCTTCAAAATTTGATTCTTTAGCCACCCAGGCTGCTTTCCTCCCATTCCACTGTTGGGACAGTCACATCAGCTCACACTCTTATTTTCCCCAGAGCTTACCCTTCTCTGACCATGTCTCAGAGCTTTTTAATGTCTTTATCTCTTATTTTCCAGTATGGAAACAGCTCAGAATGGTGGGATGACAAGGAAAGAAATGGTTGTGTGTGATCATGCCCTCAATGTTCTTTTAGCAGGTTGCTTGTCTGTAGCTGGTTGCGTTGCTTCCTTCCTTGATTTTCTTCCCTGTCTTTCTGTTAAGATACAAGTCTACACTTTTACAGGGAAATTTTACAACTATTTTCTCTACCTCCCTAGCAAAACATTAACAAAAGGTTAGCACAGCATGATCCATAAAATTGCCAGTAGTTGCAGCCTTTTCATCTGATGTTGTAACAGATATGGATCCTGCCAATTCTAGCTAATTTGCACTTTGCATGTTTCCCGTATTTATGAGAACAAGGATTGCTGTGCCATGCTTTTCTCTCCCAGTGGATAAGGCCCCACACTAAATCCATGCAGAAACACATACCCATGCGCTGAATCATAATTGAATTTGAGAGATTTTAGCTATTCCAGGCCAGCCTTGTTACCTATGTTAATCTGGATGGTAGCATAAGAAGGTCTTAAACTCTTCAATGTGGGTCAATTTTAAGGCGAGTTTTCTTTGTGACACAAGAATGAATTGCACAATCTTCCTGAAGCAGCATGGATTGCTAATTCCATTTTTTTTTCACGTAGGTATATAATTTCTCTCTTTGCTTGGAAGTGCAGACATACACAGACACTGTAAGATTTTTATAGTTAATAAGGCCCTCAGAATTTTTAAGCCTCAGTCTTGACTAGACTAATCTGTTTTATTCTGCTTTCCTTTTGTTGCAGTTTGCTAAGCGTTTGAATTTAGTTTTAAAGTGAAGTTCCTTGTGATCATTCTGCATGAAGGACACCACAGAAATAGCACAAGAATGATTGAACTGATTGAGGGACTATACTCCTCCCTTCTATGTTCTCCTCTCCCTTGGTATTTAAAAGGGAGAGGGATGGAGAGCTTTGTAGATGCTCTTTGGACTGCATGTTTTTGTTGTGTGGTCTTTCTATCATTTCTGTACTTACAGCATCAAAATAATTAACCAGTGGAGTTAAACTCAGTGCCAGGATAAAAGATTAACCAGTCACGAAAGCTTCAGGAAGTTAGAAGAGAAAAGAAAAGTCCTCAAACATTAAATTAGTGATGTTTTGAGCAGCATCTTCAGGGATGCAGCGGGAATAAGAATGGAACTGCTTGTAAAATGCAGTTAAGTCTATCTATGTGTAAGAGATAGTGTGATGTGATTGTTAATTATAGTTGGATGGTTGGTAGGCCTTGATGACTCAAGAGTTGCCTTCCAGTCTTATGTTAATGGACACATAAAAGAAACCTATTTCATGGAAAAATGGTCTCAGGTGGTGTGATAGAAAAAATGGAACTTTCACATTTATTGATAAATCCTGCAATTTTTATCCATAAACTGTTGGACTGTTAGAATTATGCTCTCAATATTATTAACTCTGATTAAAATTTACATTCAAAACATTTATGACTAAGTGAGCATCTCTGGAATTCTTCTGGCATCTGCCACACTGTTGTAGGTGGTTATCTCATCTGAACTTGTAAATGGAGCGATTTTGAGGGAAGGTTGAGGTTAGCTAATGCACATAGAGGGTTGCCAGGTGAATCTTTGACCTACCTTCTGAATCAGTAATAAGCGACTGTTTTGCTGAATAAATGGTATCAGTGGATTTGCAACTGCCAAGAAGGTACATTTCCAAGTAAAACACAAAATGAACTTCTGGTTTTTTATGGTTATTAAAAACCAGGGGATATTTGGACATGCTACTAACCTTACCAAACTCTGTTATGGGAATTACTTTTCTGCATATGTTCCTGTCATTTCAACAAGGTTGTTCTCCTTGTTCTCCTAAGCCAGAGGCTCACAAGTTTTTTTGGATTGGCGAGCCACTTTTAAGCCTTTGTGTGCCTCAAGTACTTACCTGTAATAAACACATTTATCAGGTTTAAAACACCCCTGGGGCTGCTATGGGTCTGTACATTTCTTGTACACTGCTTATTCGGACTTCAAGAATCAGTGTTGGAAAGTTATTGCATTGCTGGGACTATTAAGAAACAATTACTTTCTTTTGCAAGACACCTATAATTTGTGATCAGCTGCAGTAGTCAATGTTTTAATATACTTAATTTTTGCTGTATTTTGGTGTAAGGATACATATAATTTTTGTTGCTTGTTCTCTTATTTTTGTAGAAGTGATCATTTGTCATTATTAGTATGTATTATTGTTGCTGCTATTATTACACCATGAAATTAGGGGTCATCTTTAGGACGATTAACAAATATCTGCTTCATCCGTGGTCTTTCCTACCTTGTTAATTAGGGCCATTTTGACAGATTGATGCTGTTTGTATTCTCCAGCAGGATGCACATAACTGCATAAAGAGCTATAAGGCCCAGTTTGGTCCTCAGGCCTTAGATGATCTAAGAAAGTAAGAGTGTGGGAAGTGTTGGGCATTAGTGCTGCAGGTCTGTGAGAGTAAAGAATACTTAGTACCTGTTTTTAAATCATCCTTTCCTGCCTGCTTGAATCAGATTTTGCCAAACTCATCACTGTTAGAAATATTAAGCTATTGTTACACCAGAGGCTGTGGTTGGGTGTAAAATGAATTTTCTCTTACCACATTCAGACAAAGTAATTTGTTTTGATGCATGACTGTATTTCCCCTGCCACAAAGGGTGAGGCCCAGTCCTTGCCTAGAGTATTTAACTGCCTCGATTAGTTTCTGATGCTTCCAACTGCCACATGTGTTTGATAGATTTCCTCATCTTTCCTTATTTCGCACAGAACTTGTTGCAAAATGCTGAAGTATGTACAGGAGCCCCCTGAAGTTTGTTCTGGGAGATGAGTCTATGCCTGGTCAGGCTCTGAGTAACATGAACAGATCCCTCAGGATGAGGAATGTTGTATAAATGCCGGATGTTAATGCAGTGGTAACATTTCTCAAATTAACAGATCAACAGTTTGTCAATTAACAGTATCAGGTAACAATTGTCAAGTTCTAAGACAGAAATGATAGTAATTTTAAAATGAAAGTGAATATTATTTAATAAGCCTAACTCTTACTTGTTGACCAACATTGAAACTTGCACTGATTTGAAGGACACATATTTCTCAGTGAGCAATTTTTTTTATTACAGGGAACAATGCTGGCTGTGATAGGTTTTAACTTTCATATTTTTCAAATTCTGTACTGCTTAGTGTGTAACTGAAGTTTCTTGTAGCCTGTTAACTTCTGCTCTCTCATGCTAGGTAGACATAACAAAGCCTCTCCGGGCCTGCTCTTCAAGGACACCCAGACCGTCCTAGGCCCAAAAAGTATAAATCAAAGAGCCTCTAAGGGGGGCAAGCGGAGGGGAAATTACATCATTAAACTGAAGCTTTAATTGGAGAATTAACCCTGATATGCAAATGAACCAAACCTATAAAAGTGTGGAGAACTTGTGACCTGTTGTCCATCTTGGGGCCTATCTTGGCAATAGCCTCTGGCTCCCCAGGGTGTACCTTTGAAGGTCTTTCATATAAATACCTACCTTTATTCCCTTAGTCCTGTCTAGTCTCTGTTTCTAAGAGGCCTTTTCAGACATTAGCTGAGAACAGCCTGGTTCTAGAAAGACAATCATGGACCACCAAGACATAGCTTTTAGAAGGCCCAGTTTACAGAGGAATGCCAGATTACTATCTCCTGGGATTATTGAAGAAGAAATTAGTGTCTCTGCCTAGCAGTTGTTTGTTAACTTACAATTAAAAAAAAAAAAAAGGGAAGGAAAGGGAAGAAAGGAAGGATGGTAAATTAATATTATTATATTTAAATTATGATTCTCCTTTGCCTTTGCCGAAGTTTTTTATGGAAAGTGCAGTGTTACAGATAAAAATGCAGTCAGTAGAAAAAGTCACACTACCATGAGTACAGCCATATGGCACATTGCAGTATAGGCAAATATATAGTTTTTATGGAAAAAAAGAAAACCCAGACCACAGAAGCTGAATGATATAAGGGACAAAGCTTATTCTTCTGTAAGAATATATACTAAGAACCAGCTGTCCAAACAGTGCTGCAGATGCTTCTGAGGTAATCGACAGTCATGATGCACAAATGCTGCATAAAGGGTGTTACAGATTAAGGATGGACAAGGCCTTTTAAACTTGCTGGGCACTGAAGCAGGGAAATAGGCAGTGCAAGAGAAAAGATGGGATTTCTTACTCCTGCCTTGCACTTGCAGCAGTGGCTTCTCTGGTGAAATTTTATGAGCTTCCATGCTGCAATAATGCTGAGAAAGAACCACAGAGGGTATTTTTTATTTTTGTTTGGAGATGATTTGGAGGGGGTTTTGGTTATTTATAAATAAAAAAATTACCTGAGTTTATGAATACCCACCCTGCCCAGGCTGTCCTCAGTGGGCTGAGCTTGTCTGAGCCTGGTTTGCAGTAAGTCAGAGCCTCCCAATCCCATCAAGTATCCAACAGTTTTCCCTAAAGCTGCTTTATTCCTAGAATCATAGCATAATAGAATGGGGATAGAAGAGACCTTAAAGATCACCTCTTTCCACCCCCCACTCTGCCATGGGCAGGGACACCTTCCACTAGACCAGGTTGCTCCAACCCCATCCAACCTGGCCTTGAACACTTCCAGGGGTGGGGCATCTACAGCTTCTCTGGGCAACCTGTGCCATGGCCTCCCCACCCTCACAGGGAAGAATTTTTAACCTAAATTTCCCCTCTTTCTGTTTGAACCCATTACTACTTGTCCTATCAATACAGTTCTGAAGAAAATTCGTGATTCCTTCGTTTTTTAATTATTCTCACATATCAACAGCAGGACAGGCTTATTCCAAACACTTCCCTTTGAGGTATAAACATTTCCTGAAAAAATGCCCTGAACCTCTTTTATACCTTTGACTGCAGCTATCAATAGCACCCCAGCTATGACAGATCGACTGTCAGAAGAGCTGGGACTGCTCACCCAGTAATACCTGAAAGTACCTGTATCCAGCTTCTCAAAAAATGCCAATCGTGGAGCCTTATCCAGTAAATTTTGCAAGGCACACATCCCTAAAATCCCAACACCAAAAGAAAGAATCATAGTGCAAGCCAAAAAACCTCAAGCCCTAAACCAAACTGAACCCCTTCCGGTTTGAAATATTCATTACAGAGAATATGGCCAGAACATGCTCACTGCAATAGCCCCCACCATGGTTTTATTACTGCCCTGTGCAGAGTTAAAAAACAAAGAAAAAATAGAAAGAAAAAAAATTCCACAGCAACAAACTTAGAGAACGTAGGAATCAGTCTCATTATGGAAGAAAGGGGAACTTTATGAAATATATTTACAGAGTAAAAGATGAGAGAAGGAAGAAAAGAGTACCGTACCAACTCCACTAGGGAAATAAAAGAGACTACCAGGCTTATACCAACAGAAAGAGGCATAGAATTACTAGAAAAACAACTATAAAGACATCGTAAATCAAACAGCATAGAGTTTAGAACATCAAAAACGCAGAAATTTTCATCTATTATTAATTATGATAAAAAATTCTATCTCAGAATATTTTACACAGCAGCTGTTGCCAAGAAAATCTACATCGTCTTGAGCTGAGAAACTTTAAAATCAGAAGCAAATCTTTGTGTAGCCAGTGGAGATAGCATAGATATTAACACAGTATTTCAATGTCTTATTTCCATTTTCCAGTCAATTAAAAATACAAATATGAAATACAAAAACTATTTTAATTTTATTTTGATCTTATTTAAATATCTAACTGAGCCCAAATATCCTGATGTGTATTTTGTGTGTGTCTGCATATGTTATGAAAATCCAGTCATCTCTCTAAAATTGAGTTATGGCTGTTAATCCATGTGGATTAGTAGTTCTAAAAAGTAATTTAGTTGTTGTTTTAATTCTTTCCCTTGTAGTAATTTTGATGTGGCTGAGAACCATTTTTGAATATGGAGTCAGAGTTAGGATTCACCAGATTTGCTCCCTCTTGAAACCTGTTAGCACTAACTGTAGCAGCTAAACCACAGTGACCAAATTGCTACCATTATTTTTTTATTAATCTGTGTTTTTCAAAGAGCTGGTTCAGGACTTGGGTCCGTAAGTATAGATGTATTTTCCAAAGCAATAATTTGGCCAGGGGGCAGGGGCAGAATTGCATTTTGTACAGTTTGAGACTTCTGTCTCTGCAATCCACTGCAGCTCTTCACGTGTTTTGTCATGTGTTAATTTAGATTGCAAATTCCCCCGGCCAGGAACTACATGGCTCTTTGCAGGCTATAGCTGTTGGCAGTGCTTAAGGAAATAAGTAGAATGGACTATTTCAGTTGGAAGGGACTGACAGGGATCATCTATTCCAACTGCCTGACCACTTCAGGGCTGATCAAGTTAAAGCACATTAGCGGCATTGTCCAAACACTGTGTCTCTTAAACACTGGTGTGCTTGGGGCATCAAAAGCATTCACTGTGTCTTCTCTGATATTAAGATATGTAGAGTTATAGCTGAAATGTCCTTGTTACCCTGTCCATGTGTTTCAGTGTGTTTTAATGGTAGGAAATACACTGGCCTCCACATGCACTCAGTGCCTGGCCTCTCGTCAGGGAATAATTTATAGCCATTTAAGTCACAAATTATGGTTCTTGCAAACTAATTAGTTATTATTTGTCTAGATAAAAGATAAGGCATACAAAAAAAATTATTAAACTCTAACTTGTTAAAACAGAATGCTCTATTTGATGGGTGGGGGGAGAATTTTCAGGGGAAATACCAGTTACAGCAAACAGCTATAGCCAAGTCAGCTCTCATGGTTAGTATTTGTCAACAGTGTAACACATTTGCATCAGTCAAGAAAGCCATCGAAGCTGTTCACTTGGAAGTATTGCAGTCTCTTGTTCTTGAAGCAGCAGTGAAATGACAACCTATAAAATGCTTGCAAAGATTTGAAAGGAAACATTTCAGGCACTGCCTGGAAAACGTGTGACTAAGGCTGTGAGAATAATTGTGGTTTTTTAGCTAGAGTGCCGAAACTAAAAAAGAGGGAAGAAAAAAATAAGTTAGAGTCAAACCAAATGGAACTTCATTTTTTGTTTTTCGTGCCAAAATGGAAATCTGAAAACATTTATTTAGTGTAAAATGCAAACATACATTCCATTTCATCCAAAACAAAAATGTTCATTTTAAAGCATGAGGAGGAAAAGTAAAGGAAATAAAGGACTGGGATTTGCCAGGTTTTCAGAGGTGACAGCTTTTTACCTAGCAGCTGGTATGGGGGATGCTATATATGTACACATGACTATTACTTGAAAAATTACCCCCCAGCATATTGTACACACAGGGACAGAAAACCAGGGTTTTGCAGGTGCAAAAGGCTCTTCCCAAGGGCATCTTTGTGCCTACAACACAGCAGAGAGAAGTAAAGTTTCCTTCCACACCTGATGTGAACCTCTGTATCCTGCAAGCACTCCTGCTTCACCTGGGTATCAGCTCTGTGTGTGTGGCTCTTCCCTTTTCTCTTAGAGGCTGTGTGGAGCAGGTGGTGGAATGCAGCTCGCTCAACCACCTGGCTAAAAAGCCTTTTTCTCCATAGATTGCTCCTTTTCCTTGGCACAGTGATTATTTAAGCACCCTGTAATACTTCAGCTTCTTAATAACACAGAACAGCTCTCAGGAAGGATTTAGAGCTACTTTTCTGAATAACTGGTAGAGAGATAGTGAGGGCACGGGGGTACATGGCAGAGCAAGGTCTCTCAACTCTATCCAGGTAAGGGTGACTTCTCAAGTGTGTTGTGACCTGCTCACATATTCAGTGTGTGTGCAATGAAATGAGCTGAACGAGACTTAGTTTGCAGGTACATAGCATCTGCTCTGTCAGTCCAACATGACATTAATAAAGGTATTAGACTTTATGTAATATATAAAGTCTTTATAAAACTATAAAGTCCAGGTCCCATTGCAGGCACTCAGTCAGAGTATGACCCATTGCTTATAACCTTCTGAGCCTTGAACATCCAACCAATTTTTTAGTCAACAAATTGTCCATGCTTTCTAGCTGTGGGATTTCAACTTGAATACAAGCGTACTGTAGAAGACAGTGCTTAAAGTCTTGCTAAAGTCAAGGTAAATGACATCTACTCCTCTGTACTTTTCCACAGTTCCAGTCATTTTATTGTAGGAAGCAGTCAAGTTGGTCAGACATGACTTACCTCACTGAAGGTTCTTTATTCAACTAGGCAAAGGCAGCAAAAGCAGAGCAAAATAAGCCAGACAAAGAGAAGGTGTCTTGTCCTAGACCACACAGAGGTCAGTTGTGCAACCAAGAACAGAACTCCAGTCTTCTTAATCCCAGTCCAGTCCCTGACCTAAATTACGTGTCTCTATTTTTTAATTGAAAGTTAACTTTTAGTGAAATATTTCATAGCTGAAAGAAAAAACCTCAAAACATGGACCCCATGGCAGATCCCCAGAGAGCACTAACAGCCAATAGAACATATTTTGCAACTGTTATATTGGACTAAATTCAACTAAGAGTTGATTAGCTGTTCTTTTTAGATATAAATGGCTGACACAATTTGGCCTTTACATTTCCTAGATGTATTGGTTTTACATGGCCTGGTTTTTGGTAGTGGGGGGTTTAGGGGGGGGCATAGAGGTGGCTTCTGTGAGAAGCTGCTGGAAGCTTCCACCATGTTCAGCAGAGCCAGTCGCTGATGGCTCTGAAGATGGACATGCTGCTGGCCAGGGCTGGGCCGGTTAGAGATGGTGGTAACGCCTCTGTGATGACATATTTAAGAGGAAATCAAAACAGCGCATGCACAGTTGTCCCCAGGGAGGGGCGAGGTGCAGCAGCCTCTGCCATGTCAGCATGGCCCAAGGTGAGCCTTGCCTGCCTGGCCGCCCCTAGCCAGCCATGTTGCAGGAGGAAGGGCAGGGGTGGCGGTGGCGGCTTCTCCTTCCCAGCACCTTGCATGGAGAGAGGCATTAAATAGGGTCAGTGCTGCCGCAGCTGCCACCGCCCATGCAGTGGTGGCAGGGCCATGTGGCCAGCAGCACAAACATGGCGAGCGATTCCCTGATGTGGAACCTAGACTAAATCAACTTCTCTGTGCTGCAGGATGCTGCAAGAATCTTTGAATTAGTGAAACTTGTTGGTAATGGGCAGTAGTTTTTCGTCTAGATACAGAAGAGGAGGAAGCGAGACATGTAAGAGAGAGCAACACGGCAGCACCAAGGTCAGTGGAGAAGGAGAGGGAGGAGGTGCTCCAAGCATCGGAGCTGAAATTCCTCTGCAGGCCGTGGTGAGGAACATGGTGAAACAAACTGTCCCCCTGTAGTCTATGAATGGGGGGACATGGGGGATGCAGAGATGGGGGATGCAGAGATCCACTCGCAGCCTGTGGGATAAGTGCTCATGCCAGAGCGGGTGGATGCCAGATGAAGCTGTGATCCAGTGGGAGACCCGACTAGGGAGAAAGGGCCTCTCCTCCCTGAGATAGAGAAAGAGGGCCCTTGCTTCCAAACTAGAGCAGCCTATCCTTAAAAGACTGCACCCTGTGGACGAGTGACCCACGCCACAGCAGTTTTGGGAAGACCGTTTTGCCTGTGGGAGGGACTCATGACATAGCACAAGAGAGACTCCTTTCCCAGAGCGAACTGAAGATTTTGGGAGACGAACTGACCCAAACCCCCACGCCCTGTCTCCCTGCGCTGTTGGTGGGAAAGAGGGAGGGGCTGGGGGGGTGGGGGGAAGTGTTTTAAAGGCTCATTTTGCTTCTCATTATCCTTCTCTGACTATGTTAATAATAAATTTACCTTATACCTTTACATTTGAACATCTTTTGCCCTTTGAGTGTTTTCCTCCCAATCCATATCTCAACTCATGAGCCTTTCATTAATTCTTTTTTTCCTTCTCCTCTGCCTGACTGTAGCAGGAGAAGGTGAGCGAACGGCTTTTGTGGGTGCCTGGCATTTGGCCAGTGTGGAACCATGACACTAGACCATAAATGGCTTAGGAGCTTTGAAAATTCCACTTGGGTTAGGATAACAATAAAGAATAGAAGGATCTCTTTTCATGGTAGTAGGAGGAATGAAGTCTGTTTCATGCCTTAGTGCCTACACATATCTGACACAGTACTTGATAAGTGTAAGTAAGTGTTAACTTTAATTTTTTAAAGTTCAAGCTTATGGTCTTTGCTAGTGAGGCTGGAGGCTGATAGATAGGAGAGATAAAAGAGGGAGTATTCTTAATGCACTGGAATGCCAGACTGTCTAGGGTTGATGCCCACAAGTGGACCCACAATTTTCATCAGAACTCTTTTGCCTCCAGCCCTTGTGAGACTTTTGACCTTATTTGTGCAAAAACTTTGCACTGTTTTCTTGGCTGTGTTGAAAACTTGACAATTTTGTTTTGTTGATTTGTGGATGGGCGCTCTCAAAAATCCATCCTAATGAGACAGCTGAAAATTCTGACTCCTGACTAATGTCAGGAGGATACAACGTATTTTATACAGAAGTACAGCTTGCACTGGAGAGCAATGGTGCTTTCCTGAATAACAGGATAGAAACAGCCCTTCCCTGGTGGGTCTGAGCTCCTGCTTGAATGCAGCCTTTAAGGAGTAATTTCAGAGCTGTTGAGTTTCAAGCATGAGCTGTAAGGGCTGGTTCATTTAACCTCTGGGCCCATTCTGAAACCACAGCCTGGGAGTCAGAGGAATTGCAGTTAGACTTTTTAAGTGAGCTGCATCACTTGAGTGATAGATGTACTGAAGTCCGAGAAGAATTTCTATTCCATTTAGAATGTTAAGATTTCATCCCTCCCATCTGTCTTTTAAACCTCTCTCTTTTTTTTTCTCAGTTCACAGGTAGCTCAGAAAATAAGTGCATATTTTGTCAGAGAAGTGGGGTCATGTTTTTGTCCTATTATTCAGTGATCATGGGAACCTCCATTAGGTACAAAAATTTCCTGAAATTCCTATAGAAACAGCCTCCCTGTACCATGGGCTGGTAGCAAGACCCACGCCACAGCAGTTGCTATGCCTCAGACCATAATGTACCACTTTGTTTCCCAAACTTTTGAAAACCAAGCCCTGCTACATTAAGAAAAAAAGAAAATTATTCTTCTCCTGCTAAATTACCATGTTGTTAAACGCACACCCGTTGTAAATTATTCATCTTCTGTGACCCACTGTTAGCTCTTCATGCCCCACAAGGGGATATGTCTCAGACTTTAGAAAACAATGATCTGTTGTGACTCATCTGCTTAAACCTTTTTTCATTGTTTTCCATCATACACATAACCACTTGCTATGTATTTTTGCTTGGCATTAAACATAATTGAATAAGTAGTAATTTTTGATGGGTTAATTCATGAAAACTTCAGTGGTTTGAGTAGCTTTCAGGAGGCATCTGAAACCTACTCACTGGTATAGAAAAGACTGGGAAATGGGTTCTGCTGGTTTTGTGCATAAAGCTAGAACAGTCCTGATGGCAGCAGGAATGGAAATTGAAAAAACTGTTTGCTAATTCCTCCCACCTACACCAAAATGCAAGTTTCTACATGTCATACATGAAATCCCTAATTGTGCTTGGTCTTTGCATATTAAGTGCTTTAATTAATTAATTCTGAGTTAAATATTTTTAAATTGAATGTTAAAATTAACCCATCAGCCCAGGTACAAAAATCAAGTTCCATTATCAGTGTTTTCAATTGTTCAAAGTAGTTTATTAAGAGAGTTACACCCTTCCCAGTTAAAAATTCCCCAGTTAAGAATCCCCAACTTATGCTCCCTTTTCAAACTTAAAACCACCTGTATATCATAAGAGTTATCTTTCCTGTGTTTACTGTATACTTTTACAAGTGTTTTAAGATGTGTTGGATGTATTTTAATACATTTTTAGGTGTTTTCACTTGCGCTTTGGTTCCAAGGCTAACTCCAAAAACCCCAGTTCTAACAGCCAGCAGCTATTTTTAGCCCCATAGCCCTTACCCTATAGGCAAGCTCCATGGCAACCTGAATTTTAATGAAGGCATTTTAGCACCCTTATCTCAACTAATACCACCCCTCTGACAACGACGAGCCATTGGTGGACGGAGATGATCTGTCAAAGGGAAAACACCAATCACTTTAAACCGAGGGGGCAGGCTGTGGGCGGGCTGTGGGTGGGCTGTGGGTGGACTGGGGCGGAGCAAAGGCGCTATAAAAGAACGAGACAGGCTTCAAAAAGTTCAGACAGCGTGTCTCCTGCTGGGTAGATGTGGTTGGGATGCGTGCTGGGTGTTAAAAGCCTTACTCCTATTAAGGAGCCTTTAGTAACTTTTTTACTTTTGGACCAGCCAAAAGCCAGCCCAGCACTGCAAGTCCTTTTTCTCTACCTGAGGTCCAGTGCTGTCTCAGCCAGAAGATCTCAAATCCCTGCGTTCCTGGGGCATACTATCTATCGAGCCATAGGATCCCAAATTTTTATATTTTTCTAATTTCTGTAACTTTTCAAATTTTCTGTTTTCAATAAATTATTCTAATTTTTTTTAACTAAGAGTTGTCTCATTTCTCACATCATCTTTTCTTACCTTCTTTTTCTTAGGAGTGAGGCAGAGGGTGAATATATGGAAAAGAAGGTAAGAAAATCTGGAGAGGGGGAAAATTTGAAATAGAAATACAGAAACACTATGAAAAGGGCTTTGGTATTTCAAATCTGGCCTAACCAAGAATTATTAGAAATGTCAGGCATCAGTCTGCTCATGCAAAAACTTCCCACTCAGTCTGAGGAGGAAGAAGCTTTGCAAGACTGAAGAGCACTGGAACAGGTCTTGTCCCTCCTCACTGTCTGTGAAATTTGGTTGCTACTGATGCTGAAAAAGGTAGAGCTCAACCCAGAACTCGGTCCACTTTCTTGATTGTAAACCAAAGCTTTTTATGACCTTGTTGTTGTGCAAAAAGAAAAGTTTGGAGTGGGTTTCACACCACCCATGTGAAGTTTCAGTAAAATACGAGGGTCTAGTTAAATGATGAGTCTTTCAGCACAACAGCATTTCTACTGTGCAAAACAGCATTTTGGACCAAAGTCTGCATCTTCCTTCAAGTGGTCCTAATTTTCTTCCTCAGTTCTGGCTTTATTCTTAGTATTTAGCACTGTTTTCAGAAATGTCTGAAGTCTACTAGGAGCAGAGATGGAATCCACACAGTGCAGTTATGTGGTAAGTTACCGAACTTCTGCATACAAATCCACAAAACAGTTTGGAGTGGAAGGGACCTCCAGAGTTCATCTAGCCCAGTGTCCTGCTTCAAACGCTTCTGTTTAGATGGGGATGCTCAGGGGTGTGCCCAAAAGAGTTTTTAGTATCTCAAAAGATGGAGGCCCCCCCCGGTTTGCCTGGCCAGTTGCTCCAGTGGCTGTTCGCTTTCATCTTGAAAAAGTTCTTCTTCAAATCTTCTATGTTCTCCTATGAAATTTCCTATGTTCTACCTTCTGACCAGTGGCTGTCTTCCTATCAAAGCTGGGAAAAGTCTGGGTAATCTTTTAAATGTCTGCAATGATCAAAATGGCTGTAGCAAAAATAAGACAACTACCTCCTACCAAATGAGTCCTGCATATGAAATACAGTGGAAATCTTTGCCATCAGCAGCAAAACTTCTGTTGTACTCAGGAGGGCAGAAATATTGTTCAGTCCCATTTGTGGCAAACCTCAGTTTGTTTTCAGATTGTATAATTTCTGAAGCATCATAGTTGCTATGAAAAATGTGCTCAATTCTAACTTTATATTTTGATCCTATTTCTTCATCAGTGCATGTATGAACATGAGTGCAGAAAATGAGAAAGAAGATGTTGTGAAGTTCAATGCCATGAGCAAATGTTAGGTGCTAGCCAATGATAGGTGTCTAGAAAGAAGGATTTTTGTTATGAAGTCTGTGGCAGAGAATGAATGTGTCTCTGTTGCCATCATAAAGGTACATTTTCTTCACTGTAACCCCTTCTAGAGTAGCTCTTGTTTCATTATCATAAATGCCCTAACTGTGGAGGAATAGTTTCACACACCGGCTAGTAGTTCCTAAATAATAATTCGTGCTGTGGAAAATTGCTAAGGGAAAATTTAATTTGGTTAGATTGCTATTTTATCTATCAAAGAAATTAAATATGGAAAAAAACTTGTCAGATCATGGAGTCATTCCCATTGCAAGCGGCTACAATCCCCAGCAGAGAAACGCTCTGATTTTCAGACAAAAATGCCTTTGCGGAGACGAGCACTGTGAGACTCTCTTTCTCTTGCAAAGCCTGGAAGCCTCACAGGCTTGTAGGAGAAGAGGGGCTCTGGGGTGGGAAGATGGGAGAGGAGACTGGTAGCCACCAGGAAGCCCTTTGGCAGTTTAGTGAGGAGTGTGCAAATAATTCCACATCTTTTCCTGAGTGCTCCAACACTCCCCTCAAGCAAGGCAAGTCAGTAAATCTTGTCTTTGCACTGGAGCCCGTATAATTTTCATTTTCATTTTCTTCCCATGCTCATCCAGATTTTACTGAGTCGTTTCGCAGTTTTAATGCCTTTTTTTTTTAACCTTCCACTATGCAGCTGTAGTCTCACTTGGTCCTCACCACAAACCTGCCCCCTCTTTGCCTGGTCCTAGTCACAAAAACAAAGGAAGATGGGAGAAGCAGGCTTGCTGCTAAACCCACTTTCCTGTTGCAGGGGTCTGATGTCTGAGGTGTTAAACTTCATGTTCTTTTGATCTGAGTAAGGATAATAGGTTGTTTTTCAATATTGTTTTTGGTTCATTAATATGTATGTTGTCTGCTCGTTTTTTTTATCCCCCAGAAAACCCTTTGAAGATACCTTTGTAGCCTCTCTTCTGCTGCAGGCCTAACTTTGACTTTTCCGCTATTCATTGTTTTCCTGCTTGTTTCATGTTCTCAGTCCATTACAGCCACTCGGCTGCTGCAGCCCAGACTGAGGCATCCTCCTCCTGCTTTCTTTCCAAGGACCTGCTCAGTGTGAGTGATGCTTAAGCTCCCCTGGTTTCTTCATGTAGCCCTGGCAAAGAAGATGTCACAGAGTAGAGTCAAATAGGGCGCCAACACTGATTGGCGTTGGTGGCTTCTAGGCACCCATGTGTCTGTCACTGGACAAACCCCTCTGCGTTAACTGGGAAAAAGCCTGACTGGCATTGTTTCCAGACACATTTAAATAGTTGTCACACTGCACCCCATGAAAGGATGAGACAACCACTATGTAGTTTTAAAGGCTGCTTGTGATGAAAAGAGCATTAGATCATTTGACTGCTGTTTTTCTTTGGAATGCATCCTCCTGCTCACCACCCTGTGGGCATCCATACTCTCTTTTGCTGGACTTGTTTCTGTTCATATGATTTCATGTGCTTTGGGGCATTTCAGTGTGCCTGCTGTTCTTTTTTTCCCCCTGCCTTTTTTTTCTCTCTACCTCTCCATATTTTTGTGGTATATTTGGCAAAGCTGTGGGTTACACCCATGTTTCATCTTGTTGTTTTTGTAATTTATTCACCAGCTGAGCTCAGAGGAGGATTTGTTTTTCAGTAAAATCTGGGGACTTTATGTTTTTTTTCTTTTTTTGTCTTTTAATAATTTTATAGTTTTGTTGACTAAAGCGTAAGAGAATTGAACGATTTGTCCATGGTCACACAGTGAGTCACTGCTTCTGTCAAAATAAGAATCTGCCTAGAGCTGCCATAGCTTGTACCTTCTCATTCCAGCCATTAGATACTCAGCGCTGGTGTAAATTTGTCACAGATCTAAATGAAAGCTATTTTTGTATATCACCTGGTTCTATGGCGCCAGATGAATTTCCTAGGCACATCTATCGACCACACTGTGTGGTAGGCAGTAGCAATATTGAGCTCTGAGATAAAGCAGATGTTAGTTCCTGGCCTCTAATGAGCGGATTAATAAAGAACTGTAAATCTTGGCACTCTAGGCCCAGCTGTGTTCCAGTCCTGGATTCACTTGGGAGAAAAGTCTGGGACAATGAGGAAAGGGGCTCTGAGTGTCTCAAAGTCTTGCATTTATTTTAAATTGTTGCATCTCGTCACAACCTGAGCCCAGAGTTCCCACATGTGGTGTGGGCCAAAGCTGCTCTCCCCACTCAGACCCGTGGATTATGCTTTGGAGAGCTGAGCCCTGAAGGAAGAAGCTCACCAGTGATCACTGTTTCAATGCTCCTCTAACAGCAGATAAAAGAGCAACATTTCCTGCAGAGACAGAAGTAACTCTGTAGAAAGAATCTGTGAACTTATTGTTTTATAAAGTAAACAGAGGAGACAAGGTGGGAAACATCCCCAGCATTCCCACTACTCCGTATCTTTTCTGGCTGGGAATTCAGATGCAGAAAAGTTGAAGCTGTATTCAGGCGGAGAAGGCCATTCCACAAGAGGGTATTTTCTTTTGCTGGACAAATATCTTTTCAGTGGCCTGCATGACAGTCTGTCTCTGATCAGAGTCCTCCAGCAATTTTCCAATGATGGGTCTGCTTTTGGTACAACCTGACTGTATATTTGTCTTTCTCTGAGCCTCAGGGGTCCACAAACCACAGCTTGATGGTGCCTATTTCAGAGGGGTTAAGCCCCAGGGAGAACAGCCACCTCCACTCAGTCTGGTTCCTTGCTTCTGCCTCCTGAGGCTGTGACAGAGCTCAGAGCTGAACCCATCACCCCTGAGTACCATTTCCAAGGGTAAACCTTAAAATACTTACAACATTTAACCATGAGAACCAAAAACAATAGCAAAACTTTCCCCAGAAACCAAACCAACAAACAAAACAACCCCCCAGAAAAACTCCCAGGAAAACTCAAGTGGCGAAGAGCACCAGTGTACTTCATCTTTTTTTATAGGCTGAAATGTATTCCAAGTCTCCTCAGTCAAAATCATCTCTTTGGAGTGGAGAGCCACAGAAAGGTGAGACAAAGACATTAGAATATGGCAGGATATATAATAGAATTATCACGGGCCAAATGAAAGACTAATTTAAATCTTATTTATGGACTGTGGGTAACATTCAAATTTCAAGTCATCTTCTTTAAGCCTTCTACTCACTAATTCTTGGAAGGAAGAATAATTAAGAAAAGGATCTATTTGGTAACTCATTAGTTTAAAATCTTTCTTCTTTACAGATTTGGTCAACACTGCTTCCATAGTCTTTTGGAAAATTTTCTTCAGTTCATTGAAGAGACTTCAGTTGCCTCAAACCTTTTAATTTTAGCTCATTTAAATATATCAGCCAGTTTCAGGACTTGATAAAGATGAATGCAATTAATCTTAGAGGCCTCATAAATGTTAGGGAAAGAGCTTTTATTTTGAAAAGACAGTAGAGCCAAATAAAAATCCTATCTGGTAACCCTCTGAAAATACAAATGTGGGAATTTCTGACTGTAATTAATTTTATATGGGGATTATAATGACTTACATTTACAGACAACAAGGATTGCTAAAGAACTGGTGCAACAGAATTTTTATGTGACTGTATATTTGTGTGTGTATACGTATTATACATATGGAATGCAGTAATATAATGTGGTCATTATGTTTTATCATTAGGGTTGGTACTGAGTTTTCATTGTCACTGTCCACCCCTCCAATAACACAAAAGAAATTAATAATTCATCACATAATTGATCACTTGGTGTGATTCTTGAGGCTGTCCTGTCCAGGGCCAAGAGTTAGGCTTTGATGATCCTGGTGAGTCTCTTCCAACTCAGATTATTCTGTGATTCTGTGAACACTGCCAACAAAATCAGTGGGCAATCTAGACCTCGTGTGCACTTTTCCAGCTGAATGTGAGGTTGGCTGGAATGGCAGATCCAAAGAGAGGAACTGCCAAACACAGTAGAGGGATATCATTTGATGGAGAGCTAAAATTTCCTTTTTATTATTTTTACTTAAAAAAAATAATGTCTAAAGCCATTTGGTTCGCACCAAACAGAATGACAGTGGTCTTAGGTTTTGATTTCTTTTAGAAAGAAAGGATAGTCTCCTCAAGAAAAATACACTTTTTTTTCAACAACATTTGATAAGAATTCACAATATAAAGTAATGATTAGGAAGACTGTGCCCCATTAGAAGCCATAATAAGATCAGTAAATCTCACCAGTCTTGGATGGGAACATCCTTTCCCTTGACAAGCGCAAAGAGGATCATGGATACTTCTGAAATGTTTATCTTTTTTGTCTTTTAGGTGTTTCAAGTGGCAGATGATGAAGGCTTAGATTGTAAAGCAAAATTACTTCTTACCCCATCTTATGTGAGTGTGTGTGCATTTCTGAGCTCTGTTTTTCCTGAGGCCGAGGGCATTGGCCCACCTTTCCAGCCACTCTTTTTGGTCCATGCATGTAGGGTGCTATTAAGTTCATCTTTTTCAGAGAAACACAGCAGCAGGACAAAGTATTAGGATTTGTTTCTATTTGCTCATTTGCTTTAGCCCAGCTTCCCGCTTCAGCAACTTGGTTTGCAGCTGAGTTATGAAAACTTGGGGAGGGAGGTTACTTGACCAGAGTGTGGAGCAGAGCTGACCTTGAATAAGACATGCCAGCTCTGCTGAGAGCATACAAATGTGTTACACTGTATAATATGCAGAAAGGTCTTGAGGTCTCTCCCCTCTCTTTAAACATCAAAGATCGGATAATATGTTTTCATCCTTCAACATTAAACATTCCATTGCAGCCTTGGCAAAGGCGGAGAATTGTCTCTGGGATTCGCTGCCATGGGAGGGCACGGAGTCAAACAGAGCGGCTGGATTTGAAAATGGAGAGGCATAATTTTGTGAGCAGTAATAAAATGTGTAGCTACAGATACTAAAATAATGATAGGGCCATAACCCAAATGTGGAGAGAGTCAGGGTGGAATTCCTCTCTATGCCACATGGAAGCACTAAACACGTAAAGTGGTGGATTTGTGGGGTGGAGAGATGGGGTCACCTTGTCTCGAGGTAGAAGATAAATCAGAACTGATGAATGAGACCAATTAGTTTCTGACAATACGTGTCTCAAAGTGCAAAGGAAGTTAAGAGATCCTGGTAAAGGTTTGTTATGCAGTTGTTCCTGGAGACACGCATTTTTGTAAAAGCAGGAGAATATTTCGGGGGGTGATTTGAAAGCTGGATTCCTTTTTTGTGGACCTATAACAACTGTGAAATTCTTGCTGTTGTTTCTGGATACCTTTTAGGAATCAGGAGGTGGAAGTGAAATCTTGGCTTTGCAATTTCTATGAAAGAGTTTGACTTAGGTCATAACCAAGAAAGAAAAGCATGGAAGAGTGGATTTTCAGCAGAGAATGGAAAGGAGATGGAGGTATGGTAAAACGGGAATGTGGATGGAGTGCTTTAGGAAAGAGGAGAATCAGCAAAACCAGTTGCTTCTCAGTTTGTAGATCTGTGTAGCTACATACTAAATAACTAGTGATGGCTCCATCAGGCACTTCGCTGAATGTGGCCAGGAGGGCGTTTTTTTGCTCCAGGTGGGGTGGTGGCTCTGGGAGTGGGAGCAGTCAGTGCTGATTTCTTGTTCCAAACCACACCCCAAAGGAAATTTTCCTATTGTTTTCCTTCCAGACTTGTTGGCAGCAACTCTGGCTGCTTCATGCCCTGACATAACATGATCACATCTTCTCCTTGTGCTCCAGTCAGTGGGATTTCCTCCTGTCCAGTGCGATTTGGCAGTAGAAATTCTATCAATGTGATGGTGTTGCCATATATTTTAAGACCTTAATTTCTTAGAGGGCTGCCTCCAAGAGCTGTAATATTCTGTAATTGTTCGGCACACCTGTTTCCAAATACTTCAGTGTAGAACTATTTGTTTTTTTCCTGTGAGAAGACTGTAGTACAAGTTCTGTTAAGTCTTTGACACCTAGCCAAAAACTACACCATTCATTTAAACTAGAAAATTAAAGGCTCTATTCACGCACATAAGAAAAGGATATTTCACAGTTTTCCAGTAGGATTTTAAATGGAAATAAGAGTGCCTGAAAATATCACCTAGTCCAGCATTTAGTATAGGTAGGTATGGGATGATGGGTAGAAACTGAATATACTGAAGATGGAAGTAAATTAATGAGATATATATATATAATATTCATTCTTTATAGCTTTAGAAAAATTGACAACACGATGCCTATACTCAGGAAGAACAAAGGAGAATAAAATACCTTTTGATGGCAACTCTGGTGACATCTAGTGGCTTATAACCTGGGGGAGACCACACAGTATCACCTCCCCATCACAGCATATGTCCTGATGTACAGGTTATAGAGTAGCACTAAGGATTGTCACTGAGTGCTGGGCTGGCTGTGTGTCTGATGGAGTCTTCCTTTCACACACTAGGGCTGCCTCAGAGAAGTTCAGTGGCAAGTGAAATTATCCTTATATGCATATTGGGAAGTTTTTAGATCCTCCCATGCAAAGATTTCACTTAAACATAAGGTGGCTATTAGTAGTAGCGATACCCATAAAGTTTTCCAGCCTTTTCAATATTCAATCATGCTGCTTCATTTTGTCACCTCCTAATATAACAGAAGAAAAACTGTATCTGTGAGGATTTACAGTTACAGTCTCCCCCATGTTAGGCATGCTGATGGCCCAAGGGCACCAAAGGGGTTAAATACCTGCCTATGGTAGCTCCTTCAAGATGAAAAAAAAGCGAGTTAATTTGCTACCAGCTTAGCTTAATTGCGGGAGTTGTTAGTGCAGCAGAAGCTAAACTGGGTTGCATTTGAAGTGTGCTTGTTAAACACAAGCATTTCTTCTGTCTGGGAGGATGACTACATGTATATGTTGCATATTTATATGCGCCCTGAAGCTCATCCTCTTCCATAGGGGAGGTTCTTGTAAGCCATCCTAAACCCAGTTACTTCACCCTGGGCAAAGTACTTTTTCCTCTATGTTCAGTAAACATATTGATATTTCAGTCATTTCTTGAAAACATCAAAGGTAAAAGGAATGAGGGGGCTGCAGATCTTCTGTCTTCTTAGAGCATAGACACTCTCCTGTTAGGTTCATAAAGAGCAAAATACATACATATAGCTTTACCTTTACCTGAAGAAACCTTTCTTCCAGGCTGAAGATGACCAAAAAAAAAAGGAAAGAAAAGAAAAAAAAAAGAAAATAAATGTAAAATCTCTGTGGAAAAGTGTTGGTTATACACGTATTACAGTCTATATTGAGCATTGGGAATAAAATGGCTTCTTGGCTGATCAGAAGTACAGTGGATAATACACAATGCAAAAGGTGTCACAATCTGACAACTAGATTCTCCTGCATCACCTGCTCAGTTTATGATCCTGAAATGCGGTTGAATAACTCACCCTGACTTATACTTTATACTGTTCAAATTTTTAGAATTAGCCTGAAAAATATGTGGCTAGCAGACAAATTTCATTCTCAGGTGTTAGTAAAGTCAGCACACCCTCAAATATTGTAGCATAACCTCTCAAGAATTTCGCTGCACCACAAAATTTCAGGTTGTATTTTTTGCATCTTCACAAGTAGTGTAGTTGGTTCTGGTTGCAAAGAAAACCACATGGAATTTGAATTGAGTGCAACCAATTTGGACTTGGGCTTTAAGAGAGATAAGAATGCATTTTGCATTTCTCTCCATGAGGTTTTAACTCAGATGATCAGTGCTTTAAAAATATCTTCATTGATAACGAGGTCATATCTTTTATAAGAAATTAGAGGGATGATCACAGACTTGCATAACATATTGTGCCTGGAGTTATTTTATGATACAAGCTGCTGGGGGAAGGGCAGGTTTGAGACAACCTCCAATTATTTTCTTGACTAACCAAGGAGTCAAGCTACATGGAAAATGTACAAGACAACTAAATTCAGGACTTAGGGCAAAGTTTCCAAGCAAGCCTGGCAGTGCTAACTAACTGCACGGCTTATTGTGAATGGGTGCATTGCATGTGGCCACAGGATGAAGCTTATTTTTTCATAACTGTCTCTTCCTTTTTTGACTTTTCCAGACAGGAGAAACTGAGATACTGACAGAAAGTGCAAACTTATTAGGCCTAGTGCACATATTCTGTCTGTTCTGTCATATTTTTTAACCTGTCCTAAAATATTGTGAGGTTAAAAAATATAACCTGATGCCAAATAACATGCACTTCACATACAAATTCTTTCCTAATAACATACATTTCACAGCAGTGTGTTTCAGGACCAGTCCTTCTCAAACAAATCTCTAGTAGAATGGAAGCCATTTTGTACTCTTAAAGCCAGATTGCATTCTGTCAAAAAGGTCCTCTGGATGTCTCTACAGGGTCAGTGAGAAACTAAGAGGAAAACAGGAATCTTTTAGATGCGTCATGGCTTCAAGCCCCAAATGCTGCTGGAGATGCTTCCTGATCCTTTGTACACCCTCGTTTTCCAAATAAAAGGAAAATTACAATCGGAAAGTTTTCTTAACATGCAAACAAAACTTTAGGTTGTTTATTTGAGAAAAAAGAAAAAAGAAGAGAGAATAAGAAAAGGAAAAAGTAAGAATCTTGAAAAGTTTTGGTCTGAAGGTGGTGAAAGCTAATTTGTTTAGCCCCAGAACAGGTACAGGACTGCTCCAAGAAAGTACCTCACTCCTGAGACCCAGCACCACCTGTAGGGATGAAGGGACACTTAGGACCTAGATCCATTCAGTGCTTGGCTTCCCCACTGAGAGTTTCTACATGGATGCCAGTGAGTGCCAGTCAAGCTGGCAGCTCTTATGATGTGGACAGGCATCCAGCAGGGACCTGACTGAGTTAATACTGGTTTAATAAAATTCTTCTGGTATATGAAACTCTGCTAAAAACTCACAGTGCTATGGAATCAGCACTTTGAATCCTGGTGTGTCAGTGGAGAAACTGGTGTTAGCGCAACAGGAAAAAAGGCTGCAGTCTGCTGAAAATCTACCCAGCTTGAGATGAAATTTTTTGCTCTATACTTTTACCAGATAAATCTTCTGTAAATGCAATATAAATTTACACTAAAGTTGAGCATTTCTTATATGAGAAGGGTAATTGAGTCATCCTGACAGTAGCAGATGGCAATACTTTGTGATACAGTAGAAGACAGGGTGAAAAGATGAAACGATAGAGGAATTGAGAAGAAGGAGACATTCTTCCCAAACCCTAAAACAATCCCTACGTGCCCTACGGCATGGACTTCACTTGACTTCCATAAAAAGATGGAAGTTTTTTTATCAGACAACATCTTCCTCCTGTGTAATACATAATTCAAAACCAATCCAGCATTCTTCTCAGTTAGATTAGCTTCTAATAATCATAAATAATGATACTCAGCATTTTTCAGCTTCAGCTTATTTAATAAACAATCATACCTTCATCCCGATGTAATGTGTGCATTGTTATGTCCAGTAGGGAAACTGAGGCATAACAGTTACTATTCCAGAGGGGGAAAAAATCATGGAGTAGAGTCAGAATTTAATGCTAATCCTTCTTGCCTAATTCTCACTGAAAAGCAGCAATTAGAGCAACACAACAAGATTTGAGCATTTTACTGTGATGACACTGAATTGATTTAAATTCCATTGTTCCAACAGGATGCCTGTACGACTTCAGTCAGATCACTAAATTTAGCCCTGCTGTGAGCTTGTGCAACTCCCACATAAGTCACTGGGAGTTACGGCTGGGTTATACCGGGCCTAGACTTGGCACTGAGCAAACATCCCTCATGATAATGAAGCAAACTGATTTCAAGTGAATGCTAAAAATTCCTGGCAAAGTAACATTTCTCTCCTCCTGCCAAGCGTCATCAACATTATTTTTTGGGTGGATTCAGATCCCTGAGCGCAGAGTTTTCCATTACGTGTTCCTAATTGTTAAAGATTGGGCCTGCTATAATACTTGAGAAGTAGTGTGTTTAGTTGTACTTGTTCCCATAACACCAGGGTGAAATAGTGCTTTTCTCTCAGCTGGTTAAGCCACAGAATATAGTAGCAGCCTTCCTAGCAATGTCAAGGCATTAGACAGAGGCAAAGCAATCCAGAGTCAACAGAATGAAGGGAACAATTCACACTGTTGTACACAGATATAGAGGTTAAACCCAAACACATGAAAAAGTGATGCTGGAGCACTTGGGAACAGCTGGGCCAGATGAATAACTCAATTGGATGCCATGAGGAACAAATTAAACAACTGACTGGAGACCAGGCTGCTTGTGTGACAGACACTTTAATCAGGAAGTCAAAAGCTGATTGACAAGATGAAAAGCTGGATGACATGAAAAATGGAAACAGAAGGAACAACACAAGAAAAGGGCACCCTGGGTCAGCATGCTGACAAAAATAATCAAGTACGACAGGCCATAATCCAATCTTCGAATGTTTGGCATGGTGCTAGTTATGAAAGTCTGCAGCCAAGAGAAAAGAAAACTATTATTAAGTGAAGGAAATTATCTGCCTCTCTAAAACTCACTGCTATGTGTTCATCAGAGATTCTCTTTCTACCCACAATACATTATAGATATATACTAGAAATAGTTTATGTTGAATAATATGAAATAAAATTAAAATAAATCATGTATGTAGAAATAAATCATGTATGCTGTAGTACTTCTACAGCAATGTTAGAGTAAGTCATTGCTTTTTTAAAATCCTACAGCTAAACAGGTGTTGACATTGAGTAGGTATGAAAAATGAACTCTATCACAGTACTTGTTTGGTTTTTTTTTTCTAGCTGAATGTAAGTCTATTGCTTTCAAGTTTTCCGTAGGAACCTGTTCTGTCTAAACTTAGAGACTGGCTGCGCCTGGCATTATCTGCAAAATGTAAGGAAATTTGAAATTCCCCAGTAGTGCACATTTAAGATGTTCTGCACATGCAGTTTAATGAAATGCCTCCACAAGACCAAGGGGCTGCAGAGTGATAATTGGTGGTAGAATTCAGTATTTCACTGGCTGAAGGTCCAGAAGAAAGGCATCATGAACTTAGTGTCTGAAATTCACAATTTGATACCTAAAAATGTAGCTTGTTTTTTTCAGAAGTGCTGAAGAGATTGTGACAAAGACGTATTTCAAGCTGGTACTGTTGGAAATCAGGTTACTTGGGAACCTTGTTTTGCACATAACCCTCCCACCCCCAGCAGTAAAAGGTTTGTGTTAATTGCTTCAGGGGATAAATGAAGTCAGGTTCTGTTGTGAATGGGGTAGTCAGTTTATACAGGTCTGAGAGGAGTATTTGGTAGCAACTTCAGCATGACTTCTTCCAGACTTGGGATGGAGAGGGCTTTTATGAAGGAGTGTTGGAACTTGAGCTCTAATCTTGAAAATGGGCAACGCGATGTAGGATTAGGTGGCCTTGTAGAGAGTTCCTGTACATCATGTATATCATTGCACATGAAGGCTTGTGCTATTGGGAACTAAAGAAAAATTAACTGCTGTAGGGTATGCCTTGCTGGGCTCTCTGTTTCAGCCTCTTACTTTTTGTCAGAAGGGGGGTGATATGTTGTCTCCTAACTGAGATAATAACAGCTTTTTGTTACTGTAGTGCTTTTCTCTGGTTTAGAGAACAATATTAAAACAGTACTCTGAATATCAGGCTTAATGTGGAACACTCTCCACTGGAAAGAAAGTGACCAGTAAAAACGCACCACCAAAAACTGGTAAAAGAGGAAAATACTGAATTTGAGATAATTTATTTCTGAGACTTTTTCTCCTGCTTCTCCTTTTATTGCCAGTGTCTTTGGGATTATTGTTACAGTTTTGTGGCTTTTTGTGTCTCTGTGTTTTCCTTTATTTCCCTCCCTTCAACAGTGGTCTTCTGCTTCAGTGACAGCACAGACCCAGGACCTGTTTCATCTCGTCCACATTTGTTTTTCTAAACAATAGCAACAATTGCTGGAACAACAAATCCTCTACTGGTAGCAAGCTGTGCCCAGGTTGATGTTTACCACAAACAATGGCATTAAACTTCCTGGAAATCCCACAACTGCTGTGGAACAAGGAAACTGTTGTTTCAGAGGATGTGGTAGGTTGAGTGATTCTGTTTCTTTCCTTTAGCTTTATCTGCTTTTGCCCTGGCATCTGCTTTTGTTCTCTCTTTAAGGCTTTTTATTCTTCCTTGCGCTGTAATGTGTTGCAGAGGCAGGACATGCTGTGCTGCTCTCCTCTAGGAACTTTGTTCTTTTCTTGTTTTGCTGCTCTCTTACTCAAAGATAAAGGTCATCACGACAGGAAACATAGCATATGCTTGCTGCTGGTGTTGGTAAAACATATAATAAATGAGCTTTATTCTTGATTTAAATTCTGGTAGACAGATGTTTCTGCATTCAAGAGTCTTGCTGTACTTGAGACAAGTTTTATTCCTTTCTGCTTGAAGAAATTAAGACTCTTCATACATGGCCAGAGTGTAGGCGGAGGGTTTGTGAAATGTTGCCCTGTATCAGTCCTGACTTTCAGATGAGCAAGGTGAAAGAAGACAATAGGAAGGTTCTTGAAAGCAGGATTTAGCCTCATGAAATAAACACAGCAAATCCTTAAACGAAATGTACATAAAATTATTTTGGCTGAGAGTCTGATAAAATTTTTCTGTTATAAAAAAAAAAAAATCCATAGGCTGTTCAGGGGGCAGAATGTCAAGCTCCCTTTTCTTAAGGTTTTACGGTTATGAGTCCTGTAGCCTGAAGCAGCATCAAATTTGTATTTAAAAAACATTAAATGGGGGGTGTGTGTGTGCGTGTATGTGTTCATGCATGTGTGTCTGAGAGGTAAGGAGGGAAGATACCTGTAAAATTTCTCGCAAGATTCATTCAGGGTGCACTCACTAAGAAAGAAAGGCTCCTGGCTACAGTGAGTTCATGTCAGGTCTGGTTTGTACCCAATTAAAAAGAGCTATTTTATATAGGTGTTACATTCTAGAATTTTTAGTTTATAAGTAGATTGATTAGATGAAAGTGAATAACTTGTTAGTGTATGATATTTAAAAGTAATTTCCAAAGCAGAGAAGAGTTTGGTTCATGATACACTTACTTGAAATATATCTTTCCCACAGTATTAGAAATAAACTATATAAAGGGATGCAGATCCAAGGACAATTCATGCTCAGCCCAGAAGTGAAATCCCTGCAGTGTGGCCTGAGTATAGGATCAGGACTGGAGGAGTGACCCAGAGCCAGGAGACCAGACACTGCTGAAAGGAGGCAGGATCTGTGCCTGGCTCAGATTAGCACCGAGTTTGAGCCCAGCTGCATTGGCAGCACCCAGCTGGTGTTCACACAATGAGCAGGTGAAAATGTGACAGAGATGAGGTGTCAGAGCAGCAGAGCCCTATGCATCTTTCCTTTGATTTACAGGTGTCAGGGGCAGTATCACAAAGTCTAACTCAGCCAATATGTAATGAAAAATGTTCTATAATCAACATTTGCTGGAGTGAAAAAGAATATTATATTCTAAGCATGGAGATAGTTTGATATTTTAAGATCTTTTTTACATTTTGGAAGATAAGCAAGATGCAGCAGTCCATGATGAGCAATGGATGGAGATCTTTTTGCAGTGGATTTGTTAAATTGAAGTTTTATGTAAAAATTTTCAATTTCAAAAGATGTCTGTATATCTGTGTGTCTCTCTATGTATAGGTTTTTATTGGCATTAGGCAGTTTTGTTAACATTAACCATGAGGGATGTAGGAAGACATATGTTTCCCTCCCCCCAATAAAACACAGACACCTCTTTGTTAGACTCTATTCATAGCACGGCTGATTCATAGCTCCCACAAAGCCAAGAAAAGAAATAGAAAAATGTGTGTATCAAAGCTGAGGAAAGCACAAGTAGCCCATGCCCTACTTCCAGTTCATTCAAGATCTCATTTTCTCAGTTTTGAAAGGAAGTTTTATTGCCTGTTTGAAGAGTCCTGGTGGCCAGACCCACAAAAGTTTTAAGTTTTTGGAGAGTGACCAATATTCAGTCCCTGCTTCTGGCTTTGGTTCTCTGGGCTAGATCCTCAAGCAGAAGCATACTCTACTGCTTTTCTTCTGAGAATAGGCATCAACAATCTGGCTACTCCACCATTTGTATGCCTGTTGTGGTGCCCTACACCATCGTCCCAATCGCTTACACACTACACATTCCAGAACTTCCAAAAGGCATGAACCTGCTGTCCCTCAACCAAAGCAAAGTAGGAGCAGGGAAGCAAAACCTGCAGATTTTGCAGAACAGTCATGTGCATCGCTTAACTCTGTTTTCAGTAGCTCAAGAAATACACCCATGCTTGTGCTTCACCACCTCTCTCCTGCAACACAACAACAGGATATTCTTTAAGCTGAAGTTAACACTGCTGGTGTAGCTTTATTTTCTGTGGCAGTGCCTTATTCACTGATAGAAGGACCTTACCTTTAGTCTTGCATTCTTGACTTGAAGGTCTGGTTTTATTCTGTTAACTTTTATGTCCATGGCCTTTGTTCTGTGAAGCATTTATTTTAAAGCCACACTTGCTACTTGATATCTTTGTTCTGCTCTTAGTAACTATCCACTGTCCGAAGGCCTCTCCCTATTGATATCCAGTTGTTCCTGGCTTACCCATCTGTAAATGTCCATGCTAGGGCAAAGACTGGACAGTTTTCAGCCTGACAACCTCATAATATCAATCATGAATCATAAGCTGCATGATTACAAATACCCCTCCCTAAAACACTGCAACCACTATGAAATAATTTTGAAACTCCTAGCAACATTATCACTTCAGTTTTCCTCTGAACTCGCCCATCTGCTTATTAGCTAGACACAGATCTGCTTAAATTGGGAAATCAAAGAAAAAGAAGGAAGTCTGGTCCAGAATTTAGGACTCTTCTTGGCTTAATAGATGGGCCTTTAGCAGGTAGCTTTGAGTTGGATGCAGAAAAGGACCCAGGCAACAAAACATCCAACACTTACTCAATATAATGGCATCTGTAGTTCTGTGTTAGGTTCCCTGATGGCATGTGAAGTGCTGTCCGCGCACCATGGGAGGAGAGGAGATGTTTGAGGATAGGAGCTGCCAAGGTCAGCTCATGGAGCAGGCACTGCTGAGGAACCAGGAAGGTGAAAACACCTTGACCTGGAGGCACTCAACCCATCGTACTCTCACCACCGGGTTACAGAAGAGCTTAAAGTCCTCCTATCCAAAATGTTTAATGTGGGCTGCAATAATTAAATGCTAATTGTCCAGAGAAAGTGAAAGAGTAAGTGTGACTTCATAGGCCAGTAATTATGTCACCCTCTGTAAAGGATGTTAGAGGAAGAAATATGTGTCCCAGTCCCCACTTAAATGACTGTTTTCCATTTTCTTTGAATATATATGTGTATATGTAATATAAAGATTATTGATATAATATGATATAATCTAATGATACAACATTAAATAGCCAGTAGAGCAGGAACAAAACTTAGGTCTCCTCCCTTTGGAATATCCTAATCACTAGGCAATGGAGTCATGCTTATTCTCTCACTTGTATTCTCTCTAGCCCAGTGAATGCTTCATTAGTCCAACCACACTGGAAGCGCTTCAAAAGAAGTTTGCAACAGCCCTCCTTGTGTATACAACATTGTCCCCTGGTTTGAGAATTCACAGTGGAAGGTGTGGGTTCAAACCTTCCCAAACAGAGGAGAGAACTAAATATGAACTTACTAAAGCCTTGGTGAGTACCCTTTACCATTGAGCTACGGGGTGTTTGGGGAAAAGTCAGAGTTTTCTTCTTGGCTTTTCTGAGGATTATATGAGAAAGCTTAATCCAAGAGGAATGCTCCAAAATACCATCCCAGTTCAAACCCCCATCTGCAGGGTGAGGAGGTCTCCTTCAGGACTCGATCCCGTAGGAGGCTTGGCTGTTCGTTGCTGTGAAAACTTGAAGTCCCAGGAAAGTCTAAAGCAGACTTTCAAATATGGAGCAGATTTGCTGCGAAAAACAAAGTCAACCTGTGTGCATTTAAACTGCAAGAACTAGTAGCCAACAGGAGATTTTGTGGATAGAGACTCCATCATTCACAGAGGCAATGAGGCAAGATATAAGTAGCTAAATCATATCAAAAGTCTGCCATTATGGCATGGACAGATAATAATTTAGGGAACAACTGTGTACTGTAACAGATTGCCTGTTTGCTCTTTCTCTTTTGTGGTATTACTGCCCTCATTAATTTCTGTGAGCACTTCTTAAATTGAAATAGGCAAACTTCAGCTTACAGAGCTTTAAGGAGTGGTTTCAGAGCGTGTGACTAAACCTAAATGCTGTAAGAAGTGTGAACAACTGGTCAGCCAGTGGTAGCTTCTGGGTTTGGTGTGTTTGAGAGCACCCAAGGTGTGTTGTTAAAACACATCTGAATCAGGAAAAAACTGTCTGGAGCCTTACTATATCTCGAAGTTCTTGGTTTGCAGAACAGGATAATAGATCTTTCTGGTTTCTTTTACATTTGATAGTGTTAGAATAAATACATCAAGATTTTTTTAGCAATGAGAATTATTTGGGGGATAAAAATGAACCATATAGTTCAAGCTGCTGTGGAAGGAGACATTTTTCTTTTGGGAATAGCTTTGTGTTTTGTGGAGATTTGTGTTCTCTGTGTAGAAAAGGTGCAATACAGGCATGACTAGGACAAACTTTCCCCACCTAAATTGCCACTCTGGTTCAAAGGTTTAGTCTGAGAATCTCTCCTGAGGTGCTAAAAATAATTGAATGTATGTCTGCTTCTACCACATTGCCTGATTGCTGCCAGCTGAGCTGCACCTGAGTGTCCAGTGAGACCAGGAACAAAGGAGCTGCTCATTTCCAACGGGTTCCCAAGAACCACCAGACGACTGGGATTTTCAGTCACTTGGAACAACTACCAGGGCATGTGGACAAGTTGCGTGGCAGAGCTGTTCTGGAAGAGCTTACCCTGCAAATGGGCAGGGTGAAATAGGCCTGACTTTCTTCAAGAATAATGACTGTACCTGATGAGCTAAATATATCAGAATAGATGAGTATTCTCTCAACCCTGTAAAGTTGAGGTTCTAAATGAAAAAAAAAAAAATTCGCCCTCTCTGAATATACTTTGAAAAGACACTTCGTCTTGTTAAAATCTGGAAGTATGTGGCCATTGATTTCAGCGAAGGATCTGGTGGTTTGCCTATATTAAGAATTAACATCAGCAAGAATTCTGGCTGATACAGAATGGTTACAGGAAATGTTACTGACTGTAACACGAAGTCCAGCATTATTTTAAACATTTGCTGCAATTATTTTGTAGTCTTTCAATCTTAACAGGGACTGGCTGAAACATATGTCCTGAGGGTGAGATAAGGAATATTCCGTAGGTGGTAGGAATGCTGGCTTAGTGCTCTGCCTAGGTAAGTTGCCTTTGTTACTATTGCTGCAAATTTTCGAAAGAGTGCCTCATTTGTCTTGTGCTTACAAAGCTTACTTGGGAAACTGGTGTTTATTTCAGTAAAAAACTGCAGAAATTATTTCTGCTTTTTGAACACCAACTTTGAGGTACTTTGGTCCTGATTTTGAAAGGTGCTGAGATGCCATCAAGCCCCTGCTAATGCATGTAAGCAGTGGGTGCTGAGACTCTCAAGAGGTAATGGTTTTGTGAGCTCTTACCTCTGCAGTTACCTCTCCTGAAAGTTTTCCAGTTATAGGATGGCCTAAAAGCTACTTGTAGAGTTCAAGAACCTTTCAGAACTTTAGCAGCACAGACCTACCTAGTTTTCTTCTTTTTAGCACAGATTTGGCAGTTGATTTGTTCATCAGTTAGTATGGTCTCATATAGGCGTTCTTAATATTTTCTTAGTGTGAACCACCCCACCAGACAAAAATGTGCAAGCCACTTCCTCCCACAGAAGTTGTTTATGTGGAAAAGGAACATTAGGAAAGTATTTAAGGTATTTTTAGCTTACATTTTAGTACAGTTTAGAGTCTGGAAACAAGGAGCAGTGTGGTCTAGCTATATGATGCTGGGAGCTGATGTATAGTCCTGCAGCTGCAAGTAGGCGGAGATGGCCGAGATTCTTGGCCAAGTCTCATCTCCAATAACTCCCTGGCAAAGTGTTTTCCAAGTGGTGAGGCAGCTCAACAGGGAAGTGTGAGCACACTGCAGCGGGGGCGTGGGGCAGGACCCCAGTCCAGCAGAGCTCCCCAGAGGAATGGGGTACTGGCTCATCCCAGCCTTTTTGAGGGTGTCACCATGGCCTGGGTGGGTGCATTGGGTCTGGCTCAGCTCTGGATGTGCCAAAGCAGACCACTGATCTGGCAGGAGTGGAAAGGAGGTAACAAGTATCCTGGGAGAGAAGGAAGAGGCAGTAGCAGTGGCATCATCAGAACATCTGAGAAAGGGCAGAGGGCTCAAGCAAGCAAGCAAGCCAGGCATTTTTTTCCAGCTGAGCCCTAACTACAGATCACTTATCTGCATGTAATTTGCATTGCTGAAGGTTAGCTATAGCAAAATAATGGGGATTTCTCAGTAAACTAAGTGATCTGTATATGTACATGGAGAAGAAAGGTAGACAAGAAATCCTTTCATACTTTCCAAAGCTAAGAAACTTGACTTATGCTTTTATCTGAATGCAATTATCTACCCTAACACTGTAACCTCTCTATAGTATAGCAGAAGATACTAGAAGGGAAAAATGACACAACAGAAACTGAAAATGGGTATTACATTGACAAATGTAATCATCCATCCTGGAACTGACTTATAAGACTCATAAAGTGACTCATAAGGTGATTTTCCCAATTCTCCCTAGAGACATCCCCTTTACAAGGTGAGAATCCCTGGCTGCATTGTTTCATATCTCAGCACATTGTTGAAGGCAGATGAAATCTTTAAGTTAGTTTTTGATGACTGGGAGAAAAGTGCAAAGTGATGGTGGAGTAATCCCAATAGCTGTCCCAACATGTGTTATTACTTTTTATTGTTATTAACTCTTGAATTTTTAGATCAACTGTTAGAATTGGGGAAGGCTAAACTTGTCTTTTTTTCATACATGACAATGCTTATAGAAGACTTAAGTGCATTTGGTTTTCTGTTCTTCCCAAAGGCAGTATCTGTAGCAGCCTGACATTATATCCATATACATGAGGCATTACTGAGAGCTTTGTCATGGTGCTATTTAAGCTTCCTAGCATAGTCCAGGGAGGATTTTGATTCAAAGAAAGCTCACAAGAAATGTTCCCATTTGCTAAATCACTGACACCTCTCACTGTGACATAAGAGGTACCACAGGGTGTCCTACCTAGGGTGACTTTCCAGCTCTGCTACCATAGCAGCAAAAGGGCATTAATGTGCTCAAATATACCTGCCGTATTGCTAATGAACATTAGAGATACCACTGTGAAATAGCAAAGATTCAGTATCAACAGGGACCTTCTATGAGAAGTGGAAAGTTAAACCATCCAGAATCTGCATCTGTGGACTCTTTTCACGGAAGTCTTCTATTGTTTTCAAAGTAAAAGGTGTTTTTAAAGGAAACAAGTTTCTCTTTCAAAATGAGATGAAGGCTGAGAGTGCTTGAAGAGCCTGCTACAAGATACGTATAAAGAGACATTTCCTGGGGTTTTCCCTGACAATAATCCTTGTAGACGGGAAGCAGAGTCTAGTAGCAGCTTTTATGTTAGAACAACTATTTTGTTATTGTAAACTCTGGGGAGAAATTATAGGAGTTGATGGATCAACAACTTTTATCAAGCTGCAACAGCTCTTTCCATGGCTGTCCAAAAATGCAATCAACATAAATTGGAGAGGGAGGGTGGGATCACATATTCCAACAAGTTTAATTTGTCAGCCTGTAATGCACATAAATGACATAAAATATAATTGCTTTTGAATTCAAGCCCCTTCAGGTTTCATGTTGATTGCAGAAAAAAGAACCAGATGTTTCTTCAGCAGGAATCACAGAAGCAAGATAAATATTCTCTGGTCCATGACGTTTTATAGAGTTTCCAAAAGAAACCAATTAATTATTTAATTATTGGGTGTGTTGATCATGTAAAATATAATTGGCCTAGGGCAAATAACAGTACAACCCTGGGAGCTGGCTGACTGAGCTTACTGAGCTACACTTTTTGCCAACTCTTTTTTCTGCTATGAAAACATTGTAAGATGAATTGATGCTACTTCATCTTTCTTCCATTCTCTTTCATAAATAAAAGAGTCTCAAAACATAGACTTTCCTCCTTTCTGATCACCACCTTGTACTAGAAAGTAACTTGGAGAGAGAAGAGCCAGTAGCAAGCATAAATATTGTGATAGGAAAAGATAGCTTTGTTTAAGTAACATCAATTTAAAGAAAGGGCAATCTGTTTGAAAGAGTCACATTTAATCCTCAGCTCTGTGAGGAATTCCTCATGGTAGAGACAGCAAGGAACCATTTCTTCCCTTGTCAGCACCAGTGGGGTGGGTCTGGGAAAAGGAATGTGGTGCAGGATTTACTGGGGCACCATGCAAATGTAGGTAATTGAACTGGGTAGAATTAACAAGCTGACATAGAATTTTCCTTTATAATGTTCTATAAGCAAATATACAAGAAATAATATGTAATTTCTTTCAATCAGCAGATATTTCTTAAATAATATTTGTGGTCTTCCAAGCTTTCTCTCTGCTCATGGATGTTCCTGCATTTACTCTGTGGTAGCTATTTTCCTGTTAAGGGGCAGGAAGTAATTGAAATGAGGACTGAAAGAAATTAGTGACTCATGTCCTCATGACTCTTCCATCCTAGCTTTCTTTTGTGCTTGTTCAGCAGCATCTGGCATCTGGGAATGAAATGCTACTTCCACTGTGTTTGCTACGATCAAATCTTCAGGCAGACTGTGGGGTGGAAGTCCATTTGTCCAGTCATTGGGAAAAGAATACAGAGAAAACGTAAACAGAGATCCCTGCAAAAATCAGTTTCAGGTTCTTGAGATCTTATTTTCTTTGTCATTCCTGCTAGAAACATCCTGAAATATTTCTTTTCCTGGTTTGAGGTCAAATCATTCCCTCACCTTTCTTCCAGTGTTCTCTGCAGATCCGGTGGTTCTTGCTGGATTTGATTTGTTCTGTAGTAAAGAAATGTGCAAAGCCACAACCACTTGAAAATGTAACAGCAGGCCCTGCTAAGGAAAGGATTGGCTTCTGAGCTTTACAAAAGAAAGATAGAATGTGTTATCTGCCTGACTTTGCCCACCTTGTGCCCATTCTTAAAATAACCTTGTGGCTGAGGTCAGCAGTGCTAAGCTAAACAAACTTCCCAGAAAGTCAGATCTACGTATTCATCTGTACCCACAGCAAATTTGGGAGCTTTTTTCAGAGGACTTCAGCCAGGAGGAGGTTGAAGACAAGGGATTTTTAGCCCAACAGTGAGCCTACATGACCAGTCACAGGCTGAGAACCACAACTGAAACCTTCAAAACTAGCATTTATTCCTGGAATATACACCAATACTTTTTCCCCAACACCCAGAGTCATTGTAGAGATGGCAGAGGCTTAAGGTCACATTTTTTTACTGGCTGGTTTGGATCTGCTGTTTGTTGAGCAAATATCAATGAAGACACTTTGCTCTCCCCAGCACTACCATCAAGGTGCTGAATGCCCCTGAGATCAGCGCACTCACAAGTTGGAAGGACTAATGCCAAGTTTGAATCCTATTTTTGAAGTGATCCAAGGTACCTGGACTTATATGTGCTGTTTCTATGCTTGTCTTTATAACACAGAAGCCCCTTGCTATGAATACACAGGTAAAATTTTCAGTGTAAGGTCTCTTTCAGGATGCATTAAAAAATGAAGCTCTGCCTTCTACAAGACATAACTGCATCTAAATAGCTTTCATTGGCTGTGCAAATAAAATGTTTCCATTCAGGAGGTATAAACAAGGTGGAAGCTTCTTCTAGATGGCTGAATTTTATTTTCCACCTGAAAGGCCTATCATTGACTACATAATCTGCAGCTATACTGAGGAAGGAACTGCTCTCTATTTCACCCTATATATCATCTTACGGCGACATTTTCTTAGCTGGGAATTGCTTGGTGATTTGCCAGCAGACAAATCAGTGCAGGAAAGGGATGAATTGATCACATTCATCCAGCTCTGGAGGTAAAACCCGGATCTCAGCCAGAGTCCTCCTCCCATTACAAACCTGCCTGTTCACCTGGTAAAAAGGTGCCTGAGGAGCAAAGCGTATTAGAGTGGGATGGAGACAAAATATAATTCATACTGCTATAGCTAACCTTCCTCTTTAAATTATAGGTCCTGGTGAAGATGTTATTTATGAGTTTTGAGCTGTAGTTCATGGCACTGGGCCATTTTTCTTCTTTTCTACATAACCTTCTTCAGAAACCTCAAAGAAATGGCACTGAGCTTACTAACTAAATGTCTCTCTGTACAACTGGACAGTAGGCATAAAGCCAGGTAGAAATAATAGCTCCCTGGAGTAATTTAACTGAAAATGAAAGTTAGTCAACCAGTCATGGATAAAAGAGAGGTATCAGGTTGGAAAACTGTAGGTGGTTTTACCATTCACAAGTAATAGCTTTTCAGTCAGGTTTTGGTCACTAAAATTCATGTAAGATAAAGGGCAGTAATTTCAATGAGAATTAGTACCTCGAATTTTAGCTGCCTGTGGTCAATTTTCTGGCCCTTTGTGGTGATTTGAATGATCACTTTCAGTACTTAATACCTCTGAGGGACTTTGAAAATGTAATTTGTTATTACTAGTCCTCTGCACAGTGGGTAAAATGTATGTGTCCAACCGGCAGGAGATTGCACTGAGGACCAGCAAAGTTCATTGACCTGCACACAGACATCTGGTGATCCAAGAGCAGAGAGGTTTCTAGAAGGCAGCAGTTCATCGGTTTCACCACAGTTGCTAGAATTTGCTCCTATTAGTAGATCTCCAACCATTTTACATAGTTGCATCATCTCCAGTGTCTGAGTGTGGAAACCGAGGCAGCGTGCTGGGTAAAGACAGGTCTGGAATTGCTGTGGTCCAGCGATAAAGCCAGGCCAGGAGCTGAATGTGGGCATCCGAAATCTATGTTCAACACCTTGTCAGCATTCCTTTTTGGAACTCCTTTAGCTGACAGATTAATATACTTTTCTGGGAAAGTTCAGCATACAAGATTTGCATGGTCCTAGCAAAAAATCTTTCAGTGGTCAGAGGCGCAGTTATTTTCCGGTAGTTAAAATGTATATTTCCAAAACAGCCTGTTGGGAATAATGGTTCTGGTTCTTTTGCTTGTTGGTGTGCAGGCTCCCTGTAACCCTCCTGGAGCCAGGGAATTTTGCTGGTGTACACTCACAGTAATACAGCCTGGGATCAGGCCCTGGTGTATTCAGTAAGACAAACCCCTAAGAGCCACCAAATTGACATGGCTTCACTTGAACAAATGAAGCAAGGAATCTATTTGAACTGGGAATTAAAAGAAGCTATTAAAACATTCCCTCTGGTATTTTTATTTTGTTTACTCATGAGGCCTGGCTCATGCCCCTCTGAATCGCACCAAGTCCATATTTGGAAAACTCTGAACTCGTTTGCATACTTACACTCAGGCAAATTTTAGACATTTTTTTTTTGTATACACAGTGCACTTTTCTTACTATTTCTCTTTTTTCTTAAACAATTAAAATCAGGAGGCTGCCTCTTTCATTTCACTTTCAAAACATGACCAAAGAGGGATCTAAGTGCTTTTTCAATTTCTTGAAGCTAAAATTTCTTCCATACTTGTTATTGCTTCCTGGCCACTGCATCCCATCCTGCATCTCCTCTCGGAAGAAGGAAGAAGCCCACATTACACTCAAGCTGCAGCAGGATGAGGAAACGTCAAAAGTTTAAATATGGGTCAGGTCAGAGGAGCAGCCTCAGCCTGGGTGCTCCAGTGAAATGCAGTCCTGTGGGGCTGGGCAGCAGGTGCTGGGAATCTCTTCACATTTCCAGGACTTTCTGTTAAGGCCTGAAGGACTTTCTGATGGCTGTCCCTCAAGCCATTGCTCTCACCCAGTAACAAGCCCCTGCCTGTGGGAGAAAGAAAAACTAAAGTCCTGAGGGATTTTTTGCTCAGGTGTGATCTGTAAACTCAGTTGTGTCTGTTAATGCATCATGCAAGTCATTTCACCTATTAAAGATACCATAACTATACTGAACCTGAATAAACAGAGTATCTAAATCAATAGGATTCCTTAGGTAGTAGTCAAACCGGTAAATGTGGGTGTGTTTAGGGCTCTCATGACTGACGTGACACTGACCTGCAGGAGTGTAGGGAAGTGACAGACTCCATCCTCTGCCACCTCCACAGACATCTGCCCAGCCTGGCTCCTCTTTGGTAGAGGAAACAAAAATTGGGAAAAGAGGATATGGGAATGCATCTGGAGACAAGAGAGGCCTACGTGTCTCCAGTTAGGAGGATAAGATGCAGCCCCAGCCACACCTGTGTAAAATCCTGCCCATCCCCAGTTCCCCATCCTCTGGAGGAGGGGTCTGTGCCGGCGATCTGGCAGAGGAACTTACATTACCCTACAGGCACCAAAACTCTGCAGTCAGGTGCCACCTGGGGCAGGGAAAAGGCAAGGAGGAAGCGCCAGCTGATTAGCTCTCCAGCAAGTCTTGTTACAGAATGGGATACAGGCCCATGTCACTGACACAGCTATTCACAGGAACTGACTGGGGACTTAAATCCCCTCAGTAAGACTATAACTTTCACCAAGCCCTCACTTAGGTACAAGGGAGTCCTGGAGGCACCTCCTTTCTCACCATTGAGCTTCATATCTCCAAATCCAGCTTTTGCTCAGGCACAGGGGGCTCCTGAGATTGTACTGGGCTGACCTGCTTTGTATCTATGTCATTCCGAAAATTCATATCAGATCGTGTGCTGGAGGTGTGTGCAGGCAGATATTCCCAGCAAGTGGCTGGAGAGGAGAGCTGGGTGAAGGGAAAAGCCATGAAGGCTGTGCTCTCATCAAATGCCAGTAAAGGAGATGCTTTCCCCCCTTCCCTCTTCCACTCCCTGGGTCAGGAATGAGAGTACTCAGCCATGGTGTGAGAAACTTATTTTCATTTTTGTTCTTATTCTTAAGGGATTTGAGCCCATGCTCCCACTTCTGAGGAGAGGTCCTTCCTATTTATCAGGGGCACATTTGTGAGCAGTTTAAAGCTACTGAGGGAATAATAAAAATAACTGTAAAACAGAATATCTCTCAGTAAGCGTTGTGCTATACATGCGTCTTTATATATCTATCAAAGAGAATAGGAGTATATATGACGATGTAGCCTAAATGTTAGTATGTTTGAGTGGAAGGGGCTTTGCCCCCTTACCCAGTCTTAAGTGCTGAACAGAGGTAACCCTTCCTCCTCCTCCCCTGCATTAAGCCAGTCTCCCCTAGCCCCTTTGTTTGGAAGAGGGGGGCCAGTTGTGCCTGCTTCACTGCAGGGCTGTGAGGTGGAAAGGTGCGTTACTGCCTGCTGCCTGACCTACCACAAAACAATTCCTGCAGTAGCTGGTCTGGGATACTGGGAAAGCAGAAGAAAGAGGGGTGTTGTAACCAGCTATGTCCTCCTGCTGTGTCCGTGGACAGCCTAGCCTCTCACCTCCTTTGAAAATCCTGTCTGAAGTGTGCCAGGTACTGCTCAAAGCAGAATTTGACCTCCAGATTTTTCACTATTGTTCAGCTTAACTTTTTTTGTCTGTAGGGAAGAGGAATGCACACAACTGTCAGAAGAAAACAATTAAAAAATTTATTTCTATATTGAGGAAAATTAAACTGTGGGGTGCAGAGGAGCTGTTCACTGAATCATATGTTAAATTACACGTGGATATACATACAAGAAGTCACTCCATCCATATTGTAAATATAAAGCAGCACTACACTTAGTCCAAGTCAAGGCTGTGCATATTGTATTCTCAAATATGCTTTAAGAGACTTCACAGGTAAGACTCTTACAGCCCAGACCAGTAATTTAATTTGGTACATATATATCTTCATTACTGTAGTTTCCTATTGACTCACAATTCTGAGTACATTTTTTATCATGGTATTCTTTTTGTCCTGCAGAAAGTGTTTATGATTTCTCATAAGGCTCATAAGGTTTCCCCTAACCCAGCCCACTGCAATCAAGAAGGGAAATGTCCATTGTATTCCTATCCTGAAGTCTGGGAGCAGAGATGGAGAGAGGCTACAATCTATCCAATGTCATAAATGAAGTTTCTGACAGAGCAAGGCATGAATTCAGCTCTTTTGAGTTTATACTTGTCTGCCAGTGTGAACTGAGTGATTTTCTTTTTTTCCCTTACAGCTTTTTTACAGTGATTTATAGAAAATCTGATTATTATTCTTTAACAGACAGTTCTGAATAACTTGATAGTTATTGTTTCTACAGAATCTAAAATAATGTAAATTATTTGGAAGAAAAGGAATGCCAAAAGAGCATGAAAATACAGATATAGATCCAAAACATGCCACCCTGGCTGTCTCTGGTGTGCATGAAAAACTGGCAACAGGAAGATGGTTTTTTTCACAGCCTGGCATCTGAATTTCATCCAAGGAGAAAAGTAAGAAAGTAGAGACAGAGATAAGTTCTCATTGCCACATTTATCCTTTTTGTTTCCTTCTTGTCAGAAGCAGGGCTGGATATAAGTGAAAAGACCATGATGAAAGTGGAAAAATATTTAAAACTACCAGCAAACTCCCTCCTTCTCTGTTCACCCCGTCTCCCTTCACCTTTATCCTGTTTTCTCTCTTAGAGCAGTGCAGACCTTTAGCAGAGAATCATTAGAGTGGGAGAAAGAAAAGTTTGTTGTATCATCATATTGAATCAGTACAGGATTGAACCTATTTGTTGCCTCATGCTTTTGCCAGGGAAATTTGAAATTACTTATGTCATGGAGGCTTCCACTCCTCCTCTGAAATTATATTTTGAATGAAGTAAATTATTATTAGTTGTTCTTGCCATTACAGCCATACTTCATTTAGGTTTTGGCTGCCATTTTCCTAACCCAATAACTCAGTCAAATTCCTACATGGTTTTAAAACTGAAACCAGAAAGTAGCCCAAGTAAGTCTGACCAAAAAGGGATGAAAATTATTTGCTGTGGGAAGTGGAATGTGCAAAATTGTACTGATAAGTAGTGATGCAGAAAGGCTGTTTGGACTTGGCCATGCCATCCTTACGGCATCAGGCTGCCAAATGTTCATCACACTGTGTATGGTGAGCTACTGGTCTGGCACATATGTTACTGGGAAGCTGATTATGTTGTGGAATGCTCACAACACACCATGTAGATTATGAGTAACTAAGGTGGGTGCTCCAACCCCTTTCTCTGCTTCCCTTTCCTTCATCTTTTAAAAAAGTTGCTTAAAGCCAGGTTTAATAAAGTTCTTAGCTGTGTAAAGATGCAATAGGTGTCTAATGGGAATGAGGCTGAACACCATTTCCCATGATTTCCCGTGGAACTTAGGCATCCTCTTGACTGCTTCTTTCCACAAACCTGACTAGACTGTAATTTCCACTTTTAGGTATACATGATATGTACATTTTTAAAGAAATAACTTGAGATCTCTAACAGCAATGGTTAAAACAGACGGATGTTTTAGAAAATGCTAGTTACCATCAGATAAAAATAGACAAGAAGGAGCATTACTAAAGATCAAAGTATTACAAAATAGTATTAACTGAGTAATTCCCTGCAGAAAGTCAGGGGGTTCTGGCTGGTTTTACCAAAACTATTCCCTAAATTAGCATTGTAAAAGTGGAAGGGGCAGTACTGTGGTCGTGTGAAGCAAGGACCTTCTTTTGTGTGTATTTCTGAATTGTCATAAAACAAACAAGTTTTCCATGCTTGAAGGAACTCAGAAGCTCTCTCAAGTTACAACTGTTCTTGTGGCTTCAGCTATGGGAAGATTTCCCACCAATCTCTGAGCAAGAGTTCCTGTATTGTGGTATACTCTATGCTTCAGAGGACCCTAGCAATATATAGCATATAAAATATAAATTTTTGTAAGAAGGTGATAGGGAAAAAAATTTGCTTCCCTAATAAGATCATTTACTTCTTTACAGCTTCAGTACAGGAGAAAACAGTGATTTCCAAACAAAGCCTCAATTAAGGATAAAAATAATTCTACAAATAACACTGTATTTGCATGGGAAATATGCAAAATATCATAATGCAATTCTTAATCAACTAGAGAGCTGTCAGACGTACAAAAATAAGTTAATTCTGCTGTTAATATTGCTTCATGTTATAAATATTAATTGAATGCTATTCAGCATTAATTTCATTATTGTTTAGCAACTGTTTTAACTCCCCCCCACCTTTTAAGTTGTCAAATAATTGGCCTTCTTCTGCTCACGTCTGTTCTCATAAAGTGGATTCACGGAGAAAAGAAGGAAAGTCTCATATAAACCAACTTAAAGCGCCAAAAAATGTTGTTTCCAAAGACTCTGTGAGTTTGTCCTTTTTACCTAAGTTTGATAAATTGTGAAGCAAAGTTTTGGACTGGTGGCCAGCCTTGGTCTGGCTCTAGGCATCCTTCTGTACCGAGGAGAGAATCTGCCATACTATGCACCTACTGTGTATCATGGTTGCTCTGACCAAAATTCATGAAATGCCTGAAGAAAGCCGACAGACTGCCTGTGGGAGAAACTGTCTGGTTTTCTCATTAGCAAGAGCTAAAGGGTCTGTATCAGGGCCTTTCATGTGGTAAAAAGCACTCATTAATTGCTTAATTCTGTGGTTGCTATTTATGTCATTATTTATTAATATTCTAGAATCTGACACTGGGGCAAATTCTAGTCTTAGTTAAATTAGTAAGTTAATAGTAAATCTAAAAAGTGGCTTGATTCACTATTGTTCTTTTGGATTTCTTCTAATTAAAATAAACCCTATACCATTATAGGGTTATTCCCCATTATCACAAGTGCATGTACTATATTACACTGCTGTAGTACAAATTTCTTCAAAGATATTAAAGGTTTTGTATTGGAACAGGATGTGAAGTGGATAAATACAAATCCATTTTACAAACTTGAAGGTGAACGTACCTAGGCATGCCAGAGGGCACCCTAGTAAATCCGTGAAAAACCTAGGAAAGAAACCAGAATACCAGCCTTGGCTATGACCACCAGCACATTTTCTTCATCAGTTCCTCAGCAGATAAATTCACATCAGCCAGCCTTGTACAGCCATAAACTTGGCACTAATTTCAAACACAGAAAATGTCTTGTCCTGGGTCATATGCATTTTAATGTCATGGAGAAATCCAGTCATCACTATGAAGAATGGGTTACTTTTGCGCAAGAGTTTGAGACCTGTAGAGATCTAAGCCAAAGTGCTGGAAAAGTCCAACAAAGAACAACCTCATGCCAGCCAACCAATGTGAGATGGTGCAAGAGCTGGTCTCCTGTCTTCACCCCAGGTGGTAATAGGCAGATTTAGCCAAACACGTGTTATTGAGCACAAGAGTAGTTAGAGGAAGTCATGACAAAAAAGACGGTCTTAGAGCTCCTTTCACCCTTCAAAACTGCGACATGATTTTGCCTTTGTTTTATGAATCTGAGAAAGAAGGATGATCCATATCCACACACTTAAAAATGCAGTGCTTTTGTCTTATTTTTTTTCATCTTATTTCTCTCACCAGCATAATAAAGTATATACGTAACAGAGGGACAAAGGCTGAGGATCCTCAGGCTCAATTAACTGGCTTGTCTGAAAGAGCAGGCAATCAATTTCCATGAACAGTTTCAAAAATGTGCCCAAAGTCTCACTGCTGAGAGTTCATAATCTCGTTTTCAGCCCAAAATTATTCAGGCCAGACTAAAGCAACTTTTCACTGTATAAGCTTTATCATTTACCTAATGAGCTCTTCTCCCTCCTAGTGTTTGTCCTCAGATGCAGGCAGAAAGGAGATGTCACCCTCACAGAATCATTTTGCAATGCAGAAAGAATTAAGATCTTTGTTCATATGGTGTGCTCTTCATTTCCCTCATCTTCCTGTCTTTCTTTCTTGTACTTCAGTTCATATTTGCAGACTTTGATGGCCAAAAGATGTGTCCTGTATTCCTGATGGAGCCTCTCCAATGTTTTCTGTGAAGGCAAAGGTAATTCACTCTCTCCCCTGACACATTCAATGGCTATGTTCAATGCCAGGGAATATGGGTGTGCCCTCTTGTAGGCACTTGGAGGTCTCTTCTTGAGGATTCATGGATTTTGGAGACATGTAGGGATGAGGTTGGAGAGGGCATGTCTGAATTAACTGCAGCAAACCGAACTGAGATATATCTGAGCAATACAGGAGAAAATTTAGGAAATCTGCCAATAACAGAGAGAACCCACAAAGTGTGGATTTCAGCACTATAAAAAGTCCTCTCCTGAAGTTCTTCATTTTCTTTAGGCTTCTGTACTTACAGAATTGAGGCATAGATACACTTGCTTTTTCTTACTTTGCAGAGGAATATATCAAGTAGATATTAAAGACATAGAAAACCCCAGACAATCAGAGAAAAATAAAAATAAAATACAGTAAGTTGCCTATTTAAACCTTGTGTACTAATTATTGTGGAATCTGATTTTACTTAGATTTGGGGTACTGGGGCTTTGGTTTTACTTGTGTTGGCATACAGTGATGTGTAGCAACAAATGAAAAACCTGTTGATGTACTCTTTTTTTCAGCTCCAAGTTGACAATGGAATTTTATTTTGCTTTCTCTGTCTCTGTTTCTTCCCATCACATACTTTTTAGCCATATTTGCAAAAAGTTTGAGGAAATATTGCTACAAATACATATTTAAGATTTGATTACTCATTCTCATCCACTATCATGTGCCAGACATGCAGCCTACTCTAACAGATTACTGTTCTTAAAGTTGTTACAGGAAGGTTAAATAAAATGTTGCTTTTATGACGCTGAATATCTTTATGATGTTTTAGCTAAATTATAGGCTGTTTGGAGATGCCACAGATGTGCCAGGTGTTAAAATCAAACTGGCAAAATGTCACCAGTCCCTTGCCCAAGTTATCGTGTCCCTGATTCTCAAGCACCTACCATTTGCTGTCCAACACCTCAGGAACCTGTCCCTGCCACACACCCTTCTGCACATTTAAGGACACAAAGCAAAATCAAAACATGCCAAAACTGCTCCAATAGTAAAATCAAAGTCTGAACTGAAGCCACCAAAAATCCCAATTTTCCAAATTGCCGTCCACTGCGCTTGTTAGCCATCCTCTTTTAGGAGCCCCCTTCACTAATTTTGTTTGCTTTCAGAGTCTTGGGAAAAGACATGTACAATTTCAAAGTGGTAGCTACGTGTGTGTATGTATATATGTATATATTTATGTATATAAAAATATCTATCTCTATGAAAAAACAATTAAAAATAAAATATGCATCTTCCACAGCAAAAGTAGTGCCACAAAATCAATGAATGACTGATGCTGCAATCTTCATGCTGCAATCTTTATGTGACAACAGAAAGATTCTGAAAACAGGTTAAAGAAGGAAAGTTGAAAATCTTGTCCTTTAAAATAGAGCCAGAGCTGGACAGTAATTCTGAATGGGACATTTTGACAAGTTCTTGGTGAATATTTCAAATTTAGTTAAGAAGAATAGGAGTCTGAAATGTTTGCAGGTGTTTTTATTCTACTTACTGCCTGCTCTAGTTCTTTCTGTTAAAATATATAAATAAATGGTTACTTGACACACTTTAAGTGAAAATGGGATTTCTTTTGAAAGTATATAAGCAAGAAATTACAATGCAAGTACTTCAAGGGCATTTAGGTCTCAGGTTTTGTAGAGTAATTCAAGCGCAAAGAAAATGAACTTATTTTAAATATTTTTAAATTTTTATTTTTTTAGTGTTGCAATCTATTTTTCAGCATGTTTGAAATGTTTCAAGAGATGAAAGCATCTCATTTTTAAATCATTCACATTCTTCTACCTCTTTTTTTGTATTTTAGGACTTCAAGGAAAACCTGTGCTGAAGCTGGCTAGCTTTTAAAAAAGTTGTGTTATGAAGGTGCTGACAAAAAAAAGTAAGATATGTTTAGATATACATTATTTTGAGGGTATGAGAACAGAATAAAAATTGTCAATGGGTGCATAGACTGTGAAGTTCTCTGCATCCACTTTCAAACCTTTACCTTGTTGTATTGCTGTAAATTGGTCCCAGTATGGATTAAAACCAGGTCAAAAATACTTATTTGCCAGACTTAACTTAGGTATTGTTCTGCCTTCAAATATTTGTGGTTGACTTACAGTATATACCTCCCATAGCCAAATAATACAGAAATGTGCTTGAATTAAGAAGATGGAACAAGAGAAACCTTTTTTGCCCACTGAGCTGAAGTCACACCCAAACCTTTCATGAATGTTAATGCCAGTTGTGCAGCTTCACAATGGTGACCTGTAAATCTACTCTCAAGACTCCAGAAGAGAAAAAAGATGCCTCCACTTTTATAGAACACCTGCCAAATTTAGAGCATGGAAGCACAGCAAGGATAATCATGCTTTATGTTTCAGAGCAGAAGAAAATTGGTTTATGGCCCAGAGATGATGCTTCTTCCCCTTGGGTATCACACCTTTGGGCTGTAATGTTACAAATTCCTCTCTCTGAAGTTCTAAGACTTGAGAGCTGGACACCATGAAAACTGCAACGGGGAGTTGAGAGACCAAGGGGAAAACCACTTCTTTGGAGTGTTTGGTGGTTGTTTTTTTCCTTGGTCTGCAGAGAGAAATAACCCAAAAAGTGTTTTGACCAGCTCTCCTGAGTCACCCCACACCTGCCTCATTTATGGGCTTCTGAGGGTTGTGTGCCAGCTGAACTCCCTACCCATCTACAAAACTACAAAAATCTTTTTAGGGAATATTTCATTTTGCTTCTCCCAGCCAATAAAGAGGCTGGACCCCTCTTTCTCTTGTAAACCAGGAAAAAGATTTCAGCTGGGTACCGTCTGAGGCTGTGTGCTGAGAGCTGTATCACTTTTGGAAGCTTTACCTGAATGAATTCCACTTGCCATATGTAGACTATTTCTGTTAAATAATGGGTGATCTATTTCCCCATTATGCTATCAAATCAGTGCTCAAGTTGCTAGTAGCTGCAAGGAAATCAGATACCTGCTTACACAGAGAATCTTTACTTTTAAATAAAATTAAGTGAGAGGGGGAATGCAGAAATGAGGTGTTGACATTCAGTTGGAAACTGAGTGGATTTAACAAACCTGTGAATTTTAAGATGCACAGGAGATTCTATCTGAACATTAGGGAATTCTTTTTTTTGCTGTGTGGGTGACTGAGCACAGAACAGTTTGTCCAGAGGGGTAGTGGAGTCACTATCCTTAAATATCTTCTGTCTATACATGATTGTGGGGAACTGGATTTTAGTTGTTGGGATGCTGAAGCAGATGACCTCTGGAAGTTCATTCCAACCCCCCTTCTGTGATTCTGTATGTGTCACAGCACTGCTTTGAAATTATTTTTGACATTGTACTACCTTTCAACTAGCAGATGTCTGTATATGCAGTAGGCTTTACTGATTTGGTCTTCTCTTTACTATTTGCCATTTTAAATATCTTATGCTTTTACTTTGCTGTAGAAATCCGTGTTTAAAACATCTAAAATGTTGGAACATCAATGTGAAGTTCCAGTTCATGGGAGAGAACTTCTGTCTTCTCTGGTTTTGTTTGTATTGCTCTCCCATTGAATTTCATGTCCACAGACCCTGCAAGTTTATGTTCAATCTCAGTTTCCCCAAACTAATTTAAAAAAAGTAAAACATAAAGGGGAAAAAAAATATGCCATCCTCAGTTAACTTTGAAATATAATCTGTTGCTTTTTTGGAAAGGGCAAATAACTCTTGCTCTAATGCACCAAAGATGCATATTTATCGCTACCATTACAATGACAAACAAGAAGATGAGGAGAGGTAAGGCTGCTGAAGCAAACATCCTTTATTATTATTTGCAAGCAAATTTTCTCAATTTCCAGCAGCTCACACTGCATTATTAAAGAGCAAAGACTCAGGAAACCACAGCTATAACAGATAATACTCTGTACTTAGAGCCTTTCATCTAAGACTATCAAAACCCTTCAGAAAGGCAGGCTTTATTACTACCAGAGAACAGAGGAGGAAACTGAGGCATACAATTTATGTGGCTCAATCTCGAGTGTAATGTAAACTCAACCACAAACTGAAGAAACTTAGAGCTTTTTGGTTTCCACTCCCCTCAGCTTACCTTGGTGGTGTAACTCTATTTACAAACTGACACTATGCGGGTTATTATGCTTGCTGAATGTCTGTCATAGCACATAATGAATAGGAAATTATCAGTGGAATTACAAACAGTGGGTACAATAATAAATGACAGTTAATTATGTGTAATAGATCTGATCATTTATTGCTACAGGATGTCAGTGATAAAATTAATTTTAAAAAAGCTGATCAACTTCATAATCTTATAAAACAAAACATATTAGCTACCTATTACCTTCCTTTCATGACTTGTTATTAATTTTCTATTGTTATCCAAATGCAGGGCACAATATAACACACACCACTCTTTTCTAATTAGGAAAGGTCCTTGCCTTTCAGGTAGGTACAGGATTACTGACTCATACTAAACAGAGTGAATTTTCAGTTATTTTTCAGGATAAAAGGAAACACTGAAATAAGGAAAAGGGAGGTAGGGACAAAAGCAAGGAAAACAGCAAAACTCCCCAACAAGTAAATAAAAATAAGCAGAAAACAATGTGATATTTAGTATTTCATTGCCTTCCAAAGAACCTTTTGTGCTACAAATCCAGTTAGATTTGCATTTTTATTTCAACCCTTTTACATTTTTGGGTCAAAATTATGCTTAGTTGAGGACAACCTTAAACAGTCAGGCTGATAGAAACCCAACTTTTTAAAGTGAGAAATCATGTCTTAAAATTCTGCAGCTTCTTCAGGTCTCTATCTATTAAGCAGTAGACATTTTTGATTAAATTCAGTGCCATCAATCTAAGATAGTTTTTTCTCCTCTCTCTCTTTTTTTTTAATAATGTCTGACAGCTTTTGTAACAAAGTTTTTCAAACAGGACTTCAAATTAGCAGCAATTTATAGCTAATATGAATAACGAAGTAGTGTGGATTTACACAAAGAGCTGCCATTTCATGTTGAAAATCTCTGCTTGTCCATAAACACTTGGAAATGAATTTAAGGGAGACTTATGAATGAGACAGCAGCTAATAGTGCAGACTGGCCTAATTTTGCTTGAGTTACCTGATTAAGTATCTTTTTACTTTAGAGCGTTTCAAGTGAAAAATGTATTGCTAACAAATTTTTGACAGTTTTCCCATTTATGGTAGAAATCCTATTAAAATTAATCAGCCTTTCAATTTGAAACAGCCTGATAAAAATTTAAATCATGAAAATGCTATTCTACATTTAAACTATCATTCACTTAGCTCTTTAATGAGATCAAAAGTAACCACTTTTTGTGACACTTGATCATTTGAAAGCTGGTCAAGAACTTCAATCAAAGACCTTTCAAATTCAGTACATTTCTATGGAAATAGTTATATCTGAGCCAAATTTAATATCTTTTCTCTCAAACCAGTGCATTTGTCCAGAAAATAAAATCCTGAATGGAACAGGAACTAATTCTTTACCCCAAAGCTTCTCAGCACAGTGAATATCTGACCCAAAAGTTATACACAGCTTAACACAAGCACACCTGGAGTACAATTCCTAATCAGATCTGCTTTTATACAGAGGTTCAAGTGCTCTTTCTCTTACACAGCACATTTACTGTAACTATCACAAAACTCCTGTGTAGTGGCTGTCATTATAGGGGTATTAGATGGCTTCACTATTTATGAGGAGCAAAAAAAGGTGACTAATAAAAATCTTCCTATCTAGTGCTAGTAATAACTTTATGCTTCATTGTCAAACACCTTATTTCTGTTATCGGTCTTCTGTTTTGTCACATCTCTGTGAAAGTTTCACCCTATTTCCCATTTAAAATGCATTCCAACATTCCTATTCCACTTCAAAAAGTTCTCTATTTATTGATTAAACAGCAGTTAATATGTCTCACTTGAAACATGCATAGGGGCCAAACTGTGATCCAGATGAATATTAGTGTTGCACTGTTGTAGGTGCCTTTTAATGAAGGACTAAACCAGAGATTATTCTTTTGGTTGGGTGCCTTGGTTTGCAGGTTGTTTTCTTGTCTGGCAACAGTGTAATTATAGTTTGGTTCCTATGTAATATTCTGGGGCAGAAGTAGATTTCCTGGCAGTCAGGGTCCCCCAGACCTGAGTAATGTTGCTCAAGAGGTATTGTTTGCTCAGGCGAGCCATCAGCCTGGCCTCCAAACTCCCTCTGTAATAAGAGGCAGAAGAGCCCCAAAAAGAAGGAAACAGTAACCCGTGGGAAAACTGAGGGGCTGGGAAAGCCCAGAGGGATATCAGCCCCGGAGCAGGGAGGAGGAAGGGCCTACTGAGGACACAGTGACCTGGAGGGCAGCTCCTTTGGGGAGGGACTGAGCTCACCACCTGTATGAAAACCTGTCTCTTGTCCCCATCTCTTTGGTCACAGTGTGAGGACAGGCCACCTTCCTGAGACCCACCATCAGTAGGACCAGGTTTCCAGGGAAGAGCAGCCTGTGGAGAGTCTCTCCACAGGCCAAAATAACTCATCACTGAGATACTGGGGTAAAAAGAGGGAGGCATGAAAATCAATGTCATGGAACAACATCTGGGATTTTCAATCTGTATATAAATCTGTACTGTTTTCTGTCATAAATTTGCAGTGACAAATTATTATTCATTTTCTGCAGGTACTCTGGGATTCTTCAAAGTAATGCAAAGTACCATTTCTGGGAGGAATCGCAGAGTGCGTGACTGGAAAAAAACACATCTGAAGAAACAGTTCACATGCTAAAAAATAAGCCTCACAAACTACAAAATGTGCCATAACTTTGATGAGAATTCATTAAAACCATGTGTTTGCCTCAGTTTCCCTCTGGAACACCTTACAAAACACAGACTTGCAGCTGACTCCAAAAATGCAGGCACGTACCAGAGCCATGTTGTTCAGTAGGTTTATTTATCTTAGGTTCAGCTGATTTGTTGCAGAAATATGCTAGACCCTTAATCCCAGTAGGAAATTGAAACTCTGAGAAAGACAAAGTCTGGCTGACCCCCCGCAAGAACAAGCAGCAAATCCTGCTGAGAAGTAGCAGTAGCAAAAACAGAGGGAATTACCAGAGAGTTTTGTCTTGGAGGATGACAACTGTTTAAAAAATGCAATGACTGAAGGAGTAGTTCTTCTACACCCTCCCACTTTGTCTGTATTAAGCATGTAACAAATGGTGAGTTGAAATCTATACTGGTAATAGTGTCAATGAGGGATCAGGATTATACATGATACTTCCTCAATTTGTTATGCCTCATTAGCATTGTGGCTTATTGCAGGGAACGACACAGTTCTCAGGCATTCCCTCATGGCCTGTCCTGATGGATAATAGAAATAAAAAGAGGCAAGGTACTGGTGACACACTGCTCTCATGACATTTATCAGGGGCATAGTTATCTGGGTTAGGGATGCTTCCTGTTCTCCGTCAGAGTGCCATATTGATTGGAATTAATAGTCCTGCTTGCTTGGTACTTTTTCAAGGAGCACCCCATGTGGAAGGGGCCCTGGTGCTAATGAATACACAAGTTTATACTCTGAAAAAATATTTATAATGCTATGAGAAAAGCAACAAGCATGGTTCTTTGCATCAGACATGCAAACTCCCCTCTGTTTAAGCTGCTCCCACTGACCTGGTTTCATTAGAGATAAAATTCTGCTGGCATGTGAATTAAATGGGTGTATTTGTCTTATCTCAGCTTAAACTTTAAAAATGGCTAAATAATTGTTTTACAAGATGGTGGGGGTTTTTTGTATTTTTTTTTGTTGTTGTTGTTTATGTGGAATCCAGATTTCATTTCTATAGCTTGTCTTTGCTACACCTTAGCACATGAGCTAAAAAACAGCCTCAGAACACAGCCAGGCCATTCTAAGAAAATGTATTTTCCTTCCTAGCTTATGCTGTGGTCTATACTCTATTAACAACAAGTTAGAAAGCAAAGGATTGAGATTTAGGAGAAAGGAATTTTAATCTGCATTCTCAAGATTTTTGGGAGAACCAGAACTTGAAGCTGGTAAGTGTTAAAATGAGTCAGAGGAGAAAAAAGACCTGAAAGAACAGATTCATGATTAACGCTACCAGTAGGCATCTTGTAAGAGAAAGAAAGTGGTAAGCATTTTTCATCTTTATCTGTCGAGAAGGCAGAGAGCAAGACTGGTATGAAACCCACTCTGGAGCAATGAAAACCAACCAAAAATAGAGAAATCCCATTTCACTGCCATGGAACCTGCAAGGAAAAGAATGGAAAAAAAATTGAATGTATATAATCAGCTGATACACAAAAAAATCTGTGCTTGGTCCACAGGATGGTCCACAGCATGGTCATAGGTTATATAAAAACCACTTTTTCATCTGATTTTCAATACTCATAACTTTGCCTCTACTTTTTGTCACAACCAATACAATCTTAGTCTATCTGCAGCTGGGCTATGCTTTTAAAATCAAAACTGCAAAGTTTCAAAAAAAGGTAATTAAAAGTTCCCCAAGTAAAATCAGAAAATATAGACAGTGAAAAATCTTTACGGTGCTAGAATCATCATTCAAAGCCAGATCTTAAAGTAGCAAGAATAGCATTAAATGTATATCTATATATCTTTTTAACCTTTATACAGACAGCAGGAGCACTGCATGCTCAATTTGCATTTCATAGTGGGAAACAAAACCATCCCACAAAGATGTGATAAATCATCAGAGGAACAACGAGATGCCCTCACACATGCATATGTTTTTCTAAAATCACAGAGAATAAAGATAAGAGACACACAACCCAATCTCCATCTCAAAGGTTGATTAACTATACCCAAGCCTGACTACCTCAAGAGCAGTATAACTGAAATACGAAATACGGATTTTTTTCCAACAGTTCTTCTCTCTTTCTTTTTTTATTATTATTTTTGGACAACTGACTGACCTAGTTTTCAAATCACAAGAATTTTTAAGACAATTCTTGCTATAGAGGTACAATGGTGATGCATATTTACTTCCAGTGATATTTTAATTCCAGAGAGGAAGAAAAGTCTGTCATTCCTGCAAAGCATGTCATGTAAGATGATTGTTCATTCTGGTTCAACTTTGTTGACTTCTGTGAAGGTATAGCAGATACAAATTTGGACAAGTCAGGTTTTTTAAGTGAAACCAAATGAAAAATTTCTATACAAACCTTATTTTGACAGAAGAACGAATTTCTACAAGAGACATATACACTGAAAAATTTCCATATTAAAATTTTAATTCAAACTTTTAAAGTCCATTTTTTTCCTATAGTAAACAAAAACCCCACATTTCTTTTTTATTATTATTATTTTACTTTGTTTGACCAAGATTAGAGTATTGGGGGAAAGTGAGTTTGAAAACCAAGCCAGATTGTTTTGAATCAACTGACTTGGCATAAAACTGCATTTTCTACCAGTGTATTTCCTTTGCCAATCATAGTTTCAGTCCCCCATTTCTTTTGGGCCAGCCTTCCTCAAAGACCAAATATCCTATACAGTAATAAACGGATTTCACTGACACATGGCTTGTCTACAAGATAATTAATTCTCAGTGAGTGAGGATCTGAATTTACAGTGTACTAGCTATGCTGCACTGACTCTCCATATGGACATCCTAATTGCATTGTGGCTTACTCTATCTAAAGTACATTAAGGATATAACGACACAGACTTGTTACCAGGAAGAAAGCAAGGATGAAGGTTTACTGCTCTCCTATGGCATTGGCTGCTACTCTTGAATTGCCTTGAGCTCTCTGTTCTTGCAGTGATGTGAGAGATCACTGAGTGTCCAAGCTGGACTCACTGCAGGCTGTCTAATGGGACACAAATCCAAGTCCTGACTCACTCTTCCTCCGCTGGCCTCTTCAGTGAAGTGCTGCTCTGTGTGAGGCAGCACACTCCAAATCTTCAAATAGCTTACTTGCTCTGTGCACTTTGAAATCCCGCCTGCATGGCAGCATATGGAAGAGAGACATCCATGCACATCTCTTGTCAGAATGCAATTTTGTATTTACATTTTATCACCATGTACCGCACGAGGGCCGTGTTCACCACTAACGCCTTCCATCCCTGCTGTGGTTTGGTCCTGGGTAGAACATTAATGCCAAAACTGTTTTGAGCAAACCTTAAAAGAGAACTGGTTGGGTTTCTGGTATCAATTCAGACTGGATACCACATGCTGACTGACACTGCTCCAGGATCCATGGCTGCCTCTGTTTCCAGCTGTGTTGCTGTGGGCAGGTGGTAATTGCCAGCAGGTTTCATGGGAGACATGTCCCCATTGAGGTCGGGGCTTTCTCTATGCAAGCATAGCTGTAGAAACTCAGGCTCCCAGTGTCAGGTTATAAGGGGCTCTCCTCTCTCTCTAACAACTGGTTTTGTTGGTCTGTGCTGCTGAAACCACCTTACTCTGAGGAAGCGCTACCAGGCCATCCCACAGGTAAATCCAGCTCACCTGTACAGGTCAGACCATTTCCACTGCTGAATTGTTTCCGTTTTTTTCATATCTGCTGTAGCAACTGGAAGGATTTCTTGTAAGGCTTCCGCAAGTGCTGGTTTCCAGCTGGAACTAACCTATCCTGAAGTAGACTTCCTTGCCACTGAAGCCTGCAGCTACTATAGCTAGAGAGCTTAGACATATTAAAAAGGGGTAGGCTCTGTCCTCCCTTCAGGTAAATATTGTGAGCCAAGGGACAGCAAACCCAATTTTATAAAGGTCTGCGTACAATCTCCTGCATTCCTCCCCACAAAACCTGGAGTCTTCCCTTCTCTCCAGAAACTGCCTCTGTTATCCAAATGCCTCCAGGCTTCCTGGAAGCCTTTGTGGTCTGTGCTGCAAGGATCTTTTTGCTCTCCCATACCCCATGTTTTCCCTTTTTGTCCCTGGGCATATGCAATGTCCATGGTTACCTCCCTGTCTCCTACCTCTGTTTTTCCCTGTCACTCAAAAGGACACTGGGTGTTGGATGAAGTCTGATGCTCACTTGGCCTGTATGTGTGTTACCCTTTGTCTTCCTAGCTCTACCATGCCATTCATAGCTTGGAAAAGAGAAGTTTTCACTGGATCTGGCAGTCAGTGATGGCTTCTTTACTGCTGATTTTCCCTATCTCACGATCTTTAAGACATCTAACAGATCAGCCTGACAGTAGGTAACATGTTCAAAACTTATTGGGGAAAGACATGGGGGTGGTGACAGACAAACAGCTGAACAGATTCATATCTGGGACAATGAGATAAGCCCCACCTTTTAGAAAATCAGACCAAAAGCTCCCAAGATTTTGCTCATAATATGTGAGTTTCTTTGTACATGCTAGGGACTTGCTGAAGTTTGTGATTATGTTCATGGTATTTTTATTTTCAGCCAGGAATTGATGCATACCTTCAGTGAAAAAAAATGAAAAAATTCCACAACAAACCATATTTACAGTGACTGGCCATCCTACACATGAAGTTAGACACAAAAAATTATGAATTTGTAAGGTGCTTCCAATATAAAATTAGATCTGAAGTTTACATATACATAAATGTATGTACGTATCCACATATGTAAGATCTACTGTGACTCTATGAATAGTGTAACCAACATTTCCAAACTTTGGGACAATAGCCTGTTACTGCAAAAAACAAACAAACAAACAAAAACAAACCAAAAAACCCAAACTTAAAAAAAATTAAAAAGCTGCAGCCAAATTCCTTAGCATCATTTTTTCTCTGATTTAGACCAGTGAAAGTATGCAGCACAGCACTGGGGAGACTCGATCAGATGGAGTAATTTTATACAGCAAAAACATGCTATCAAATCTGAAGTTTTTTTACTGTAAGTAGATCCTTTTAGTTGAAATAGATTGTATTGTTATGTTCTTTTATTGGAATAATCTACATAGTGAATATTGCAGTTAGAAATTAGGGTTTGAAGCAAGAGATTCTCAGATAAATTAAAACACTTCCCACCCCCCACCCCCCGCCCCATTGCAAAATTTGTCTCTTCAGTTTTTCAGACTGAGGAGAAAAAAAGTCACTAGGAATTAATTTCTAATGCACTTGAAGAAATTTCCAATCATGATTCATTCATAGAGAAAGAAACAGTGAAAACCTTTTTCCACATCAACTTGCAACTCCATTCATATTTATCAACCATTTCTTAATCCATTTAATCCAGCCAGAGTGCTTGTGAAAAGGAGAGAGGTATGGTGTGAAATGTGACAGCCACCAGAGCAGCAGGAGGAATCTGTTATTCCATAGTCATCCTTCTATGTTGCAGTAGTTTTTTTGCAGCTCCCGGCATGGGGCAGTGGTTCCCAGGCAGTGTCTGTCTGTCTGTCTGCAGCTGCACCTCAGCATTTGTTCCTCCATGGCACTGCCAAGAGCTTTCTGCTCCAGCTTCCAAGTGGTGTCAGGCATGGGGCAGGTGAAGGGAGGTGCTTAGAAGTAGGAAACCTTTGATTTCACTATAGTTATATATATATTTAATTTTAACTCAGTGTTGCTACTTCCCTTGGCTTTGGACTTTGGAGGTCTAGTGGACTTGGTTTTGTCCCTGTGCCTGTCCCATGACCTTTACTACGGTACACATGAACAGATCAGTTTGAAGGATGGCCTCATGGGAGCAAAAGTCAGCTGCAGATTTGAGATGTTGTGGATAATTCTGCTGTGGATATGTTTGAATCACGAGCCTCATCTCAAGCTGTAATGCTGCTGCACCCATCTCTCTGCTCTGATGGCATTGCAAGCTTCCTTCTAGCCTCTCAACCACAATCTGTGTTTTCTTGGCACCAAAAATGTGAACAAATTTGGAGTTTGGTGGGGTTTTTTTGATGGAGAGGTGAATTTCATCCTTTAAGAGAGAAAAATCTAAAAGTTATACTATTAATTCAAGAAACTTATATTAAATTTGGATGCTTGCAATGGAATTTTAGATTCTCCCAAGCCAGTGAAAAAAAAATTACATTCTGAGGCATCCAGATTCTAGTCATGGCTAAAATCTAGAGTTGTTAAATCCTTATCACAACAGTACAGAATCATTTTAATATGCTGGAAATGCCAGTTGCACAAGTGAATGCAGCACTGGGGAAGAAGCTTTTACCATTATTTCCCTTTGATTTGCCTAATGCACATCCTCACAGGAGAGCTCCCTGAGACACCAGGGTTAACACCCTCCACCCTGCCTGCTCCTCTTATGTTCTTGGTTTGATGGATCCCTTTGCTCTCCTGCTGCGAGTCCACTGTTGGGGAGAGGATACCTGGATCCCTGGTCAGAGAGGGAAAGCCAACACTTTGTCTTTTCCCAGTCCTCTGCCTCAAAATGGGCTCGTGAAAAGGAGTAGCAGAAGGAAAAGGACAAAAACTGAAGTAAAACAGAGGAGGCAAGGGGAGAGGAGGGCGAAGGGAGCTGTACCTGGTAAGGAAATGTGCATTTCATCTCCCAGCTGGTGGCAATCGCTGTGTGGAGATGGAAAATTAAAACTGAGACTTCATTTTATGTGGGTGTACAATGCCTGATGCTCGTTTTCCAGAATTATGGGTAAACTCCACGCAAATTTGCCTTCAGGCTTTTCTGTGGCCTCACGTAGACAGCTCTTTCCTCCTCATTTTAATGCTTAGCTACTTATTTTATGCAATTACACAGACAAAGAATTAGTTTATCCAAACTCACTGTCAGCTGATTCCAGTGCACAAGTAAATTTTATTTTGCATGGAAGCAAACAATTCAGAGGTGCTTGGAGATGTTCACCTGGGCTGCTTTTCTGCCAGTACCAGAAGACTGAAGTTCAAACCCCTGCTTGCAGCAGAGACTGATTCTATGTTCTCTTGCCTTGTTTCAATTAGCCTAATACAGTCCCTCATGGAACATTTCTGATCTTCAAGGTGTTGCATTCACAAGAAAGAGATAGAGGAGGTATCCTTGCTTGCCAGATAAAAGAAACTAATTAGATTAAGGATTTTTTAGTTCTCTGAAAAACAAGAAGTGGGTGTTAGTTCCATGTCATTCTACAAAACATCAACACGGTGACCTCATTTAATTATTTCCCTCATTCACAAAGCCCCTAAATCCGCAAGATTTCTTGCATTTCACAGGGACAATGTAATACTCCAAACACAAAAGATGATATTTAAAAAGAAAATAACTAATTAGATGTCAAAGCTTTCTTTAAAAGATGATCAGCAGAAAATTAGTAGATTATTTTTCTCAGATACAAACAGGAAGTATATCCTGTTAACTCTGTGCTTTCAATCCATATATCCACTCGGAATCTAATAATTTCATCCATGAGCCAGGCTGGGTTACCTTAAGGAGGGGTCAAAGTCTGACTCAGGGATGTGTATTTTTATGGTTTGCCATACCTTTTTTTTCATATGTGGTAACTTTTCTGCATGAGTAGCTTTCCCAGAACGAATGCTGAAATGAAATTTGAATACCACAGTATCAATTACTCTGTATGCCTCCCACTAGTGCTCCTAATTCCATAATGCTCCTGAATTTTTGTTCATAATGCGCAAATTTCTGCAGTTTTCATTGCAGTTCTGAAGCAGAGGTAGAGAGAACTGGAAAATAAGGTGGTACCAATCAGCACCTTTCCAAGCACACAGGTGCACAGTGTGCACTTCAAAAACTTAGACCAACATGCCAATATAATATTTTAAGAATCATGGAATAGATTTCCTCAACATTCCAGATGTGGTTATGGCAGAAACTTGCATGCTGGTGAAATATCACATATGTTACCAGCAATTCTGCAGCATAGTTACAAGGGAAGTCTTTTGCATATTATTAAATCAAAAGAAAAAAAAAAAGAACCAGCTCCCTGATTCAGAAGATCCTTCTAGGAAGACACCAAGAAGAGCTCCAAGTGGAGGAAGCAACATATAAGGTGAATAGTATCTTTCCAGGAAAAAAAACAACAAAAAAAAATGTGCTTGAGACTAAGGACTTGTGAAGTGCTGGTAATACACTACATGCAGATACAAAAGTGCAAAATGCTACTAGATAGAAGATGATGACAGATCTTTGCTCTTGTCAGCAGTGAGACAGTGACTGTAGCAAGTCATTATCACCCAAGTTGTTACTGTGAAGTGTAAATAAAACAAAAATAGCAATGCAGAAGATTGTAAGATTGTTGATCCAGATTCTGGGTGTTTGGAAATCAGCAACAGAAGATTCAACCAAGAAGCACTTTCATCATAAACTGGAAGCAGAGTTTAGAAGAATGCTATGTTTTACCATGAAAAGAAAAATCATCCTGCATCCAGACAGCTTGTGATAAACCTGACACAGATAATCTAGCATTAAAGACAGTCTAAAGCAGCCAATTCAAAAGAAAAATACCTTCAAGTGGTTCTGAGTAGAACAGCTTTACAGATGAGAGATGACATCAAAGTAGAAACTGTGAAAGAGTTGTTGTCTTCTTGATGCTGAGAATTCAATCACGGTTTACTCATTATACCTATTTCAGTCACAGTCTTTCCTGCACAGCATTAGCAGAAGAAAGGCTTAAGCCCATCAACCATAATACTTCACTCACTTGAAGTTCTGCTGCCAAGATTTAGTTTATGCAGTTACCTGCTGAAAGGAATCCATCCAGCAGAGCACATTTTACTGCTATTTATTCTTCAGTCTTTAAGAGGCAATGTGGAGCTTATTTGACTTGGAGATGGCAAATTTCAGACTAAAGAGGCCGATCCAATCCTTTTTACCTACAAGCTAGAATCAGCCTCAGAGAAGGAGCTGGTACATTGTCTGCCATGTGTATGGTGAACTGGCTTGTAATGACAGACTTGAGCAGACAGTGCTCATAGGAGATATATCACTACTTCTCAGCTTCTCTTCACAAGGTAGCAGCAAGAAAAGCCTCTGGGGAGTGCTTTGAAGAGCAACATGGGACAACAAAAGAGTCAGTAGTGTCAGGTGAAGGACAAAGGATTGCAATGCTTGGAGAGCCTGGTTTGGGTGCTTCCTTGCTCACACACTAAAATGACCTTTGAATACTTTGACACTACCTTGAAATGCTGATTGTGCACATGGAATTTCTCCTACGCCTGCCTGCTGTGTACAAATGAATCTTCTGGGTATTTGCTATTTGTTTATCCATCTCTACTCTAAATGTGGAGAAGTCTTGGTGTAGACTAATTCTCTAAAACTATCTGGAGAAAAAAAATCCCCAGTATATTAAATCATTGAGGAGACAAAAAATAAAGTTACTCAGATTCAAAGGTGTGAAAGGATTTATTATCAAATCAACGGCGGTCTGTAAGTACCACAGCAGAGAAACTTAATAAAATTTTCTAATTGCAATTCAATTCAAGCACACTTTTAGGCACCTAGGATTCACTGAGCCTGAGCAGATAGTGAATGGGTACTTGCTGTTCTTGAGGAGACTTGGATATGCCCAGATAGTGCTAATGGGACAGGTTTGTCTGTTTGTCAGCTGTCTTGCAGAACAGTGTAGCCTATTGATAGCTACTGATAGCACATATTGAAGCAAGCATGCACTGATTTCCAGAAGAGACTGCATTAATAATGACTTGTCTTCATAGAAATGTTATGACCACTTGTCCAAGCAGAAATATTGAATATTTGAGGCATCAATGCTCAAGACAGGTCTACTAAGGTCTCGGGAGAGGCACATATCTTCTGAGCAGACAGGAACTCACCTTGAAAATTGACCATTGCTCAAAGCAGAGAACTAGAGATCAGAGAAGTACTGACCTGCCCATGTAGATCCCGTTCCTGAGAGCTGGCAATATGAAAAAGTATTGAAAAACAAGCCCGGCAACTTTAGGTACAGAGAGAAAAACAAAATTTGGACCCTGCTGAAACAATTCTCAGGCCATCTGTCTGCATTTCTGTGAAATGAATGGTTAATAAGACATTTTCAGAGTGTGTCCTGTAATTAGCTCTCCCTGGCAGTGAGGAAAGCTGCAGAATGGATGCACTTTTCATTACATCCTAGGAAATACCACAAAAGGTCTGAGAGAAATAGTAGAGGATCCAGTGCAAGAATTAATATTAAGGATATAATGCTGCGCACAGCATCCAAAAGGAGGAAATATTTGGGTAGGGGGCATCAGTAGTCAAGCCCTGTTGAATTCTTTGCTAAGAAATGTTGGAAACCTTTTTCCAGAAATAAGCTATGCAACAAATGTTCTCCATTTCCTATGAGATCTGTACATGTTTCAGCTGGTGAGGACAAATAAGACATAATCAATTCCAAAGACAAATTTCCATAGCATCACTTCCACAGACAGCTTCATCTTATCCTACATGTGTGCAGATTGGACCATGGATGTAAACGAGTTCCACTTTAATTAGCAAAGCATGGTGCAACACCAAAACAAGTATGCAAAAGCTGTGCACAAAGTCTGTGTGCCTTTTCCATGCTTTTAGTACTTTTAGAAGCAGAGGAAAAGCTGAGAGCCTTGAACCAGATATGAGGAGAGGATAGTTCTTCTATCTAACTTCTCTAAGCTTGGACAAACGCAGGACAAACGGATTTCTTTCTGCAATTAAAAAAAGATTCATGTGCTATCTGTCTGTCTCCAAAAGTACAGCAAGCAGCATCAGTGAATGTTGTAACCAACATTTCGGTGCCAGCTGGGGTAAAGCATTTGCGATCAGCTTCCCAACATATAGATTCCTTTCCCCAAAGGCACTATGTGCCTACTCTCAAGTAGGAATTTGAAGATAATCTCTTCTCAATTAACCCCCTTGAGCTGAGCTCTGCAGCACTGGCCAGACAGTTGATGCCAAAGGCAATCTGAACTATCCAAAGCTGTCCTGAAGTCTAGGGAATGGAAGTCCCTCCTGTCCATGTCACATCAAAGCATGTATAAATCATGAGAGTGTCCCCAGGTGCTTGGGCTGTGTACTTAGCAAAGCTGTACGAAAGAAGGTTGAGGAAGAGCTCTGCAAAGTTGTTTTAATGAAGATTTAAATGAGGAAATGGTTGGTGCCTTTAAGAGTGTACATCTACTGCCTTGTGTACTCCTTACAGTACATCTGGTATTCTTAGCCAAGGGTAAAAAGACTCTTTCTTCATGTCTTTTTTCCCACATTTTTGTTAAAAATATTTCTGAAGAATAAATTCATGCAAAATGAATTATAAATACATGTATAATTGCTGGACAGTCATCAAGAACAAAATTACAACTAGTAAACTACCAGTCACAGAAGATTTAAATAAAATTAAGTGGATTCCTTCAAAAAGGATTATTAGAATTTGCTACCTTACATGGCAATAGCAGCCTGGCAACCACAGACTCCCAGCCTTGTTCATGGACTTATTTAGCAGAGATTTCTTAAAGAAGATTGCACGCACGAAATAATTAAGAGACACTGATATTTCTAGTTCACAAAAAAGTTATGTTGGGTTTGTTTAAGTTCTTTCTAATTTAAAATACATTTGTATTTGCAAGATGCTGCCACAGCTCCTACTAGCAGCACTTTTGAGGGTTGGATTCAGAGCTTGAACTTTGGTGTCCTATATCCCTGGATATATCCCTCCAATAGCTAGCACAGCAACTGCTGTCAAGAAGAGTGTGGGGTATTTTCCCTTCTCTTTGGCTGTTCTCTCCTTTTTCCATATTTTGCACCAAGGAAAACTTCTCCAATTCATTGGGAATACCACTAATTTCAATGTTAAAAATGTCTGAGGAAGGAGTACAGGAAAGGGACATTCTAAATTCATTCCTAACCTGCAGTAACACTGCTATGAATTAATTTTTAAACCTCTGGAAACTTGTCTCACAAGTAATAATGGAAATGCTGTGAAAACCAGTTTTGTCACTGGGGCTGGTCTACAGGCAAAATTATTCGGAAGGTAGGATAATACTAGATAACTAGTCAAATATTGAAACCAAGACTTTTAAGTCATATTTAACCTATTTCAAGACTTCTTAAGTTTCTGCTAGATAATCCTTTGAACTGCTGCAATGTGTATCTAGTTGGAATTTCTTCAAATTTTGCTGTGCCTGAAACCAAAGGAATTTGAAATTTGGGGTGTTTATTTTATATTTCGTTCAAAGTAAACTGTTTCACAGTCTAATGTATCATCAATGAAAACGGTGTGGCAAAGAAAAACAGCTATTTAATACTACTCTCCTCTAATTACTGTCTCCAGCAGGTGGTGAGATTATTGTCTTCTGTATTATTATTATCTACTATAAACTACAAATATCACAGTTGTAACTTAATATGACAGGAACATTTAACACTCTCTCCTGATGTTTCCACTTCTTTTCCTTTTAATAATTGTGTGAGTAGGGGACAATAGATTTGGGAGAACAAAATTTAATTTAACAACTACATAGCTGAGATATTTTACTTCATGCATCATACATATGCACCTTATTATCCTACATAGTAGAGTATTAGCAGTGTATATTGTATTCTTTTACTACAGGGAAAAGAAGTGAATGGCAGTGCTATGATCTCAAAATAGGGTCCCTTAGTGTGATTTCTAAATATTACATCTAGAGTGACTTCCCTTTAGAAACCTTGAGGTCAGTAGGATGACCTTTATATCTGAGGTTACATATAGATCCAAACCCCAAGAACTTCTGAACGTTCCTAAATTGAAATACCTGTCACTTTTTGTGCTTTGAAAATGGGACATGAGCTTTTTGTTAAAATGATCATTATTCATAAGAACAGAGCAGGTTTTAAACTGATTCAGAGCTCAGCATTTCAGCACTAGATATGGTGCAAGAAACCATCAAATAGCAGTGACAATAAAACAAATAAAAGTGTGTGTATGCAGATATAAGTATCTGCAAAAAAGCCCAACAAAACAAGCAAACAAAAAAACCCCACATGTATATCTGTCAAGTCTGTGCAGGGCTTATTCCAACTTTGGTCCACCCAAATTAGTTACCCAGCTCTTATTTTGAATGATGCAGCTTGTTACTGAATCACAGTGAAAGAATTGCAGTGACAGAGCTGTCCAAAGTAATCAGGATTCTAAAAAGTATTGATGAAAACTCCGCAACTTAAACAAGCAGACAGGCAAATTTCTATCCTCATTGTTTGTGAAGGACACAGCTGTGAAATTCTGCGTGAGATACCAATGGAAAGTTGTAAGAATTGCATCAAAATTATTCATTAGTTACATTAGCTACCACTGCAAACTTCATTCAAAGGCCATCAGAAAGGATGTAAAGTCAAACATGAAGAAGCTGGGAGATGCCAGAATTAAGGCTGTCTGTGTAACTTCAGTTTAGCCCTCATAATGAATATACCATGTAATGCAATCTGCAGTTATGTGATAATACATTATTTTCTGTAGGATCAATGCCTCATTCAGTTCACAGCAAGGATTAAGTACATGAGAAAGCCAAAGGGAATAGGATTTGAGGGCTTTAAGAACTTGGACCTGCTGCAGTAGAACTCAATGACAGAAGTCTTCCATATTTCCCCAGAAACGTTCTTAAACAGGACGGGTTAATTTTGCTGTGGAAGCATGGCTAGCAATAATTTGCAAAAAATCCAACTAGACTGAAGGGGGAAACTCCTTGTCCTTCTTCCTCTTGCGGCTTTCCTGCCCCTCTTCTGGAGTTATGTGCCTCCTTAATTAAAACAGGACACCGAGACATCTATTTTGAAAGACGAGGCATAAACTTTATCCTTTGTGAAAACAATAATCAGGACACTAATTACCATTTCCCCACAGCTGCCTTCAGCTACCCCAGATTTCAGAAATGCAAGTTCAGAATGGCAAATATAATTACCATGTTGCACTTTGGGAAGAACGCACAAATAATATGGAAATCCATACAGTGCATTGGCCTGCCCCAGTGCAGGTGGGATGTGAGATCTGGTCACTAAAAATAAGTCTTTCTTGTAAAGGGTGAATCTTGACTAAAAACATCTCTGTGGCATTTTTGAAAGGAGATAATGCTGTGAGCAGATAAAGGTGAAGTTATGAGCATAATCTGCTTGGATTATGAAGATTAAATGGCATTTGACATACTTCTGCATATTACACTGGCACGTAAGGTCAGGAAGTGCAGGACAGAAAGCATTGTCCTTTTCTGCTTACAAAACTGTCCAGAGGCAGATTTTCCTGGTTAGGAGTTAATAGCTCAGACACAGGGAGTGGAATGGCACACATATAGACATATACTGGCTGTTAAATCTTACAAGTGCATCTTTGCCAGGGTGGGTTGGAGACAGCTCTTTACCTCCCACCCTTTTGTCCCAACCACCCAACCCCTTTTTGTTTCTCTCAGGGAAAGCTGCAGTGCACATGTGTGCCAGTTTGGCCAAATTTAGAAATATATCCTCTGAGAGAAGGCAGGTCACCACCCCTCCCCCAACAGGTTCGGGAAAAAATAAATTTTCCTCAAAGGAAAGTGAAAGAGATAAAAGCTATTTATTTAACAAACACACAGGAAAAGGAAAATAATGCTAAATAATAAAATCTCTTTCTGTGGAGAAAAAACCTGGGAAAGTGCTAGAATCCCTTTGGTCTCCTCGGAGCTGGGGTGTGGCCCAGGGCCAGGCCCTCTGTGCCTGGTGGAAAGTCCTCCCAATGTGTTCTGATATTGAAGCAGTCCAGTAGAAAAGGGAGAAAATCCGAAATTCCAGGGAAGGAAACAAAAGTTCAACTCTCGGTCTCTCTCCGGAGAAAAAGAAGCTGAACAACTGGCCAAAAACTGACTTGGGAAACAGCAAGCCGGGTGCTTCCTCACTCCCCTGCCACAGCTGGGGAAAAAAAAAAGTTGCTATCTCTATGTGACCTTGAACAAGCTGCAAACTGCTTTGAAAAAGTTTTGTTCAGTTTTTCCTTCCCCCTCTCAGGCTCAGTTTAGAGGCATAGAAAGGCACAAGAATTAATTTCTGGGCATAGGGCAGCGATATGGGATACACATCATAAAGTCACCCCAAGGCAACATGGTTGAAGTTAGTGGCTTTCTTAGCATTCATAAGAAGGGAAAATTATCCCAGAGAAAGGGATTAAATCTTGAAAGGCCCAAACAACAAAGTTATACCATTCATAGGTTTCATTGCTTCCATGCAAGTGGGATATTATATGGTCGGGAAGAGGGTCTGAAAGGCAGGTGCTGTATCTGGTATACACTTGCAAAGAGAATTCCAGCAACTTGACAGAAGAAAGCATCTTGGAAAGACAGGGAAAATAATGGCAAATCTAGGAGAATTAAGGGAAAACTTGAGGATCTCAGACAATCAAAACATTCCTACAAAGGGTGCCCCTATTTCCTGATGGAAACTGTGTGCAACACCCTGCAATCACCCTGGGCTGGTCTCTGTCTCATCTGGCAGGTACAGGCCCACGTTGCAAAACAGGATGGAACTCCTGTGGGCAGCTGGACCATGGGAAAAGCTGGGACAAAAATTTTTCAAGTAGAAGCTTTAACTTGTATTTCCCATTAATCCTCAGACCAGCACACAGAGCAAGCAGTAGCAGGAATATTGGAATACAAATGTCCAAAGAACACATAGGCACCCAGCAGGTTTTCAGAGGGTCCACAGCTCCCTGCTTTCCCCCCAGAGTACACTGGAAGCTGACAGAGGCCCAGCTCTTTTGAAAAATCAGGCTGCTTCTTAGAAGTGTAACAAACTAATTTTAAGTGTCCATTTTTAGAAAATTGGCCTTTGTTTCTCCACCAGTTTTTCATTTCCCTGTACATCTTTAACAGCAAAATATGTTTAGCAGCAAGGAAAAAAAATTCTTAGCAGTAGATGGGGATTTTTCCAGGATCATTTCAGTGACAGCTGTGTATAGTCCTAAAGAGTATGAAGGCATGATTCAGTGATCCAAACAAACTTTTGGGTTGAGACCAGCTGTTATGAATACTTTTTTGCTCTTTTTAGGAATAAAAAGAATCGATGTGTATATTACACTCAGGCTGAGACTTGGGCTGCTTTTGTTCGCTTTTCATCATGTCTATGCTTATTCTCATTGTTATTGTATTGCTTTCATCTTCAATAAACAGAGTATTTTTTTTACAAGAAGCCCAATGCCTCTTGTATCTGCAAGCCCAAATTCTTTGTGACTTGGCGTAGCTCAAAGAACTGGAGTCTGCATTGCTGACTTAACTCAGATCTGCTGGTTTTCTGGTTGCTGCTTGCACTTTTCAGTGGTAGGGAAGTGACAGTAATATACCTATAACTTGAGCTGCCATGTAGCTTTTTCATTCTGCTCTGATAGTTGAGCTACCAAAGAGTGAGTGACAGAAACCAAACAAAATTAACAGAGAGAAAGTAAAAAAAAGGAGGCATGGCATAAAGTAATAAGAAATGAAAAAATATGAAATTCAGGAAAGAATATTAAAAGCAAATCCTAAAATAAATGGCAGGGCTTGATTTTGCAGTGCTGGCTTACAGCCAGGTAACTGTCTGAAAAGTAAAACAAGTGAAGCAGATACACCAAAGGTAAAAATAATGTGCATACTCTTGAGGAAAAGATGAACTAGAAGAAAATAAAAAGACCCATCAAGAATGATAGAACTGTGGGACTTTAACCCCTTCAGGCCCACAGTGTGCAGATTCTGTTTTTCTGTGTTGCTTTTGAAAGGGAGAAGTCAGAAATTGCATGAGAACAGTAGGGGAGGGAGGAGCTGGAAACATTTGAAGACTCCCAGGCCTTCCCCAGCTGTAACTCCCCATGTCCTCTCAATCTGGTCAACAGGCCTTGTGCAACCACTTCAGGAGAACAGATTAAAAACCTATCTGTTCTTCCACAATTCAAGTGCTTTCCTTCTTGTTCCAGAAAACCCCATAAAACTGCTCTCAGTTACATGGGTAAAAACAGACTCTGGCCCATAGAAGGAAGAACCACTTCACAGGAAAGTGGTCTTTTTCACCCACCAAATTTTTGTAGTTGCTTCTTTGACTTTTGCCACAAATGTTTCAAAGCAATTTTAATCTTAATTGCTTCTATCCTACAGGGATTTTTTATTTCCACAACTATTCTCCTTGAAATTCCTTAAAGAGTATTCAAAATCCAATAGTCCTCATGTTTGTTATTTTTAGCAAAAGTCAATCAAAATAGCCAAAACTAAAGCAACTTTTCTAAGGCTGGAAGAATTCCTCTAATCTATAGAAGATGTAAATGTTACTGCTGTTACTGTCACCTGTCAGCTGATAGGAGTAGACTGGCTACGAAGAAGCAGGCAAAGAAGAATTAAGGTATTCTTCAGTCATAAACTCATCCTTTACACACAGGTCAGTGAAAATAGAAATCATTCTTCTTACACATGATTTAGTTCCCATTTTCTGGGTGCTGACTGGCCACAGTTTTGATGTACCAGGGACCAAATTCCAAATGAAGTCCTTCTGTGAAAGAGCCTATAAAAAGACTCTTCTGCAATGAACTCTGCCTGCTGTTATTCTTCACAGTGGTAAAAGAGGCCAAAAGAACTCTTACAGTCCTGTTAAGCTTATATGAAATGAAAGCTACTTACATGCCTCTGAAACCACTTCATAGTGAAGATGGGTAAACTGGCTTTTTTATAGCTACTGCTGTATATATTTTTCTCCTTATCTTAATGCAGAGTCTTGGCATATCAGTATATAAATAAAGGTAACCTATCCACTTCCCTTTCAGACTTCCAAGAAAAGTTACAAGGCAATTAGCTTTGTATCATGAGCTTTATTGGCAGCAGAAAGCCAGAATCACAGGAACATTTGGTTCCCAGGAATCTGGATCTCATAAGTGAGGGCTAGTGCCAACACCAACCAGAGTGTCTGCCAGTTGTTGTTCTTCTTCACAGCTACAGCTGGCTGCCATTCCCAGCTATGCTGTAGATTAAAGATCAATACCTGATCAAATTCACTTGGTGAGAGGTCTGACATCAGTGGGACATAAGGCTGTTAGTGAGGAAAAGAGGTGACGCATCACTCCACAGTCCTCTAAAGACACAAGTAAAAGAGAGGTGAGCAGAACTCCAAAACCTGGAGGGAGTGCTGAATTTGAAGGCAGGCTTGCACTGTCTCCCTGGCAGAGATATGATATCTGTAATGTACAGATCATGAAAGTATATTAATCATTGGGAAACTAGATCATGTGGCTGTCAGTAACGAATCCTGCTCAATTTGCCATCTTCTGTCTTGATCTCAGGATTCCCTCCCTCTAGTCTTACTTTCTCACAATGAGAGTGACATTTCCAAGACTGTCATAGCTCCTGAAGTATGTCAGAACATTATTGTTGTAATAACTGCCTCTCAATATTATTCCTGTGTGGTCTCCTGGGATATAGAAAATACTGCCTAGGAATCCTTATTTGTGTCTCTAAAGCAGCAGGGCAAGGTTACAGCTTAGATACATGAAGTGCCCATTTCCTTTTGCCTTCAGTGTCCCCACCATTTGCCTCAGCAGAGGAGTAGACGAAAACGTTAAAGAAATAAAAATGGCCTTGGTCTTGTTCAACTGTTTGAGTCACTCTTTGTAACGTTATTATATTCAAGACACCACCATTCATCTTTGGCCCATGAGGTCCCCCCCGCCGCCTTGCACTGCCTGAGTAATTGGTACCTCTCATCCCTGAAAAGGGGTAGAAACACTTCTCCAACTCACTGGGATGTTGCAAGGGAAAATTAGTGGATACATGCAGCACATTCCAAACACAACAATATTCGTGTAGGCACCAAATGCTACTAGTGAGTTGTTGCTATTGTTCTTCCATGACACAGCACCTATCTTAAAGGAAGCATTTTTGTGTAGACACAGCTAAGACAATCCAGCCAAATGGTATTCGAGTTGTGAAGCTTAGTGCAGATTTTAGGAGGCCTTACTTATCAGTGTTTAAAGCTGGGTTTGTTCAGCAATTTCCAGGGAACCCATCTGCCTAGGTAGCGTGCCTCCCTAAATCTCTCCTTGAGCAGCCAGGCCACTGGTACGGAGCAGGGAGCAAAAGGAGTGTGCCATATCCTACACGTAGTAATGGATTTAGCAGCAGTTTAAAACTATGTTGAGCATTGTCAAGAATGTTCCTTTGTGGCACTTAATCAAGTTCCTTGAGATGGATTACATACTAACCACATATTATCTCAAAATTCCAAGGGCTGTTTATTGTTCAACAATTTATGATAGCCTTGTTAGAGCCCTGCATATCAGGCATCTCTGGAGTATGAGAAGAAACTGAGACAAATAGCATACAAACTATATTGAACAATTCATTACATTATATTGTGGAAACCTAAGCACAGCATGCAGATAACCCTTTTATGCATGCTGCCTTATTGAACAATAATCACTCTGTAATGTTTCAGATATTTAAATCATATTTATAATCACACATTTTAATGTAACATCCCTCATAAAGTTCTCGAGGCATTTTACAGGATGCATAAAGCATGGAAAAATACAAAATTTAAAAATGCAGATGCACCTACCACAGGTGCTGGAAGTAGGCTAATGAGGTAGATATACAAAAGTCTAAGCTGACAGTTTAACTGTTTAAGTAGTGTATATAATAATTCAAACACATTTTAAGGTATTCTTAGTTATAAACCTGTTCTTTAACTAAGTATTTGGGCTAGGTTGTATAAGTGCTTATTTTCAGTTTACAGTTATGATGAGAAACAGCAACATTTTTTGGTTCCTTATTTAGAATCTTGTGCTTAAAAGCTTTCATGGATCCCAAGCTGAAAGATAAATAAGCAGGAGAGGTTTCCAGTGTATTTGCTGAACAGTGTTGTATATAACAGCACCTCTTCCAAGAGGACTGAAGCCTTTGCCTTGCTGCATGTGCCGTAAGATCATGAGCCACATCCTCACATCCCATCTGCAGCACTGCTAGTGATGGAGTACGTCATCTCATATCTCAGTTTCCCAGAGTATTTGGATAGATTTAATGGCACTTCTATTCCCAGCTTTTGATGCATGTGTGCATATGTGCATGGAACATTCCATATTCATGGCCATTGGTGCTATCCAGCCAAGGCTCCCATTCATTCTTGCCTAAAACAGCCCCTAAGGATGTTCCTGAGCTGGTGACCAGCGCAGCTGTCACTATTCCAAATGTGTGAAATGTGCAGTAAAATGATGATCCTTCAGCACTCCACAGCATACAGCCATCTGATGTGGACTTGGTTTGCCCAATGGTATCTTAATTCTGATTATATACGTGCTGTTCTTCCTACCAGAGCAGGTAGTAGCAAGCTAATTCCATCTCTTTGATTTGCATTCTATTTGGTAGACCACAGCTTCTGAAAATCAAGGTTAAGTTACTGAACTGTCATGGAAGTTTTTCTGAAAAAAGTGAGTTTAATTCTGTGCCTGTGACTGTAGAAAATTCTGGAGATACTTGCAACTTTCTAGGTTTTTTTTTTTTTTTAATTTAAGCATATTTCACTATGTCCAGAAATAATTTTTAATATGTTGTAATGTGTAAAAAGTGTGGGAGGGTTGGGATATTTTTCTTGATGGCACTATGTGCATGTGTCTATATTCTCATGGCATATTTGTGGCTTGGATTCAAACTATAGATCAATTCTCATTTTTCTACTTTGAGACATTTCCCTCTTCTTTTAAGTTAGAAATTAAAAATTGGGATAAAGTGTCAGGGAACTTTAAATAAAAATATATGGTATTTTGATGTTTAAGGATCTCAAAAACAGTGCTTCAGAATTTGATGGGATATAATTAAGGAAACAAACAAAAAAACCCAAACAGAAGCCAAAAACCTTATGGAAGAAACAGAACAGAGAGAGTCCCTGTAGTTGAAAAAGAACTGGCTAATCAACAACATCTATGGATAGGAGCAAATTTGGAGGATTCGTGATTCTTCGTGATTTTGTTTTTTAAGATTATAATTTTATTTTTGCAAACCACTTATGTCCTGGTAGATGACTAAGAAAACCCAGCAAATTACAGGACATCTGCTTTTGGCTAATGCACCATAGAACACCATCTTTCCCTGGTTCTTTTTAGAGCTGGACTAGCTTCCTAGTGGGAAAGGCAGCAAGTGAGGAAACCTGGTCAAAGCTTTTTCTAGTTTACCGTGTGCTCCTGAGTCAGGCACGTAGAGCATCATCCTAGCAAAACCTCTGGATTCAGACATACAGGAGACTGGACTCTACTGCCTGCACCCAAGAAAGGAAGCTCATGCCCACATGTGGCTTTGGCACAGCATAGCCTGGACTAGCCCATGCTTAAAAATCCCCTTATGAGAAACATAAGTTATGCTTTGTTACAGCTGTCCAAAAGGGCTGGAAAGATTGTTCCTGTGTGAGCATGAGGGTATAGCTGGGACTTAAACACAAGGCATCAGTCATCAGCAGGGACACACAGCAGAGACAGTCTGATCACTTTCCACATCGTTGTGCCGAAATTTCCTCAGTTCTGTCTGAGTCAAAAAAATACTGCTGTTTTGGAGGCAAACCTATACTGAGCTTTCGCTCATACTTCTCTCCATGTTTTTGTTGTCTCCTTTTCTGTCTAGTCACAATTTTCACCAAAAACAACATGTGAGGATGAGTTTTAGTGAGTGGCTTGAGCACGGGGTAGGTTATAGAACTGCAAGCAGTCAGAGACTGTCAGCCTTACCTAATGGAATAACAGATAGAGGGCAAGAATAATAGCTCCCTTGTCTGCTAGTCTATTAATAGAGGAGCCATCAATATTGCAAAATGACTGGTAATAAGACTATTTTAAGGATGGGGTTGAACCTTGGAAATGAACTTTCATTGCTAGCAGGATTGCTACTGCATAAGTTAAATGCTTTGAGAAATTGTTTGTTTCATTACGGGGCAGAAATATGGTATCAAATGTTAGTTATTGTTATTTTTTATTATTCTGCTTTTTTAAATGTTTAGTCATTCTTTTTCCCTTTAACATCCATGTCCAAAAAACACATAGAACTTCTGACCTAGGAATATATTTATACATTATCACAAATCTTTTCCATGGCAACAGGCCTTGTCAAGCTGTCACAAGTGCCATAATGACAGATTTCCAAGCAGCTCCCAAATAAATATGATCTTAGCATGTTACTGGAGAAAAATGCTTTCCATAAGTGATGGGTAGCTTGAAGCACCTGGCCCAGAGGTGCAGGTAGAACAGTTAAGAGCCAATACCCCACTATGAAAACTAGTCAGAGATTCAATATTCAGTTAAGTCTGAAGCCCTTATATTTGGAAAACAAAGGAGAATAAAGGCTAGTTCTTGAGATCTTTGTTACAAAATTGAACATGACTGACCTAAGTTGAAAGGACTTCTTGAATGAATAACGACCACTTCTCAAGAGCTCAAGGACTGGACCCTTCCAAGTCCAGAAAGACTTAGGGTGACAGCTGGCACGGACTCTGCAGTGAATTGATCTTCAAAAGGTCCCAAAGAAATGAATGAATTCAGAATTGGGCGCTGGGATCTAAAAAACAATCTGGAAGTCAGATTCTGCCTTTGAGATATTTTCTGCTTCTTGCTGGATTCCACTGCAGTCAGCAACTAGTAGGAATAAGGACCTTGGAAAAATTTTTATTTACAAATGAGCAGCAGCAATGACTTATGAGAAGTAGGTTCAGGCTGTCCCTCCCCTTGATATTTACCAGCAGCTACATTTAAATAGGATATCTCTTAAGGAGGCAAAGTTTCATCCACCTACCTGTCAACAAAGTACAAGAGAATACGAAGTGAAGCCAGATGCTGTTCCATGGCTTTTTTACTTAATGACCACAACAGTGGAGCTCTGATACTGGTTTTTGGTACTATTGTACATTTTGTCTTCCATCTGCATTCTCAGAACACCCTCCAAATCCTTATCTTGCTCTTTTCCCCCCCTTGCTCACTCTCAGCTTTATGCCTTCACTTGTGGTGCCTCCTAACACATTAAAGTCTCCATGACCTCATCTGTCAAACGTCCTTTTATTCACATCCAAAAATTTCTTAAAACCCACCTCTTCCAGTAAGCAAGCTTTCTCCTATTATAATTTATAATTTTGTCTGTCTTTTTTTCTTCTTGTCTGTCTTTATTTTTCACATTGTAATAGACAGAGCTGGTAGTATCATCAGTAGCTAAAATTGCCTGACATTTCCCATTACATGATTTTGGTTTTGGTTGCTTATAATTTTGCAGCTTTAAATTACTTGGACTGAATTTTTCCATGCCAGGTGTCTCAAGCAAAATTTTTCTGGAAAGTTTCAGCTAGACTAGTTCAGACAGTTCTGAAAATGCAATTAAGGAAGAATGTCATGGTTTAGCCATTTGAAAGAATTCTTACAGGCACTTTGTTCAAAAGCACTTGGGTTTGGTGTAGAGATTTCAATGACCCAGAGAATCCTTTGGTCTAACTCTGTCTGTACCCCCAGAAAAATGTCAGTCTGTGTCCCACCCCCAAAATCTTACTTAAAACTAAAGCTTAATGGAGAACTGTGAGTCTTTGGCAGCTACAGCTCTAACGCTGTAGGGGCTGGAGTGGAAAAAGTTAGGAAATTCCAGAATTAAAGTTGCTTTGGTAGCTTTAACTAGACCCCCACCTTGTGTGTAAGCTGCTGTTGCATTCTATATTTAATTATGTGATCACACAGAGATTTTTTTCCCCCCCCACTGGGTCTGGCCTCATGCAGGGCACAGGATGGGCCTGTGCAGACTGTGGTGAAGAAGGGCTCATTTGTTTGCTGAATCTGAAAGGCACCGGCTCAAGAGCAGTGGGCAGGGGAATTAAGGAGGAAAAATTGTGCTTTGCGTAGTCAAACACTTCCTGGAGGTTTGGATGTTGCTTCTGTCCCTGCGAAAAGAGAGAAGATTTTAAGAGCCACTTAGCTGGGCAGCTCCATGGAAAATACTCAGCACCTACAGTAGAGTGGAAGAACTACTGATTTTAGAAAAATAGGAATCTGATCATATATATAAGGGCTATATGAATGTATACACTTGAAAGAGGTCAGAATTAAAACTTCAGAGACTTAATATTTAGTTTTTTTAGTTGTGCTCTATAGCTTTTATTCTATTTTCAACTGGAAAATGGTGTATTACATTGTTAAGCCTCCACAGCTTGTTAGATCAGGACCCCATTTCTCCAATCCCTGTCAAGGTAAATGAGGTTAAAACCTGCATTTCTGAATGGCAGCTCTCACATCCAGTATGTGCCCCAAAATAATTATTTTCAGGATCTGGACCTTGTTTAAGACAAAGTGCTGGAGCTGGTGTTCAGAAAGCAGATCCTCACAAACAGCTGATAACTTTAGCATTTTCACACAGCATTAAGCAGGTGTCGGGGGAAGGTATCAGAATGTCACAAAGATTGAAAGGAAAATCTCATTCTCATCTCTGCAAATCCAGCTCTGGCAGTGGAAAGGGATGACAAGATGGGATGCACATGGTATTGCAAGGACAGAGGGATGGGGCCTTTTTGTGTAAATTGGAAACTGCTCTGAGGACTCATAAAACGTTAATTTGAATAAAACACTTGGGAAAAAAAAATAAGGAATATGCTTGGCACTCTGTCAGAATTTTACCAAACTGCTGAGTTTTCCAAAGTTTTCCATGAAGTCGTGGACATGCTGCATACAGAGTAAAGCAAAATAGCAGCTAGTGGTGTTGGGTCAGAGCAATATCTATATCCCAGTAGATACCAATTAGTAGCCAAAAACTACTGTGTACACATGACAGAGGTTAAAATTGCTCAGAAGGTTTTATTTCTGAAGCTGTTGTATTTATAACACAATTTATTAGTCATACCCAGTTAGCACTTCCTTAGAAGTGAACTCAACTTCATCACATTAACAGCTGAGAATAAAAAGGATAATTAACCAGACAACTAAACTGTTTCCTACAATTATTATTCAAATCCTTAGTAAAGCATTTATGTTTCTTAAAACTTAGTTGGACCATTTTATCTTGAAGTATTTTTTTTTTAATAGAAAAGTAGCACAAAAATCTTCTAAATGGGTCAGACTCCCATTGCACTGAAGTCAGCTCCCTGTTTTAGGAACATGTGTGGATTGATACATCCCTCACAGTCACATTTCTGTACACAGGAAGGCAGAACAACTCACTTTGAATTAAGAAAAGGTAAGCCTCATTCAGGAAGTCAGGAGTTTTATGAACTTTTGAATTTATTTCATATTTGCCTTCTTTTCAAGGTTTAATTACAAAATCAGCCTAAAAGAATCCCCTGAAACTCCACCATCAAATTAACTCAGAGCTGCACGTCTCTGCTGCAGAACAAATATCTCTTGTAAGTGTTAGACATTTTGAGGGGGGTGGATCATTATAAAGAAATTATTTTTGCTGTGCTTAATACGACCTTTTCTTGACCAGCAATTTTTCTTCTCTCTCAGGCTTGTTTTCCTGAATCTGTCCTAAGCAGTCTGAGAGCTCAGTGCAGGCTGAGCAATGCCCCAGACTCCGCAGTCTTCCACGGAGTTTCTAACTAGGTTAAACATGTTCACCCACCCTTGTTCTGAATTGCCATATGCCTGCAACTTCAATGAGCTTTGATGGATGTAGCTGTGAGGAGGCATTTCAGAAAGACTCCTGGCTCTTCTGTTCAGCTTGTTCCCCACCAACAACTGAATTGTTTACCCTCACAGCATTTTTGCAGTTGTTGAGAATTTTTTATCAGCTTTGCTTAATTTTTGCTGTTATTGAGAATTTTTGATTGGCTGTGCTGAATTTCCTGGAATTTTTTGCTCACTATCCCCAGAAACAGGAGATGAAAAGTAAAGAATTTATCAACTGTGCTTTACAGGTGACAAGACCAAGGAACAAGCAAATCAAAAGGCTTGTGCAGAGTCATGCAGTGAAGCTTTTCTGCCATCATCTTCAAGATTCCTGACTTTTAGGATCAGCGTGACTTCTACATGCTTACATACCACAATTTGGGGCTGTTCTTTGATCAAGGTAAGCTGGGACATTTGGCAAGCACAGATTTTGCTCCTGTGCTCTTCCTCCCCAAAGATGATACAGAAGTGCTGCGACAAAACTCCAGCTGTGACAAATGTTTTTCTGTGCAGGAGGTACCCAAGCTCACAGTGATTAATCCAAAAGACCATTTCCTAGTGGATTATCTCAGATGATGTTTTCCAAAAAAACACTCCATATAACACTTGGACCAAAGTTCACACAACTCTTCCTCTGGACCCCTCTCTCTGTCACACCATGTTTGTTGACACCAGAAGTTTGGTGTCTGGGGGAAGAGCAGTGAAAGCTACAGGATTTTGTGGAGCATATCAGAGAGGAGAAGAGAATGTGACACAGCTCATGTCTCTTCATCTGAGGTGCCTTATGCACTGCCATCTCTTCACCTAAGGCGTGGAATATTTTTTATGCCTGACACACTCTTCATTTCAACAGATTTCCAGACAGGAGAAGCCACATTTTTGCTATGAGCTAGAAGTGCCAGTCTTTTGCCAGGGTAGATATTCTCTGGGAGATTTTTGCGATCCAGACATCATTTCTGTCTCCTTATCTGGAACACGAAGAGTCTGGAGATGCCACATTGCCATGAAGCAGAACAAATAGGTTATTAAGGGCTTACCTCACATAAGCCATGGAGAAAAGATTTTGACTTTAATGAATCAAGGCAAAGGTCTAAGTCTCTGGATGATCTACTCTCTAATATTTTTGCTTCAGCTTTCAGGAGCCTGTCCTGAACCGGCACACTACGGAGAAGGGTCTAGAGTGCATGTCTTGTGAGGAGCAGCTGAGGGAGCTACGGGTGCTTATCCTGGAGAAAAGGAGGTTACGGAGGACCTTCTCACTCTCTGCAATCACCTGAAAAAAGAGTGTATCCAGGTGAGGATTAGGTTCTGCTCCCAGGTAACAAGTGTCAAGAAGAGAGGAAATGGCCTCAAGCTGCACTAGGTCAGGTTTAGGTGGGACATCAGAAGGAATTTCTTCACAGAAAGGGTGATCAGACATTGGAACGGGTTGCCCAGGGAGGTGGTGGAGTCACCATCCCTGGAGGTGTTTAGGGAAAGACGGGATGTAGTGCTCAGTGCCATGGTCTGGTTGACATGATGGTGTTGGGTCATAGGTTGGACTTGATAATCTGAGGCCTTTTCCAATCCGATTCTCTGTGATTCAGTGTAATCCTGTGATTTTCATGCTAGTATACTGTTACAAAGATGATTTGTGTGAGGCTTTTGACTGAATTTTTTAATATTTTTTTTTACGAGGACCTTTCTCTATGCCTCTGCAGCCTCCAAAGGACAGGCCGGTCCTGTATGTGGCAAACACCTCTTTCCCTTGATGCTGCACCTGAGCAGACGCAGTCCTCTTGGTGCCTAATGCAATATGCTCTGCGGTCTGTTTCCCAAACAATTTTAGTGTGAAAAAACCCCACATTTTCTCATATTTTCAAGACGTTCACCAGGAGAGGAAATTCCATGCTAAATTTAAGCATGAGATACAAGTGGGCACTGGCAGAAGATTACGTACCACAAATGGAGTTCTCAAACTGCCGAAATGACATCCATTCCTTATTTTCTGTAATGGTCTGGTAAACACACCACATATGGACCACACCTTAAAAATATACACGTGCTTGATGTATTTTAAACCAAATCAGCTTTCCCTGCAAAGCCAGCTCAGACAAAACTCCTTCTTACTTCTCAAAATGGATGGAGATCTTGATTTCTGGATACTCCTGGGACATGATTGCAGATGGGCATTACACTGCTAAATAGCCAAGCTGGAGGCTCCATGCAGAAGAATCACATATTATATATATATGTGATTTACTGTAGAATTTTTCCTATTAATGCACATTATATCGACATTTACTGTGAGAATTCATGCTTCATAAACATGGAATTGTTCTGTTTTCTCAATTTGTGCCAGTTTCCTATAAATACAGAAATTAGGTAGTTATCACAAAAGCTATCTGATAGAATTCAAAAATAGATAAACAAAGAATAGCAATGCAATTTGGTCACTGAAATTCTAAAAAAACCAAACAAAAAATATATCTGCCCATTATCCTTTTGATGAATCTGGCCTTTTGCCTCAAAACCACTACTAATTTCAGCTGGCATAAGAGGAGCATTTTATGAATCCTACCCAATGTTCGCAGCACTGAACTGGAAATGCCAGTCAATAACAGCTCATTATCATTATCCAGATGAGAGGCATATTAAGCATGGGAACACTATGCTACTGCAATGTAAAGGTTGAAATGCAAAGCAGCAAAAGCAAGAAAAATTTGGACTAAGATTGCCTACACAAAAAACTAAGGATTATTGTGGCTGGATCTGAATTTGTATTTTTTCTCAACATGCTGGAGCAAAGATATAGGTGGAGCACTGCATAGAGTCCTACAGAATTTATCTTTTCCAAAGAATTCTGCTAACCAAAATAAAAATAATTTGCAGGAAAGATAGAATACAGCCAAGGCTCTGTCTAAAATTGGCCTTCTTCCTTTATAACTTGTCTTCCCACCACTTAAGCAGCCCACTTGAATGGCCAAGTTCCCAAGATTGTTTCAACCCCTCCTGGCAGTTTTTTCTGGGATGCTGTCAGTTTTGCACCTGAATGACTCCACAGAACCCAGCTCCCACACCAGCCAAGATTTTAAAACTGTAAAATTTTTTTAATTCTTTAATTCTTCAGCATTTAGGTGGGGGGAGAAGGACCAGTTTGCAGCTACCTAGAACTTTGCCCTCCTGCTGCTTTGGAGAGTTTGTGCTCTGGCAGTGCCTCCAAGAAATGTCCCGAAGTATGAGAGTCCGGGCATCCAACCTAAGCACACCAGGTGAGTCTGAGTTTTGTGACTGTTTTCTCTACAATTTCGAAATCTTTCTTTGGAGTCAGAATGAAACTGGCCGCTTAGAAAACCTTTGAAATGGAGGTTGCGCCTCCATTGTGAAGAGGGCAGGCTGGCCCCAAAATACACAGGAAACATTTCATTTCCCCTGGCAGATGAAGCATCACTGCCTTGACAGAAATTACCTGACAATTTAGGACATGAAGGTTTGACTGACATTACAAGGACCATAGAGAAAACAAGAAATTACTTGGAGCGAGAGTTTAATAATCTTAAGAAAAATGATGAAATGTATACCAATTAAATTAATTTGGATATGAAGCCACATTTTACAGAAGTGTGAATCATGCAAGGTCATGACTGGAGTTTTTTGGGCAGAAATACTATACATTTATTTAAAAAATATTAATCTGATTTCCCCTCAATAACTTTACTTCCTTTGATCAGAGGTGGTTAGAATTCTTTCTGGGTACACGAATGTGTGTATGTAGCCACGTATTTTATAGACAGGTGTCTTGGGGTGACTTTATGATGTGTATCCCATATCTCTGCCTATGCCCAGAAATTAATTCTTGTGCCTTTCTATGCCTCTAAACTGAGCCTGAGAGGGGGAAGGAAAAACTGAACAAAACTTTTTCAAAGCAGTTTGCAGCTTGTTCAAGGTCACATAGAGATAGCAACTTTTTTTTTTTCCCAGCTGTGGCAAGGGAGCGAGGAAGCACCCGGCTTGCTGTTTCCCAAGTCAGTTTTTGGCCAGTTGTTCAGCTTCTTTTTCTCCGGAGAGAGACCGAGAGTTGAACTTTTGTTTCCTTCCCTGGAATTTCGGATTTTCTCCCTTTTCTACTGGACTGCTTCAATATCAGAACACATTGGGAGGACTTTCCACCAGGCACAGAGGGCCTGGCCCTGGGCCAAGCCCCAGCTCCGAGGAGACCAAAGGGAGGACTCTAACACTTTCCCAGGTTTTTCTCCACAGCGAGAGATTTTATTATTTAGCATTATTTTCCTTTTCCTGTGTGTTTGTTAAATAAATAGCTTTTATCTCTTTCACTTTCCTTTGAGGAAAATTTATTTTTTTCCCGAACCTGTTGGGGGAGGGGTGGTGACCTGCCTTCTCTCAGAGGATATATTTCTAATTTGGCCAAACCAGCACAGCAAGTTTGTTTAATTTCTTTAATCCAGTTCTTGGACCTGCTAATTCTAGTGTGGATATAGCTGGTGGTTTGTTTAGTAGAGATTTTGGATAAAATCAATTCTTCTTTTGAATAACATAATCCAGAGGTTAAAAAGTCAGTAGTAGTGGGCTCACTTATGGCAAGTAAGGGAAGTGTTAATGTGAAAAATCCCTCAGATTACACTACAGGGTAAATCTAAATAAGAAAGACAGTCAGTGTAAAAAATGACAACACATCACTGTGGAAGACGAGAATCAATGCAGTTCTTTTACATGACAGATTTTCTATTCAGACTAAATATATTCTGTTTTGAGCATATTGTGTATTGCCCTGACATCATTTTGCCTTTATTCACATACTGTGGTAATGCTATCTACAGCATATAGACTCCCATTGACAGCATTTTGCCTTTCCTCAAATCATAACATTGTCTATGCAGACGTCCACTGACATTGTTTTGCCTGTATTTTCCACTATAGACTCACAGTGACATTGTCTGGCATTTCATTATGTTCCATCTCAGCAGGGTTCAGCAGGGTTTTACTCCAATTATTAAAAGTTGTAGCCAGGCTTCAGGGTGCTCTAGTAACACAAGCTGGCTTCCATGTTTTACTGAAGGATCACAAAATGGTGCTGTCTTAGGCATTTATAGGTTTCTTAATTTGGGAATGCTTTAATGGTATAACTAGTGGGATGATAAAAATTTTACTAGTTTAGATGGAATTAATACATCTATAACTGTGCTTTCTCTTATTTAATGAATTTCAAGTCTTGCTGGCATGCCTAAACAAAAAGTTGCCAGCATGAATTTACACCAGTGAATCTGGTGAATATCAGTGTTATCACTTACACCAGTGAATCTGTGGTCTGTGCGGGCATGTGCACTGTGGGATGGAATCTCTTCTCCCAGCTGTCCTGGCACATCTGTCCATGCAAATGCGTGGAACATAAGCCTGGCTTCACTCTGCAACAGGCGTGCTAAACACTTGGTTTAAAACAGGGTTTAAGATTAATTTAATAGCATCTCACTGAGCCTAGATATTTCTGACAGCACTGGAATCCCTTGTGGTATACTGAGTGCAAATGCAGACGTGGAAAATGTGAATTTAGTGGATGCAATGCTATATTGTTATTTTCTAACGTGAAATATTATCACAGTTCAGGGATGTGTGCATCCATGGGTTAAAGAAAAGCTCGCATAATTTTATTTTGAAAAGGCTTCTAGGGTTTTATAATGCATTGCCTCTATCTGGTAAACAGAAAGCTGGTGTTATTTCTTTTTATTTTCTCTAAGCAAGGAAGCCTTTTCAAGGCATAGAAACCATTTATCTGTCTTAGTCAAGGTGATTTCCATACCAAGGCCATTGTCCCTGCAGTGAAACTGTGATTATGTGGAGAGTAATTGTGTGTGTGCATATCTGTATACTTTTACATTGTTTCCAGATAAAATTAATGAAAAAACCCATAGAGAATACAAGGAAATGTGCTTTTCCTGCCTTTCAGAGCAGCATTAGTATCTACTTCATATTTTAATGAATTACTGTGCTGGTAAAAGCTGTATCTGTCCATCGTCTACTGAGCCAGAGTGGTCTTCATTATACTGCAGACAGTTTACTCCCATGAAATGCAACACAGACTGAGGCACTATCATCATCAGGAGCAAAATAAAAACTTGTCATATACAATACTGACAGCAAAATGGAAATGCTTGGAAAAGATGATTATCTATTGAAATATATATAGTCCAGAGGCCAAATGTTCATTCAACATATTGACAACAAACATGTAGCATCTTTTATGAATGCTGTCTTTCCAGTTCCCTCTGTGTCTTTGGATATCTCAGCATATGTACAGGGCATTATTTCTTCTATCAGCCCAAATCCTGAGACAGTGTCAAGTGCCATTGCTCTGCAGAGTTTGCAGATGTAGACATCTCACAGTGGGCGACAACAGTGCCTGGAATTTGTGTTGTGCCTGACACTTTGCTAGTCTAAACTTAAAGTTCAAATTACATTTGTTTTGTTGTTATGTTGGGTTTTGTTTGATTGTTGTTTTGGTTTTCTTTTTTTCCCTAAAACTTTTCCGTTAGCAAGATGGTGCTCTTTTAGTCCTTTTCTAAGACAGTCTGGAAATTTTTTAAATTAACTTTTCCACACAGAAGCCTGAAGCCCAGATAAAATAACATTGTACAGTAGTCACTTTTTTTTTACTGCAGCCACGTGTAACTGTGGCAGAAAATGATTAAAACAAAGTGAGACTGTCAGACTTTAAAGTGGGTTTAATTTTTATGAGCTTTGTCTATCATTCCATTCGTAATTATTTTATTTCATGCTCTCATCTTATGAGAACTTGTCAAAAAGCTTTTGAAATCCTGATAAGTAGGTTCACAGGGTCTTCTTTGGCCACAGTTTTCCTAACCTTTTCAAAGAAGACAGAAAACCTTTAAATTAAGCTGATCTGCAGGCAACTAATTTTTGTAGTGTCAGAAAATCACTGACTTCTGTAGTTTGGGCTATTCTTTCAAATATAAACATTTAAAAAAAACCGGAAACAGCTTTTAATGCAATCTGTGTTTACTAATACGAGCTAATAAAATCACATAATATTACTTAGCATTGTGCTAATGTGTATTTCTTTATGCTGTATGAAAACTGTATTAATTGATGTTTTACATTGTTATAGGACTTGCTGTGCAGCCCAGAGGAGGAACAAATTTGATTTTGCTAACACAGTATTTACCAAAGCCATAAAAAAACCTTTGGAGACATAAAAATATGAAAGATGTATTGGAGAGGTTTATTTGCTTTGCTTGTTATTGCATTGTATGAATTTGGACTCAGGAAGCCATATGAGAGAGGTGTTTGCTGCCTGTTTGGGAGATCTCAGATATGTTTTCATGTAGCTCCTGGGAGTGACATCTACACCTCAACAGAGTGGAACCTTACACCACAGTAAAAAGAGGGGAACAGAGGTGATGTCTCACAACCCTCACAGGGAAGAATTCCTTCCTAATATCCAAATTTAAACCCGGTCTCTGTCAGTGTGAAGCCATTTCCCCTTGTCTTGTCACTTCAGGCCTGTAAATAGTCAGGTATTGCAGTCAGAAAGAAGAAAACTGAAGGAATAAAGAGTATAGAATTATCTCAGTTGTGGAGTTATCCCAGTTGTTCACACAGTCTTCAACACGACAGGTAAAACTGTAGCACTACAACAATTAACTTTGCATCCAAGCTCAGAGGATAGGTTGAACCCAGGGCAAGAAATGAGTTCAGCCTAAGCTTAAAGGGAAAGTAACACCATCCCATTAAAGCCAAGTGCTGGAGAGGCAGCAATGGGCTAGCAGGAAAAGGTGGAAGTTGGGTGTCACCGCACACTTTTGCACAAGGCAAAGAAGCTGGGGAAGGCTAGAGGTCAACTTCAAAATGTCAGGTCTATGGGGAATCTCAATTTATCACTGCAAGGATAATTTAAAAAGGAAGAAGGGACAAACCTCTTGTGTTTTGTTTTCTTTCTGAATTAAAAACTTTAAAAAAAATAATCCTAAACCCAGGTACAGCGAAATAACAGTAGTTACTTCAGAATAATCGAATATCCAACTCACAGAAATGAAGGGATAGGGAAACTTTGCATACCAAACCCCCGAAAAGTATGGAGGTGACCAAAATCAGTTTAGATGCCTGGTGAATTTTGATGCTATTTTTTGTACTGTGAATTTTGAGCCAGCAAGAGTTAAGTAGGCTTTTCTGAAATTCAGTGCAAGCCTTATTTAAATGCACATTTCTGCTGAGCAGGGTTTGAGAGCTCCTGAAAACCTATGGTGGCAATGATGTAACCTGACCTATCACCTCAACAATTTTATGTGCCCCACCATGCTATTCATGCGTGGAATCATTGGCAGCAATTAAAGGAGCATTGGGTGAGATATAAAATGATGCAACGTGACAGCTAAATGGTAGTTTTATTTGTTTATTATCTTGAAGAGACCTTATTTAAAAACCAGACTTTCCACTTCTTTTTTCACAGAGCAGTTGTCACACTCAGCATCCACTTGGATCTGTGCTTTGACCTGGATCTTTAGCTGTGTAGTGGCTGCCTGACATGTTTGACTTATTTCACTACTTAGAACAAAAGGATAAAACCAATGCCCATTTAAAGCATAATGCTTCCCTGTAAAGACATCAGTGTATCTCATGGATAGTTTTGTTGGGCAGCTTCCCACCAAATGTTTAATGTTACATCTGGAACACAAAATTACGAACATATGCGTGCACAGTTCATTGACTAACTTATCAGCTGCTTAGTATTCTCCTGTTAATTCCATCTAAATATTTTAAGAAAAGGAATAGCCCAAAACCGTGCTGCCTTATACACCTTTTATTTATTGTCTTCAAGAGTATTTAAGCAAGATCTGTATTTTGTAACCTAGACCTCAGAACAGCCAGCAGTGTGGTGGGAACAACAGTTGTGGACAAGGTGGGGGACAGCCATATGAAACCCTCCAATTTTAACACCATAAATAATCGAAGTGTGACTGGGAAACCCATCTGTGTGATAGCTCTGAATTGTATGGCACAGTCCTTCCACAAATTAAAAACCATTGGTCCATATTTTGGGTTATCAAAACATTCTGAGCACCTTGAAAAAACACAAATTCCTACGACACAGAATACCATTTTTCGAAAGATAAGTATACCTAGGTATCTCCAGCTATACACTATTATATTTAAAGTACTTGTGTTTCTCCTCCCCTTTTGTCAAGATCTCTTTAGTACAGTGTTAGCAGATAAGGATTTGGCATCTCCAAAGATAAGACACAGGTCTTTTCTAATTCTGTTTAGCTCTATGTTACATGGTGAAGAGTAAATTAATTTTGCAGCTCCAGATCAGAGATCAGGTGAGTGGCAGCAAGACAACCACAGAATCTTTAGATCAAGGGATTCTTTTTCTTTAAATATGCACTCCATGAAAATACAAATGTTGCTTTCAGAGCGGTGATTCATACTTACCCAGATGTCCTTATCAGCATCAGAAAATATGACTGTCCTCCAAACCCTCATGTTAGATATTTACTGTGTGTTTCATGGCCTGGGTCCTGGGACTGGAACAGTTGTGCAGGGAAGGGATGAGGTAGCCCATGGGCAAGCACTCTGATTAATTTGCATTAAACCACAGGATGGAGCTTGAACTTCTCCAGGCACACTAGGGTGCATCAACCAACTTTGTTTGTCTAGTGTGAATGTGCGTGTGTTTATGTTCAAGCTGAACACTTTAAATATCCTCTGCAATGGTAATATTCCTTCTTGCAAATAAGCTTCCACAGGAAACAAAATTGTCCTTTGCTGTTGTAGATCTCATGGTTGCCTTCTTGGGTCATAACAGAAAGCAAGAAAAAGAAATACAGTCAATACATGAATAAACAATAATGAGAAAAATCACCAAATAATAGCTGATGGACAGGCAGAGTGATTTATGATGCAGCTGCTGGGGACATGCAGCTTCCGGAAGCATTGATGGAGCTGCCACTCCCCAGCCCTGGTAGTCCTTCCAGACTGCTAACACAAATGTTTATCCCTCCAAAAGACACGTTTTCTTTAGCTCTCTCAATCATAAGTTCAAGATACACATTGCTCAATCTCCCTTCCAGAAAATATATTGGTTCCAAAGTGGTTTGTTTTGTTTTTACTTTTTTTTTGGTAGGAAAGAGGAGACAATTTTTTGGCTGTGGAGTAATGAGAATGAGTGAGCTAAATTAATTTGAGAAACAAATTTTGTTAAGGGAGGGGGGAGCTGATAGATAAGCAGCCATGGTAAATCTATCAAGAAGGAGGACAAACGAGCACAATTTGACTTTCATGTAACCCTCAATCTATTTATAGGAGGAAGAGTTGGGAAATGAAGCACCTTTCAACAGCAGTTTAAGTCAACAACTAAAATTAATTGCCTTCACTTTAAAACTACTGTACTTGTGCAGGCTGCACATGAACAGCCAATTTCACACTCCCAGACTCTGGCAAAACGTTGACAAAACAACCTCCTCTTGGAAATGGAGAAAAAGTCAGCCCTGCTTTCCTAGCTTTAATAAACCTCCCGTTTGTCAAAGTGTGCAGAAAGGGATCTTGTGTTGCAGAGGCAGGTGACCATCATTACGAGCTATCTGGTTTTGCCTCTGCAGCTCAAGGATAAAAAGTGACAATATTTGCTTGTATCAATATCACAGGCAGGCTGTACTGGCTTTTATTCCACTATTACACTACTCACCTCATACCTGAGAAGCCCAGAAATGCTGGCAGAGTGGTTGAACTTGGACCCTGCCCATGGTGAAAACATGAGATTAAGTCTCAGCCATGAGATGCCACAGTCCCTGGCCACCTGCCAGCCCTCAGCACCACCAAGGCACTTCAGCACTGGGCTGTGGGGCAAACTACTGGCTCACATGAATAGTCTGGGAATTCAGTAAGTCAGTCGGTTCCACTGCCTTCAGTGATCTGATTTAATAAAGCCAGAATTGCACTGCAAACCCCTTCTTCTTATTATTTTGTTTAACTTTTATTTTGGACTGAGGGTTGGGAAAGTCATTAACTTTTTGGATTTTTCTCCCTTTGCAGAGCTTGGTGGCATACCTGCTCTCTGAATGCTGTCCTGTGGGCATTTCTTATTCACCTAGATATTTATCTCTTTCCAATATTTTAGATAACAAACAGATGGGCTGCAAGCCCAGCAGTCAGGAATCAGGGAGCTCCCACTTACCTACAGCCTAATTCTGGCCAGAGCACTCAAAGCTCTGAGCTTCATTTACCACACATTGAAGACTGAGGCTTGGTCATGTCAGCACTGCTCTATAGCCCAATTTTTACACTGTGTGTGATTATTTCTGCAGGCTGAGGAAGCACAGACTGGGCACAAAAGAAGACTTTTCTCATTTGGCTTTCAACTGAGATCTTTTTTGATTTCCCCTCAATTTGCAACAGGAAGGAAAAGCTTGTCTGTCAGCCTAAGTCTACCTCAGAACTACTAGGGAACTCTTAAAATAAATTATAGTAAACACGGGTATGTATATGCCTTGTTTGTATGCTGTGTTTATGAGAAGTTTTGAATTCTATCCCATTGTTTGTAAATATTCTATATAACTCATCTGTTTTTATGTATTAATTTGTATGTGTTCATTTTTTTTGGTAACAACCTGTTTTATGGAAATATTTTAATAAAAATCTGTGAACATGAGGAAAAGTAGAGCACAATACAGATGCACAAACACTCGCTGCATGACTTGGAGGAAAAAATTGTACAAGGAATTCACACATCATCTCAATAGAGAAACATATAAAACAGAAATGCTGAATGAACTGAGTGTGTAAATACAGGCTAAATAGGATCATTGTCAGCCCTGCTTTCCTGTGATCCAGTCTATCCATCATGTCACAGGAGGTGGTGAGCCAGCAGGAGAGGTGTGTGGGGGTATCTGATGCTCCCTGGTAAATGGCTGTGGGATGTAGGGAGGACCAAAGGCAGCCGAATCTGGTCCAGCACCCAGGGGTTTTGGAGGGCAGTGCTGGGCAGAGGGATGCTTTCCCAGGATTCATGGCAGGGGAGAGTGGAGGTGACACCCCAGCAGTGCACTCGCCAGGGTGATCAGCCCTTCTGCTGCGCTGGTGCTGCTCCAGCGTGCCTTGATTTATCACTTTGGCTGGGTTTGATCTGGCTGTCACAGTATTTCCAGACTCACTGGGCATCATGTGTCTTTATTAAAGTTTGCTGAGCATTTTGAGATCCTTCGACGAACTGTGCTAAATGCCAGGTGTTATTTTCACTTTTCCCCAGATGTACTTAATACAGTTGTGTGCTGTTTTGCTGATTGCTACACACTACAGCTATGGAGACATGCTAAGTAATAAGGCTATCAGTCAACTCATGTATGGAAAAAACTCATGGGGTGCACCAAAAGCACCAAAGACTGCTTTGCTGTTGCTGTGGTTTTACCTGTGGGGACAGAGAGCAGGTAGGGTCTGGCAAGCAAGCAGCATGTGGCTGGTCACAGAAGGGCTTTTCCCCTCCACGCCACATCCTGCCCTCAGCCTTGGACCTTCGGACTGCATCAATTTGGCTTCAGCCCAGGCATTTAGTGGGACTTGCGCCTCCTTTCTGTCTCTACCCATCCCTCACACTTGTGTGGGAGCCCTGTGTAGCTCTTGGAAAGTCTGGAAGGACAAGCGAGGGCCACCTGACCCACAAGTGTCATTTGCCCTTTTTTTGTTCCTATTCAGCTGCACAATGTGGAAATCCCACACTTCCTTGAGCAAAGCCCCACTGCCAAACTGGAAAGCTGTGTGCGATTCCTGAAACGCTGACTCCTGTGGTTTCAATATCTCCCTCTCTCAGCTCCAGTGTGACAGGGAAGGCTCCACCTGGATCTGAAACACTCACAGGGGGAAGATGGGAGTGACCTTGAAGTTTATAGTAAGGAGTGTTTTGGAACACAATGGAAAATTTTGTAATGAAATGCCAGAGCTGTTTACACTTCAGAGAAAATTTTGGACACGGTTCCACATCCAAGGTTAATAATAATGTTTCGGGTGCAAGAGTCATGGAATAAGTAAAAAGTTGGCTCAGAAATAAATGATGAAGAATGGGGAAACAAAGAAAATAAGTGATATGAGATGAATTATAACAGGAGGGACTGTAAACTAGACCAGAAACTATTGCATGAAGATACAAAAGATTGCAATCACATCAAGGCTAAGCTGTAAATACAAGTCCCTCAGCATGCTTGTTTTACATTAGCCTGTGTGTGCCATGAAAGACTGGAGCAAAAGAAAAAAAAAAGGAAGTCTAAGGCTTTGGTCAGTATAAGTATGTATCTGTTTGAAAAAAAAATCTATTTGAACATTTGCCCAGAACTTAGAATGAAACCATCTGCACCATTTATGAGCTTTGTGAAGTTAGGTAATATTTTGTTTTTCAATTCCTGGATGATAACAGAGGTGATGCATGAAATGGTCTATGTCCCTTGTGAAGAGACTTGCTCTGGCTGCTGGCCATAAAGGGAGCAGAGCTGGAAGGGAAGAGGGATTTCCCAGTTGCTGCATCAGGACTTGAGTGATGCTCAGATATCCTTTTTTTCCCAGATGGTACATGATACCGGGTGAGCTGAGTGGTTTTGCCTCCACTGAAACCCCCAGCTACGGACATTTACACACCTCCTCACATCTGTCCATTTGTGGCCCTCTCACTGTATTTCAGGTCACATCATCAAAATAACCTGGGGTTTGTGAAAAACTATTTTAAAAAATGTTAGCCTTAAAAGGTAGAATAGGTAGATGAATGAACATCGTCCCCATCCTGTTCCCTCCACTCTACCCCCCCACCCCACTCCCCCACCCTTTAAACATTAACTGAAATGCTTTTGGGAAAAAAAAATAGTGACGGAGAATGTAAAAGACTTTGTTTGCCATCACACAGTATGTAATTTTATTAAAGGAGCTTCAACGTCTGTAGGCCAAGGCATATGTTCTATGGTAGCTCTCTCTGTAATTGCATCAGTACATTCCATGGGGTTTTGGAGACTTAAACATCAATCATGAAGGCGTGAAATGGTTAAAAGAATAAAAGCCAACAATGCTTTCCTGCATGATGCTCAGAACAGATGAATGAAGCCACTCCTGCATGTTACTAAATCATGGCAACTTCTGGAAAAACGTGAATTTTTTGTGCAGTAAAAAGCCCTGAAAAGGTGCTTCTTTTTGATTCAGAAACAACCTTTAGGGAGATATCTGTTGGAAGGGCAGAATCTGAGATGCAGGGAATCGTACCTTTCAAATCTACATGCTGCTTTTCTTATTTTTGTCTTTTTTTTTTTTTTTTCCCCAGAAGAATGCCTTACAACACAGTTACCTTTCAGCCAGCTCTCACTTGGGAAGGAAAATAATGTGGCCCACAGCATGTATCACTTACAGCAGGGTTAATCAGGAGTTACTCCACTGGCGCTCGTGCTCACATTGGTGTAAATCCCATGTAAGTGAGGCCAGAGTGATTTCAGAGTAACAAAGAATGTGACAACAGCAGCTTTCAACCAGTGACTACTGGTGGCCCCTACCACATGGGTTTTCAGGAATCAAAGCCCAGTGTGTTTGAACCCATGTCGACTCAGACAGTAAAATAAAGCAGCCTTTCTAGTCTGTTTCTCAGCAGGATAATTCTACTACAGTATTACTCCAAGGTTCTCTGAGTAGCTGCATTTAATAATGCTTTACAGCAAGGTTCCATTTATAAACACTTCATTATTAATAAAGCATGGCAATTTGTAGCATGCATAAAAATTATTTATATTCATGTGCTAACCAAGCCCATAGATTTAATAATATTGACGTCTTATAACACGCGTTGTAACAGCTTGTCACAGCATCATCTGTTAAGCATTTCTTACTAATGCCTTTCATACCATGCCTTATAATAATTTGTTAAAGGATGCAGCTGCATCTATTAAGCCTTTCATAAATATGAATAGCACATTTTCTAAAATGGCACCATATATTAAATTATTACTGGGTATTCTAACTGGAAACAGAATTTCTCTTTCTCGCTTTCTCCCTTTCCTTATTTCCTTTTATCCTTGCCTTTTCTCTCCCTGTCTTTCTGACCCCCCCGCCCAGTCTGTCTGTCTGTCTTGTAACTCATCTAAACCAAGTTTTCTTCTCCTGTGCGGTGATGGTTCAGTTCGGTGGGGTTTCCTGGCCTGGTGAAACATAGAATTTGGGCACCTTGGTTTGAAAGCAGCTTGGGGGCAACTTCAAAATGAGTGAGGTCTGTGCCTCACTGGGACCAACAAGGGCACCAGCTGTGGAAGGAGGAGGTGACCAGCCCTGAATTCCTCTTGTGTGTGGGTTCATGGCTCACTCCTGAGCCAGGAAGCGAACAAGCAAAATTGGCGTCAGTGGTTCCTCTTTGCTTCTCAGCTACCACCAGCATTTAACCGCAGAATAATTGGTTTTCATGTAGAAAATTAAAATGGAATTACAAATTATTAGAAGAAGAATCAACTTGTCATGAAGGTCTAAATCCAAAAGATTTGGTTGTGAATCTTCTCTGTCAGAGGGACTTGTGCCTCACTGGGGTGCAAGTGGCAGCAAGGACACAGTGTGGGTGTGGAGCAGCACCTTGTGTGGCTGCTTGGGGTACCAAGGTTTGTGAAAATACTTATTTGCTGCAGAAGGAAGTGGCATTACAACAGCTGTGAGCTTAGGTATCAAAGCTCCATATCTGCTGGGAGACTCACACAAATTCCTGGGACCTGCCAGCCACCCTGCTCCTACGTTTGTCACTGCAGTCCTCCAGTGATTTTATCCTGACCTATCAAACAATTTTGTTCCCTGATGGTCCTTGGGTAGAAACTTCACCCCACGTGACAGTTCCTCACCTCAGCTCTGACTTCAGTCCTTTGCTTTTTGTTCCTGGTGAAACACTTTTGAAGGCTGCTGTACAGCACTATCTTGCTATGCACCCTATACAAAATACACAGGTTATGCTTTGCAGCAGTTCACTTTTGCACTTTATTCCTATTCAGGTAATATCTCTTTTTGGGTTTTTTTCCCTCCTTTCCTTCTTCTGCCATATAAGGTAAAATTGTAGCACACTGATATTAGAGATTAAACTCTTAATTGTGAATTTCCTTGCTTTTGTAAGTTTGCCTCAGATCCTTAACATTTTAAATGTAATTTTTTATGTGAATTCCATGCTATTTTAATTCATTAGTCATGGGCTATCATTTTTCGATGTAATTACTGTAATTTCATCAAGTGACATAATTACAGTAAATACTTTGAGTAATTACTATTCATATGGAAAAAATATCTGGAGGTGTAATAATGTCATATAATAAAGTATTTATGATGTATAAAGACAAATTATGATGACATATTTACATCACATAATGGCGTGACATTATTTACATGACATAATGGTGTAAAATTCCATATTTACCTTGGGTGAGGATAATGATACAAAAAAAAGTTTCAGTGATGTCATCTTTTGGTAATGATTACAAAGAGTTGCTCAGCATCCAGGTACAGCAAATTCAGTAACTGTCACCTTTTGAAGATAAATAATGTTCCCCCATCCCTGGAAATGCCACCAAAAGCCAGTGGGGTTGATCTGCTACCAGTTGAGGGGTGAAAGAAGGATTTGTGTGCCAGACCTCTGCCTCCCATACTACAGAGCTTGGTCATGGTGGGCTGTAGGAAGAAAAGATTTTCAGCAGGTGTAAGAATAAAGAAAGAGGTGTCTGAACTCTTTACCTATCTGAGCTATTCTTGACAGAAAAAGATTTGCCACTGGTTGTATAGTCCCCATTTTCTGAATCTGGGTCTTAACCTGCCTGGTGGAAAGGCTTGGTGCTTGGGACAGCAGCTGAAGACCAAAGGAAGCAGTTTGGCAGACCTGAACTGCTCTGACAGGCAGCTTCGGGGCTTATCCACTTGAATGCCTAAAATTAGCCAAAAATTTTATCTTAAATTCACTATGAATTCATCAGCAAATTGATGCTCATCCTACCCTCTGACCTCCCAAAGATCTGAGGGCAGCAAACAGTTGAGAAGAATGCAAATAAAACAGCCATGTGTGTCAAAAGGAGGCAATACATTTGCCAAAAGAAGGGAATACATTTGGTGGGGCTGTCATCATGGGTCACAGCAGAAGCCATAAGACATGGCTGGAGCATTGAGCTTCAAGGGAAATGCTGGCTTCAGATTTATGTGGAAGTCAGTACATCTGGGTCTCTGTGCTAAACCACGGCCCCAGGAAGGAAAAATGGCAAATAATATGTAGTTGGAGAATAAATATAAATAGTGCATGAGGAGAACCAGAGTTTGCACAGATAGTCCAATTTTTGAATCTTTGCTTCTGTCAGTATGCCACCATCCTTGCAGCAGCCTGTTTAGGGACACTACACACACCTGACCTGTTCACAGCACAGGGATATTTTATTTTACAGCTCTGCGTGGGCGGTACCACTCTGTGTGTGCTGCCATTGGCCTTTCCCTCCCATTTACATGGTGGCTACAAGGCGAGGTGACTCCTGACAGATGAGTGCCATGACATATCAGCCACCCCACTTACACCTTGGCCCGGGGTCTCTGAGCAGCCCACACAAACATTTTATGTTAAGGGTTATGAAAGCATCACGATGGCTGAAGACATACTAATAAAAGAACCATTTACTGATTTCTTGTAAACTACAGCAGCATTCATTTCCCTCTGTGGGTTACATATGGCTCTTCCTGGTCTGCAGGGAAAAAGGTGTTTTAGTGGGGCCTTACTGAAAAGCAATATCTTTTCCTCAAATCTGGAAGAAACACCATAAAATTGATGTTATTCTCTGTACATCTGTGAATCCTAATAACGTCACCTAGGACATAAGGAAAAAGTAAAAGAACTGGATTTGGGAACAGAGTAACTCTTCAGGGAAATCTCAGGATAATAACACCAATGCTGTGCTGTAGATATTCAGGATATCTCACATGTTAGAATCAGGTGTCATCAGTGTCATTTCTTTTTCAAGCAGGGAAGAAGAAGACCTGGATGCTAAGGCCAAAACACCCCACTTTTTTTTGTTTAAAAGAAGTCATCTGAGGATCTGATAGAATTTTAGATAAATGTTGTCTTTGGCTTTAGCTTGATAAGTTTCAATGCCATCATTAAGACACAAAGCAAACACCTATTGTCACTTAATAAGCATTGTCACATACATTGTCACATATAAGCACATGCATGTCATACATGTTATCATAAATGCCTGTCATTTCTGTTTGCTTACATTCACAAAACCAGACCTTTTTTATTTCTGTAGAATGAACTACTGCTTGGTTTACAAACTTGCAGAGGTTTTGAATGGTGTCAGTAAGCCTCAGTGCACTGTAGACAATGTTCAATTGCTTGCCAAAGCCACAGGCTAGGCTGGTCTTGTAAATCTTAAATCAGATCCTTGGAACTTGCAGACAAATCCAAAGACCAAGACCAAAACCAACTAACGAATCAAAAAAAAAAAAAAAAAAAAAAAGAGAAAAAATTAAATCAGATGCTCAAGAGAGAATATTCTTGCCAGTAACATGACAGAGTCAAGTTAATTCAAACTGATTCAAACAAGAGAGATGATTTCTTTTTTTTAGGATATTGCTGGCCAGTTCTGCATCCTGAATCTGATTGACATATGATACTACTAGGCTGAATGAAGACATTTTGCACATGTTTTTTCTTTAAAGAGAAATTGCTAGGGGTAACACTGGTTACTTACAACATGGAGACATGCCAAACTATTCAGAATGAGAGTGGATTGCTGGCTATTTCATGCTTCAAGGTTTGTAGAGCTGAGCTGATAATTAAGCATTCCTGACATCACCATGTGATCACACAGAGGGTTGGAGAAATGAATGGGAAGTGGAGGTTCCTACCAGGTGTGCCATTCACTTCTGTAAATGGGCATTTCCACTAAAAGAACTTGAATGAGCTCCTCAGTAGACTTTATGGGAATATCTTTGACTTTTTTAATAATTTCACCACAAAAAGTAATGTTTTGATGGAATTTTTTGACAGGGATTTTTGGATTTCTTTTTTTTCTAATACCCATCTCTTTCCACTGCTGCTATTAAATATTTTCCGCAGAGTTTGATTATTTTTTAACAATCTATACCTTTCAGAATATACTTTCCATATTTGGAGTTTTTGGAAAGATTTTTCTGAATGGAAGCTCTTCTGTCCCATGAGGTGTTGATGCAGTATTGAGAGCAATAGCAAATCATTTCATTATTTCTTATCAGCAGCCTGAGCCTGTAGAGGAAAGCTTGGGTGGGAAAGTCCTTAAACCTCTGTCAGCATTTAAGCTTTTTTTTCGTTTGTTTGCTTGGTTTTCAGGCACCATGATGGTTGATCCTCCTGTTACAGCCTGTTCACACTTTGGAGTATCTTCAGTTTTCCTCAGCCTTTGCATCAGATAGTTGAGCAAAAAAGTACTTCCCAGGTTCTGTTTAAAAAACCCCCAACAAAACATGAGTCAGACCCAAGACAGTTCTATTTGAACTTTCACCCTATTAATGCATATCACAAGTTTCCCCCCAGCTGGGAAAGAATCTGAGTTTCTGAACTACCACCATTTTCCTGAGGATGACATGGCATTAACACAGGGAGGGAGCAGGAGAAACCACACAAACTAAACCAGCTGGTTCGAACTTCACCTGGCAGACCCATGAGTATATGAGACTGGTTAATCTAAGTTTCCCCATGTTCAGAATGAAAGTTTTCTAGCCTTTTCCAGGCATTGATTTTACCTTAAATTGCACAACTCAAGCTCTCTCAGAGTCATCAATACATATTTTCATCAATGTGTCCTTATGTGGTTTATCACCACATTACCCGTGTTTGATCACTCTGTGCACTCATGCATGTCACTGCTTCCTTTTTAGTGCTTTTTGTGGTGTTTTTTGTCATGCAGGGCAAACTGAGAGGTCCCCCTATGCTGCTGAGCCCAGATCAGGGCCTAACATCTCCCAGGGATTCTTTGCCTCAGCATACACAACGTGTCAGAGCATCACGCCTGAATCTGCCGAGCGCAGTGACAGCGCTTGTGATATGACAAGGCACATCAGATGCTGAACATGTCACAGAGCAACAGCAGGGACAAACGTGGGGGGATGGAGAAAAAACAGTGAGTGGGGAAATGGAAATACCCCTGCACCAACTCTGCTGATGGTGACTTGTGCCCACAGAGTGGACATTGCCAAGAGACTTTGGAATATATCCACATGCTGGCAGCAGACAGTGCCCACCAGGCCATTAACACTTGTTTCTAGTCTTTTCCAAACTGCAGATTGTTAACTAGCAACTAAAACTTAAAGAAAGTCTAAATGCCTATAAGTGAAACGAGGCAGAACTCTGCTTCAATAAACTTAAAAAGTGGCATTGTGAGGTTTTTTTGCATTGTATTTTGTGAAGGCATTGGCTTCCAGATTGTGTTAACAAAAATATGTTGTTTGACAGATATCATCTCAGCAGACAGGTTGCCTAATCTGTTTTATTGACAAATTGACTTATTATTTGATCAACTTGAATATAGTCTTCAAGATATACTTCTATTATAAAAAAGTACATGGAACAGAGAATAATGTGTTTAGTCCATCATCTGCTTTCAGCTGTCATTTAAACATTGGTGTGTCTGTAAGAAAAAAGTTATCCAGTTGTTTTGATCATGCTGTCAGAATTGTCTTTATTGTCTGGGGGGAATGCCCATGTAATTTCTTCTTCCTTGATACGATAATATATTGACCTCCCTCATTCAGTCAGAAGAAAGCAGGTTATGGTGGCTCTACCCACCACCTACGTGAAGTTTCAGATTCTATCAGAAGAGAAACAAAGCATCTCTGGGAGCCAGAATCACTTATACTTCACTTCCTCTGTCTTTTCTTTCAATGGGACCAGGAAACAAAGTGAAGTTAAAAGGTTTCCCTCACTGAAGTCAGAAATGCTTTAAAAAAAAAAAAAAATTCTAAGCTGTTGTGTTGCTGTCTTTTCATTAAGGGGGACGAGGGTGGGCTGTTGGTTATATTTATTTTAAAGTCAATAAGTTCCACTTGAAAAGTTTCAAAAGTATAAAGGATATAAAATAAGTAAGATCTGTATGAATTCAGGTAACAAGGCAGATGTGACAGCTTTAAGACTGTTCTTCAGCAGATTGTTTTGGGAACCTTTCTTGTATCCTCACCTTTGCTGCCTGGTTTTGATGGGAGAAATCCTGCTCATCCCTGCCCTGTGGGGCTCTGATGCACAGGCACCAAGTGAATGAGAAGATCAGAGAAGATTTAAACCTGGACCTACAGAAACAACCTGCTACCTTTGTCTGTTTGCTCTTAAAACTTAATACTTGGGAGCAAGGCAGTCACCAAAAAGACCTCCTCCATTTAGTCCATTTCTGGGTGTCCATCCCAATTTGTCTGTTTACACTTACACTCACAGTAGGTGGATCAGCTCTACTAGGGGTAATAAAAAAGACCTTGATTTTGTGATAAAAAATCCCTCTGGATTCCAGATTATTATCAATATTAAAAATCTTAGCCCTTTTAAATCAAGTGGAATAGACTTTTCATTAGGAAAGTAAATGCACAAACTGAATTAAAAAACCCCTTATGTTGTCAATACAAAGGAAAATTATTTTCTTCTTCTTGTTTAACTCAGTGGGTAAATATATCCTTAGAGGGAAGTTGAGCAGGCTTTTGATGCACAAAATCTGGATTTTGATAAGAAGAAGCCCCCAAAAGAAGCCCCAAATCCAAACAGTTACGTTAAAAATAAGGGAGCTCTAGGAGTGACAACAAAACCAGACCCTGAGCTGTACAATCCCTGGCCTCTGTTTAGCAAAGCACTGATATGGCTAATGGAAACCTGGCCAGAGAAAAAGCCAAACCCAAATCACCCACAATTTGCTCATCTTTGGGGGATTTTTCCTTCCTATTTTTTTTAAACTGCGGACATTTAATGCCATGCTTGTCTGAGAGCTTTTCCTGTAGCTAATAATATTTTGCACTGTAGTGCTTTTAATCCAAAGATCTCAAAGTGCTTTGCAGGCATTAATGAATTAAACCTCATAACACCCCTTTGAAGTAGGCATTATTATAGCAGTCTTAGAGATGGGCTGAGTAATTTTCCTGAAGTTGTAGAGAAAGTCCCTGACAGAGTCAGGAATAGCTGCTGAAGTCCTGCGTCTCAGCCGCTTCTGTAACCACTATGCCATTCTCCCAGATTAAGTCTCTTAAATCATTTTAATTTTAAATAATTACTTTGATTTACTTACTGTATTAAAGTCATATCTCTGTTAAATACAAGGGGAGGCACTGATTTATCCTTGGTGGGTTAGGCATTCAGTGCCTGTGGAAGTTGGGCTGATAATGTGAAGTTAAACTGACACAAATCCCTGTGTGGGGATGCTTTGCAGGGGGATAGGAGGGGCTTTGCAGGGCTTAGCTTGAGCCCCGTCTTCAGGCACAAACACTCAGTGCTCCATCAGTACTGCTGACACCCACCCCAGGCCCTGGTGCATCAGTGTAGCTGCCTGAAATTACCAGTAGCGTTTTCCAGGGGTGATAATTTGCACTAAAAATGGTCCTTCTTATGGCTACAACTGTGCCTATACCAGCAGTTTACATTATTTGGGATACACCAGCCCTCCTCTCTGCTTTCTGACATTGCTAACTAAGACTAAACACACAGTCGAGATTTAAACCAAGTCTAACTTATGTCAAAAAGCCATTCAAACTGCAGCTTGAATTGCCACCCAGGGCTGGCAGAGTTTTAGCTAAACCTTAAATTCGTGCTTTTAATTAGGTTTTCAATTATGTATGTACCATTCTACCGTCATTTAGGCCCAACTCTACGGAAAGTCTTCCTGCTTGAAGTATTTTAGGTTTTTGTGGAAAGAAGCATTTTGGTGTGACTTTAACCTCTTCGTAAAGGCTTGGCCTCCACAAGGAAGGGGTGAAGGGCAGGCCTAATTTTGGTCAAAGTAACATTCCGTGCTGCCTCTGGCAGCAAGTTTAGAAGCGTCCTAAAAGGTAAATTGCAAACCTGCAAATAACCAGCCCCATAGTCAATAAATTATTATTCTCATGTCAAGCAGTTTCCTCTGATCAGGTTAGTGGGTGGGAATCCCCCATCACATCCTCTTCAGCCATATGGAGCTGGGTGGTGGTGACAGCTGAATTTGTTGGACATCCAGAGCTCTGAGCAGAATCTGTCTGTGATGGTGGACAACTCTATCTGAGCACTTGGTCCTCTCCCTGCTTCCCTGGCCGCAGACACCTGCTGCTTTACCAGCAGAAAAAAAACACTGAAAACCAAAAAAACCCCAAACCACTAAGCACTAGCAGATCTCTCAGGATCTCAGGATGTTGGATACAGCCAGCCATCTCTTAAGGCTGGATATCCAAGTGGCCAGGCCAGATGTGGTGTAAGTGAGGGTGGGAGGTGTGTAGGTGTGTGTAGGGAGTGGGAACACGTGACCCACCCGAGCAACGCCATAAGGCCATGACCGCAACGATGAATGCAACGTTTGCATGACTGAAGGTTGCACAGCAACAGCTCCAAATTATACTTGGGAATCTGCAGGATTTCTTCTGCATTAGCTTAGATCAAATTTACTTACCGGAGAAAAACACTCACAGAACTCCTGCAGTGCCTTGCAAATCCATCCCAGAGCAGGGAAGGCAGGCTGCCACCCCTGTGCCCTGCACGGCTGCTCCAGCAGGGATGTGCTGCAGCTGGGGCACAGCTGATGCTCACAGGGCTGCCGACACCACCAGCCTTCCTGAATAAAGCCAAGGATTCTACAGTGCTTGTTTCTTTTGCCTGTCTTTGTTGTTATCTCCCAAGAACCTCTGATTCCAGTGCGCAAGTGCTACCCTAACACCACCAGACATGAGCAGAGCATCCCAGGGACTGAAATTAGCTACTCCAACTCTCTCGCTAGTCTCAGACACCAGATTACTTAGATAAACATGTTCACAGGATTTTCTGTACCTTTACAGCATGTGTTTTCCACTGGCTGGCCTGACAGACACTGCCTGCTCTTCTCCCACATTGCTTTCCTACAGTATTGCTGAATATTTATTAACTGAGAGCTTATTGACAAGCTCCCATGCATCCTTTTCTCACTGATGCCAAAGTCACAGCACTGAGTTTCCTCGTGAGGCACATACGCTTTCCATAACCTTTCATGGCTTCTGCGGGGGGTCTTTTCACTTTCCTACACACACAGAGCTCGGTATGTTACTTTCTTGGTAGGAATGCGCTAATTGTCACATGTCTTTCTTTTTTAAATAGTTTAATGTCATAATTATCCTTATTTTCTTCCTTCCTGCTACAGGCAATTGCTGGAATGTTTTAGAAGTTTTTGAACAAAAGTCAAAAAAACCAACCAAAAACCCCTTACAGCTTGTCTAGGGAAAGAATTGTTACCACTCCCAAGTCTGGGCCGTATCACTTAAGGACACTAGGAACTATTTTTTTTTCCTTCAGCTGCATACTTAGGATTTGTCTTTCCTGGTTTTGCAAAGCCCAGCCTTACCCACACATATTACAGTTTAGATGTATCTTCAGCTTAGATTTTCTCAGGTTCTCCTTGACATTTTTCCCCCACAGATTTAGGGAACATTGCTGTTTCTGTTAGGTACCAGCCCCACCACAAAGGAAAAAAAAAAAAGTCACTCCATCTCTGTGTAAGGTGGTGAGAAGACCTTGCCTGTTCAGTCATGCTCTGGTCCAGGTGGGCAATGTGTGCCATGTCAGCACCAGACAGGTGCTCCCTTCATCACATGCTGCTGACAGTATTGGAAAAAGGGATTTTGAGGGGTTAAACGATTCTGGCTTTTATTGGACACCATCAGATGGTTCTTCTCAAGCCCATTTCCACTTCTGCTGGACAGGAGCTCTGTAGGTGCTCTAGGCTGCATCAGGAATCTGCCAGAACAGATCTCTTGTTTGCTGGAGGGAAGTTTCAGGTGCCACCCCGCTCAGGAAAAGCAGAGAGGACAACCTGGCAAGCCAAAGAAGTGGGAACAGGTTTGTAGGATCTCCACCAGCTACCTCCTGCTTTCCCAAATATTGCCTTTTCCCTTTAGGAAATCTGGAACTACGGAATGGCATCTGTCAAGCCGTAGGCACTTGAGAGTAAGCACCCATCAGAATAACTTACTGTCAAAAACAGGTACAAATTCATTTCATCCCACTGCGTGCCATATGCTGCTGTCAAAACTTCATGAACTGTTTAGGCAGCATGTTGGGACATTTTGACTAACTATGAGCAGAGCTATTTTTTTCATAGCTTTGTGTCACTGGCGTTTATAATTGGGTATTTCCCTGAACATGCTTTGGTCTCTGGGCAAACAAGCCTGTGGCAAAAGAACATAGCCTGGGAAGGTGGGCATGGGACAAACCTCTGGATTTGGCCATCCGTTTATTGTCCTGACAATGAACTGGAAATTGCACTGTACCACCTTGTTCAGGGACCAACTTCTCCTTCTGTTTTAATGCTAATATTTGAAAGATGGGGTGATCTTTTTGTCCTGTGATTTGATGAAAATCTTGAATATTGGAGCAGACTGGTAAGCTGAATCTAAATCTCATTTTCTGCTGCTTGAGCCCAGCTGTTTTGTTCTCTTGACAGGAAAATGTGCTAGCATGCCCTTTGCTATAATAAGTGGGAAACAGACCACAGGATAGGTAAAGAACACATTTGCTGTTTTATTGGTGCCTTGCAGGGCAGTAATACTGAAAAAGGGAATGCAAAAGAAACAAAAACCCAAAAACCAAAACCAAAAACCCAGGATGGTGGCAATCCACATCGTATTTTTTTTAAAGAGTACATCAACTCCCGGTTTTTTTCATTTATTGTGGCATGAATGATAACATAAAACCAAAACATGAAAATATACAACTTATATTACACTATGTGTTATGAACAAAATAGAAATCTATAACTCTATGTTATATTTACATAATTATTTCTTTTATTAAATTTCAAGTGAGATGGTAGGTTGCACATACTTGTTTTAAGCTCCAGGCATTTGATTGTCTCTATTTCTTTTCTATTTTCATTTCACTTGTAAAATCCAAAACGTTAGAAGGAGTAAGAGCTTTAGAGCCAATGGAGCTATATAAATACTGTTTCAGCAAACCAGTGACAAAAAACACTGGGGAGTAGAGAAATCAGTCAGTAGAAAAAACGAACTTGACATGTTCTTCAATCTGGGAAACTGACAAGATAAAGTCGAAAAAATGTAAATATAAACCAGGCTAAACAGACAGCCCATGCCCTGTGAATTGAGGATACACTTGAATCCACATCTAGTGAATTACACAGTTATTTGCAAAATGGAAGGATAGTTCTACTGAGAAGTGGGCAGACAAAGAAACTTCCTATCCCATACATCATGCCCTGAAACATCCAAGATACCACACAGTTGCCGTTCTTTACAGCAGATGAATTCTTGCTAAGGAAGACCTACGTCTCCACGGAGTATAATTATTTTTGATGTTACAAACGTGATGTCAGAGGCTTCTTCAGGGACAGTAACAGCTCATCTCTTTGGATTAAAAAGAAAAAGCTCTGAAAATGTGCTGTAAAAAGGTTAAAGACAATTTACTTTCTAAAAAATGATTTAATTAAAGACAGTCTACTGCAGTAACCAAATCTTTGAAATAATGTCTTCGAAGACATTCTTCCATATGCATTCATAATAAGAGGATTTCGTTACAAAACTAATTAAATGCTATAATAATAGCTAGTGTTCTTTTCTGGGGGCCTGATTAATATAGCGGAACGGTTAAATAAAGATGTTAAATGCACTTAAAAATCCTATTTTACTAATATAAGGCATGAATAAATGGAAAAAAGGATATACTCTGTGTTATTTAATTGAGCTTAGAAGCAAGTGCCTCAGTTTTTTTCCTTTTTTCCGCCCCCTTTCCCCACTGGTGGCGATGTTCTTTCTCAAGCCCACAAGATGCATGGTGGCTCCCCCCATTTAGGAGGAGGTGGCCTGTACACCCCGGCCCAGGCAGCTCCCCAGGAGCATCCTGGCTCACCAGGCTCCCAGGGAAGAGGGGAACAGGGCCCACCTCAGCATTAGGGCCTCAATGAGCTTTTAGGTTAATATGATCCTAATCTCTTCTAACCTGGTTTTCCTACATGCTCCAGGGCACAGAACCCAGGAAAAAAAAAGAAACAAGACAAGAAGATATTTTTATAAATGCATGTTTTGCTTTGTTGTTTTTTTAGGGTTCTTTTCCCCCAGGAAATTCAGGCAGGACAAATACCCAATTTTCAGATCTGATCTTCTACTGCTGAAGGATATATGGGTGCTCATCCTTGGACCTAAAAAAGCCATTAGCACGGGCATTAAGTATTTTGCTGGTTGGAACCCCAGAGCCTTTTTAAAAAATTTATGTTTTCATCTTTTGGCCTTTTTTTTTTTACTTTTTAACATTTCTGCATTGGTTTCAACATCCCCATTGTAGAGGAGGTGGATAGTCCACTAAAGCAACCCATTCCCAAAGCCTGAAGGAAGGCTGGGGTGCAGTCCCTCCAAAGGGAATGTGTATGGAACAAAATCAGCTTGTTCAGCTGAGCCCTGGCTGAGGTGGTGCGAAATGCATGGGGGTCCTGGAGAAAGGCTCGGTCCCACCATGCCCATGGACACCAGGCTACCTCCAGGAGTGGCTCCCGCAGAATTCAGGACTGAAACTTGGTCCCACTGAAGTCCAAAGGCCTCCTTCCCACTGACCTTTTCCAGCCCACGCCTCCAAGACTTGCTCCAATCCCACCCGCCACAGTGGCACCTACCTGGAGCTAAAACAAAGTATTCCGGTAGCCTGAAGTGACACAATTAAACCAGATAGTCTCTATAACATGGTGGAAATCAAGCATCCAGCAAATGTGAGGTGAACCCACAAGAGTCAGAAGTAATTTGTTCACAAAGACAGGGAACAAATTTAAAAGTTTAAAAAAAATAAAAGGAGCAAATATCTGTTTTCACATTGTACATAATAATGATATAAAAACAATTGTCTATTTTTTTTCCTTCTTATCCAAACAGAGTGCTTCAAAAAAATTGGCTCTAGATGACTGGTGTAATTAAATAACTAAAATGAGTGATGAGAGAGCAGAAGTTAATTAAGATTGAAAACAACACTCCCATTAATTCACTCCATCATAATAAACATCAGAAGTTGACATGGCTGGGGCCAAAATTAAAATAAAAGAAAGAGAAATGGTGTGAGCAGAAGAAGAAGCGATTTGTTTTCATATGTATATCTATATATTTATATATATATAAAAAGGTAAGGTGGGGAGGGGTATCCATTTTAAATAGCCTAACAGCTTCATTTGCTGCACTGCCAAATTAGAACAGAATAAAATAAAGTTAAAAAAGGGGGGGTGTAAAATAAATTATACATAATTTACTAATCTGGGAACAGCTGACCATTATTATTATTATTATTATAATTACCATTCAACACTAGCAAGAAGAGGCAGTTCAACTGAAAAAAAACCCCCCAACACAGTCATAAAATACAAACAAAAAAGAACCCTCTCTGACATGGAGGATATGATCAGCTACTCCAAGCATAATTTCAGAGCAAATCTTCTGAGAGAGAGAAAACAGAAAAGAATGTTTCAAAGCAGAGGTGGAAATCAAAACAGGAAAAACAGAACAAAAATAAAAGAGATGTAGCAGGATAAAACTATCATATGTCCAAACCGCTTGTCAGAGTATTGTCCTAAGTCTTCAATGGCATTTGCTTTTTGCTTTGCACAAGGTCTGCAGAGGTCAAGTTACACTTCAAGTGGGATTTCAAGAGGCAAAGAAAGGCATTCCCCCCTTCCCAGTTCTCTCCTCCTACCTGCCCCATTCATTCTGCACCTGGCTGATTGCATTGAGGGCTGAACTTGCCTGATTAAGGGACTGTTTGCAACATCAGTGCTGCCAAATAGTGGTGACCAGGGTAGTGGTGAGTGCTTGGGCTGGGATCTCACTGCCACTAAGATGCATAGGACTAATTTTACAAGTTAGGGGTGATAACAACAGCAATGCATCTCCCTCTGGGAGTAGGAATTTACCAGGAAGCAACATAAAGTTGGCAACCTCAGTTAAAAAACCAATTCAGAGGAAGGTTTTTGCTTCAGCACGATCCCAAGACCTTCCTTTCCAGGGCATAGAGCAGCTCCCAGATAGCTTCCTCAACTGGTTGTGGTCACCCAAGGAAGACAAAACTGCCCAAGCAATGTAAGTGCTCTACAGCAACACTGAAAATATTTCAGCACAGGAGGATAATTTTTCAGTTGTGAGAGGCAGCAGCGAGGGAGACGGCACTGCAACTGTTTGAATTCTTACAACTCCACTTTGAATATGGAAATCTCTTCACAGCTATTAGCCTTCCTTCCTACATGAAGATCCCACTGATAAAAGAAGGATTTCTGCCAGTGCACAGGAGAAGAAAAAGTCAGTTAAAAAAAAATTGCCTTTTGAATCAGAAATCAGTACTCAACTACCCCGAAGGTACAAGGTCATTAGAACTGGACCCGGTTGGTGGTAACTTAATTATGCTCATCAAGGAGGTAACATTTTCAGTTGCCGTGTCCTGTGCAGAACAAACCACATTTGGACAAGCCTTTTTTATGTTGTTTATGCTGCCACTTGAAGTGTAAACTAAAAGTAAAGGTTCCTTACAGACCAAGTCATTTGGAGGGTGCAGGACTTCATTCTGGAACATGCTTTTTGCTCACAATAGTCCAAGATTATTCTTATTAGTACCATAAACACGCACACATGAAAATCCAAGACCATAAAATATTTTTTCTCTAAATTTCTTATGTCTCTCTTTTTTTTTTTTCACCTGAGAACAGCACCTACAGTTTCCTTTAAAAAGCAAAAGCAGAACCAAAAATATATGTCTAATCTCACCAGCTGCTGGTATATCAGGTTTTTCAAGGGATTGTCTAAGATACAACACTGTCCTAACTTAAGACAGAGCAAGAAGCAAAAGAAAAGCCAAAGAAAAACAGAGGAAGAAGAGATCAACCTAAAAAACAGCAATTTGGACTAGTTCAGCGCTTTAGTAGAAATTTGGCACTTGCTCAAAGACTCAGTATGGTGTGCAACTGATGAAGAGAAGTCCTCTCTTGAAAGGAAATAATTGCTTGTTGGGGTTAACAGAAAGACTCCCCACTTCCTTCCTTGCCAGCCACGCGCACAGGCACGCACACACACACACTTCTGACCCAGATTTGACAGGGAGGAGGAGGAGGAGGAGGAGGAGGAGGAGGAGGAAGAAGAGAAGGAGGAGGAGGAGGAGACAGAGGGGGTTAAAAGGACTTTTATCTTTTTTTTTTCCTGTCAGGTGCATTACCAAAAAAAAAAAAATTATTTCTCTTTAAACTGTAGCACAAAACAACAAAACACATTCACAAGCCACTTGTTGGCACTGTGTACCTGAGTGAGAATTTCTAGAACATTGTAGAACAAACAGCCATAAAGTTTATTTGAAAAAAAAATAATAATAATAAAAGGTCGACGGGTAAGACTTCAGTGCTTGGGTATAGCAGCTGAATTACTGGCATTATTTTACCCATAGCTTATATCATTCTGTTGTTGTTGTCGTTGTCTTTGTTTCCTTTCTTCTGAGCCTTTTTTCTTCTGATGCAGGCTGATGTCTATTAGTCAGCTGATGTCCCAACTAGTTAAGACTAACAGTTAAAGTAACAGTCAGTGTATGAGAAAGTTAATGTGCTTGGCCACTGGCAAGGGTAAACCAGATGGGGCTTTATTTTTTTCTTTTCTCCTTGAAGTCCTGCAGGTCATGAGACATTGGGACCCCAATCAGTTGGCTTGCCCCGCAATGTGGTTTTCACTGTCACTGCCATAGTCCGCATCGGGGTCGTCCTCCTCCTCATCGTACTCATCGTAGATCTCTCCGTTGACGTCATCAGGCTGCATCTCCTCCTTGATGTGTGGCTCCTCGCCCTTGATTCCATAAGTGCTCTGGATGACGGGCATGCCAGGCTCTGGGCTGCTGGACACGCTCGAGTGCTCCGAGGGCAGGTGTGGGGAAGGCATTCCCGCCATGGCAATGGCTCCTGGGTACACTACACCCGCGGTGGCAATGGGGATCTGTGCTTGTTGCCTGACAGGAAGAAAAGAATAAAAGGAGTTGGAATGCTGCATGGAATAAAAGGAGGGTAAGTTCAACAGCATATATTGTTGGGCATGCAGAGGAATTCTTATATCAATATTCCAGACTCACTAAACGATGCTCCACAAATGAACATCAAACCCAAATCAATTCCACTGATAAGAAAACCCAATCTCTGTTAACATCCCTAGCCGTACCTGAACTACACAGCTTCAGCTTGCCTGCTTGGGGGTAAAATTCTTTTCTGGATCAGCTGGGTGCCAGCCAAAAATAAACATTCTTGCCAACTGTGGACCAACTCAAAACCTGTATATTTTGAAAATCTTCCTTTTAAATAATCCAATCTGCTATCAGGACTAGACATAAAAGTCACAGTAACTAGACATAAACTGCCAACAGGAGAGAGGCAGCAAGGTCTAGGTAGATTGCACAGGAATGGGAAGGTGCTGCAGAAAAATGCCACCGGCTGAGGAGAAAGCAGAGACAATGTTTACTCCACATTCATTCAGAGACCTGGTCATTTCTAGGGAGAGGAACAGCAGGCTTTCTGGAGCTAACATGGGTTTGTAGGATGGATCTCTAAAGGCCTCCCACTGGAAAGTGATAGTTTCCACTGGGAGCAGCCCTTGTGAAAAGCAGATTCTTTGAAGGAAGGTAGATAAAATTGGGAAAAGGCAGACTTAAAATGGAAGTGGGCATTATTTAAAAATAAATAAAAAGCAAGCCAGAAACATGAGCATTTGAGAAAATCTTCTACAGATGCCTTTATACAGCATCTAAGCCTTGGAAACCTGTCTGCAGTAACAAAAGAAGAATTATTCCAGGCCACAGAAATTCCCTTTGCATCAAGAACTGCAGCTGTGTTACACTAGTGTTTTGTTTCCCTGAAAAGCTTCAGAGTTCCAACAAGCCTAGAGGTTTAAAATTCATGCTCCTTTTGTTTCCTTGCTGCATGAAGTAATTCCATTGCAGTAATACTCTTCAGTACATGCTGCACATTGTAATGTCATCAGTGGTGTGTCCATCTGCTCTGAAAAGCCTTGCCACAGGAGACAGGGCAGAGTCTCTTGAGATGAACATTCTTAATTAAGAATGAAACCCTTCCCTGTTCCCCTGCTTGCCTGTGCCCTTGCTGCACAGTAAGCCTCACACAGTACAGTGATCCTGAAAGACTTTCCTCTGCCAAACAGCTTTATACTTGTTTGGAATTGCTTGCTGCATTTTCAGATACTTCCTGCCTGCCATCCGAGCAAGGCCTCCCTCCACAGAGCCCTTATTTCCGTGTTTCTGAAACAACTCAAGTTGTCTCAGCTGAAGATACAGCTCTTAAAGTAGGGAGCAGATCTAAGTTGCGTTTTATTCTTAATTCAGTAGGAAGGCTTTTGTTTTCTGAGTCAGCATCTCTGCAACAAGATACAGCACACTTAAATTGGTTTTAATATTTAACAATAGGAACACTTTGCACTTAAATGGTGCTTTTCAGAGTACTTTTCAAATATTAAATAATTTAAGAATAGTATTTTTCCACTTCCGTGGGATGTCCAGCCTAGAGGATCTTGCAGCAGTCCTCAGATAGTAATGTATTAGGGCTCTCAGCAGGCCACGCTTGCCACACTACCCCTGAAGATGAGGACACTTAAATAGGGAACATATAAAAATTCCCAATCCTTCCCACTGTGATGCCTTCAGCACAGCCACAGCTCCTGTTAAACCAAGCACTTATTGTGGTGCCCAGGCAGAAGCTGGGCTGGTGTTTAGGAGTTTAGCCCTAAATGACGTGTACTGGCAGATGCAACAGATGGGGAACTTAAACCAGGAATGCAACTGTAGTGTAGTGACTGGCGGTATCACACACCGACCCCACTGCACACCCCACAGCCACTCTGTCAGCAGCTTCCATAAAGATTGCACCCCAGGTTCTGTGCTCTGGTGTCCTAGTGGAAATTACCTCCAGAAATGTCTTGATTTCGATGTCAGCCTTGTTTGGAAAGCTGAATTTCTGTATGCGGAATGTTACAAGGTTAATTTTTTTTCCTGTGATGAGGCATGCATGTTAACCAGATAAGCAGTGTTTTGGGGGGCTCTGTTGCCACCTATCTCTTTTTTCCATAAGGCCCCCTCCTCTTTTTTTAATCTCTTGATGCTGAATGTTGGCTGACTTCCCTGTGTTTGTTTCAGTGCTTACCACTGGGATCACGGGACCTGCCAGCACCACAGGGTTAAGCAGCTCAAATTTCTCTGCTGAGCAGCTTATTCTAACAATGCACACTGTAGCTGTTTAAAACACAGTCTGATGACACTTAACAGTCACTGGATAGATGGTCTCTCCTTTATTGCTACTTCTAGCCATTAACTAACGAGATGTGCAACCCAGTTAATATTGAAAGGATTCCAAATTCAGATGAAACAGAACACAAATTCCATTATTTTGGAGGGTTGCTCTTGTTGCTGGTTTTGCTTTTTTTTTTAAGATCCATGTTTAGCTTTTAATTTTCTCAAGTGAATACAGGAATATTGTGGAATATTTGATTACTTCTGATTCTTTTTGATCTGCTGTAACCAAAACCAAGGACTATCTGCAGAAGGAAAATATATGCTAGTCTTCTAGGCATATTTTATTCTAATCATATCAAACTTATCTATTAGCTGTTTATCAGAACTGGTCTTCTTAAAATTTCTGCTCAATAGAAAGCATTTAACTTGCTGGACTGTAAGACACTACCTGGAAGGACAAATGAACAATGCAGACAACTTCATGCTTGATATGAATCAACTGAGCCAAGCCCATATTCCAGCTCAAGTTCAGTGTGTTCAGCAGTCCTTCTGCAGACCATTTGCCACAGATCATGCCGAGTGCAAACCTGTATTTTTGGCTTTTGGATCAAGAGGCACTAACACAGATTCCTTCAGATACTCTCTCTGAGGCCTCATAATAGTTATAAGGCTTTACTAGAAGACTTATGTTTCATTAGAAAACTTTAAAGCTTTTTTTTTTTCACGATCAGAGTGGAAATGGGACAGTTGGCTGAGGCTTTAAGATGAGTATAAAGCAGAGCCAACAAAAAGATTCCTAAAACTGCATTACCTCCTCCTGGAACACATTGTTATGAAGTGTAAGTCTCATTTTCTGTTAGCAATATCTAACGCTCGTGTCAATAAACTATAACATTTACCACATGGAATTAAGAATTCTCCCTGATTTTTATTTTCAGTTTTTGATGAAATGAGTAGTTGAAAGGTCCCATACCCAACATTAAAGTACTGCCTCATCTCCTGGCGTCTGTTGCGCATGATGGCCTTGTACTCGCCAATGCGTAGTTTTTTGCCATCTACAAGGCAGGTACGCTTCGGCCTGGGCTTGTATTTGTAGTCTGGGTATTTCTCCAGGTGCTGTTTGCTGAGCCGGGCCTGCTCCTCATAGTATGGCTGCTTCTCTAGGTTTGTCATAGCTTTCCAGCGAGATCCTGTCACCAAGGAAAAAAAAAAAAGATGAGACGCTACTCATCCCCAAACACTGAAAGGCAGAGAAACAAGTAGGTCACCCAGAACAAGACACCTAAGGCCATTTTGCTTTGGGCTGGGAATCTGTCAGAGATTCTAGATAGGGTTCAGGTCTTGTTTGTATTTGACTCATAAACCTCCTGGGTATGGCCAAGATGCAGAGAGAGATGGCACTGGAAATTTTGACTCAATATTTTACTGAAATTTATCTACCTTACAATACCTTTCAAGTGGGCAGTAAAACTATTATCCTTATAATGGGCAATCCCTGACACTTTGTTTCAGGAAACAAGGCAGTATATTTTGGAGGAATGGACACACAGTCTGCTCTGCTGTGTCCCCACACCTTCCCTGGGCCATGCGCCTGTTTACACCTCCTGTTCAGAGAAGGCTCCACTCTATGTGCTGTGGTCTGGTCCCTGTGATCCATGGCTGGATCAAGGCATCAGATCTGGGTATGCAAATATCCACATCTTAATCATTCCTGACAAACACTGGGTCTTTTGGGCTCCCAGGTTGGTGAGAAGCAAAATAGGATCTGACTGTAAATGCTCTGCAGTCAGGTACAGGAGACTGCAAAGACCCTAAAGCAATGCCTCTAAAACCCATAAACTATCCCATATGTGTCAGTGGGGTTTTAACTCCAAGACCATGTCCTGGGAAACATTGCCAGCCCCAACTTAAAGAATTTACTGTGTGTCATGAAGGAAAAAGCACTGGGGTACTGGCACATCTCTCCCTGGAGCTGCACTATGGCTTCATTGCTGGCAGCCTCGTTTTCTGCCTATGTTAATGTGGATATTTGAGATAGGGATATAGTGAAGACTTCAAAATTGTTTTCAAATGCCTGCTGAAAGTTATAAACTAATATTTCTTAAAGGATACAACATGGGAGCAGAAAGTAAAAGTTCTTGAATCAGTTGCCCTACTTTATTTTTCCATTAAATATAGAAGTGCTTCAGGGTAAGATACATTTCAAATAACAGGAATAGTTCAAACTGTGAAACCTGTGGCCTAGAAAGAAAACTTTATTGGAAAATAGTCAATTTTCCCACTGGAAAATGTTTGAATAGTTTCTCAGTTTAATGGGTTCGTAATGCCATATGTCATACTTGACTTCCTCTTGTTCCTCATTTTTTATGGTTACTTACACTGTACTTAGCTCATGCTATTACTCACACTGGTCTTATCCGACTGTACCCCCAAGACTCGCAGTAGAGAGAGTGCAGTTATCCTTTCCCCAGGAAAGAAAACAGTTTCATTCCCTCTAGAAAGGCCCCTTCTGATTATTGACACCATTTTCCCCATTACTCTTTGAATCTTTATTCCATGCTGCAGTCTGGGCTTCTGGAGAGAAGAGCTGGTACTGCCTGACCTCACATCCAGAGATAAGCAATGCATAAACAATGATATCTTTGTCCTGAAGAGGAGCAGTGGATATGCCTTTCTTAGCAAACATTGCTTTGAAGTCAAAACCATGATGTTTACAACCTATAGCATGCAGAGATCCCCGCAGCTAGTCCTGGACTGGGAAATGGTTTAATGACATTGTTGCTAGCTTAGGCCCAGCACCATAACTGCATGGCTAGATGGCTTTTAGGGTTTGGACTGAAACTCCTGCACATCACTTCTTATGCCATAGAGAGGTAGTGTCTGTGCCTGGGGATCTGTGGCAGGGCTCTGTGTTACATAGGGTAGCATCCCTGTGACCAGAATCCTGCTCAGCAGCTTTGTCTCCTGCAGAGAAATTATTCCAAGCTTTTTCTGGCAAAGAGAGTGGCTAGAAAAATGACACCGACTTTCCACATGTAGTACCTCCTGGATCTGGGGATGAATGACACAGTGATAAACACATGGACACTGTCAAAACACTGCACACCAACTAATGCTGCATAAGAAGGAAATATAGATTGGGCCTGTGTTGAACAATGTTAAGAATTCAGGGTAAAGCAGATGAGCTCTGGAAGATGCCCAGATGTGAGCGTGCTTTCAAATTCTGCCTTGTAGGCACTGACACACTGGTGTTTCAGCAAAGAAAATCCTAATAGTTAGCCTAAATCTAGAGTTGTCTAATCACAGACCTGCTGAAGACCCTAGGAAAACAGCCCCAGTTCCTTTTCCTGATGCTGCATCAGGTTTTTTTTATGAATAGAAAAGCTGAAAACCTCGGTCTTTAAACAAATCTTGACATTTGCTTTATATGCTGTGAAAGGACCTGCAATGTAGGGTCTCACACATGTTTGAGACAGACGGATGGACAGAAAGGTAGAAATTAAAGTCAGCTGTTGCAAAACTACCATGAAAATGCTCTATTCCAGCACAGTTTCTCTTCTGCTGTGCCAGTTCACTTGCTGCAAACGTACAGTCAGGTCTGGGCAGGCAGATTCCTACCCCCTCATGTGACAAGAAGTAGTAGGTGAAGTTAGGCAAACACCACAAGTCCTTGCAGGATCAGGGCCATAAGAAGGGAAATTTTGATGCATAATATCTATACATACAGTTACACATACAATATTTATTACATAAATGTCATTTGTTACACTTTTTCTTCCTGAGCTGCTCACTGAAATACAGCAAAAATCCTGGCAGTTTCACCTGTCTTCCCAGAAAATTTTTAATAGCTGCCTTCTGCAGTGATACCTCCCTCTTACTACGACTTTACTGTTCTTACAAAATATACTAAATATATTTGACTAGTATGTTTTGAAGTATCATACATAATTAAACAAACAATGCTGTCAAAATAAATTTTAAAAAAGGGCATATTTTCTGATGATAAACCATCGTTCTTTATATTTTATCATTTTCACTTATTTTCTTAGTAATTTACATAATACAATCAATTCTCTGAACAGTCTTAATCTGAAATTTTGAAGGATATATAACTCTGATCTTTGAATTTCCACCCACAGGGCAAGCTATGAATGAGTACCATCAATCAATGTATTAAAACTTTTAAAAAATACCTTATATTTGGACAAAATATGCTTGTAGTAGCTTTGTCATTGTCTATAAACACACACAGGCAGGCATGGGTACCTATGCACAGTGCCAAATCCAAGCCCAAACAAAGTGTGATTGTAGAAACTTTCTTTTTAAGGGAAGATTTACACTCTTGGGTGAGCTTTCTGCTCACCATCTGTGCTGGAAAGCTTTGAGTGGGTCAAGTATGCAAGGCTTTTCTCCTTGACTATGAAAACAAGAGCCCATTCCCCTCCCTCGATGTATGCATAAGGACAAGCAGGACTCTTGCACAATTCTCCCTGATATGGTGCCTGAAGTATTCAGGAAAAAAAAAGCAAATTCAAAGACTTTGCAGCAGTGAGCACAGCTCCTGTCCCTAAACTGAGCTAGGGCAGTCAGAGCTGTGCCCACACAGCTGTCTGTGTGAGACTGTGAACACATCTGGAGAGGGCAAATACTTGAGTCCAGGGCAGAAAAGAGATGCTCTCACCCATGCCCAGACACTTGTGCTCAGACACACACGTGCATGTTCAGAGCTCTGCTTACTGCTAATTTTAAGCCAAGTTTCTCTGACAAGAATTTTCAGCTGTTTGCAACACTCTCTAACTTTCAGTCCATCAGACAGATTTTTCAATCTGAATACCTGAATCAGGCTGATTTTATGTTTAAAAAACACTCTCACATACACAAACACTTGTATAATGTATAGGTATGAGTAATATTTGTGTAAACACATGTATACACGCCAAGAGAATTTCTTAAGCTAGTAATTAACTTAATTTTTTCCAAAAATCTTGATGCTGATTTCTTGATGAAATTAATTCAAATATTTACCAAAATATCTAAACAATGCATTATTAAATTGATAGGGCCCAGCAGTCCCATTTTAGCACTTTTGGAACAATTTACTAAAAAAATCATTATCCACAAGTTTAAGTTGCAATGAACAGATGGATGACAAACGTATGCACAGACAAATTTAGTGAAAAATCCATGTATCTAATTTTTATGCTCAAAACATAATACCACAGTGTCAAACATAATCCCTAAAGAATTCTAGTGCTGGGAAGGGGACCTCCTCTCATTTTACTATAAAAATGACCCTCGATTGGTGAGAACTCCATCTAAGCTACTCTGCATGACAACGAGCTCTCTGACCTCAATGTGTAGCAGTGCTGCTGGAAAAATGGGAAGGAAAAATTGTGGCTTTCTAATAAGGAGACCCTAATACCTGGCTGAACTACGAGCTTCTGGTTGGTCACCCTACGCCAGTTAACAGACAGCTCCCCTGCTGACTTCAAAAGACTGGCCTTTTGCAGTTGAGGGAACTCCTTTGTAATGTTTCTGTCAAGAAGGAAGATGCCAGGACATCCCTCTCTGTTGCACAGGTAGAATGAAAAAAATCAAATGTGATGCTGTAAAGAAATAGAAACATCATCTTTCACTGTCTCAGACCTTGCTTTTCCCCATATCTGGCAGAAAAACGGAGAGTTTGGAGTCAGCTATACCGTCTGTCACCTCAACAGGATCTGTAATGAATTTGCACATTTTACTCCAACTACTGTATATCTAATCAGAAAAAGATGTCTCCATATCTCCCTGATCTAGCGCCAAATAGTAAAAGGTGATTCCTTATGTTAACAATTTCAGCAGAATGGCTTATTAAAACCAGATTTTAGGGTATTATAAAATGCTTAGAAGCCCTTTAAAATGTCAACCAGGATCCCCAGAGACTGCGTAAAATGTCAGCCCAGCTCAAGCGCCTGTTTTAAGCAGAATGAATTAGCAGCGTGCTGTCGGAGGTTGTTATCCAAAACAATCAGTTAAGAGGGAAAACATCAAGCTCTCTTTGTACTTTGTGTATGAAAAGGGCCATTCAGAATGATCTTGTAGATTTCTGAAGCTGATTATTTAAAAACAGGTTTAACCAGGTCTACTCTCAATTTAGGAACAGACCAAAACTATTACTGCCCTGTCCTCCGGCTAATCACATCATACACCTCTGACCAGTATAATCCCTTTTAACCAGTATAAGGTTATTTTGCCATCAACATAACCAATTTAGCCTTCTAATCCTGTTCCCATAACTAATCTAATAATCTCATACCACCCTTTAAATCATGGGTTAATATCATCACATCTGCCATCCATGGCAATACATTTTGCTTCTCCAACCAATTTATCTCATTTCCACTTGCACCCTGCTAACTTTTCATAATACCACTCTAATCAAGGTAAGCCTCAAACCTCTGACCAATCTAAACTCGGCATATTTATCAGCCCTGCAGCTGGTTAATGCTGCCATCATAATTGCACTACATCTCTTGAGTAGCCTGCAAAACCAGTGAGATCTGCAGCACAGGTAAACATGTTCCCTGCTCAGCCACTGGCCTGAGAGATGCTTAGGTCCTGTAGCTGTTTTTTTCAGTAAAAATGCAGTATCTCTAATTTGGTCACAAATGTATTACTTTTCTGCAGGAAAGTAATTCATTGGCCTCAGTGAGCCTCATTAGTAACCTACTGTATCAGCCAGCACATCACAGAGGAGTAACTTTGGACAGAACATGGTCCTGAGAATCTGATCAAGTAGGGAAAAGTTGGAAGACTTTGGCAGGAGATTCAGTAGATGATGTTCAGGACAAGTGTTGCTCAGGATGTGAAGAGCAGAGAATATGGCAATCAGAGGTTTTTTTTTAAAATTTCAGGATTCTTTTCAATATATGGAAGAATGAAGAACCACCCACTGTAGGAGAAGATCAGGTTCGAGACACAAGTCCATGGGACCTGCTGAGATACATCTGCAGGTCCTGAGGGAACTGACAGATGAACTGGTTAAGCCACTGTTCGTCCTCATGGAGAAGTTGTGGCAGTCCAGTGAAGTTACTGCTCTCTGAGAAAGGAGAAACGTAACCCCCATATTTAATAAGGAAAACTCGGGAACTATGAGCTACTCCGTCTCTCCTCTGTGCACAGCAAATCACCACCACAATCTCAAGAATTACAAAGACACAAGAACATTTCAGGCTGTGGTTAATGCATACTGCTGGGCAGCACATGGGAAGCTCTTATTACTGTTATCCTTGGTGCAGTGACTGAGGAGCAAGAGAGAAAGAAACAATTCTATTGTGTCAAGTGCTCAGCTCAACTCAGAATTTTTTCAAGCTTCACTCTGGAAGAGAAGTGCTCTATCATTCTTACCTAGTATCTTGCTGATGTTGGAGTTGTGCATGTCAGGGAAAGCTTGAAGGATCTTCCTCCGTTCATCCTTAGCCCACACCATGAACGCATTCATTGGGCGCTTGATGTGAGGCTCATTGCTGCCACGCCCTCGGGATTCCCGGTAAATCCGAGACTCTGAAACTCCTGCGCTTCCTAAAAAGCAAGAGGAAAACATTTCCAGCTTGTATTTCAGTATGCGGCTTCCTGTGCCATCAATAACTTAGGTCAGGTGCTGCACATTCAATGAGTCAGTGTTCACAATAGGTTAATGGTTAATATATTGTATATTGTCTAGTTTAGTTATTCTATTCATTCAGTACCACATAGTATAGACCTGATGAAGAGTTTTGATGTTTATTTTAAATACAAAGCATTAAACAGCTTTTCTAAGCCATCTTTTACTGCTTAATTACATAAATCAAATATATACTTATCAATGCAGGTTTACTTTTTATTTTCTTCCTTTCTTGCTTACAGAATGCTGGTCATATTATGTTACCAATCTTCTACCTTTTTCTGTGACAGAAAGGAGGTGATAGATGACAATACTGGGGATTTCTTCTTAAGCAATTCTGTAACCAGCGAATGAGTATTTACATACTTGCCTGTTTTTGTGCTTACATCTCCTTAACAATATATGCAATAGCAGAGAAACAAATAAACATTATGCTCACTTCATCAAGCCAATAAAGCTCCCATAGATGCAGAGCACACAGCACTTACGGAGGACCAGGTCTACACTTCATGGATTCCCTGTGTGATCACACTTACCCCACATATATTTGCTTCCATTAGTCCCTTTTATTATCAGAAATACATTTTTGGTCCCATCTTGAGACTTTCAGCGGACAGAGGGAAGGCTAAAAATCATCTCCAGACTTAAAACACCCCACAATCAATCACTTCTTCCTGCCTTGTTTCATAGCCACTTATTGCTAACAGATCGTACTCCTCATGGGTTTCCAAAGAACTTGGATTCTCCCTCAGATCCTGTTGATATGCACACACAAACCTGGAAATAAGGAAAAGCCATCTGTACTGACCGTCAGAATCTCCACTCATGTTGAAATCCATCATTGTGTGGCTGAACTTCCCATCTTCACTCTGTTTTACTGCCAGCTGCTGAGTCAGGGTCTCCAGTGTCGTTTTGTCCTATATGGGCAAGACGACAGGATTTGGATCAGGAAAATATTTAAATATTGTAACTTGATAGGAAAGCTAGATAACTATTCACAACAGTTTACTGAGCCATGTATTGAATAAATAATACTTTTTCTGGAAGAGATATGGTTACAGACTCTATCATAAAGTCCTTTCTAAAACTTGCTTATTAGCTAGTGATAAGCAAACTCCATAGTGTTGAAAAGATTGGCTTAGTTAGGCATGATAAAATTGGTTGCACATCTGAAGAATACTTCAACTCTCTACGTCCCTGAGACTGCAAAGCTGGCCTGGAAGTTTAGGTGATGCATGGTCTTTTGCAACGTATTTATTGTTTCACTCTATTTCTAGCCTGCAATCGAAGTGCAGAGACATGGATGGCTTTGCCCTGTTTCTATTTTAAAAGGCAGCAAATTTAGGAAGCAGCCCATAGGAAAAAAACCACCCTACAGTTCAAACTTATTCAGGCCCTGGGAAAGGTTCAGCCTGAATTAAGCATGATCTTCGGGCAGCAGTTTGTGTTCTTGTCCAGACTGTTTTGTCCAACCCTACTAACACCCCGTCCATGATTCATCTGGTCAGAACTAACTATGAACCCTGGATTGCAACAGGCTGGTGTGTGCTGCCAATTAATCTGTCAGGCTGCACTGGTGTCTAAAGACACTGCCAGAACGACATGCTAGGGCAATTAATTCCAATGTTCTCTTCACAACACCTCACTTCCCCCCAAACCGTTTGACTTTACAAACACAAAGGTGTTCCATTTTCCAACTGTTTTTGTTTTCCCAATGGCTTTTGCTCATCAGCATTCTATCTTCCAGACAATCATATGTTTAAAAATACACCTTTCAGGAAAGCAATAATAACATTTCAAAATCTCAGGCGCTGTGCCTTTTGCAAAGCTAAGAAAACGACATGATACAGCATGATAATGAAGTGGCTCCAGTCGAAAGAATTCTTTTGAGCTTCTTCCTGAAAGAAAAGATTTCTGTTTCCTTGCTCTATTCTGCTCCTGTTGACTGTAAAAGATCAATGAACTAAAAAAAACTTCCAGATTTCTCATGGCAACTGTTCCATGTAGCCTAATAATGTCACCAGGTTGCATTACAGAAGAAAACAGAAAAGAGAACAATGCGAATACAGAAATGCTTCCTGTAATGTGATGTCCCTGCATCTGCAATTCAAAGAATGGTTCAAATTCATGTAAGTCATTGCACAAAGATTTTCTCAAGGAGAGTTGAAAACAAGGCTAATCTGCTCAACTTTGTATGTTCACAGAGTTTAGGGAATATGAGGTTAACTTCCCTATTCCTCACATTCATTTTCACTAAAAACCCTTTCATACTTCTGGTGTTCTGTCTATACCCTGACACTTCACCACGGAAAGCATGTGAGATGAGTTTTCCTCTTGGTTTTTGCAGGAAAAGCTCATGCAACAGACTCAGCCTATCCCAAGCAAAAGGGTTTCCATAACACTACCAGGCACAGCAGATCCAGAAAGCTTGGAGAAGCTTCAAATAAGCACCTGAACTATTCAGGCATTTCGCTTTACCAAACTCTTTGATCCACCATTTATAACTCAGCTCTCATTTCCAAAGTAGCCTGTCAGAAGTCAAAAAGTCAGGAATAAGTTCACTTTGTATTTCTTCCAAATGGATTGCATGGATATATAATAGAAGTCAACAGTTTTTCCTTCAGAAAAAAAAAGAATCTATTTACTGTCAACTTCGCAGTGCTAGAGTTCAAAAATTTTTATGTCAGGAATCATTTTAAAACACTGCCACCAAGCTAGAATATGAAAGAACATTTTCTCTTGTTGGCTATATTATGGGGGAAGGGAGTTACTCTGTTGAAGACTTTTTTTGAAGCATGTGTAAACCTCTCAGAGAAACAGACCTGAGAGTGCAAAGGGCATGGGCTTAACAGCTTTTTCTTTAGGCAGTAAACGCAGCTCTTGGAGTTGGAGGCAGTTCCATTCCCAACCACACTCCATTGACATGATCTGACTGAGTCCTGAGGTCAGTGGATACTCCAAAATGCCACCTGCAAGGCACACTCCAGGTACGGCTCGTTCATCAGAGCCTGACTTAACCAGTCCATGTATGCTCTGCTGCAATCCACCTTGGACGGAGTTCTACATTTTGAGGTACAGCCATGCTGGATGAAGTGAGGGAGAAAAGGTGTCATGGAAGAGGGGCCGTGAAGGAATGTCAGATGAGCATGGAGCTCCCAGGCTGCTCCGTGCAGCCCTGCACATGGAGGTGGCTCTCTGGAGAACTGGAACATGATGAGCACTGAAACCACCCTTTTAACATGGTGACAAATTTACTCCTTGCTACTTAAATGTATAATTCAACCAGCAATGATAAAATGGGAGCTAAAAAGAAGTTCTGCATGACATTGCTCTGGAAACAGAGGATCAAAGCAGCCAGCTGTACTCTTCTGTTGTTAATGCTCAGAAATGTTTTAAATCTAAAAAGCACGAAGGCAATAGTAAGTCTAAGGCCTGCCCTTGCCTGAGCCTCTGCAACAGCACTTCTCCTATGAGGAAAGGCTATGAGAGTTGGGATTGTTCAGCCTGGAAAAGAGAAGGTTTTATGGTGATCTAATTGTGGCCTTTCAGTACCTGAAGGAAGCCAACAACAAAGATGGAGAGAGACTATTTACAAGGGCCTGGAGTGACAGGACAAGGGGCAATAGCTTCACACTGAAAGGCAGTAGGTTTAGATTAGATGTTAGGGACAAATTCTCTGATGTGAGGGTGGTGAGGCTCTGGGTCTGGCTCCCCAGAGAAGTTATGGATGTCCCATTCCTGGAAGTGTTCGGCCAGGCTGGATGGGGCTCTCAGCAACCTGGTCTAGTGGAAGAGGTCCCTGCCTGTGGCAGGGGGTTTAGAGGCAGATGATCTTCCTTCCAACTCAAGCCATTAAAAAAAAAAAACAAACCAGACCACCCAACTGCCCCCCTCAAAAACCCAAACAAAACAGTATTAGGAGAGCAGAAAGAGATCAGCAACACCTTGGCAAGATGCAAAAGTCTGACTGTAGGTCAGCAGCATTATGATTTCCTGTCCTACGCCCTTCCCATTAAACACACAGCACCCGATTTTCCCCAATCCTGACATAGAGAAACACTTTTACAATCACTAAATATTTGAAAGGGACTAAGCAGCATTCCCATGTTGTTTTGCTTAAAAGCATTCAGTTGATGACTTACTGCTTTTCGTTTGATGGAAGCACCTACTTACCTTTTCTACAGTCTTTCAGTTTATGGGCACTTATTTATGGAACCTCCAAAGAAACAAAGGAGAATTTCTTTTCTTCTCTGACCCCAATAAACTGGCAACCTGCTGATATTGCTATTCCAGCCTCCTCTCAGAGAATCATAGAATGGTTTGGGTTGGAAGGGACCTTAGAGATCAACCAGTTCCACCACACTCCGCGCCACCCCCCCCCCGCCCCCCGCAACCCACAACAGACAGGGACATCTACATAATAACTTCAGACAAGAAGTCCACAATGATTTGAAGTTTATACAAAATCAGGATCTATTAATCATCATTATCATAATTCAAAAACAAATTACACATTCCCAAAACTGCCACCACTCTGCTGTGTTGGATTAGCTGTGTAAACAGTAGCAAGATGAGGCCCCACCCAGTGATAACAGGTGGGTTATAAGTATGTTGGGTCCAGCAGAACATACCTTTGTTTCAGGTATGAAATGCTATTCATCCTATGAAAAATGCCAGGTGGCATCTACTGCAGCCTAGAACTACTATTGCTAGGAACGACAGGCAAGGTTTGTCCAAACCAAGGAAAGAGGTGTAACGAATTGCTTGTGAGACCTGCTAAAAATCAGACAGCACAAAGCAGCAAAAATAAAACAGCAAGGAGCACTTCTGCCCTTCCAGGAGAAGAAACACAGCCATCTCTTACTAAACATGAAGTGATCCCAAATCTCTGAATTTTATATCACACCTCAGAAGGCTGAAAGACATTTTAAAAATATCTTATTTCTTTATGAAGGGCTTCCTAATCATCATTCTATTGGAGCGTAGGAGAGACTCTCCACAGGGGCAGCAAGAGCTCTGTTGACTGGATCATTTAAAATTCCAATGAACAGACCAGAGGAGATAATACTGTAGAGAGCATTCAATCCCACAATAGCCCAATTGTTCAAAGTATAACCAGAGAGGTTTCATCAACAGCCACAATGTGATGAAAGTTTCTAAAACTTTATTAATCAAAGAAATTAACCTGCCAAAGAAGACTGATTTGTACCACAACTCCTAGAAATGCTCTAATTATATTTAAAAGAACAAAAACACATACACACATGGAATGTGTCATGTAAAAAAAAAATATAAAAAATGACTAAGCACCACAAGTCAGACTCAGTTTTGTGGTCAGCTGCAAAAGTTAGTTGGCTCTCTGTCATGGATAGCTGTCATAGTTTAACAAAACATTGATCTAAAAATGACAAGAACTTGGTTGCAGTCTCTTTCATAGAAGAAACATAAAACAAGAAGAGTCAAAACATATGTAGAACAGCCTGATCCTGTTTGCCAGAACTCCTCCCACTACTACATAAAAGTGAAGCAAAACCTTGGAAGGTTTGAGAAATAAAAACATCCTGATAGATTTGCCTACTGTCCTCCGCCCTCACTGCTCCCATTTTGTACTGGTTCGTAGTACCAGCGTTCAGGGTGAACCTGAGACCATTTACACACCTCCATTCCTGAAGGACTCTCCAGTCCTTCCAGTATACTGTGAATGCTGGGCATATGGCAGTGGATCCCTCCTCCCCCTCATTGAGACATCCTTTTGGCTGGGGTATTTGGCAAACTCTGCCGGCACTCTGAACTCAGTTAGAGTCGCATTTTGGCAAGAGCTGTTTTTCCGATTGCATAATTCAAGGTTAAGCACTTTTACTGAAGCAGTCCACTCTCCGCTTTGCTGCTCCCCTCAACCCTACCCCCATTTTTCCTGACAGGAATATTTCTCTTCTCAGTTTTGATGCCTGCAGAGAAACAGCCAGTGTAGGATTCCAGAGGAGAAGTGTTCAGGAACATCACTTCACATTTCTGCTTTTCATATCCCAACGGAACTGGGATATGAACAAACAAAAAAAAGCTAGAGAGAGCCGAACACAGTTACCTATGGACTACAAGGAGGAACTTGCTGATCATTTCTTGCACCTAAGAATTCCATACACACTGAATGACACAGCCTGCTACCTTTGCTCAGTGTCGAAACATTAAAAAGAAACAGACGGTTGCCTGCTATTGTCCTTTTGCGTGTCTCATTTCTTCCCTTCCCCTCCAACTACAGTTTGTCCAGCTATTTCCCATATCTAAATGCTAAGGATAGTATTTTCAAATAGATTTGAGTTTTGAGGAGGTAGTTTTTATCTTAGATTGCTGAGCAGGACCAGTGACAGCATCTGATGTGGTTTGTGGTGCTGAGGCGCATCTCCTTCCCCAGCAAGAGCCTGTAAATATCAGCCCTTTCAATGCATACCTTGGTCGACATACACCAAATCTTAACGTTTTGGGCAGATTAGTTGCTATGATCGCACAAAATGTAAGTTCAGTTTATGACAGAAAAACATATTTAATTATCAGACATGCTGGTGGCACCAGGTGCTATCCATTCAACCCTGTGGTATTTTCCTTAGCTCTCCAAGAAGGTCTTACACTCCATCTAAACGAGTGAAGACTTTGCAAAAGTAATCTTTCTGTGCAATCCCTCTGCCTCTTGTAAAAATAAACATCAGAATAGCCTGAGTTCTAAAACCCTCATCCACAGTCTTACCAAGTGTGGAAAAAATGAGGTAGGCAGGCATTATGGATGACAGAAAGTTGGAAGAACTTAGGGGAACAACTGGCAATAGTGAGAGCTGTGCCCAGAGGTTTGCACATGATGAATTATTTGCATTCCAGACTCTGCTCCTGCATATTAATGCCATGGTACTTCAAAACAGCTACTGTGCACGCTGTCTATGCCCCAGTCCAAATCTTGTTATGGCCCAGATCTTGTTACACTTCTAACTGCTGTAAGAGAACTTCCAGCTGTTTTCAGAGGGATCTTTGATTTAGATTTGGGTTTTTCTGTGTCACCTTGCCCAAGTGTTCTTCACTCATCAGTGAATTACCCACAACATTTCACAAAGAAAGGCAGGATTATTAATTCTGTTTACCAGAAGGGAAACTGAGTCACACATTATGGGACTTGCCAAAGGTTCCTAAGAAAGACTGCTAAACATTTTAGTAACTAAAACTAGCACCCCCAGATCTTGCCAAAAAATTACCATCTCAAGCTTGTAATTTCTTTATGAGTGTGGAATTGTGACTCTTGCTGATGGCACATGGTACCAAGGAAAGCAAAATAAAAATAAAGCAGTTATAGATCCACCATTGCAATGGACCTTGCTTCAGTAATGCTTGCAGGGCTGTAAAACTCGTAAAAAGCACATGCATAAATGATAAAATAGAGCGAGACTTTCAAATGTTGACTTGGTAATTGTTAAACCCCTTCTGGCTGCACAATTTTATAGTCTTCTACTGTACTAATGAAAAGGCAAGAAACAACAAAGAAGGGTTTTAGCCTTCCAATTACATAAACTTTGTGGACCACCAAAGAAGATGAAAGATTATTTATAATGTCACAGCAAGTTATCATTTGGGAGATTTTTTTGTTGTTGTTGCATCAAAGTTGAGTATGAAGAAACAATGTATTTACCACCCCCTCAGCTCTTTCAATCTTGCTTATCCAAGATCTCTATTTTTCATGGAATAATCCACCCACAGAATCTAAAAGCAGCATTAGAAGCAAGAAAATAAAAGAACATTCTTTATTTGTGGCTCTTCCTGATTTTATGGTACTTTTTTCAAAATTATGCAGTCTAAGTTGGGGCTACATCACTTGGTAGAGGAACCATATCTTTTGGTTTACAATACATATTAAAATCCATATTGCTTTAATACTGCCTAGAAATCATTGCATCTGATTTGTAATCTGCATGAAGTGTTATACAGACTCAGTAGAAAAGTTCCTTATGAGGTGTTACAGGGAAAAGATCAGAGTGACAAAGAACACCTAGACATTTAATTACTCTTCTCTCAGGAACAGACACCAATTCACAGAAAGAATTTACTGAAACTTATACAGTCATTTTCTTTGTTGTGCATTGTAGACACAGGGCTTTGGTTTCTAAGGGTTCTCAAGTCAGTACCTTTAAAAGCACTGAAGGCATGACAGAGTCCACTGAAATTAAAAGAGGAAAATCCTCAATAACTTGGCAAGGGTCAGGCCCCTAAGGTTTGGGGTTTTTTTTAAAATTCTGTATTTGAGAAAGAATTACTTCCTTCATAAAATGTATTATTTGGCTTGGAAACAAACTGATGGGAAGTAGCAATTCTAGAGGACACTGAAGTCCTGCTTTTCTTTGGTTATGATCTCTGAAAGATAGTGCTAGTCAGGGCTTTTACATGAAAATGCATATAGGACTGGCCCAGCCCATTATTTTGAAGAAGGAATAAAAAGGAAAAGGAAATCAAAGCAGAATGATGAGATGCTGTTTCCTTCTTAGGAAAATTGTTACAGCACGGGCATAGTTGACCTCAACCAGATCCAGCTGTAATCTGCTGACTGCAAATAGGTTAAGAGTTCCATGACCCAGTTTCTCATCCAGACTGCTTCCTGGGCTGACACAGCCTGTAACTCTCTGTGAATTGTTCAGTTGCTGCACCTTAATTTCCTGAACTCCACAGGATGGAGATAGTGATGCTTTCCCACCATTGTGAGGAGTTTTAAGGTCTCTGGATGAAATGTGCTATGTAAATTTTAATCAGGGACTTCAGCGAGTCAGAAAGCTGGTACAGCTGAACAGTGTGGAAAGAAAATGCTAACTGCAGGAGAGAGGTGGCACACCAAAAATGAACGAGAGGAAAATCACAACCCACGCAGGATTTCCTGGGAAGGAGGGTCTGCATGCATGCAAATAGAAAGCAAGAACACAGTTTCTGCTTTCCTGGCAATTGTTTAATAAACAATGGGTGACTCAACTGCATAACAGCAATATAGCCATTACAGACTATTTTTTTTTCCATTTTTCCCTAGAAGGTATTCAAATTATGAAGGGTGATGTACCTTTGCTTACACCTCTTCCAGCCCTGCAGAACAGGTCAGGCTGATCTCTCAGGAGCTCAAATGGACACAGTTCACAGAAGAACCAGGCCCAGCTTCTATTACACTGAAGAGAGGTACTGCACTGATGCTGGAGTCCATCAATGTGCTGAAAGCCCCAGTGATTTGAGACATGTGATTATGTAAAAATAATAAAAAAATCTCAGGAAGTAATAAGCTCTCATGGCTGTGGGGCACAGGTTAGAACTTAAACCCAAGGACTCAAAAAGCTCAAAAGTCATAACGAGAACTCCCCATCACTTGTATGTTATTTTTTAAGGAGGAAGTTGATCCATCTTTATTGGGTTTCATAAAACTTCCACTACAGTATAAACAGCTGCAGTCCTCCCTGGTCCATACTAGGCTGTGAATGTTTCCAATCTCCGCCCTTTGGAATGAACCAAGTCTTAATTTCCATTTGGACTTCAGCAGCTACAAGGGTCTAGGGTTCTTCCCTTACCTCTCTGCCTGCTGTTCTCCCTAACTTCAACTGGAGTTTCACACACACACATCTGTGGGCAGAATCTGTCCCTCCCTCCATAGGCTTCATTTTTTATTAGCTAACCCTGCCCATGCAACCCTGCCATCACAAGGCACTAAAAACACACATAAACATCCATACTTAATCTTGTCTTTGAAAAATGGATCTGGGCATTTAATAAATGATGGTCAACCAGGAGAAGGAAAAAAAAATAGTGGTGTTTTAAAATAAAGAGCTAAAATCCTTGGAGGAATAAAAAAAGTCCTCACTGCAGAATCTCTCCCTCTCGTGCGTAGGCACTTGCTAACTGGGAGTAGTGGCACTGTGACAAAAGCAGCAAAACCAAAGGCAGGCTTTACTAAAGGAAAAGGGGGGAGGGGAGTTCTTCCACTGGCCATCTGTGAAAACAAGGCATGTGGCCATTAAATGCAGAGGCTGTAAATATAAATATACACAAGCTCCACAAAGCAAATGGCAAAAAAAATGAAAGGGGGGACAGGAGGGGGGGAACAGATAATAAATGGATAAACTTTCAGCTGAAGTAAATCAAAATGTTTATTCTTAGTGCTGGGCAAAACCAATTTTGATCTTTGCAGTGTGCAAGCATGATCTGTGTTTTTTTAAATTAAATTTGTGAAAAGTTTCAGGAGAAATTGCAGTGGGTACAGCAGCCCTGTTGAACAGGACTCCTTGACCACAAATGATCCCGTTGAGGCTGCTGACTGGGCTTACTGGAAGTCTGACATCTGGGTGATGGATGGGTGATGACATAATACCTGCTTCACTTGTCACACATTTGAAAACTTTGTGCTCTGTGCTGATAGCATGGACAAAGAGGACTGCAGCCCCCATACAAGAATTTCTGCTGGCAAAGAACCTCAGTGAAACAAACTTGGAAAGAGAGTAGGGAGAGGCAAAATAAGACGGGGATATACAGTTGTTAGGGTAACATTAAGTCTTGTGCTGTGGGACTCTTAACAGTCTGCAAGACACAACCTGGTCCCCACATTGCACAACCATTAGTCCAAACGGATCTCTGCTCACACTGCGAGAACAAAAACATTACACTGATCAGCTTTTCTAAGGTTTTACAGGCCAGTGAGGAATAGAGTGGGATACAGGACATATCTATTAGGTCTGCTGAACTTGCAGGGAGAAGTGTGAACGTGTGTAATAGCTATGGGTGACACAGCCTCTGCTAGTCCTTGAGAATGCTGAAGTGTTTTTCCAGTAAAATACTACAGAGATTATGAAAATGGGCAGGTTTCAACTCTTGCAGAGTGATTTGGTTTATGATGTTAGTACTGTGCCTCTTGACTAATTGTCAGTGGGTTTCTCCTGTTTGGGAAGCCTGGCTTGCACCAGGTCCCAGTTTCAGTCACTACAACTTACTCAATCTAGTCTGACTCACAGTCTTTCAGTGTCTGCAGCAAGCACAGCATTAGTCTGTTTTACCAACCCTTCTCTTTTCTTCTCCTGCCTGCCCTTCTGTCCTGCAATTTTCTCTTGACTTTCTGGTTCAAATCTAACCATTAGGAGAAGGAAGAAAAAGCTATTGAAGCAAAAATCTCTACTACAAGAAAAATTTAAATGCCATGTGTTAAACTAACTACTCCTTATGTGTTTAGTAAACTGAGTTCCAGTGTTTTATTTCATAAAGGCAGCAGGATCTGCAGGTTTGAGATTCTTAATATTTCCCTCCTTCCCAAAGGGAGAGCAGGGACAAAATTCATTTCAGCTCAGTGGATCACCGTGGTTTCTAAAGAGTTAACTTTGCTCTCCTCATCCATCAGGCAGCTATGGAGGCATCAGGAAGGAATGATAGATGTAAAATTATTACAGGGCTGCCACCCGACATACTTTCTGCCATTTGTAACTAACGCTGGAACTGACACACTTTTTTCATTATTAAACATCCACATTAAGTCAACATTGGTCACTGTCATTTCATGTTTGGCACTTTCTTAAGGGGAAGAGGGAGAGGTGGGGGTGGGAGTGCAGAGGATGGTGGGAGGAGGGGTGAGTGGGAATGGGAGGAAAGACATCCTGAACCCAGTGTTCCATAAGCATGAGTAATAGGCTCCTGCTTACAATGCTGGAATAAATATTGTTACAAATAGCTCTTTAGTCACAGCCCAGTAGACAAGTACATGTCAGAGCCTTTTAAAAGGACACACTCCAAGCAATAAGAGGGAGAACTTGTACCACAGGTTAAGACACACCCCCAGCACAGGGGGTGTATTTGAATGTACTCAGCTTGGAGTGTGACTCCATCCCTACACATCAGAAAGCCTCTGGTGGCTGTGTGTCCTTACACAGCTGTCCCAGCGCCTGCCAGCATTCAGAAACCAATTTGTGCCAGTGCACACTGACACGTGTTCAAACTGAGGGCTTGTATGCCCTCTTCCTCCTTTGTCACAGAGTACATCCCTGAGAGTCTGGCTGCAGTCGGGGAATTACTGGCTAGTGTTGTGCATGTTTGTGCTGTGTATCCCTGAAGGAGTGCACTGTAGGCTGGGATGCGTGCACACACATGCTGGCTCTTTGTGTTTGTGTACATCTCCCTTGCAGTTTTGGGGCTGGACAGAGAGGCCAGAGTTCCCTGGCTGATGCTGCCTGTTGTGATGCTGCCTGCTTGCCCCAGCTGACAACCTGAGCTCTGAGCTATGTGTATAACAGGTAAGATTGTTTATGTATAGTATGTATCAAGCTATAATTAACTGTAGATGACAATTACAAATAAAACCATGCTCTTGGGTTTCCAAGAAACCAGAAAAACATATACACGCTCTTGTCATTTATACAGGGAAATGTTTCCAAGAAAAGTAATGTAAAAATATGTTTTACTGCATTTGCAATTAAAATAGGTTTTAGTAAAATCCATGTTCATCGTGATGCTCATAGTTTTTACAGTAATCCTCTGAAAATCAAATCCGTCAAGATGGTCCAAGTTGGATGCCCAAAAAGTGACTCACCCAAATAATCTTAGCCATTTTTAAAAATCTTTTCTTATGTATGACTCCTTTTATACAGTTTCGCTCTAATTCCACAAAGTTCCTGTCTAACTACTGCCTTAGCTGGCATGTCTGGCTGTCCACAGGGATCAACACATCTGAGAACATGAGCAAGATAACAGGACACATATGAAGAGCCCGAAGAGCTTTAACAGAGACTCCCAAAGATGGTTTCCAGCCCCAAGGCTGCCCAGCTACCCCTGGCAGATGAACCCCCACCAGGAGTCTCACATATATATTGGGAATGGCACAGAGTCCACCTCCACTGAAAGGCTGCAGAAGCAATTCATGCAGCAAAAAGCTCAACAGGTCTCAGAGAATCATAGGTCTCCAAAAGTACACTACCCACTGCAGCAAAGAAGGGAGAAAAATTTGGGACAGCCCCAAACAGATGTTTGTTACCTATAAATGAGGTTACTCTACAGGAAGGAGAGTCTTTCCTCTGTACATCAGCACAGACATAATGTGCATTTCTAAGTACTAATATGCCCAGGGACACATAGATATATATTAGGATAACCCTCTCTTAATTCCACCTCTCATCTCCAATTCTCTGGCCAGGAAGCAAAAGTCACAGACAGGATGTCTCGAAAGTTTAGGGCTGCCACTAAGTCCCATGGTGGGACCTTGAGCTTCTGAAAGGGAAACTCTGTAATAAAACTGTAGCACTATTTCTTGCTATCCACTCTCCCAACTATCTAATTCTCTGCCTTTGAAAACAGAGAAAACCAGAACAAAGTTTAATTAAAAATGGCAATACTTGCTTTCCTCTCAAATCTTGCTGTTAGGAAAAAAACTTTAAAGTCCTAGACCAAAAAGACACTTTAGAGAAGTTGGATTGTTTGCCTGGACGTGAACTTCACATACTAAAATAAATCACAGAATCGCAGAATCAATTAGGTTGGAAAACACTTCTGAGATCATTGAGTCCAAATCAGTGAGCCCCAATAAAATTTTGGCATTAATTGTATCAAAAACACCAAAGCCTACAGTTGCTTTAGAAAAATTTTCAATTGAGCAAACCATTTTTTTTCCCTGCTACCTTGTAAAAGAACTCCTGTCTGCCCTCCACGAGCCCACCAGGAGGTACGAATTAGAGAGGAAAATAAACTTCAGCTGAGGTTAAGGGTGCGAAGTGAAAACAGAAGGAATAAGGAGAATCCCAAGAATAGGAAAGTAACAGAATAAAGTGAATGCAGATGGTTCCACTCCTGTTACTTAATCAAAAGGCTGTGCAGAGTCACTAGAGCCAGCATAAAGTCATGTGTTAGAACAACAGCTGATCTGTATTAAAGAAGATTAACTCGCAATGCCATGGTGGAGGGCCTGGGATTATTTTATGTGCTTCCATTGCCGAACAAGCCGTCAGCACAATTACTGCCCTCCGATGTGAATGACTGATCTGTAACCACAGCTAAACAGCATGCTGCTTAGGGGCCTGGGTGCTTCATGAAGATGAATTTCCATACCATCAAAGTGCTTTTAATGGGCTTCCTGATCCAACCACAAGGCCTGCTTTGCAAGTATATAGAACTCAGGATGAAGGCTTCCTGTCCAAAAGGATTTGGTCGGTTGTCACTTGACAATTCCCAGCCAGCACAAGGGAGGAGAGGGGGGAGATAGGTAGAGTTCTCTCTGCTTTGGAGGATTAAAAAAAAAAAAAAAAAAAAAAAAAAGGAAAAAGGGAAAAAAAAAAGGGTACAGATGCTTTCTGAATTCAACCAACTGCTGTATCCACAGCTGAATTCAATGCGCTTAACAAATAACGGCAATTTAGCTATGCTTGCGAGGAATAGCTTGAGTCACTTTGCATTAGCATCTGGCTGAGTGTTAAAGTCATTTCTACATGGGGAGCAGAGAAAAGGAATTTCTGCTCCGAGCATCCTTTCAAGAATGCTTAAATATTTGAATATAAATTCCTTTGTGCTTGTGATCACTTCTTATATCTGACACTCTGCTTTTCCCTTTTCCCTTCTGGTGCTCTTCTCTGTGAAATGCCATAAACATGCTCTATCCCTTTCTTTCTCTCTCCCCATAGCAGCACCTCTTTCTTCTGAGACAGAGTGTATGTACTGCCAGATACCTATTACACTGACCTCTTTTCTCCTTCCCCTTCCTCTCCAGAAAGTGCATGAAATTGGAGTAATTTCTACACCACTGACACCCAGGATAGGCTGATGAAAAAAGTACAGCGGTGAGAGACTCACGTGTACATTTAACATTCATTACACAGGCTGCTGGCTTCTCACAGCTTATTGATCAAAATCCATCTAAAACCAGGGAAAATGGAAAGCTATCCAAATTAGCAATCTGCTCATTCTGGACGATACTGTTTGACTCACAAGCTTCTTAGGATGACTGGATTTCAAGTTCCTGCTAAACAGCTGATCATTTTTATTCAATCTATTTACCTGCCTGTCTCAGTGAACTGCACAAGACCTTACAGTGGAAGTGGTTTCAATAAAATGCAGTTGACACCAAATGTGACAACGGGGATCCTTGTACTGCACAATGACGGCTGTATCACCTCAGAAAATATTGCAGGGAAGGAGAGGAACAGAGGAGAAAGTCCTGCTAAGCACACGATGTTGAGACGCACACTAGAGTTGGGATGCGTATCTTAGGTGGCAGCATTATAAGGGCAACTCAGTATAAATGTGGCAGCAAGCACTGGCAGTTCTATTTATCCTCCATAAGCCAGGGTAGCACACAGAAGGACATCGGGCACTTACAGAGAAAAGCAGCAAATCACGACCTCACTGACACACATGACAGTTAGAGCCCATACAAATTTTACTAGAGAATATCCACTTTGTTGGTATTTTGTTATAGCACAGCTTTACAGGCCAGTACAAAAGCAGAAGGTGGTAAGGCCCATACATTCTGCTGCCTCTAAGCTTCACTGCAAATATTTGGTGCAGTTTGTGTTGTCAATTCTCTGCTTTTTCAATTTTGTTAAGTCATCTAACATGACATGACAGTGCTACATTGCAATGGTCACAAAATATCATATATGACAACCTCACAAGGCTAAATACCCAGAAGCTGAGCCTGAGTATCAGCAAAGCTTATGTTCCTAAAGAAGCTTGAGTATTTTCAAATCCAGCTCATCTCACAAACACATGTAAGCATTTCCATAAAGCAAGATTTCCACTTAGACTCAGAGATTTCCAAGATCACCTTCTCTTAATACATGTTGACAGGCTGGAACAGAGAATTAGTGGCCTCCAAAATTCTTGTGAGAGCTTTAACTATCTCTACCTCCTCCCCATTCTCACCCAGGGGTCTCCAGGCCTCTCTTTCATTTCATCTTTTGGTTGTGGTTTTCATTTTGCTTTTCACTTTTTTTGAACTATTCTGTTTCAAAAACAGGGAAAGAAAAATAGAGTGAGAAAAAGGAGGAAGAGAAGGGAGGAAGAACCTGGGTATCTGTGGGGAGAGGCAAATTCCTACTCTGACCCTTTGCAGAAGGAGTCTGGGAAACTCACTTTTTCTGTCCTGCAGTTATTGAGACCCAGGCTGTTCACCACGGCCACCTTCCCATCCAGCACCTGCTGCTCCCTCCGAAGTTGCTCCTTCATCTGTCGGGCCTCCTGGATTGCCTTGGTAACAGCATCGTGGTCATTTAAATAACCTGATGACGTGATAGAAGAAAGGATGTCTTAAAAAAAGAAAGTTACAAGAAAACACTTTAGCTTTCATCAATGGAACGCAGAGTTTATCATTATTAATGAGAAAGAGTTAAAAGGCAATGCCCACAAACCTGTCAGTGCTCAGTAATTCTGTTGTTGTTATGATAGAGCCACCTGGACGTAAAGCATGAGAAACCTCGGTGCCAAAATACTCGTTCTTGCTATTTGATCCTATTAGTTTCAATATTTCCCTGACACTGCAGAGGTTAGCCCTGTGGTTTGTATGCAGCAGGATGTAACCGGATAAGAGTTAGGGGAAGCTTTGATCATGCCAGCAATCCCAAACTCTTAAAAATAGACCGTTTCATTCTTCCCCTTCTTAAAACTTGTGAATACATTAAAATAAACCACAGGTGGCGGTGGTTTGCTATACATATGAAATGCATAATGGCTGGGAAGAGAAACCTCATCCACTGAATGCTCCCCGCCACCACCTGTCATTCACAAATGTACAAGAAACCACAGCTACACGGACCTACATTCCCACTCCTATTCACGCTGCTAATAGTAGGTCAAATGTCCACTGTTTTGCCACAAATTTACAGCCTAGGGCTTAGCCTTGGTAGTCACTGCATTATTTCCTTTTAAAATGTTACAAGCATCACTAGCACAGCTAATACTATTTAATTTTAAATGTAACACTTTGTCATTTTTTTCCTTTAATGTACTGTAGACCATACTTATTATGATCTGCATGTGATTTGTAGGATAGAATACTGATGGGAGACTCCAAGCCCTAGTCTGTTTTTTCAAATATTAAAGGAGAGGCTAATATCTATTGATCTCCCTCTCCCCCTCCACATCCCCACACGTGTGCACACACACACACACACACACTTCTTTCTGTCTTTTAACTAGGGCATAAAAATGGCATAAAATGAATCTGTAATATGAAATTGCCCAGAAAAGGGACTTCTGTTTGTGACATGAGGCTAAATCTATCCAGATCCATTGGTGAATTGTGACAGATGGAGGGACTGTGAGACAGAAGGCAGGCACTAATCACACACAAAATGACCGGCTTGCCTCAACATGTTCCATGGATTCCAGCAAACTTTACACCCTAATCCATTTTTAGAACAAAAAACATCTGGGCCATAAATCCTCTAATCTGCCAAAACACGCTATTAAATCCCATGATTTGTTGAAAAACACTAAGATTAAAGAAAGGAAATATAAAATGGCTAACTGCCGTGTTAGGAAAGTGTTATTAATACTCTTTCTTTGTCTCAATTATGAATGTTCTGTTCCTAAAGAGCCTTGTCTAATCATGTCAGATTACACATCCTTGTTGTATTGCGAGACTCTTCTATCTGATCCACTGATTGCCAAAAAACGTAGGACATTGTCTTGCTGCTTAAAACATTTCAGGGGAAGAAGCTGATGTCAGATTAGTTCAGTGCTGTGCTGCTGTCAGGATTTTAGTTTGATTTTATTGTTTGTTTTTTTTTTTGGACTGCAGAAAGAGCAGGACTGGTACTCCCATCTTCCTTGGAGAGCAAAAGCTAGAAAGAAAAGTTTCTGTGTGGTTTGACTATTGTTAATTGTACTGACAGCTAGTTTTGGCTAAAACCCCAGGAACCCTGAGAGTTTTATATGAAATAACTTGATCCACATTGCTTTTATTAAATGACCCAGTTCAGTAATTCCCAGCCAATGGAATTAGTGTAATTCCAGTTTTCCCAGCATAAGGAAGAATATAGTCTGCACCAGTACAGTGCTACCAGTCGATTTTTTTTTCATCTCCATTTTACCAACTTGCTTGGTTTCTTCCCCAGTTTGCATCTGCTAACCTTTGCATCTGAACAACCTTGCATGTAGTCAGAATAAATTAAAAAGGAAGGAAATAAACAAACAAACAGCAGTATTAGTGCTGCTTTTGCTCTTGTCTAGGTATAATACTTTCAATCTGTAAGAGAGCCAAATTTGCCTAGGAACTGGAATGCATGCCCTTCTCCAGACTATTTGGCTTTTCCTGAATACTGCTATCTTTGAGACAGTTTGGCACATGACAGTGAATAAAAGCAAGCACTCCTTATGTTTTTCAGTAGCTGCCAAGATGCTGGTGTGCAGGGAAATGATTAATATAGAAGCGAGTTGAATGTAAATTATTGTTGTTTAGGGTAGGTGGTGAATTACTGACAGAGAGGGGAACTGCATTACATAAAATGCACTTAGTTCCAAGGATTGCCAAACTAGCACAGAGATGTTGCAGATAATGGCAAAGAGCAGAGAGAAGTTGTTTCTGTTTTTAGTACACGGACATATGCCTGTTCCCAAAAAGAAATGCTTGGATTTAAAGTCATACATGAAGCCATGACATTTGTGACTGCTCAGTCTGCAGCACAATTTATACACTATAGGGATAGCTCTGGAAAGGGTTGTGGAGCTGTATGCCTGAGTGCAGCTATGCTGATAATCTCTGAGGCTCTGAGTTCATGTCCTCCAAAGAAAACTGAACAAATACACAGGCATTTCTCCATGTCATGGGGTCCAAGGAGCCTGAAGAACTGCTTTCAGAGAATGGTTTTAATTTGAAGTTACTGGTGGTGAAAAGTGACAGCTCAGCCACATCCCAGCAAGGTGGGCTGTGCACACCTAGGAGAGACAACTTGTGCCTTGTGCTGACAGCTCCAATCATTCCAGTGGTGGAGGTAACTGACTGACAAATGACTGAGTGTTTCCCAGTGACTTTTTGTAGAGGGATTTATCACTCAGGATTAGAAAGTGATGCAGTTTCTCTACCGTGTCAGGGACCTTTGTAGCTTTGCTAAAAACGCTGTCAAAATTTTTCATGGTGTAGCTCCTGCTGGAAGGTGACTTGAAATTTCATGCTCACTTCAAGATCACCAAATAGTTTCATCATGGCAATGAGTCCTACTTGCTGTAACTTCTGTTGGATCTGGCCTAGCAGTTAGCAGGAGACGCTGTAGGGTGTTCAGGAGCTTTTCTTTCTTGTAGTCTTCCAGTAAAGGATAAACCTTTGCTAGAAGTACACTGTGTCCATCCAGCTCTTGCACCAGTTAAAGACAGCTTATCTTACATATACAGCATGCACAGTGATACTGCTCAGCAACCTCAAAAAGTCACTTTCTACCTTTGTAGCTGAGAGATGTACAGCAGTGAACTCCATGTCATTAACAATAACTTAAGTATGTTATCTTTTGCTCCACAGTTTTCCATGGTTTATTAATGGTATAACACATTAATTCTTCTTACAAGAGTGACCTTTAAAGCTCTATTCATCCTCACAGCTTTTATCCAATTACATTATCACTCATTAAAGGTACAGCATTTCAAAATCTGCACCTTGTTAAAAGAAGGAAATTGCAGGGGTCTCAAACCTATGGAAAATATCAGGTGTGCAGGGAAAGAAGATTGAAGAGGGGAGAACAAGCAATGTCTTGCCACTGAGATGTGAGTCAGATGCTTACTTTCCATCAAAATATGATGCTCCCTCTACTTAAGGACAAAAAACCTAATGTGAAAAAATTGAAATTCGATGCATTGTGCATGGAGAGCAGCAGGGTCAAGCAAATCAAAGATGAAATACATTATTATGTACCACAGTTAAAGAGTGTAGGGTTAATAACAATACAGACATTAACAATTAGTAATGTGATATTTAAAAAATATTTATATAATTGTAATGTGTCATACCAAATAAATTTCAGTGCATAGCACTGCTGTATCACAGACATAGCTTCTATTAGGTTTGACCTATGGCTTCTTTTGGGGTTTTTTGTGCTATCCCTGAAAGTGGCCAAGCAGGAGATGCTTTAGGAGAGGAACATGACAGACAGTAGAAAAAGTACATCTGCCTCACTTAATTCCTAAAACAGAGCTTCATTTACATAATGAAATCTTGATTCAGGTTATACTCAATCACATCATGGAGTACAACATTTCAGTTACAAGGATCAAGAATGGGGTGTGTACACATTTTCCTTATACACACAAAGAGCGGTCCCTTTAACACATCAGATTTATGAAATTACCACTAAGACTGTTATTATTTAGATAGTCTTTAGGCAAAGACATAATTTTGGCAGGAGGAAGAATTACACTATTTTCTGGAACAATGGTAAAACCAGACAGTCAAGACTTTTTGCAACATAAACCAACAAATTTCAGGTTTTTTTGAACGAACCTGGTGATTGCTTTGCTTATTACACCAAGGTAAAATAATATTCCATTCAGCATTTGGACAGACTAGGGACTAAACTTGTAATTTTGGAAAGATACAGACTTTTAACTTCAAGGGATATTTTTGAAGGTTTATCCATCACTTTTAGATGACATAGTATACTATCATGGGTCTTCAATGACCACCATTAGACAGGTCACTGTCTTTAATGTGTGCCATTAAACAAACAGCATTTATTAACTTCTATTGATAAAGCAGCATCTGAAATAACATAGGTCTTCGTTTTCTGACTCTGTAAAAGTTAAGATACCCCTCCTGAAAGGAAAAGTCTCTCCGAGTTTTCTTCACTGACACCAACCAACTGGAGTATTATGGTCAAACTGTGACAGCTCCTGGCCCACTGCCTGGCAGTGGCTGATAAAAACTCCCTTTCCATTAGGACCTATCCCTTGTTATGAGTGGGTGTCCTGGGGTGATGTTATGAGGCTGCTTTATCCCTTAACCGTCCGCTCAACGCCCAAGGACGCTGTGCCATTAAGATGGACCCGGGGACAGGACTGGAGCCACGGACCCGAGGGGGCAGTTGAACAGCTCAACCCAACGGCTCGGGGGTTCCAGGGGCTCGGGGGGGAGTGAGCTGGGAGCACTGTGCTTCTTTTCTGGGTTTCCTTTGTGTTCCAGCTAGCTGGGAAAAGGTTCTGTTGGGTTTTTTTCTTGTTATTTTTTCCGCTTTCCTTCCCCTTGCCTCACTGCCTCCCTTCCCTCCTCGCCGGTCCGGAGAGCCCGCGGGGGTGGCCCCGGCTGGTCTGAGCCTGGGTGTCTGTTTCCTCTCAGGGAATTTGTTGTATTTTGAGGTTTTTTTTTCATTCTGTTCTACCCTGTTTTGTTTGTGTGTTTATAAACAGTTTGGTTCCCCACTTTCACTTCTTGTGACCCATTTGTCTCATTGACGGAAGGAAAGGGGAGGCCCTTTTCCCTTCGGAGGAGACACTTACTCCAGAGTGACTGAGCTCACCTATTGTGTTGGCTCTGGCCGAAGGACTCGCTAATGTTGCTGGCACGGAGGACTTTAGTGAACTGGCCCCACTGTTTATTCTCAGAGCTGGCATGTGAGGAGAGGTGGGTGATGTGGGAGATTTGCCATCAGATGTCTTGGGTTTGGCTGAAAGGTTCAGAGGCTGGGCCACTTCATCCTGTGACAAGCAGAGGAGAAAAGAATGTTATCACCAAACTGCTGTTGGCACAACACCGCCCAAGTGAAGACAGTGGTTTCAGCTCATTTGAACTTCTAAACCTGAGAAGTTGTATCATATATATGAAGATCAAATGTGATACCATCTTGTCACTCTAGTTTGGAACTGAAATGACTGATAAACTGGAAAATTAGTGTGACATGATTAGAGAACATCATCCATTTGCACTTTGCGTGAGAGCTGTCTCTGAAGAAATTATTCCCATCAACAAGACATTTGCTTCTATAATGAAAATAAAGAGGAACGTTACAGTTATATTTTATTTTGAATCTTATAATCATTAATGAAGTAAAAACTGAAGAGTATCTTCACTTAAAACTCAACCACCACTAGCCAAACTGGGCAAACAAGTGAATGGGGGTTCAGTTGGGTTTTTTTATGGTCTTTTTTTTCTTTTGCACCTTTTTCTTGAGGTTTTGTTTTGTTTTAACCTGTACTTTCCCTTGAACTTCCCAGACTTAGAATTCCAAGCACAAAAATACCATAGCAAATAAATACTTCTTTTCCACCTTAAAATCTGAGACAATAACCTGGATAATTCTGCACATAGCCCTAGAATTTTTATCTTTTGCAAAGTTGAATTTCTAGATTTCAGCAATTATTATTATAATGTGAAAATAGAAAAATTGGGTGACATTTTTTGAAGGGCAACTGAAATTATTCCTAAACCTGGCTTGATTACACAGAGTGACAGACAGTGCTATAAAAAACATTAAAATGCCAAGTAATGTATTTTTGTTTGACCAAAGTAAAATACAGTAAGGAAAAAAAACCAAAAAACCAACAGAGAAGGAAGAAAAGGATTTTCAACAAGGGGAGCATTTTAGAAGTGTTTTTAACTGACTTTCAAATAAGCAGAACTAATGCATGTGATGTTAGATCAAATCATCACATAAGAGCTTAGCTCTTGTCTGACACTGTAACTTAGGAGAGTCATCCTTTAGCTACAAAAAGTGTTACATCAGACAACTGGGTTTCAGCTCTAGGCACTGAAGAAACTGATTCTGATCTCCCTAAATTTAAGTATGTTTAGTTTTATAGAATTATTCCTGACTTACAACAATGCAAAGCTGAGTGAGATTAGACTCGTAATGTTTGAGTGTTTTACCACCAAAGTATCTGTAACTATCATGTAACACTGATTCTTTTCCACACAGGGCGGTGTGCTGCCGTAAAGAAGGAATTTTATAGCTGCCTAGTGCTTGAGGAAGTATGATGTAGATGTCTCCAAACACAAGACAATTCTGAAAAGCACTGTCACGTAACTTTTCCGTTGCCTTTGAGCAAAGCACCTTTGTTAGATTTGATTATATTTCTCCATTTGGTTATATTTCTACACAGTTTTGTGATAGTCATAGCAGATAAACATTATCAGAGGCACTGTGGACAAAGCTGTCATCCTTAAAGTGATGTTGAAAGCCATCCTAGAGGCAACTTGTGCATAAAATAAATGGGAAAAAATCAATGCATAAAATTGCCTAAGGAGCCTACATACTGTACTCTCAGAAGTGAATTAGGTATCTAGATAGCAGAGTTCTGTTGATCTTCTAGGAGATTTAAGTTGCAGGGTTAAAAATGTCACAGTAAAACCAGTATTTGAGATTTTTAGAAGGGATTTGTTACTTTACAGAAATACAAATCCATTGTATTAGAATACAATAGATAAAAATAAGGATAAAATAAAATTAGAATAAAATAAAATACTAGCCAAATGGAAGGGGATTTGCTTTGCTGCTCCCCTGATTTCAATTAAAAAATAAAGGAATCTCACAACAGTCCAACTATAATGTTGTGAAATCAGTACTGAGTTAGTTGCATAAAAGTTTTAAGTACAAATGGGCCAACAACCCAACCAAATGCAGTGACCTTGTCCCAGACAAGGATCCCTGAATAGCAAAGTCATGTATTTGGAAGACAGCATGAGAGGCAAAGCAAACCTGCTCACAGACTTTTTTCAGTTCAATCCAAGAGGGGTTGGTTTCCACGTACATTCGATTCTTGACCTCTGCTGCAAGTCTCAACAAAAGGGGCTGATTAGTGTCAGATATGGTACTAAAAGCTGCAATGTGCTCTCTGCCTAAAGGAAGTCTGACTGAGAGTCGCACCAGTTCAGAAGGAGCAGCAGCTAGTCCCTGATGGGAATGGCTCTCACACACTGCAAAGGCAGCTTGGATTCCAACCTGCATCCTTACATTGAAAGGTTTTTTCAGTCTCATTCTTTTGCCTCAGCCCCTCAGCTATCCTTTCCCCATAAAGCTTATTTCTTCCCTCCTCTTGCTTCTCCCTTTTCTCAGCTCTTCTCTTCCCTATTTTTTAAGCTGGTATGAAGGCAAGGTCATGTGCAAATCCAACAGTGGTTCTGATCTCGTTTAATGCGAGTTAGAAACACAGGAGGTGTTTTTTTCCCCATTGTAGGCATCAAGCAATGAGGCTGTCTGTGTTGTAACTATTCTTGGTAGTAAGAATGCTCTTCTTCATTCAAGTCAGCATAGCCTTCTCTGGAGCCAAGAAATATAAGGCCTTGTGGAAATAATAGAAGTCGACAGTTCCAGAGCTGATAAATGTCATTCCAAAGTGCCCCTTCATTAACTTTCATTGTGTGTTCAGGCTAATGGTAAATTAATCAGAGGTCACAGAAGCTTGGTTCTCATAAATGAGGATAAGTAAACCATTTTCAGCTATTATATGTATTTATAAAATGATACTACTTCACTGTTTGGTCTTCATAACATTTTTACTTCTGTTATTTCAAAGAGCATTCTCAAATCCTCGCTGGAAGTCAAATGCATTAAAAATTCAGTCAGACAATTTAGAAATCCTACATTGCATCATGATTTGGTAATAACTTCAGTCATTTCCTTTACAATAGTGGAACTACACTGATTTATTCCAAAGGACTCTCAAAAATATCTGGGGGACAAGTAATAACATACAATTGTGTTAAGTGTGAACATGACTGTTAGGATCTTCACTCCTATAATGTCAGTGAAACATTTTACTCTTTTCCCTTTCTGCAACCATAAATTCAAAATCCTCTGCTCTTCCAGCTTAAATCAAGAACTGTACTGTCTTCATTATTGATCTGAGCCTGTATAACCCCAAGAAGAATTAGGTATTAGTCTACCTTTATTTTTTAAGTATAAAATCTCCCAGCTAACATTCTGCCACTTTACAGATTAGCAGAATTCTCCCAACCATGCCAGGGCTGTGTATAAGACAGCTTGGGCAAGTAAGAGACATAAAAGATAAAGAACAGATGTAGCACCTTCAGGTAGATGGTATCTTTCAACAGCCAGGAGATTTGATTTTATGCAGTGGATCACAGAATCTAGAATTACTCCCTGCACTCAGTTTTTATTAGAGAAAGTATTGATTGGTCCCTACCTTTTTTTTGAAATGCACCTATTCTAAGATGACATTGATAAGGTGTTTTTTTTTCCCAAGCCAATATTTTTTAAAGAGTTAAAGTCAAACATTTATTTATATATCAGCCAAAACAATTAATGCTGAGACTAGAGGACATTAAGACCCAAAAGGCTTGTAATAATACAAACACAGATGTGATGAAAGTAAAATATGATCTTGATTAAAGGTTATGAAATGGCTCTTTTAAAGTAGCACATTTGTCTTACAAAACAAAACACACACACGCACACACACAAAATAAATGTAGAGAATAAAGCATAAGCAAAACCACATGAAGGAGGGCTAATAAAATGTACCCACAGAAAGCAAAGCATTGGTAAAGAGATTCCCATCCCTTGTATCACAGTTGTGTCAGAACAGCTGCTGTTTGAGGGAGAACTGATTTGCTTCCCAGGATTGGAGGACTCATTAACCAGAACTTGAATTCAGGGAACTTTAAATCCTTGATTTCCTCTAGATTTTTTTCGCAGCTCTATCTAGGTATTTGAGTAAAGAAAGAACCCTTCACCTACACCAGAATTTGGGGGTTAAGTAAAACATTCAAGACCTGTATTTTGTAGCTTCACTCAACCTGGATTAGTATAACTTTGAGCAGTCATATTTTAAACTTTAGACACAGAAAATCTCCAAGTTTAAGTGCCTGACATGCAACACATAAACAGAAACGCTGCTGGCAAGTTGAGTGTGGATCACACTGTTTTTATAATGTTTGTATGGTCCTTTGAAAAGGTAAAATGCTAGGTTAACCCAAAGTGCTTATTAACATGGGAGGAAAAAATGAAAGAAAGGGAAAAGGAAGAGATTTGGCCACAGTCATACAGTGACAGTGGCAGAGCTTCAGACAGACCCAAGAATTCTGACTCGCAGTCACCAATCTTGAAATAGTTGGCTGAAATGATGTCTTTTCTAATCTTTCCATCATGCTGTCTCTATTTACTTCTTCCTAGGATAAAAGGTTAATTCATCTCTATGGAGAATAGATATGGAAAAAGAAGAGGATAAAATCTGATTTTGAGAAACCATCTAAACCATTTATTAAAAATGGTACTATTTTAACACCAAGAACTGAATAAAAGACTGATAGCCCACATGAATGAACCAGCCTCAGAGAATGAAAAAAGGGTGGTGTGGGGGTGGGGAGTGGTGCTGAAGAACCCAGACGATTCATTAGGATTTGATAATCTCACTCCTTTTCACATATTTTAAGATTAGTGCACTATTAAAATACAGTTACTGAATTATTGTACTGTCATTTAAATCCAAGTGCTGGATCCCACTGTGGCATGCGCTGAAAGTCCAGGTTGCAGGGTTTATTACAAAATCATGAACTACTCTGGGTATCATCTGACTGGCAATACAAATGTGCTTAAATGACCTGGCATAAGCACAGCCCAGCCTGCTATACTAAAGAGGCTTTTCATGACCTCTGGGAACACATTCACCACATCTTGCTGCCTATTTAAATGACCTTGACAGTACAAATTACTGCCAAATGAGTTAGAAATAAGAAGTCAGGGAGGGGGGTTTCTAAAAGATTGCCTCTGCCACCTCACCAGAAACAAAGTCTTATACCCACACCCTGGTTCTGTTTCCTGGAGATCTTGATTTCAATAGAAATGCAAAATATGGAGCACTCACTGGCATGTCTGGGGCAGAAGACAATGACGCTATTGTTGCCCACTGAACAATGCAGCCTCAGTGGCTTATCCTGTCTCCTGCTTATCCAAAAATGTCTAACCAAAATACATAAGAAACCGAGGTGCAACAGCAGAGATGCAAAGAAAATCCTCTGGAATCAGTGTCCCTCAAGACTACAGCTGTCCACACACTTATACAAAGACACTGGCAGCTTCCTTCACATCCCCTCCCCTTCTTCTGAAGCCACTCATGGTGAAACTATCAGTGGTGATAATAAGAAGCCAAGAGGTAAAGGCAGTTGTGAAACATGTTGTATAAATGAACCATGCTGCTGATATTATCCTCACTGATGAAATAATTGTATTAAATTAAGCAGGGATGTTCACATGACAGGATGGGTGAATTAGATAATGCTCATCTGCAGCTGTACCTCCTCCTGCCACATTCTCAAGTTTTGATTAAGAATAATGTGTCCCTTCCTGCAAAGGTGGAAATTTCTCTAACTACGTAGAAAAACAGATACAAGACATAAAAATAGGTATCTTGGTTATGATACAGTAATAAACACAACAGAATTATTCTTCAGGTTCAGAGAAGTCGCTTTATTGTATTCTTGCCCACAAGTTTCAGCACCAAAAGTAGAAGGCATGACTAGACTCTGGTTAGAAAGGAAAAGGCACTAAAGAAAAGGATGAGGGCAGGTATAAGGAACAACTGTGTTCTTTCCTACTGATTCTGCAAAGTGCACAGACCTTTACTTCTGTGATGGTGCAGAAAGATGTCTGCCTGGATTTTTTTCTATACCCAGAGCAGCTTTTTCTTTTCTTTTTTTTTTTTTTTTTTAAATGGGGTTGCTTTGCTGAGTATCTTTTCCTGAGTGAGTTTCTCTCAGAAGGCAGGTACTTTCTGGACTCAGGGTATGTTATCCAACCAAAGTTAGTACTTTACTGATACTGCCCAAATACTCTTCTTCATGGCACTTGAAACAAAGGGGGAAACTGAGCTGCCTCATACTCGTGACAAATATTCTTTCTCTTTTCTGGTCTGCTTATATTTATGAATAAATTACTCGCAAAGGCTGATTTATACACTAGGAGGATTATTGCACAGTCTCCATTCTTGTTCACAGAGAAAACTGGTGTAGGAACATAGTAAGTGAATCTGTTTTGTTACACCTGGGACAGAGAGGACTTCTCCCCCAGTCTTCTTTTGCAACCCTAGGGACTCTCAGTGAGGATATTCTCTGGGGACTTTTTCCTCTCAGAGAGATCCCTAACATCCTCCCCTTCCTTTTTTCTTTACAGGAAGCCTAGCTGCCAGGAAAGAAGTCAGCCGTCATAAAGACTAATTTACTGCCCTGGAAACACCAAGCTTTGATTTTGTCTGGTCTGCATGTTGTCACAGTAAAAAACAGAGAGCTGCTGGGTGTTTTTCGCTTTGTATTTAGCAGTGTTGTTTCCCAAAGTTGTATGCAGAATTCCCAAACAGATATAGGAAGAACAAAAGAGCAGCATGCAAAATGACCTGTTTATGAACATGGCAGGCCCTGGATGACTCCTTCTCCTCCACGCCACAACCTTTGTATGCAATGCACAGCACTTATTCTGTAGTACCTATTCTATAAGCCATGGAATACAGATGCTGAAATAATAGAGGAGAAAATACAAAAGTCTAGGATCATTTTACTCCTCCTGCTATCTCAGACATGGAAGAGTGGGATGTTGCAGTTACAGGGCAGCCTAAAAGCAGTGTCTGGGGAGAGAGTTATGGAACTGCTCTTCAAAGTCTCTATCCATTGATGACCTGGGGTAAAGGCCTTCCTTTTGTGTAGCATCTGGTCAGACCTCTGCACACAGAAGCAGCTCTTTAACAGTCTTCAGGAAAGACTGCACTGGGATCTTGCCCTTTGGGGTCTTGTGGAGCACAAGGCAGGCTGCTTGGCCAACAGAATACACCAGGACATGCAGCTTAGCAAAATGAACAGACTGGTACATGTTTACCCAAAATTCATTTGTTTAGTTTCACAAATCTTCAGAGACACATCCTCCAAACCACACTTGCAGCTTCTGGCTGGCTTTGGACTGTCAAAATGCCCAACCATCCTTGTGAACTCTGCTAGTAATCTCCACAGACAAATAGCACAATGTGTTTGAGGAAAGCAGCCAGTATGAGATTTCTAGGCTAATTTTCCTTGATCACGAGTTTTCAGTCACAACAACCTCTAGGGAAACCTGATGACTTATGGATGCTTATCCCAATCCAGATCCAAACTTCAAGCATTCGTTTTCATCCACACAGAAGTAAATTACTTAGTCCTATCACCATTATTCTTCTACTTGGGCATTTGCTCTTCTGTTTGACAGGAACCAGCAGAAGTGAGAGTTGCTCACCACATTGCTGAGGACCCAGTAAAAGGATTTTCAGTACAGCATGAAACAAAACTGCAGGAACAAAGAGCTTTTAGTGTTTACTTGCACCTCATAACGAAAAATCTCCTTCCCATTCAGCATCTCTAAGTGAGTGAAAATTTAACTCAGCAGCCTCATATACAAAAAAGCCTCAGTGAAGCTGCTTCTGAGCAAATCTTGCCAGGTTGGTCCTGAAAAGAGAAGGGTCCATGTTGAGTAAAGATGAAACATGAGCCAGTGCAGAAGGACTATTCACTTGGGATCCTCCTCATGTGTACTTCACGCCAAACTTGGGTCCTGCTGTTAGCTTTTTGCATCTAATTATTGTTCAGCTGAATTTCTCACATCACTGCTGCACCTGTTTATTTGGTATAATGCTATTAATGAAGCGCTTAGGTCAGAAGCTCAAGTCAGAGGCTAAGCAGGAGGAGTGATTTAGGCACAGGTCAGCAGGGACTGACACAGACACTGCAAATCTGCAGGGGAAGATGACAACCAATTTTTCACAATTTTAACCATGAAAATCACATTACATGTGGTAAAAATCATTAGAGGGGATCACAAAATCGTGGGGGAAAGGAAGGGAAAGGGTTCTTCCTAGGAAGAATTCTTCTCCCAAATTGCCCCCACTGAAATACAAGGCAACCAGTAAAGTGCAAGAGGGGGAAAAAAAAAATCACTTCTCCAGTGTACCATAGGAATTATTAATTAATTAGAGCTCATAATTACTCTGACAGCTTTTGCCTTATTTTACAACTGGGAAGAATAAGGCACAAAGTGGCTAAACGATTTGTCTAATCTCACACAGTGAGTAAACAGCTAAGTCATAAGGAAGAACAGAGCCACTCTTCCTCAGAGCAGTGTTTGGGAGTTTCTTTGATACTGTACTGAACCTCCTAAAATGTCCAGCTGCTTAATAAGAAGTTGCAAAAAAAGTAGACAGAGGTCAGACAGTTTGATCTGTGCTTATGTATTCCTGAAGTTGTGCTGGGTAGAAACTGTAGTGGTCTGTGCCCCCGTTAATTTTTTTTTTTCTTTAAAGTCCTTTCTGCATAATTCTGTCCCAATACAACCCAGAAGGCTGAACGTGTGGAGTTGTGTCCTTATTAATGCCTCTCCCACCTATAACAAGTCTGTTTAAAAAATGGAAATAGACATTGGACTGGATTTTGTTACTGCCTAAACTGAACCTCAAATCACCACCTTCCAACGAATAATCCCCAGTAAATGTTACGCAGAATGAACAGCAATAAAAACAACAACACCTGAAAGGACGGGGAAAGACTTGGAAGGAAATAAAACAAGGACCTGCAAAGCCAAACAGCATTACAAACTGGAACATTTTAAATGAACAACAAGAAAACAGAAGCCACACTGATCAAAGCCTCCCACCTCCTCTCTGTGGTGGATGACACCTTCGCTGGGAACACACCACCACCTCTAACCCCACACCTGCAAAAGGAATTAATTTCAAAAAGAATACAGACCAAAGTGAACCATATCAAAACAAATTAGCAACAGACCCCTCCTCCTGCTGTGGTCAGATAGGAGAGGCAAGGATGCTGCATAGTTGCTAAGATTCAGGGGAAAAAAAGACAAAACAACTCCCCCCCCATCCCCCCACCCAAACCCAGCTGTTGAAAACTTTAGAAGAAACAAGTCCAAAGACCTTGAAAGAAAAGATATTTCAAACAGCTTGGACAACTGGCAGGGGGCTAAGAAATTCCTTTTCAAAAAACACCTGTGCTTTCTCTGACTTTGGATATCTCTATGTAGCCTAGGTAGATTTTTCACTAAGAGAGGCAGCAAGTACAGCCCTATGAATATGTAGTGCAAAGATAACATATACTGTATTTATTTATAGATACACACAACTGCAACAAAAATGTCAAAATATGTTTTGCAACTGTAGATATGACCTGCTTGACAATTTGTTTTTCCAACTAATAGCTTTTCAAAAGAAAACTATCAACGCAAAGCTCATCTGTCTTTAATAGTTGCGTGCTATTAACAAAATCCTAGATCACTGAAATCAAAATGATTTTACAACCCAGTCTTGCTGGATATCTTTATGTTTCACCTCCTTTTAGCAGGAACATGAAATCTAATCAGCAGTTGCAGAAACTGGAGGGAGTTTAAGGTACTGTAGGGAATGTTCAAAGCCAACACATGCTCCTTCAGTAAATACTGCACTCACAGAAGAATTTGTTTAATATTTATACCCCATCCATGATCCCACATGTGGGGTCAACTACTTGAGAGAACACTTGTTGGGAATGGTTGGAAATTATTGCAGTCATGCCTTTTTTAATTGCTGATTCCTTAGGTCATGCCAAAGAGATTCAGCTTCAGTTCCTGACTTTCAAACAAACTTTCTCTGTGAATCTGAGTGAGTTGCTCCTCATCTAACCTTCTGTACATGGCCACTAACATCTTTGTGAAGTTATCATAAAATATCACCAAATATAAATTCTAGTGTTTTGCACAAGAGCACATGGCTACAGAAAGCAAAGGGTGAGCTCTTTGTCTCAATTCTCTTACAAAATTGGAGACAATACAACCTTTCACCTATGAAAAACGGTTTATTCTATGCAAACTGGGCATACATCAGACATGAAACTGCATGGGGACACCACCATTTTCAACTCTTTAAGTTTAGTAAGTACTATTGATATATATTTATATATCTTTATCTGTATCTCTCTCTATACATCTAGACATATATATACATATTGACCATACCTATTTCTATTATTATTTGCTGCTGAATGCAGAATACAAGCAGAAGAGTGTTGAAGAAATATTCAGCCCCCCTTGGTGCACAGACTTCAGATCCTATTCCTGATTCACACCAGCGGAAATGAAACCACCATCAGGACCAGTATTGGGGCCAAATTGCTGGCAGGCACAATGAACCACTAATTGGTGGATTCATTAGTAAGACTCATAGTTTGTCCCCATGAGATGCTGAATACTTTCAGCTCCTTTCAAAACCTTGCATCTTAGAAATTAAAATTAACAACTGCAAACTAGTATTTTTGTTACACTGTAGAAACTCAGCAGGAATTTGAAGTCAGATCACAGGAATGCCAAAACTCTATTATGTAAAATTAGGCAGATTTTTATCTACCATTTCCCTGTTAATTCTGGAGAACACACATGCATCCACACACAATAGCTACTCCATGCTGTTCCTCAAGCCTAAAAAATTGGTTAAAATAGTTTTTGTAATGCTGAAAGAAGACAACTGCCTCACAAAATACCTTTCAAATCCCCCAGCACTACACTATTAAGACAAACCTATTCTTTTCAGACATATAACAAATGTCTATTTAAGAACACATCCAAATGCATTTCCATCACTCAGCCAGAACATTCACCTCCCAGAAGCTAACACTGTAAGAGATGGAAAGAGAGACAGAGAGAGAGAGAGAGAGAGAGAGGAGACCTTTAGTCCACCTACTGGCTTCACTGAAGGCAGTGAATCCAGCTCTAGCTCATTTCAAGTAGGTTCATCTGTGTCAAAGGTTACCCACGAGCTATTTCTTGATGATTTATAGCTGATGTCTACAGATCTCCTTTTATTTTAATGATGACTTCAATACAGATGTTAAGACATTCTTTGTCTTCACAAAAGTGTATGAGAGGGAAGTTGACATCTTAAAAAAGGAACTTCAAGAGACTGATTCGCTTTTTCTGAACAGGGCCAGCAGCTCTGGGCAGTTTTTATATCTTATCAAGAAAAAAAAAAAGGAAAAAAAAAGCCCTCTTCATCCTTTTCTTACTACTTTTCTATACTAAAGCTGCTATGTTTCTGTGACTTTTTCTCGGCACAAATCCTAGGGCATTGACTCAATGCTTATGTGACCAGTTAATTATCATCAAGACAAGACACTGAGACACTTGGTAAGCATAAGATAATTTTATCTCTTCACCAGTAATAACATATATTTATATAGCATTATTTTGCTCTGCTTGAGCCCAGAGCGATTTACAAAGCGAGTCCCAAAAGATTCCATCATGGGAATCCTTCCACCCAGCACTGAACCACAATCATTTGGGGGTGAGGAACAACAGCACAGGAAAAGCATTAGCAGGACATACTGCATCCATTTGAAATTTCAGATATCATGCTGGTGAAACTGCTGAGAGTTGTCCAAATGTGAGATTGTTTTTAACCTCAACATTAGTCTGCGTGTGTGAGTGTGCACAAGGTCTGTGTGTATGTATGTGTTGAATTCTCCTGACCCCATATTTGGTCTGTGCCTTTACAGAAATGTTGAAAGTATGGGCTATCTACCCATTTATGACAAATAATAAGTGGACAGAGATAAATTAATTCATCTCTGAGTTTTAATTGCAGACTCTATTTTCTGTGGACATTTGAAACTAGGATAAGAGCACCAAGAAAGGGGAAGAAGATCATTTCAGAGAAGACTAAGACTATTGGAAATAAGCACAAAAAGGGGTCATTCTGATCTGCAAGCAAAGCAGAAAAAAGCCAAGAGTTTTTATTAGCAGAGCTCAAGATTTACCAAGGCAACCAACAAGCTAAATTCAAAATATATTAACTTACAGCTGTAACCTGAAGCCTATACAGCTCTTAGCATGGCTAAAGATAAAAATAATCAGTGACCTGGAATGACTGCTCTCCCTGAGAGCTACCTTTCAAAAGAAAGAAATTCACAAGAACCCACACAACAAAAACACTCTCCCGAATTGCTACATACATATGTTTTCTTCCTGATTGTACACTGAATTAAAGCTGCTTTACTAATCCTGTCACTGTATTACTCCCCTTTCCAGTACACTGCTTCGCAGCTTTCTCTGGAGCATTCTGGAGATGAATAAATGCACCCCTGAAACTCAACTTTAGAAAGCTTTTTGTGCCAATTTTCCCATGGATATGTCATGTTGGGTTGTGTTTGTCACTGTGCAGCTCCTGCTGTGTTGTGTTAGCTGGAAGTCACATAACACGATGTGGCTTATCCATGACGTGAGATGTCACTGCCCGTCACGTCAGCTGAGAGCCTGTGACAAACTCCTGTGCTTCATCTCCACATACACACACAGGCCCCTTGCTTTGAATCCATAAGCAGGTGCTGACACAGCCACTCAAAAAAGTTGAAGGAACACTAATAACTTATGAAATAACTCAAAAGTTACAATACTTCTGTAACATCGTGATTCAAAATTGAAAAACTTTCTCTGCACTGCTCCCATTAGAGACATGGTCTTCCCCTCCATGCACTCCATGTGTCAACATACTCAGAAATCTTTTATCAAACACTTTTTTTCTAAGATTTTTTTACCAGTTCTGGCAATAGCTTATCTTTTCTTTAAAAGCAGCAGGGAAAATGTAGCAACTTGAAATGAAACAAACAGAAACTAAACTCATTCATTAGCACAAAAGGTGCACATTTGAATTCACAGTCTGACAGCATTAATGGATAAAGACACATGATCAAAACTGAAATTTTAAACTGGTTTCATATGTTAAATCCTGTCAAATTACACAAAAATCCAAAGTGGTTTGTTGTATCAGCTTGTCTGCCTCAGATGATCTTTGGATACTCCCGAACGTTCTCTCTGGATACTGCTGAAGCACTTTACTGGGAGATTCTACTAGTAAAAAGTCTAATTCTGCTGTGAAGTATTTATGCCTTAGCAGAATTGTCAACATGAAATCTTCTATGATTTGAGACTGAAAATTAATTCCACTTGAATAAAATAGTAACTCACAGATTAATTTTCTTAGCTGCTTTCCAAGCCTTTGAGATACACTTATACCAATCTCTAAATTTCAGGCACGACAACGTGAAGCTTTTTTTTAAATGAAATTCTTACATACTCACAAGACTTCAGGACCTTGGACCCTAAGGAAGCTATCCATTATAAAATCACAACACATAGCCACACTACATTGAAAAATATGTGTACTCTAAAGTGATGCTTTCCACATAAAGTCTCTGAATCCCTCTTTTGCAACAGCTCATTTTACACTGAACAATTCAAACTGCATTCTGTACAACAAATGTGTAGTTCCAAGAAACCTGAGCAAAACAGTTGCCAAACACTTCAAATAAATCTAAAGTTAATACTAATCTAAAAGAAACTGTCTTGTTGAATTTGAAAATAAAACAGATTTTTCCACTCTGCTGCTAAATTTTGCTTCTCTTCAGCTATCCACAGCTACCACGGATTAGAGATTAAAATGTTTCAGATTAAAATATTTTTGGAGCTCCCTTGTTACATGATTATCATTTAGCTGTGGGTACAGGAATACTTACTGCAAAATGTATTTCTTTGCTGCTTAGTTTGAATTTCATTCTGTCAGAACATGTCAAGAGGAGCTAATTTCAAATCTAGCATGTAGCGTGGATACAAACCACCCTTCTGCAGACAAAACAAGCAGTTTCTGGAAGCTGTCAGACTGATCATACTAGAACTTGATTCAATCACCTCAGAATTTCCCTTTCTATGTTGAAAAGGAGTTCTACATTTGGTAAAAGGTGGCTACACTGCTGTCCACTACACAAGCCTGCCAACACAGCCTCTGCAATTTTTTTTCACTATTAATGCACACAATGAAATACTCAAACACTTAATCCAAAGCTGCAAAAGGGAAGATTTAATTCCTGATGTGAAGTATCTGGTTCCTTTCTAGAAGTATCTGGGAGAGTGAGAGTTCTCTGCTCTGTTTCAAGCTCTCTCCTAATCCATGAAGTACGTACACTGCTACACTACTATCACTTGCACAAGCCTGTGCTCCTGGAATAAACATACCCCTTGATTTAGAAACTCTTAAGAGCTCAGAATCTAAAAACCAAATATCTGGAATAAGGCGTGACCTTTAATAAGAATTTCATATTCTGAAGGAAACTATACATTAATCTGATATTGGCATAACTTCCTGGTTTGTTATCTATATTTTAACTTAGAGCAAATATTGGTCCCTCATCTTTTCAGTGCTGCTACACTCAGCAGCCCCCAGTGAAGACTGATACACCCCAAGCTAAACTTAATGTATTTCTCCTCATGGCTGCTTCCCCTCCTTCAGCATAAAGACTTTCTTCTAAACATTTTTCAACTCTCCCCACAGATCAAGGCCACCCAAATGTAAGGAGTATCAGCAAAAACCACTGCAACCAAAATTTTTTCTCGTTCTCGTTATGCAGCTCCAGATTGCACACTCTCCTAAAACCCTTTTACTGCCATTTTTAGGACTTTATGGACAACTGGCAACATCAGCTCAACAGCTCTCTCAGTGACTTGACTTTGTGACACTGTTTTCTTATTTGGGACTAATACAGTTTCTTCTTGCTCTTTCTCATTCAAGCTCTTCCTTCCAACTGACAGAAAATGGGCAGTTCTGTCAAAAAGCTTTTGAAAAGTTAATGCTCAGTATTTCTAAGTAACAGGGTAAGACACTGAGCAGAAACCAAACGCCAAATCCCAGCACTCCTAAACAGTGAGGGATTCTGGAACTGAACCTGAGTTTAGTAACAGCCTCCTGAAAGTCACAGTGCCTGCTGGAATTCCTTGGTGTTCAGTATGAAGCCAATGATGTGGATCATTTAAACAAAAATAATAAGAACTACCAGCTGCTGCCCATCCCACCAATTTATTTATTTATACCAGGTGTAGAAGGCATTAACAGCAAAGAACAGCAGTGAAATAGTACGGACACAGTGCTTGTTTTTTACCACTTTGCTTTACACCTCTGTTGTTCCCTGTCTGATTTCTGAGGACCTCTCTTTCAGGAATAAAGCAGTCTTGCTTGATTTGTGTATCTCACTTTTGTTTTGTGATCAGAGATTTTGGATGGTTTTTTTCCCCCCTTTTTGTTATATTTTCTTCTGAGTTTTCATTATAAAAAATGCCAGCTGAGCCTGACAAGGGTTAACTGCCTGGCAACTTTGCTTGTGAGACATGCTCATGCCAGAGAGACATGACAGCAGGAAAGAAGAGCTGTGGACAGTTAATCTGAAAAAGCATCCTAGGAGCCCCTCCATGTATCTAATTTATTTTTAGGAAAGTAAGGAGCGGTGTTAGGCAGGCAGAATGCTGTGCAAGTCCCTACTACTGCTGCTGCTGTTTAGATACTGCTATTAACATTACTTTTAATGTTTGGAACACATTCGCTATGTTAGAAAAGCACCTTACGAAGTTCCATTAATACCCATCCTTTCACTGTGCTCCAGAAAATGGTTTAAAAAGTCATTGTTTATATGCCTGCATGTCATATATAGGAAGAAGAGCAAGGAAGAGGAAAACAGCTTCAAAGATTCCGTCACCAACTCCACATTTTACTATTTAGGATCAAAAGCATGGGCAGCAAATGAGAAAGGCTTCCAGGTAAAGAGATTATTAACTACAAGAATGGAGAGAGAGATTGAAGAAAGAGCATAGCACGGATGAGGTCTCAGTTTACAGCTCCCTACTCATCACTGCATCTGTACTGTAAACTTTTCCTTGATTATCTTATAGCTATTTCTGACCTGTTTGATGCACCGGCAAGGGGATTGGGAATGCAATCACTGAAAAATGTTTTGGATGTACTGATGTAGAATATTCTAGTGCTAATTGTTATTCCGGTGCTGAAAAGATTAATAGATTAATTTAGCAAGGATTTTTTTAAAATCAGTAGCATATAAAGAATCGTGTCCAGCCTGGAAACTCTCAAAAATAGAAGAGCTTGCAAATGTTGGAGATAAAACTTCTTTAAATATAGCCTCAGTGTTTTATCAGGGATGCTGTGTCTTACATCACTTTAATGAGAACTGCTGCCCTTCACTCTAAAATACCTCAGTACTCTAATGAAAATAAAGATGCCTTAATTTCCTGTTGCTTGGACAGGCCTTCAGCAGCTGCTGAGCTCTCCAAAGAGGACAAGGACTGCCATGAGTATTTGGGGCCTAACATGTGCCACGGGTTAGTTTCAGACAAGTTCCTCTTTTCTACTCTTCAAGGATAAGAATTTGTCCTCATCCAACACAGTCATGCCCTTTGATCACCTGTACACAGCCATCTTAATATTTTAATGTAAATTAAATGCTTTCCTTTAACATGTTCAAAAACAGAAGCTCTTACAAGGGTACAAGGAATCTGTATGTCTACCTTTCAGCCAGGCTTCTGCCATAGCGAGAGTCATGTGGCAAGTGAGCTGATGCAGCTGTGCACACAAAGGAGACTAATGTTTTCCCCAAGATCTCCCCAGGATAAAATTCCACATTCTGCACCATCATTTGAAAGGGAGAGATGACAGAAAGGGAGACAAATGCACCCGACTTAACATGGCTGCTTAGGGTAGTCATCTAAAATGAAGTTCAAGTCAACAATTTGCCTGAAGTAGAATCAGAAATATCATATAGATGAGTTTTACGGGCCTTTTTACCATTTCAGGGTTTTTTTCTTCTTTCCTTCAGATATTTTCCTTTTTGTTTTCCACTATATTTTTATCTTGAGTTAAGAAAGCTTTCCTACTAAAACTAGGTAGTCCCATCATCAGTTTTGACTGGCACAGGAAAATCCACAACCAGCTCCCCATAGTTTACTTATTTTTCCTAGTAACATAACCTGTGGTATGCCTGAATTAAAATGCCCATTTCCAAAGGCTCTTATTCTTTATTTTTTCCCTGGTCTCGCATGGACTTGGTAAGAAAGTCACCAGTGACTCGGCTGTAGTTCCCTGACCTTCCCTGGATGAGAATGGAGCAAGCACACCTTGCTCCCTTTCTATCCTTCACGTACTATAACCAGGATGCAAGACACAGATGGTGCACGTGGCAGCAAATGTAGCACCATCAGCAGACACTCCTCAAAAATGGAAGAAGTTCTTCTGGAGAGACTCTGGCCATCTTAAGGCCAATCTGTTCAGCCCTAAAACTTTCAAAGGCCATTTACTTGTAGCCTATAGGTGACACGAAGAAAATTCCATTAGAAGTGTTCACTTTGGTGATCAGATAATGTGAAACTAAAGCACCCTCTTCAGTTAAAGATTCAGATCGATATTTGTCTGAATATTGTAGCTGAGGAGAATCTGATTGTGTATATCCAGCTGCTTACTGCTGTTTCTGGCTTGTCTGAAACACATTTCCTTTCCTTGTCACAACTCCCAGGTGCTACTGCTGAGTAAATGTAACATCACTGCCAGAAGTATTTGAATAAAACAAAAAAAAAATTGATTTGGACAATTTGTGTGCTCTTGTCATTGATGGAGACACAACTGTGAGTAGGGTTAGGGCTGAGGTCATAACAAGGTTAAAAGAAAAGCGCCCAGGAATTCTCTCCTGTCACATTTCACACTGAATTGCTCCTGTTTTACAGAAGATGCTACAGACAATGCATTGTGCTCCATTAAATATGGGGAATAGTTTAGCTACATTTACAAGCTACATTGAAAATTCACTCTAGAATTACTGCACTTGAGAGGTTACATGGAAAGGGCTAGAATATTGCAGCATGCGGGCACTAGATACTATATTTATCCATGACACATAAAAAGCCAGAAACAAAGGCAGGAATGAACAGGGCCCTGATAAGTGAGGGTGAAGTTGCTGTCCTTATGCAAGGGTGTAAAGCACCTCATCTGAAGCCAGCGAAGACTGGAGCTATCGGGTGAGAGTCCTGGTAGCATGGTAAAGGTCACTGTTCAGATAAGCATAGTGTCTAAAACATTGCTTTATTTTATCTTGTGCATGGGCCTGTACAAGCAAGAGGCTTGAAATGAATCACGAGATGGGCTGGAAAGTTATTCTGCCTAGTCCTTATCTGCACCTCTGCATGTTCTCTCCTATTTGCTTGGGGGCCTGCAACCACCTTCAACACCCAGTGGGGCAGTATGCAAGCATTTACATGATCAAAAGCAAAATGTGCTTAAGACAGACTTTGGAAATCCAGCACAATTTGGCAAACTTCAAAGATAGTTGCCTTTCAAACGGGTTGTGGAGGAGGCCTTGGTAAATTTGAATGGTATGATTAGCATACCGGCTGTTTTAAAAAACTGCTCAAGAAGAAGCTGTGTTAAAATCCATTTCCGCAAGACACATGCATTTTTCTTTTGGACACGCTCCACTAGCTCCGTTTCTTAAATCAGTTTTTCTGGCATGGATTTCTTCTTGGAAGAATGTACGACACCAGCCCAGTTTCCTAACCAAAACTTGACAGAATGTGTGCAGTACAGCATAATGGCATCTCTACTTCATGGCTTCCTAAAAGTTACAGTACTGAACCCTCGGAAGTGAATTTGACTATTCCAGGTCACATCTGCTGAAAGGCAAGCAAGATGACAGGAGATGCCAGGGTAGTCTGTCCAGCACAGTTCAAACACTGGTGAGGGCCACTGATAAAAGGTTTGCCAAAACAGGAGTTGCCAAGGTCTTAAAGGAGTTTCAGGGATGTTTTCAAGTCTTACTAGATTTAAAGGATGATCCTTGGCAAGCTCTCCCTGATGCTTCTCAGCATTTCCAGAGCCAACAGTTGTTCCATCTGCTGCTGAGGCTGACTTTGAAGAATCCTTGCAAAGAGCAGCACACTAACTTTAACATTACACAAGAGAAGAAAAAGCCACAGCTTTTCAGAAGTGACCTAGATGTTTGCCAGTAGCTTGACACACTCTCAGGTAAGGCTGTCTCCTTGTCTCCAAACACTTGAGCGTATTACCAAAGCTGTGCCAGTGTAAACTGTGGGCTGAAAATAGAGATTCAGTAAACAGCATCTATTGAAAGCTGTTCTAAGGCATTAACTATTCATCTGTGGAGGACTGATGGACATTAAGAGTGAGAAAGATCACTACAAACTAACTTCAGGAATCAAATTGCTAATGGGGATTTAAAAAAAAAATTTTAAAAATGGCTGTGAAACTCAAGACATATTCCCTGATGACAGTTAGAAAAATTAAATATAAAAAAAAAAAAATCGGCAAACAAAATAAACTTTTGGAGCTGTTGAACACAAACAAGCTTTGAAAAAGCAAAGAAAGGTCCACACAGACACAAACAAAGGTGTTTACTTCCAACACATAAGCTTCAGTTTCTGCCATTGTGATGGATTTGCCAGTGTGTTTTCTGAGCCACTGCACTATTGTGTAAGCTTTATTCTAATTACTGTAGGCTCTAGAAAGGTTTCTTTATTGTTTAGTATTATAAATAATTGTGCTTCCAGGCTGGGGTGCAAAGCTCAGAACAGCACTTGCACAACAGCTCAGGCAGGTCAGGTGACCTTTCTCCAATTCCCATCTCTCTGGTGCTGAGGACAGACAAAGTGATATGTCTGTCATACACCATTACCATTAGAACAGAATCTTGTTCTTTTATTACAACTGAACTCTGCCGGATTTCTCAGCAGGAATGCTAAGTGAAATCAATGTCTTGGATTTCCAGGCTGAGCTTGGAGGTCACAGCCACTCTATCATTTCTCAGCATTATCCCTTCTCTTTCTCTCCCACTCTCTCAGAGCCTCCAACTGGCACACAGCAGATTGAAAACAGCATGCAGCACAGGGCTTACACTGCACAATTTTACAGCCTTTTGGAGCCCCCTTCCTTTCCTTTTGGCCCACTTTTTTAGTTTATTTTTTTCCCCCACTTTGCAAAATAAGTTTTGTTTGTCTCCTACAGAACTGCAAGCCAAAGGCACTGGAACACCTAAAAATATGAAAAAGCAATAAAACATGGGAGAGAACAGAGATGATCTTGACAGCTGTGAGTTAAAAATGGTTATGCTCGATATTACCAGCAGATATGGCAGGCCTTGTAATCCTGCAATTGCCACAAAATACACACTGTGCCCCTCAGATCTCATCAGAAATTCTCCTGCTGCACAGGAGAAGCAAAATCAACATCGAGATTTTAAGTGTAGGAGATCTCACAAGCTGCCAGCCACACACAAAACCCCCCTTGTAAAGTGCACAAACTTGCTAACCAAACACTTTTTAAAAAACCCAAAACCCAACAATCTACCATCAAGCACTGCTTTGTGAGTTCTTGCTCTAAGAGAAGAGACCAAGCCAAGGAAAAGCCACAGGAAGTCAGAAAGGAGAGAGGGAAGAGACAACCTAAAGCTTGATTCATCAACACAGCAGCTACTGATTTCAAGCCATGTCTTTCATTCTTTCAACATGTATCTCACTGAGCTGACAATGGTATTATTTATTTGTCTGGTTATTTTTAATCTGTGCTGCTTTACTGTTAGGGTAAAAACAAGACACTACTGTCAATTCAAGGAATCTCTCCTGACATGATAAAAGGACATGGACAGCATGCTAGAGGGCACCAACAAAAAGGAAGGACACATTTTTATCAAGCTCTTGCTGTCACCTAAATAGGACTGCTTTCTCCCTGCATTCCTTAGCTAAATTCTTCCTAGATGTTTTGCAACAACCTCCTCCCATTTCAGGGAGACATCCTGGAAACAGAGCTGCCTGCAACTGAGAGGCACAGGCCTGGTACAGTACCTTGCTTTTGGGTGGAGGGCTGTTTGTGCTCTTGTCTGTGTGGATGCTGGTAGGGGACACGGCAGCACCAAGGTTCCCCTGGGGAATGCCAGGAATCTTGCCTCCCGGAGACACTTGCATCGCAGCAAGTTGGGCAGCATACAACTGCTGGAAAAACAGAACAAAAAGAAAAGAAAAAATTGGGGTGAGGTGGAAGACAAGAGAGACATCATAAATAAATAAATAATCTTCCCAAAACTTCTGCTACTGCAGATGATACATTTTCCTTCCAATGGGTATTTTTTATTTAGCACATGTATGTTTCAAGACATCAACTGTCATCTTCTCTTTTGTGACTCATTCCTCCAGGGATGAACAAGAGACGTCACCATGACGTCCCAGCTTCCCTGTGTGTCCAGGGATTCAAAACAGGGAACAGAAGCTAATGCTCATGGTTTGCCTGAGCTACTGGACAATCTTCCCTTTCCTGAGGCATAAAGGCATTTCCACCAGTAATATGCATCAACCCCTGTGAAACACATATACTGTTTGATATGATGGTCTCTGTGCTACTATTTTATGTTTCTTTATTTGCTGTATTTTTCCTGTTTTCCCAGGCTGTAAGGTGTTTGGGACACGGAACGTCAAAATTTTATTTAGTAATTACTGTGAGAGTCCACTCTCAGTTGGGTTGTGGGGAACCACTAGAGTCAATACAAATATACACATATCAGTGGTACTGTCCATTAACTATTAGAAGCCCCAATTAATTCTGAGAACCCTTTCTGTGATAGATGCAATGCAGACACAGAGTGGAAATGTTTTTCTCTTCAAAACTAAACCAGTAAGGCACTTTAGACACATATTTTATTATTAACATGTGAATACTTATAATTACAGTCATCTGTTTAAAGTTAAGCACTACAGTAAGAGTTTAAGGGACAGAGGTCAAAAGCAGTTAGAAAGGGGGCAAACTAGAAGTGCCTGGAAGCTCCCCTGACCTCCTAAAAAAAACATGGAGAAAAAAACCATGGTGGGCAGGAGAAGCAACAGTTGTTGCTGCTTTGTGAACAGGGAGGAACTCCCAAGTCAGGAGCCTAAGAGAGCAGGAATGTACTAACAAAGGCTTTCCCTCCTCAGCCCCAGCATCCTTTTCCAGGACTCGCACTAGTGCTGTGTGAGTGACTAGTGCTGTGCAGTACATGTGTAACACTGAACAAAGACACTCTCTGCCTGCAGATGCTAACAGAGCCTCTAAGATGCAGTATGACAAGGGATAACATGCAGAAATATGGAACTGGATGTGAAAAAAACAGGGTGGCTTCAATATGACTAAGTCTACAAATTCTTGTTGGTAGTGCTGAGTTGTTTTGATGTAGTTTCTCACTTAATTTTATATGCTGATAGACGAACTAAGGTTGGAGGGCACAAAGAAATGCCATCCCAAACCATCAAGTCTGAAAGAGGAGTATGAGGATTCATTTCATGATTATGCTACATGGATCTGTGCAAAAGGTGCAGAGACATTGCTAATATGAGCTCACAGTACATAAGCCCTTAACTTGATCAAATGGGCAAGACTTACTGCTCTGAATCTTGGACAACCCTGGGCATTGTCTCATGATTCCCTGTACAAACTCTTCCCTTTGCTGGTGCACAGTCCTTAGCCCTTTCACACAGCTAAAAGCAGCTCACTGCTCTTTTAAGTGTAATCAGACACCAAGTTTTTACTTGTTTCTTTTTCACTCTATTATTTTCAGGCTCACTATTATTTTCAGTTTTGAATCCTTTTTATTTCTTTACTCTACTTGGATCACTGCTTGACCCTTATTTTTCTGTACTTCTTAATCACCATTTATCCATCCCATTCTGCTTAGTCTCCCTCTCTTTCCCTATCATCCATTAATTCATCTGCTCTGTTTTAGCCTTTTCCTCATATTTATTTATTCATTTATTCTATGTGTTACCCCCAGTGAGTCTGAGCCAAATAGATGCAAATCAACTACAGATAAAGTAATCAAAAACAATCCAGCTCCAAATAAGTCACAGATTCAAATGCATGTATTTATCAGTTGAAGCTCATATCCATTCATTCTTTCTAAAGAAGCCCAAATTCTGCAGGGAGAAAGGAACAAGGTCTCTGTGAACTAGGGAAGAACTACAGCAGGCAGTTCAATGAAAACCAAGCCAGCATTATGTATGAATTAATATATCAGAGGGGCAATTGTTGTTAAAGAAATAGGATACATGATTAGAGAACAGCTCAAACATAATGGGACTCTGGAGCTGACAGAGCAGATCTATGGAAAGCTTTTCCTTTTCTTTTGCTCCCTCGTGAAAAAAATGACAAAACAAATTTAGGAAACTATGGGAAAAAGACAAAAGAAAGTCAAATGGCCATTAGGCAGGAAAGGTTCAAGCTTGCTGCTACTCTGTAGATTAGATATCAGAGAACATGTCTAGTCCACATAAAAATAACACAGTCATTTTGGACACTTGGCAGTCCTGAGCGAACTGGAGATTACTGACAGGCCATACAGGGCCTGCTGAGGACTGAGCTTTACAGAAATTTCTGTGTGGGGAAGACTTTTCCAAATGAATCTTTATCCAAAGATGGAAACACAAGAACTAAACTACATTAAATACATGCACAACATGGTGTCCAAGAATCTGCACATCTTACACCTTCCAGTGGTCTCTGAGCAATGGCTGGAAGCCGGTTCCTCCTCACAGTACTATCATCAGCCACCTTTCTGACAATGTATGCAGACTAAATAAGCACTGGGAATGTATTTTTCTATGCAACAGCCCAGAAGAAAGCCCTATTTTCAGGTGAAAAATGGAATATATGGAATTTCAAATGCCTTATTCTCACTTCAGGGATGGACACACCTGAAGAGAAATGAAACACACAGTATGGTGTGGAGTAACCTGGAAGGAGGGGTGAAAGAAAATCTATAAAGCCTTCATTCATGCTCTGTAAAACCTTCTGTCCCCCTGTTATCAGATTCAACATCTCACCTCAATTTGATTTATTTTGAGAATTAAAACCAAACATTAATCAAATTTTATAAGAGGTCCCTTGTTAGAGTCCTCTCTTAAAAGTCTCTGTCTGCAACACAAACCAACTATTCTGCAGAAAAAGCAGTATCAGGCCCAGCTCTAAAATGAAAAGTGTAAGTTTATGAAATTGCAAGAGTTTGAAACCTATTTAGCCAGTAAGATTGCCCCTGTGTCACCCTCCCATTTCAAAAACTGGAAAGAAATACACAACATGCAGCGCATTTCTTAGACTTTCACTATTTTTGAGCTTTTGCATTATTGAACTTGTCTATTCATATTTAGATGTTTCAGGACATGATGATCTCTAGCTCATACCCAAGGAAAGGGCAATGGTGTGACCAAGTGCTGTGAAACAAGATGGCTAAATGACAATAATTTGTGCATTCATTTCATAGACAAACTGAACTCCAACAAAAGAACATTTCTACCTCTGCTTCCATACTGGCTTCAGATTTTGGAACAATGAATAAATCTCTGTAGAAATATTCAACTATCATCTAAAATGTACCCCTATATCATATACAGTAATGAAACCAAGACCTCAAAAAGTGCAAGGAAAATGATGTTATTCTGTATCACTCCTGTAATACACTGAGTTTGAGCCTCTTAATTTTTACCCCAAACAGAGACTGGCTAAGGCATTTCCACCACCATCAGCTAACCTAAAGATTCAATGTCAAATTCTAGCACTCTAGGAGGTCATTTTGCTGCACCTCATACAGGACTTCTTATCTATATGGTCTTGATTGGTTTATTGTGACCAAGGCATTCAGTTGCAATCAATAAAGCACTATTGCTTTAGGCAGGTTTATTTTTGCTACACATAATAAATAAGGATAATATTCTGAATTTAAAAAGATAGATAATACTTCTTCAAGAAGGCAGAATTGGGTTTCTGAAAAAGCAATTAAAAAGTAACATCTATTGTTTGTTTATAACTAAATGACTACGTTTAGGCTCCCCTGCCCATGTGCAATATTGCATGTTTTGTTAATGTTTTCTCATTAACCTCTTATGAAAATCTGTATGGAAGCAAAATCATCAGAAAAAAAGCACAATTTGATACACTTTAAAATAAGCAGGAGGTATCGTTAATTTTTTAATGCTGTCTCTCTATTCTTAAAGTATTAAACAAAAAATCCCCTTTCTCCCTAGGTCACCACCTAAACCATTTATAATTCTTCCAATATATTAAGTAGAAATATTCAGCTGAACTCTCTAAATTGACTAGTTCTAAGACCTCTTGGCTTGATGACTCTGTAGTACATCAACAGCAAAGCCTTAAGGTTAGGCCAGCTTTGAAAACTTTGCCCTTGGGCATTGTTGTTACACGTTAACAATGCTCATTACTGCTTGGAGGGGACACTAAAAATGAATTCTTGTTCTATTAACACAGAAAATGAGAATGAGATTTAATAGCAGTTTTAAAAAGGGTTGAACAAAGTGCTAGCAATTACACAGGCAGAAATAGTTGATTCAAGCACCTATAGGCATTTGGATTACAGTATTATCTCTTATTAAAATATTTTTATTAGTGAACAGTGGAGATTAAGAGCTGTTATTAAAAAAACACAGAGAGAGACAGGTGGTACTGGGAACTGAATCAGTTGCTGCAATAAATTTGTTTCTGATAAAGTGCTTTTTCAGTGAAGATACCACAGCGATGAATTTACAAACCACTGTGCCTGAGTGTTTTAACTGTTGACTGATCCACCACTTCAATTTCTTTGTCATTCTGAGACCCATCATTAAAAATATACACATGAATGGCCTTCCTCTTTGTTTTTTTTGCATAATCAGGGGTGGGGGGGAGGGAAATGGTATAAAATGAGACTTACTCAGAATACATGAATTTCATTTTTCTTTACCTCAAAATTTATGCTTATATAAGGCATGAACACTTTGATTAAGGCAAACAGAATTAATTTTGAATCTGTTCAGGTGGTTTTTCTGTTGAAAAGGGAATTCACCTAAAGCAAACATTTGACATACATCCTACTGTAAGACAGGTTTTTAAAAGTACTAGCAACATAGATAAAAGCTACAGAAATTAGAATTAAAGCATTAGTGATTGGTAGCAATGCTTGCTAGATATTCTACAAAAATGTCTTCATTTATGTATTTGAAAGGTAGAAATGCCAGATTTTATTTTTGTCTGAGTTTCCTTCAAAGACTGTTAGTCAAACACTTCAAAGGCACATGCTAATTTGTACATTCAAACTTCAGCAAAAGCTTTTAAGTGCCCCCTGTTTGCATCAGATGGGAGACTTGCGGAAAACAAAGATAATATTTGAACACAAAGACAGTAAGCACCTTTAAAAACTTGCCCAAAGACCCTATTTCAAGGTGAATTTGCTAACTTTCACTTTGGGATAATTTCAGATAATAACAATAGAGCTTGAGATCCTGAAATGCACTTAAAAGTATTTTGGTGCACTTTGGGATTTATTTTATTTTGCTTTGTTCCACAGAATTCTGAACAGAGTGGAGAATTATTACTGTTCCACCTAACATTTGCCTTTATCACAGCCAATTCCTACAAGAAAGTGCCCTGCTCCCAGTGCTGAGCCATGCAGAGACTCCCTGTGGCAGAAGACCTTGCCGGGACTAATGTTTCCTTTATTCACCAAGCAAAAAATAGCAAGCTGGATGAATTCACCCCAAAATTGTGGACCACAGAGAGGTTAGAGAAAATACACTAAATGTTGAAAAGCTGCTCTGCTCCTTCCCACGGCCTCAAAACCCAGCTAATTTTCTTCGAAAACTCCCATCCTGGCTATGCTCTGCATCTAGCCTAAGGGCAGAAGACAGGTAAGTAAACCACGTATCAAGGAACAATAATAAATATTAGAAAGTTAAGACCGGGCTAGTTAATAGATAATTAATACACTGTGTTTAATCAGAGAGCATTGGTGACACTTGGAGGAACTGCCTAGAAAAATTTTGACTCATGATGTCTCAGTCAAGATCAGATGTGTTTTATGAAGGTTAACTTCAAACAAAATTTATTGTGCTCAATAATATTTTACATTTTGTTTTGTCAGACTAGACAATATAACGGTCTCTCTAGCCTTAAAAAAACCTGAGACTTAGATGGAAACATTGAGAAAAACAAGTTCTTATTAGAAAAACTGTGAAGCATTCACAAACAGAATAACGTTTCATTTATACACTTGCAAGCAAGTTACAGGCACAGCCTTGTAAGCACCATCTCTCTCATATTAGAAAAACATCACTTTTAGAATCAGTAACCACAAGTCCATAAAATATGATTCTGGTAGCTGATCTCTAGGGTTCCAGGCCTGCAGCCCTTATTACTGAGAATAATCCCACTGTAGCCAACAGGCCCGCTTTGCCTGTGCCAGGATGAATGCACTAGCTCTTTTCTCATTTGGAACCTCCAAGGTATGACCAACTGGGGATCCTTGGCATCCAGAAGCAAGGCTGGAATCCAAGTCACTGAAAAACTGAATGAGCTTTAGGTTTACTTCTGAAGTAAGACTTCCACTGCAGTACATTCAAAACAATGCTTGCTTTCATTGTAGAACAGTGACAGTGAATAAAGTAAAACAGGTACCTACAATTTATGATAGCTCTGAGTTTTCTCAGAAACTGATGTAATTTTGATGTCTAGGACACACATTTTAACTGAAGTACAACTCTATTTGTATTTATAGCGGCTTCTATGGGAAAGACACTAACTATAACACCCTCAAATGTGAAGAAATGCAGTTTTCCTTGAAAAGCGTTCTTTAATTCTGCCAGTGGATAAACGCTGTTCAACTATTAGCAAGGTGAGAACCAACACCCATGACATAACTGACTGCTCCTGGTGACACAGGAAGACTGTAGGAAACTTCTGATTAGAGCCTAGACCTCATGGCTCCTTTGTCCCATACCTTTAACGAGAAGACAATCCTTCTACAGGATGTAACTGTAGGAACTTATCAATAGACACTTCCTATCAGAGACTAATATGATCTGTTAGTCTCTGTGATAAAATATCATTGCAAACTGTGTATTTAAGATTGTCTGCTCTTTACAAGTAAAGAGATTTTAACTGGAAAACTGCCCAACTGGCCTACATATTCATACATACCATGTTCACACCATATGACAGTAATTGAAATAGAGTGACTATATGGAATGCAATTGGAGAGGAAATTTGATAATGTCTCATGGAAAAAGTCTGTTGGATGAAATGCTGCAGATAAACAGTGTCCCCTTCGAGGAAAGCAATTAATATTGTATGTATTTTAAACCATTAAAAAAAAAAAAAAAAAAAAAAAAGCTGGCAACAATTTATTCCTATAGTTTGTTATGCAGTACCAGAATATAATAATATATTCTTGCTGCCACTATTAATTATTTTTATGCCAATGGAACTTCTTACGTTCGAAAGAATTGCAAAAGAAATTATTTAAAGTAAGGACATACTTTTGACAGCATATTCCTTATGGATTATACAGTAAAATTGGCAGTGGTAATGTAGAGGACTAACAAACAGGCATGTGTGGCTTAAGAAGGGGCATTTGTTTTGTAAACTGCATTCCCTTTATCACCAACTATTCCGTAATGCAGAATACAGATGACTATTCTGTAATGAAGATGAAGTGTTTGAATGAAGGTTCCACATGGAGACTGCTGCTCCAGTACAGCTTTGGCAAATTAGAAGCTTGAAGTCAGTAAAGTGGCCCAGACATTTTACTCCATAGGAGAAAACTCACTACTGCCTATTTGTTTACCACAGGTATGCTTCCCAAGAGCTTTATTTTTTTATACATATATCCAGATTTTTGACAACTAGCTCAGAGCACCTGACTTCAGTAAGTATAATTTCTCATTTGAGAGACCAAAATTCTACGAGTGGCCATTTGACAAAATACTTATTTCATATTGCATTGCTTTACTTGACTGGTACTGTATATAATCATTCACTGTTATCCATTAAGTGACCAGAGTAGTTAACAAGCAAGCACTGCCAGCAGAATTACTGTAAATAAGGTTCTATATATTTCAGACTGACGAGCTATAATTAAGGCATTTTACTATTTTACACACATTTCCTTAAGCAACTCTTTCTACAGTTTTTATTTATAGATTTTCTGTTTGCATTTTAAGTTGTTGTATTCAACAGGGAATTAAGTCAGGGAAAATCTGTGCCTGTGTTAGGACTGATACTGAATTAATTACTTCAAATCTGAATACTCTGTGTCTCCTGAAGTTAAGTGCAGAGCTTGTAGTAGAAAGATTAAGGTCAACTGCATTTCTTATTTTGAGAGCATGGATTTGCTGACTTGAATGCCGATATGGTATCAGGTTTCAGATTCTAAGATTCCTTGGTGACTTGTCTCTCTTCTTCAGGCTTACAGTAGTGAAATAGGTATTCTGCAGTACATATGGATCACAGCACTCAGCCTGCTCTAGAAACTCTTTCTTGATAAGCCGTGATAAGAAGTGAGTCCTAAAATACTAAAGTCTCTCTTTAAAGTAGTAAAGAGATGATAATCACCTACCAGAAGCAACAATGCCACATTGCCAAATTAGAGTTTGTGGGAGGGAAAAGAAACAGATGTAAAAACTTACACTTGGATATTTTTTGCCCCCTTATAGTTGTAGCTTTATTTGTTAACTATGATATCAAACAGTCAAATGAGAAATATTTTCTTTCCAGTCTGTTTCCATCTTAACATTAAGAGTATTTTTGAACCTGAAGTATCCTACAATTGTATCTGTTGTCCTTGAAGGGATAAATGAACATTGTTCCTCATTTATCTGACACATACAGGAGCTCAGTGACATCTTACTCAGCTCACTCATAAACTTAATTTGCTCTTTGAACTGAGTTGTATTACATGGTCAAAGGGTCTGGATAAAGGCGCAGGAGGCAGAGAGTGGCAACCACTCAGTCTATCATAAACAAGGCTGCTCTCTTTTCAGCTTAGGTAGAGAGGAAAGAAAGTGACATTTGTGCCTTAAAGGGGAGCTAAGGACTGTGTTTGAGCTGCTTCCCTTGTGCCAAGCCTCCCTGGAAAGAACACATAAAGGAGGAAGTGCAGGTAGAAGAAGAGTATTGAAAGGCAGGGGCCAGTGATGGACAGATCATCCAAGCTGCAGAAGAAAATGGACTTACTCTGAGAGCTAAACTAAAACAAATTGATTTCTAGTATGGTTCTAAAGAGATTTTTTGCTGTTTCCCTTTTTCCTTAGCAAGAAACACTGATAGAATGTGAAATAGCATCTTTATCCAGCTGCGTAAGTTATTTTATTTTATTTTATTTTATTTTTGGAGGTGGAGAAAGTAGAGCAAGGTTATTATTTGGGGGGAGAAGAATGGCAGTCCCACAGTGTTACCTTTCCAGTTTATGCGTTTCTGTGCCACAGAAAATTTTCAAATAGGTTCAACTAGATTTAGTTCTCATGCAATTTTTGTACATGTTCGTTGCTTTACAGTCTCCTTCCACAAGTCCTCAAGAAAGCTAACAAGTCCTACCTCATCCTATGAGATCCTGTTGTGAAGTTGTGGTATCAGTACAGGGCACCAGTTCTCCTCCCCAGCAGCACACTGTGATCTCTTTCCATAAAAGCAGATTATTTTACAAGAATTAAGGAAAGCTCCAGCTCACATGTACCTTTCCTTTGGCCTTAACCCACATGGAATCCCCTCTTCTAAAACAGAGTGGTTTTGTTCTAGGTATTATTAAAGACAAGGCTTGCTGAAAAAAGTCCATCAAACTTATTTGACCTGTGGAAAATTGTAATTCCAATCACCAGCAAAGAAATAAAGAAATTGTCCCAATTTTGAACTATCAATATTGAGCCTCACTGTATCAGAGCAAATCTATGTTCCAAACCAGAAACCAGCTGAATTTCACTCTGGTCAGACTTCTCCTAATGTTCTCAACAGGGAGTCCTATCAACTTAAAACTCACGGGAGTGCCTAAATTAGCAAATTAGCCCCATTGCTAGAAGCTGGATAACTTGGATGCTTACAACCACAAATGCATGTTTGTTTAATTGGGATGCTTGAGCTTGGGAGAGAACAGGCTACAAAGAGGAGATGTTAGAGTATGTAGAGAGGGGTGGCATTATTTGATAACAAGATTGCTGAGAGAGCAGAAAGCACTCAATTGATGTCATTATTTTGGAGTCTGCTTCATTATAGGAAAGTCTCCCCTTAACAAAATGAAATAACAGAAACAACTCAATAGCTGTTCAATATTTTCATTCTTCAATTTTATGATAAAATGGGTGTGGTCTGTAAAACTCCCCCTTCAGTGGAGCCCCTAAAACTCCAGAGAGCCTGAAACCTCTGTGAAGCTTTGGCAAACTTCTCAGGAAATAACATAAGAAGCTGTTTTCTGGTTCATCTCACTATTTCCATGCTTACACTGATGTAATGGGAAAAGTGACACTTTGCGTATTCCATTAGGACACGTACAGAAGTTTAGTCTTTAATTCTTAGAGAATTTGTTCCCCCAGAGTGGTCTCTGAAAACATCTGAAATCCTTCAGGATTCAGTTTCTGACTCCCACGACAAGAAACCGCAGACAGTAACATCCAGTGACACTGCATGGTCAGACTGCAACCCATGCACAAAAAGCCTGGAACTCACACCGATATTCCTCTTTTGGCACACGCTGTACTGGAGGTTTAAGGAGCTGTAGGCACAATAACATGATTTAAAGTCAAAGGGAATTATATCTTTAACTTTCATGTCCCTCTCATGCTATGTATCACTCAAGCACAAGAAGAGCTATGAGATGAACTCTGGAACTTTACATGGCTGCTTCTGGTTTCACCAATCCGTGTGGATAACCAGGATAATGCTGGAGCCTCATGCTTCCATAGCAAGTGGGAGCTTTGTCTTTAGCATCAATCCAACCAAGGAAAATGCAACCTTCTCCACATTTCTCCACTGCCATCCCGATGCAAGATGTTAAGTCCCTGATTATTCCAGTGTACCTGGGTTACCCTATGGAAGTGCCCACTCTCTAATTCTTCAGCATTTTGCTCTTAAGATTAGACAAGTGTGAATGCAGAAATACATCCCTCTGAATTCTAGTTATTGAGGCAAAAATGATGTCCTTCACTGGCAACAGGGCTGCAACCTCTAACTTATCTCTTAAAGAATTCCACATAGCCACATATTCCACAACCAGCGACTATATTAACACTGATTAACTAGTAACAAGCTCTATAATCCATTAGTACATCTAATCCATCTCTGACTATTTATTAAATTTGGTTTCCCAACTTTTTTTGAGGCGCTGAGTAAACTGGGGAAAAAAAATAGACTCCTGAGTGAAAACAGTGCTTTTTGAAAATTGTCCCCTTCACATCAATTTTTACTACGGACCTTTTTGTGACAGAAAGATGGACCTACTTGTATGAAAAGAAGAAACACTGAAATTATCTTAGGAGACATTTTTCAATTGTTAATATTATGGCTGGGTTATCAAAAGAGCTAATCCGTATCTTTAAATTGTTCATCTGGAAATTTCGATTAGGAGGAAAAACCCCAGAAATTTTCATGTTTCATAATGAAGTATCAAAATACCAAACTCTTTTCAATCCAAAACAAGAGCCAAAATTGATGTAAATGCAGATTTTAAATTGCTTCTGGCTGATTAGCTGTCTACAAAGCAGAAGGGGTGGGAGCACCAAAGAGTTTGCAATGGAAACACCAAGAAGCTTTTACTGTAGTCACACTAACAAGAGCTGCTATCATGAAGTAATAACATTATCCAGAAATCTTTGTTCATTACCTCATTCCCAATGCCATCTCATTTCACTTGAGTTACTTGGGTCTGATGATGGGGTTAACGAGCGAGGAGGTGTTTGAGTGGGTGTGAATTAGGGGCGCTGCTAAAATGGAAGCTATTTTAACAGTTCTGTGTTTAATATAGTCTGGAGCTCAGAAATTTTTTTTTCAGGTAAAATACTCACACATTCCAAAGCTAAGAGTGACTTTGGCAAAGCACAGATAATACCTAGGCTTACTCATATTACATGGAGTATTACAGAGGAACTCATGCTTCTATTTCTTTTCTACCTCCGTCATTCTGCCCACAAGTCTAACATAGATGGAATGCTAATGCTTTCATTTCCTGTGTTCAGAGACTTTCCTCAAAACTTGGATATTTTCAGCGACCATGACAGAAAACATCGCTGATAGCTGCTCTCCCCCATCCCTGTACTCCACAAGCCATCCTCACAGCAACCCATTACAATATGTTCTAACATCTGCCTCCTCCGATGATGTACGGCCTATTTGATTGACCCTTTTTGTGCTGCTCCAGGACTGGCTGCTCCCTGCAGTGGGAGGGTGAACAGCACTCATTGCTTCTTCAGCTAGCAACTGGTAAATTTAACTCCATTCCAGACTGGGAATGTCAAGCAGGTATTCTCTTTGCTTTGCAAGGAGAGCAGTAATACCCTCCATACAGTCCCTTCCTTTATCATTATCAGGGATAAGGAATCCAGAACAATCCAGAATAGGGAAGGTCTCTGGGCCCTCCCTTCTATTGTTTATATAGGAAATATTTCTGCCAATTAAATTTTTCCATGACAAATATTAACATTACCCAGTGTTTGTGACTCCAGCGTGGGAAGGATGAATAAGGCAAGGAACAGTTCAGTCCTCCATTACGCAGGGATACTACTTGTTTTTGCCAAAGTCAGCAACTGCAAAATATCTCTCAACTTCTCCAGTTAACACCACGGCACAGGACAGGCCTTTGCTCAAAGTAATCATATTCACCATAATAAAAGCCGCGTCTGAAGTAGCAAAAAAGCACTTGCCAATATCACAGTCATTAAATGCAATCCTTACTCTCACCATCTATATTTCTATCATGTATTTAACAACATTAACATCAGGATCATTGACAACTGTCCAAAGTCATCAGGCATGAAATGGAAAGAATATGGCTATGAAAACATAGGGAAGCAATGCACTGAGACCAGCACAATGGGATATCCCCACTTCCCAAGGATGGCAAACTCTACTGACACAGGGAATTAAAAGTCTGCACTGACCCCTACTCAAAATTCCAACTGCTACAGAAATACAGAGTCACTTGGTCTTGCTGCTCCAGGCCCCACCAGCCATCACAGAAATTTTCTGACTTTATGGTCCACCATTACTTGCTTACTAACTGGAATTGCCTAGGAAAATGAAAAAGGAAATTGAACCACAGGAGAAAACTGACACAAAGTGGGAATAGTCTGAGCTAATCACCCTCATCTCCCTTTATAAAAACTAGAATGGTACTTGCAATACTATGCCAGATGAATTATACATGTTAGGCATCCATGGCTAAAGGTTATTCTCACCCCACCATCCTGAATAAAAAACCAGGAAAAAAGTAGCTAGTCTGTGCTCAGCACATCTATGTCATTTTTTAAAATTTTGTGGCAGCAGCTGAACTTAAAGTGAAACACATGTGTCCTCTCTGAATCTCATGAAGAACACACCTCTCCTTTTTTCTTATTATACAAGTCAGATGGAGAGCGACTTTGTCTTCCTCAAAGTCATCCAACTGGTAAGGCACAGAGCTGCATTTTCAGGACAGAACATGTGGGAAAGGGCATATAACTCCTCCAAAGTTGCTTGCAAATTACTTTGGCTTTGTGTGGAGAACATATATGTTAACATAAAGTAGAGTGTGAACCCAAGGAAAATGAAGACAAACACTGACAGCTGGCCAATCTTGCCCTTCTTTACTGTGTTTGCCTCAAATATAGTATGTTTGTAAGAATGTGTGAAATACTTCTGAAAATAACAGTTATACTCTGTTTAGTTTTAACAAGCAAAGGAACATACAATTTACAATCCTCCTCAGAAGGATCTGATTTACTAAAATTCATGGAGAGACATCAGCAAATTTCCAGGAGGAGTTAAAAACCTAACGTAGTCAATATCCTGTGAATTTTGGAACTTGTGTATTTCATTCTCGCATGTCCAAGGTTACAGAGATTTTATTTAATAATTTGTTTTTAATTTTTATCTTCAACTTAATGTTTCCCAAAGAATCAGACCAATGCTTATACCATACACAGTATCTTTCTTCCAACAGTGGGGTGTTATCACATTCCAGAAGGACACTGAACAACAATTTTTGTTTTTCCATCAAGACAGGCTGTGGAAGAGGGATCTTTGCCTCCTGCATCCCAGCAGCGACTGGCAGTCTGTCTCTCTCATCCTCCTCTTAGAGAATTTTGAGAAGGAGATTCACGCCACTAGGATACAATGGACATATGCTGCAGGGCTCATCCCCAATTAAAGAAGATCAATTATGGTAAGTTAGATCTTTGTCCTTCAAAAACACTTATATTATGCAACTCCAAGCCCTTTCCTTAATATTTAATATACTACAAGTATAGGAAGGGTCCACTGGAGCTTTCAATTGCAGAAACTTTGACTGAAAGACAACAGTCATCCTGAAGGGCCTTTTTCTTTCATTTACTGTGTGAGGGGATTATACTGATTTTAATAAGCTTAGGATAATCAAAGTCCTAGAGGATGCACATCACAGATTTTCTCATGAGATTGAAAATATCTTACCTTTCAGTATTGTTTATAATTAGTGTCAAATTGCTCCCTTAGAATCATTGTTCTTACAGATGACACCTATCAGTGTCATCACTGACAGCTTTTTTAGACTTTTGACCCTCCTTGAAACTAAGGCATTGTATGAACTGTAAATTGTTTTGACTAACAAGACTGGTAGCAAGTAGGATATGTTCAGGGACAGTATAATGTGTCCTAGAAGGACTACCTGGCAGTTGCAGACATGGGGAGACTCCCTTCTTTCAGACTTCCCCAGTCAACTGTAACCTCTTTAAGCTGAGTTGCCACTTCTGAAGTAGCTGAAACAAGCAGCCCCACAGATGTTATCTGGTCTCACTGGCCTAGGAAACTGGCCTAGGAAATCTAAGAAGTTGTCGGCAGTATTATCTTTCCTCGCTCTCCCCACTGCTTGTCTTCCATATTCTGATGGCTGTTATGAGATCAGCTGTCATTCTTTGCACCAGGGAAAGATAGATGGGACACACCAACCCCAACCTAACTGACCTTTGGATGTGACAAGATTTTTAGGTCAGTCCTGCTAAATGGAAGCCTTGGTGTATCAAGGCTCGCCTCAGGGTGAAATTTCCAGTGAATTTATTATCTCCCAATGCCCTTTGGACTGCTTCCTACCATCAAACACCATGGCAGCATTCAGAACAGGAAGAAATACATTAACTGGAATCTGATCGTTTTAAAAGGTTACAGCTGCCCAAATATAATTTAATTTCATACTTGCCCTTTGAGGGTTTGGTGTATATTTTCATTTTATGACTGCAAATGATAAAGCTCTTAAGATTCCAGGCAATAAAAAGGAAAAGGGGGGGAGAAAGTATTTTAAGGGTTAGAGTCTATTCAGTTCATAGTCAATGAGAAAAGTGACAAATCAGCTTTTTAAAAAAAATCTTAACATTTCCTCTGTTTTTAGTAGTAATTTCTTTCCACACTTGATGGGGAACAATACCTTTTAGTGAAATCAAACCTGTAATGCCACCCAGTGTGATATGAAAGAAATATTTGCTGTGCAAGCATCTACCTATCCTACATCCCTTAAGGACTTGCTTCAGAGGAGCAATTAATGGAAAGTGAAATAAAGTAATATGAATGATCTGTTGCAAGAAAATAAAAGAAATCAGACTTTAGAAATGCTTAAATCTAACCAGAATACTTTGAGTTTTAACTGTGTAGGCCATGGTTCCTTCTAGAATCCCTTCTAATTTCTTCAGGTTATGTAGATAGGTCCATCTCCCCACACCCACACAGCAGGGTAAGAATCAGGGTCCTCAACACTGTTTTTGGGACAGCAGTCAGTTTGGTTGGAGTCCCACACCTGTGTGATAACAAAATTCTAAAGAACAAGTATGCAGGATATGACATCCTAGTACACAACATGAAATACTGGGAAATGATGCTCACTCTCTCTTTTTCCCCACTTGAAGTGGAAGCAAGCACTGAAACACAAGCTACCACAGAAATGTGAGTTTGGCCAGCTTGGACTAGATGTAGGAAATGTTAAGCACTTGTGTCTTTCACTGTATCCAATGAAAACTGCGTTACCAAATGAACACCACCTTACCATCAAAAGGTCTGATAGAATTTTGACGACTGTTTCCTTTCCAAACAACAAAACATGAAAAAAATAAAACAGCTGTGGAAAGAAGGAATGATTAAGTGCCAGTGTTGCATATCCCATTTTCAAAGCCACCGTAAGAAATTAATTATTGCTGGGCTCCCAAATCCCTTCAGGGCTCTTTAAAAATCTTTCCCAAACACAGATTGATACACACTGTCTGAATTGCTCTCACCATCACTACATCAGATCAGTGTACAGCAAGAGGCAAAGCTGCCATGATAATGGGATAAGTAGGGATGGTAGCCCTGAAAGGAACTGTATTCCGAGGCAGCTATTGGCATAGCAGGAGAGTGAGTTAAATTAAATGACTGAGCAAGGGAATTTTGCCTCTCTGCCCTGCTCAGGTGAGACCCCACCTGCAGTGCTGGCTCCGGCCCTGAGGTCCCAGCACAGGAAGGACATGAACCTGATGGAGTGAGTCCAGAGGATGACACAAAGTTCACTGTGGGAATGAAGCATCTCTCCTACAAGGAAAGGCTGAGAGAATTGGGATTGTTCAGCCTGGAAAAGAAAAGGCTTTGAGGTGACCTAAATGTGGACTTCCAGTACCTGAAGGAAGCCTACAGGAAAGATGGAGGAGCATGTAGTTACATGACAAGGAGAGAATGGCTTCAAACTGACAAAGAGTAGGTGGAGATTAAATATTAGGAATAAATTTTTCAGTGTTGAGGCCCTGGCACAGATTGCCCAGGGAAGCTGTGGCTGCCCCATCCCTGAAAGTGCTCTCAGCCAGGTTCGATGGGGCTCTGAGCAACCTGGGCTAGTGGAAGGTGCCCCTGCCCATGGCAGGGGGGTTGGAAATAGGTGACGTCTGAAGTCTCTCCCAACACAGGCCATTCTGTGATTCTTATCTATTGCTTACCCTCAACACCAATAAGCCCTAATTTGTAAAAAAAAAATTGGAATATTGAACAAATACTAATGCAGAACTACTGTGGAGAAAGCAAGAGATTTTTAAGGACAGTTTAAACTGCTATAAAACATAGCACACCTATCAGTGTTTCTAATGTGAATTTTGTAATTTTCAGAAGTTCAGAGTTTAATGGTGAAATCTACGTGAGACATAAACTAGGACTTCAGCCATGTTCTTGTGCCAAATTCAGCTAGATCCATTTGGTTCCCTTAACGAAAAAAATATGCTGCTGTATTCTATGGTAATGGCCTAAAACACTTTAATAACACTATCACAAGCTGTACTGTTTTGGTGTATTAACAGAGAACACACTGTTATAATTTATAAAGACTATTTTGAGCCATGGAAGGGGAAAGAAAGAGAAAAGGATTTGTTGCCAGGTGCAATTTTCACATTCCAGCATGGAGAGAGGAGTGACCTGCAGAGTTGACACTTCACCTTCAGAAGGGCAGAAGCCACTGGTGTTGCTGCCCAGGTGTGCAGAGGGACAGGCATCCTTCCCCAGCCCTGCATCCACAGGGAGACAGACAGGAATGAAGCTTTTTGGGACTCCCGAGCATATCAGGAAGGGGCATGGGTACCACCCCTCATGGCACCCTATGTCTCTGAGGGATTAAGCTCATCCCCTTGAGCACAAACTGGCAGCTCCAGGCCCCTTTGGAAAAAAGAGATACTGCACCTACAGGAAGGAGCTGGAAAAAACCACTCCACAGCAGTCCCCAAAGACAATTTGAGTACCTCAATATGCCACAAACAGATTGCCCCTGTCACTGGCTGCTGGTGCAGGATGTGGCACAGCTGTGGTTGGTTCCTAAAGCAAAGTACAGCTTGCAATACAGTGAGAAGCCTCTGCTGCAATGCAGATTTTAAATAGAGAGAGAAATCACTCTAAACAGCAAGACACAGAGGTGCAGATTTAGGTAGAAAACGCTTTTGAAAATCTCACTTTCTACTACCATGACAGCATTTGATACTTTCTTACTGCTTTCCTGTTGTACTGATAATCATAGGATACTTATTTATAAGCTTCCCTCAGCTTAAAACACACACTTTTTAAAAACCATTTTTCTTTCTTGCATACATGCCTTTTCTTTTGCTTTTTTTTGTATGTTTGCCCATTAAGGGAAGACAACTCACACAGTAGCTTTCTGACAGCCCTGTTTTCTGTAATTCCAGAGTCTGTCATCCTCCAAGACAGATGATTTAACAATTTGCAGCATATTTCCAGTCAGGTAACTCATCTGTGATGTGACCAGTCTCTATGGCTAAGGGTTAAGAAATGTAAATCCAGCAGCCTGCACTACTTTTTTCCTTAGTTATCCAGTGAATGAAACAGAAACAGACCACTGCTAAAAATGGCAGGGAGTTATGCAAAGTGAAAGGTTTTAGTATTAGGTATTAGACTCCAACGAGCAGAGCTCATGCAGATAGCAAAATTTTAAAGCTAGTCTTGAGGACTACTAGGAGCTACAGGTACTGTTACCTCCAAATTTTCTTGTTCAGATTGATCTTACAAAATTCACTAGAGCTGAAAGCATTAAGAACCTCTGAAAAGAGAAAAAGGACTTGAGGAAACTGAGCCTACATATTGGGGAAGAAATTGCACTCTGACTTAACTTCAGGAACAAGGTTATGCTATTCAGGCACAACAGAATAATTAAGTTTAACACTGTGAAAGCTACATCTCCAGATACTAAGGTATCTTTCTTCTATTGAGAAAAGTTCAATTGATGACTTTGGAAAGAAAAACAGAACAAGCATCCTGACCTCAGTGGTTTGTTGTCTAACGCTTTGATCTACAGTCTACAGTAATTAGGTATTTCATAGTTTCAAACTGTGCCTAATATTAGCCCCCATTCATAAAAGGGTGATCAAATATCCTGGCTGGTAACTGTCAAGCCTGGCAAGGAATCAGACTTAATAAAAGAGAGGGTAAGAGTTCAGAAACTTCTAAAGGCTTGCACTGATCTTGCCATATGCAATTTATATCACAGGCCAAATGACGTGCTCCTCACGCACACATTTACTATTCTGCTTGTTTATTTCTATTCCATTCTGCCTTGTCAATTCAAAATGACCTAAACTTTGGACAAAAAAGAATGGTCATAACATAGACTGTAGTAAAAAACAAAACATAAACTGAAATTCTTATACATTCATATATTATACCAATCTGCATCTAAAAACAAACCATGTCATCTGATCTAAGTACAACAGAGAGCAAGACTTCAAGAGAGAATTTCAGGTGCTATGTTTTAGGATGAATAAAATGTAGTAATTTGATTAGTGTACCTAAAGAAATAAGTATGTAGTAAGTACTTAGTTTGTGTAGGTTTGTCAGGGTTTCTCCCTGTTGTTATTTGTAGCATTGTTCCACAAGTACTGGAGCATGTGCACGTTGATCTGCAGTTTTCCTGTGTGTTGTCTGTCGTGATGCTCTGCTGGGGGACTGTAAATACACACTACTGGCAGAGTTCAGCATGAAGACAATGAACTCCAGAAATATTTGGAAAAATTTCCTAGTCTGACTGCAGCTTTCATGTTTTACAGAAGGCCCATGACCCCCCCAGTTTGTGGTTTCAGAGTGAGTTCCCCCACAGCCAGCCAAGCTCCACTCAGTGTGGTTTCCCCTCCTCTCCCCCCGCTGGACAGTTTGCTCAGGATTATACAATCTTATTTGCACGATTATATAATCTTCTTTTCAGCAACATGTCTCTGAAAAGAGCAAACAACATAATAGGAAAACCAGTAGCGTAAGCCAACTCTTTCAAAACCCAGTGTCTGGAATGTGCAAAGGACACAAAGTAGGTGGGGAAAAAAAGTTTTTTTGGTTCTGTTACCAGATTTTTCATACAGACCTTTCCCAGGAGCATTAATTCCCAATGAATGTAAGCCATGAAACAATGTGAAACATAAACATCTCATAGGTCTGCACTGTTGCCAGTACAGGGAGTGAAGCATCTCAAGGTATGTACAGGGGTTGTTATTTACTTCTTCAACAGAAGTTACTTTGGGGCAGTGTAAGAATTCTCAGATGGTTTTTCCCCACTTTGGCTTAAAACACAGGCAGGCAGGTGCTGCCACTGCTATTTTGACACTGGTTTTGTCTTGTAGCTGGTTGAACTCACAGCTTCAACAACACAATTTCAGTGATCTGAAGCCTTGGTTCTATCACACAGAAGTATAAAAAAAGTCCTAGCTGATACAGATGCCTCCACTCCTTGTCTCTTCTTTCAAACACTTCAGACTTTGTCTTAGGACATTGTGTAAGTGAAGACTGTCATATTCCAATCTGCGAACAGGCTCTTCTGCTGGCTGCTAAAACTACTTATGATGTCAGGTACTTCAGCAATATTCATCTAAAATTAATGCCTTATAAATAATCAAGGAGTAATCTGCTTCCGTCTGTCAGGCTAACCCCAAAAATGAAGAAGTGTAACATTTTTTCAAGAGAAAAGAAATTAGGGATGACCTGACCTCACAAGCATGCCTGCCAGACAGTTACACACTTTTCCCTGCATGACCTATTTTTCCCTGCTCACACCACCGAGATGTTTCAAACAAATGGCTAGTAATTCAGCCTGCTTGAAACACAGAGGGTTGCCACCCAAACAAGACAGTTGGGCATCTTAATGGCTTTGTCAGGTTTCCAAAAGTTTTTAGTGACTTGTTATCTCTTCTCAAGCTGAAATAGAGCTCTATTTAACTAGTCCATGAAGGACAATGTTAAATGTTTCACTTTTCCAGAAATAAGAATACCGGGTATGGATCACAGCCTAACATTTTGTTGCATATTACAGTGTATGAATGGCCTGCATGAAAAGCATACTGACTACATACATGGCGTTTTAGTTAAAACACAAAGTAACATAGGGAATAACTTACAGCTAAAAAAAAAAGTCTATAGCTTAAGTTAAGTGTTCCTGTAGCGTAAGTTCCAATGTTGCAATACTTCCAACCTGCTTTTGAAAGCTGCTCAAAACTACTCCCTAATGAATTCCCATGAGATTCAGAGAACATCTGCTTCTATTACTAGAATCAGATTCTGTACCAGTTATCAAGATCCCCATCAGCTGTAGCATGAACCACTGAACACCTGTGGGTTTTCATTTTTTCCATTTGAGAACTCCACAACTTTCTTAGCAGAGACAAAGACCAATGTGTCATGATAGAACAGTCTACCTAAAACAGGTTAACTTTTCTGACGCACCTTTTATATCCGTTAAAAAGATTAATGTTCCCCTAGCAGAAAATCACTGAATTATATTATGATCAGATATACATGATCACTACAAGAAAAAGGCACAGAAATGGTCATCTTGTGCTAATTCAGAAGAAGAGAAGAGAAATCTTGTGGCAAAGAAGGACAAAGCAAAATGGAAACAACACAAGTGATGAGGTGAAAGAAAAATAGAATAAATGTGTGCAGACGGAAGACGAGGCAAAGGACTTGCTATCATCGTGCTGGGGCTTGTATGTAAAGAGACAACACTATGAAGCTGAAAGCTGGCAAATAGGAAATAACACTGAAAAAATGTGCTATTTCCATTGCCCAAATGTCAAATGTGTTCTAGGAACCCAGGGAGTGGGGGGAGAAAGAGTAACAGCTGCATAAGCATCTCGTAACAGGTTCTTCTTAAAAGGGATTTCTTGAAAACTGCTGGGCTCTGACTCTGGCCCATGTGAGCTCAGGAAAGTCAGAGAGAATATTGGCTGCACTTTTTCCAGGCAATATGCATATGTTCCTTAGTATGCAGAATGTCTCTGTATGTAATTGAATTGTTGTTTTTGCCTCTATTAATACATATGCAAATGAGTCACTTCTGCAGCTGTGCTGTATTAATCATATGTGTGCTTCTGTCTGTCTGCCCTTCAGGCTCAGGGTCGGAGGGAGGGGGAAGAGGGAATTCAGTCTCTTTAACCTACAAGAAAACTCACTCATGGAGACAGAGGTCTGCTAGCAAACAGCAGGCCTGAGTAACAACTGGAAGGCAGACAGGCTGGTCATTTTTCAGTCTTTTTTCATTTTTCATAGATACGGATGGAATCTAAAAGTTACGCAGAAAGGACTGTTAATCTAGATAAAATGAATATGCTACCACTGCTTATTCTTTCCCCTGGAGAGGGGAGGGAGTTTTAACTTGACAACCCACAGAGTAGCCATGATATTGTTTTACCATGTGTATTTACTGTCTGTAAATGTCCACTGTGCATGTGCTCAGATATTCACAGTGCTCAATAAAACACAAAGCATTTCTATGTAGTCTGCTGTAATCACTGTCTTTCCTAAATTGATTGGATTCTGATAAAATGATGCGATCAAGTTTTTCATTCAATTCTATTTTAATAGAAGATATTGAATTTACCCATAAAATTGTGTAAGATTCTATCAAAGGCACAAAAGGGCTATTTAAATGCCAACTACAAAGCACATTTACCCACCATGAACAAGATTTATTTGAGCTGTGTTCTGTGGTTCATGCTTTTACACAATCTACCACAATCTCTAGTTCTCAGCAGGTATCCAGAAAGTGAGGACCAGTTGCATCTTAGTGTTGCAAGGCTTGCTTTTGAGTTAACTTTTGAGCTTTTGAGAGGAACTTTTTCCATTTAAAAATGTAGGGATTTTTCAAAGATGCTCTTGGCAATCAACAGCCTCTCACCCCACACCTTACTTCTATAGTTTAATGAGTATCTTAAAATCATCACTAGGATTTCATAAAAAAAAAAAAAGAAACCTTGGAAAGATTAAATTTTTCAGACAATTTACCCCACAACAAACAACATAGAGATCTTCACTCTGGTTAGATGGTTGTAGCTTCTTTTACATGAAGAGTTCTGGGCCCCGCATTTTTCTAGTTGAAGGACCTTGGTCTTCACTGATCTGTTTTGAAATGGCCATCTTGGCTACCCATTTGCAGTACAGGTGGCAAATATCTAGTGGTCAACACATTCATCTAATGGTCAACACATTCACTTACAAAGCCAGAAGGAAGTAGTGGACAGAAGTAGGGAATATGGAATCTGCACAATGCAACAATTTAAAAAATATTTAGAAGTGCATCCAACAAAAAACATTGCTTTATTACTCCTCTTATTATTGTCATTTGTGATGGCCATCAGAAACAGCACAACCATACACTGAGCTAACGGCAGAGGGACAACTGCCATTTTTGGTTATGCTAATGAGAAATGTCACTTTTCATGTACTTAGTTGCTTTTTTCCCCAGATGTGTGTGCTCACAGTGAAAAACTAATTCTACTTTTTTTTATGCTTAAGTGGATTTCATGAGTATTATAATATTGTAATTAAACTGTGCACTAATGATTCATTCCCTACAAACAAAGTCAGAGTGCAATTAATGAGAACAGGTAGAGTGAAAAAACCAACAAGGAAAGGATACTGACTCTTGCTGTTAAAAAGCCAGCTTAGATGGTATTTAAAGGAAGACACTGCCCAGCAAAAAGAAGGAATAACCTTGCAGCACTAAGAAACAGTTTACTTTCTTGTAAGCAAAGAACTGGTTATAGTAATATCCCAAAGTGGTCATGAATGCAGACTGCAGAGTAAATGAATAATGGATAAAGTATTGCCATCTCTTGGCTACATTCCGTAGGGACTATAACGGGGCACCAGACTTTCCTTCATCAGAAATAATTCATGTCTTTGCAGCTCTGGCAACTTGACTCCCCAAAACAAGGAAAGAATGAAGTTTTCAATATTCTGATGCATCACTACAGTGTTTGTACAGCTTTTTCAGAGTCTTCCTTCACAGATTTGAGGTGTTGTAACACTTAATCTGGCAAAACTGGTTATATCTACAGATTACAGCAAGAAATTAGGAAGAGATATGCAAAAAACCCCAATTATTACATGTGCTTGACAATTAATGCATGACAATATGGTAACATCTCTTTAAGAGCAAGGGGAAGTTCTGTCCTCAGCAACATTTCAAATGAAACTTAAGGACATACTTCAGAGAAACAGCGTGAACTGACAAGTGGAGATATATAGCTCAACCCTGTAACGGTGCAGAAGCCAAAAGGAAGCTGGTATGTAAGAAAAAAAAAAAAGGTATTTGACTGAGAAGGCTTTACTTTTACTTCGTGCTTTACTTTTGTTTCTTAGGCAACAGATGTTTTATGGAACACTTGTATGACCATTGGAACACTCTGCCTCCTGATCAGTCACGTTAAAGTGCTCTATCCCTTCCATTTCCTTCATGTAAAACAAACACGGAGACTACAGATGGTTATGGATCCTTAAGATACCTAGAAGCAAGGTTTTCCAAAGGAAAATTGGTACTGAGTCAGACACCTAAATAACAGCAAGATGAAGAACTTTGCAAGGCCCTCAAACTCCAAATAGGCTTAATTCTTCTCAAAATTCAATCTCTTACATCAGTGCCTGCTTGTGGCCCAAGTATTTCCAAAACTGTTGTCCAGTTTTTAAAATTCCATTTAAATTCAGTCCTTGGTATGCATCTTACCGCACAACTAAGAGAATAGTTCTGTAGTAAGAAAAAATTAATTGACCCAAGTACTTCGTATAGGAAGTGGAATAAAAAACTGGCCAGACTGTTTAAGGTCTAAATATGCTCATCATCTTTATACAAACAGTCAGAGAATCCAGGACTCTTCTAATGACTGGTGTTCAGAACTGAGACCCAGCTAAAATGCTTTCACACTTAAGACACTGATGGGAGGTTCTCTTGATTCATACAGTGACAGATTTGGACATGATGTTACACACAATCACCAATAATTATGAAGTCCTGTTTCATGCTAAGATGAAGAGGGAAGAAAGTTTGAATGCTGGCACTCCAAACTTTTTTGGGATGCTTTTTTTCCAAGAGCAGATGTTTGCAGGAAGTCTGTATTACATCAGACTGCTATACTGTTTTGACAGGACACAAAATGTCCATACAGTAAGACTACATAGGCAGCTGTCATTATTCATCCAGCATTATCTTTCAATGGAGTTATGGGTATATACAGCATTTGTGTAACTGCCAATTAATCAGTTATTGTCACTATCTGGTTATCAAACAAGCAATCTGGGAAATCTGAACCATTCCGACTCCCAATGATGTGGATTCCTCTCAGTTTTCACACCGTGTGATCAATTGCTTTGTTTCCTAATGCTTAGAAACTGCGCATGAAATATTTTTTATCAGAAAATAAACTTTCAGATACAGTTTTATAAAGAATTTTCTCAGACTTATGAAAACATCTATTTTATACTTAGCTATGCCCAAGATGACTGGTACCAGAATAAACCCTTCAGTTTAGTTTGTGCAATACTTGTTACACCATATCTATGTTTACAGCTTTGAATGTTGATCTTCAAGATGGAAATTCCCTCATCTGCTGAACCATACAGGAAAATATCATGTTCATATAAGGTTTACAATAGTACTTTTGAGCCATTAGCCTTATTCAGTAAAACACAGTGACAATTTATGTTCACGTTTTTTCTCATTTATTTGAAACATAATCACCATCCTGTGCACCACTCTTGAAGAACAAGACCAGATGATGTTTATGAGGGGAAAAAATTTATGTAAGAAACTCATGTGCTTACCCAGAGGGATTTTACCGCAGTAAAGTTCAGGACTGAGTTTTCTCATTAACAGAGGAAAGTTAAACCACTTTTTTTCTCCAAATGGCATTTTTGTCATTAAATGTGTGAATGAGTGAATACACAGGGCTGATAGACAGCACTTTATCAGAGGACAGGTTCAAGCTTGCACTGTTAGTTCCAGCTTTTCCAACACGGCCCCATCCATCTACTCCCTTTGCAACATCTAACAATTTTAAGTTTTAGCTTCCATTCGTTGAGTCATTAGTCTCTCTGTGGATACTAGAAATCAAGGCAATCCCGCACAGCTAGTTGTGGCAGATATCAGATGACAGAATCTGTACACCCCAGTGCGGACTCAAAGACAGGGAGAGAAACAGGGGGCTTCGGATTACAAAGCTGTCACTGCAAACCAACAGGGGATTTCAAAATGAGAGATTACATTTTCACTGACAAAGGGTTTCCTTGCCACAGAAAAACAATCAGGTGCTAGTTCTTCTTCCATAAATACAGTGCGCATTTCTTTCACAAAAACAAAATTTCAATTTTGACAACCAGGGATAAAAAAAGTACTTCCTCTTGACCTCATAGTACACTACAAACACCATGACCTGACCTAAAATTCTCTAATGGAATAACAAAGATGTGTTTATTGTTACACAAACAAACAAGAAAAATTCCTTGGCTTTGTCTTCACTGAGATAATGTTGTGTATCAAATTTTGCTGGGAGCAACAAACTGAGCATTGTGTCAGGTCCTTTGATCTCCCCTGCTTTAAGTACACAAAGTCTGAAAGATGAGTGATAGGGAGGATAGAGAAAGAAGAAAAGAAGGAACATTCCACTTTTCTGACCTTTTACTGTCTGCTGACCAGGCGACAGAGGGTGTGTAGGGAACACAAGCATTATAGGTAATGAAGGGGAATGTCTGAAGTAAGAAGTGTTTCTCCTTGAAAGAGACTCCGAAGCCATCTAAAGGTGAGTTTGGACCAAAACCATCATGAATCTTTCTTTATGACTCAACAAAGTCATCACTGAGCTAAACTGGATTTGAACAGAGTTTGGAAGGCACAGTCTCTCTAGTCTAGCAACTAAGTTCAGCTCCATTCATGTTAGCATAGATGAGCAACCATTCTGAGTCCTGTATGATAAAACCTTTCCAGAAGGAAATCTAGCCTGACTCTTCCAAATGGCACTAGAAGTTATGAGGCATGTCCAACTTCTATCAGATAGATTGCACTGATAGCTAAAAATCACTGTTAAGATGTGAAACAAAATCAGCTTCAATTAATTTCTAGCATATACATGGCCTTAGACATCAGATCTAAAAAATATAAGAGAGTCTACTGAGTTAGTAATTTGAGCCTCTCCCACTGACTGGCTGCCAAACTCTCCCTCTAATTCCAGACATGTAGCAAAACAACACAGGTGAATTTGGTCAATATTTTCATTTTAATGTTCTCCTTTGCACAGAAACAAGAGGCCTTTGAGGTTCTCAAATTTTCCATAACCTAAAGTCATCCTAAGATATTTATGACTGCAGTCACTTTTGCACAAAGCCCACCTTTTAACAAGAAAACTGTCATTGTGATAAAGCCTATTTTAACCAGGATACTTCAGCCCACAGCATGCATAGATACAGCCCAAAGCTGGTCCTGAAATGAAAGTACACCATCCTACCATCTTACCAGAGCACTGATGCATTATTTTAGGACTAGCTTGAATGACTGCAAAAATAAGAATTAGAATCAGATCGTTGTTTTCTCATTGCTAGCTAGCTCCATGTTTGTTTTTCCTTTTTCCCTCCCTCTTTCTTCCATATGTCTGTTCGTGTGTTTGACTATTATAAGCACTTTATCAATACTGACGTTACGCCTCAAAATTCATTTCAGAGGGATGACTTTTATGGCTCCCATGATTCTTAAGCCGCCTACAGTATTTGTAACTCAGAGAATCAGAAACTAACACTCAGACAATGTTGCTTTTCATACAAAGGCACAATAGGAATGAATGTATTAACCTCTGTGGTGCATGGAATGTGTCAGCTTACACACTGGCAGCTATTTCTGTGAAACTCAGCTAACTTCCGCTGGCTGTGTTAAAATAAAAAAAATTAAAAAAAAAAAAAAAAAAAAAAAAAAAAAAAAAAAAATCTTCCCCAGAACTATATCCCACGCTCTAGTATGCTGGCCAAACAACTGAAATATCTGATGTCTACTTCATACTGATGTGGGCCAAACTGAGCTGGAGAATGCATTTCACACATCCCAGTTATAAATGCCGAGCCTTTCCAAGCAGGTATAAAGCTCTGCTGTTCCATGTGACTTGGCAAATAAAAATGAGCAGAGAGATGCATTTGCAATGGAGAGCTTGGGGTTTTTTATGTTTCTAGAAAAGAGTGGCAATCCAGACTTTGCAGAATTAGAGATGATTTGGATCTTGATTTCCTCTCAGTCCCAAATATTACTTGGCTTCATCCTACCAGCCAAGAATACACGGCAGGTAGCAAAATTCACACTGTGGCAATGGACATCACATTTGCTTAATTCCACTGACTTGACAAGGGTTTTGTAGCTGTTCAGGAATATCCAAAGACTTGCTATCATTAAGACCCATGGACACTAATGCCTCCAAAATTCAGAATACTGACAGTCTGAATCAGATACATCTGGCCATGAGGTCAACTCTTTAATGTAGCTGAAAAAAACTCAAACCCTTTTGTATCTTTCCACCTGTTTTCTAATTGTCTATGTTAAATTAGAATAATCACTAATTATCTGCAATACAGCAGTGCCTAAAATGCTCTGGGTACCATAAAACACAGTAGGAGGGGCCAGTTATTGCTCTGAAGAGCTTATGGCCTAAAAGGACATAATCATGTTAACCACTTTTAAGCAGTTTAAAAGTGCTTGTCAGGACAGAGCTTTTCTGCCTGACAATCTATTTCCTTTCAGTATTTTACAGCCTGCATGAGAACGATCTAATGGAAAAGTGTCCCGGTTTCAGCTGGGACAGCACTGGCTTTCTTCTTAGTAGCTGGTACAGTGCTGTGTTTTGGATTTAGGATGAGAATAATATTTGATAACACACTGATGTTTTGGCTGTTGCTAAGTAGTCCTTACTTTAAATCAAAGATTTCTCAAGTTTGTCATGCTCTGTCTGTGAGAAGCTGCACAAAACACTGGAAGGCAGCAAGGCTGGGACAGCTGACCTGAACTGGACAAAGGAATATTCCATTCCAGAGAACATCATGTTCATTTTATAAACTGGGGACAGTTGTTCAGGAGGGGTCAACCACTGCTTGGGAACAGGCCGGGCATGGTCAGAAGGTGGAGAGCAATTGTTTTCTTGGGTTTTATTCTTCTCTCTTTTTCATTACAATTGTGGCTATTACTATTATTGTATTTTACTTTGTATCAATTATGAAACTGTTCTTATCTCAACCCATGGGTTTTACCTTGCATTTCCCGATTCTCTTTGCCATCCCACTTTTGGCAAGTTAGCGAGTGGCTGTGTAGTACCGAGTTTGTCTAGGGTTAAACCATGTCAATAAGAAAAGCAAACGTACTGCTATGAGGAAATTCAAAGTACAAACCTAGTAGTAGTTAACAACTGAGTAGTAGTAGACAACTGAGACACAAAAATGTAACAAAAACTTCCAGCAAGATAAAAGGAAAATGTGTTATCATTTGATGACTCTTTTGTTTCAGATGCAAATTTTATGTGAAGAGAACAGCCCCAAAACCCCTGTTAATTGCATTGTGTTCCAAAGGAAGAGAAAACTGGTTTTCATATTTACTTAACCTTTGCCTCCTCTGCATTGTGCTGGGACTTACCTGCAGTTGGAGTGGGCCTAAGCCCGGTGTTGCTGCGGCAGCTGCTGCCATGGTAGTTGGGATCAGCTGAACGGGGTAGGGGTCACCTAAGTAAGAGAATAATAGAGGCGTCAGCACCTTTTATCTACTCTCCACCTGCAAATTAAAGTCCTGCATTCACTCTTTCCAAAAGCCTTCTTTTGTGTGCCTTGTTGAGGCCTAATGAAAAGCTCTATTGTGCAGCCTTTTACTAACACTCTTTTCACAATTCTGGCTGAGAGAGGAATGTGAATAAAAGGCACAAGCAATTAAGGCGGAAACCTCATCCTTTTTCATGATGTATTTAGGGAAATGGAAAAAAAAAGTGCACATTGATCAGAAGGCTGCACTTCAAAAAAAGAAAAGAAAGAAGATGGGGGTGGAGGAGAAGAAAAGGAAAACAGTACAACCTTGATAACATCACAGCATTAGAAGGGAACAAATTTACCAGCTTGTCCAAAATATGAAGTTAACTAAACTCCACTCACTGTTAGTAAACTGAGCCTCACAGAGTAGAAATGGTACTCAATTGACTACTCTGTTTTCTTTGAGGTAAAAAAAAAAAAAAATCTCTCTTTAGTGGCAGGGTTTGATCCTACAACAGGAAAAAAGCACGTGAAGCTAAGGAAATCATATACAAGCCTTTGAAACCCCTGCACCAACTCCACGACTCGAGATTCAATTTTGCTTCTGAGGGAAAACTACTTCAGTTTTAGTAAGAACTGCATTATGCTTAATGAGGTAAGGGGACCCAGTAAAGGTTTTAAGAAAAATTGCAGGCATTTATAAAGGAAAATTACCTGAAATGGCAAAAATTGAGATGGAGACTGGCACGTTTTAATCATACGGATTGCTCACTTCTGGTCCCTTCTAACATATCTGATTTGTTAAAAGAAACTTCATACTACCCCATCCACAAAACTATTAAGAAAACTAGCAAAACGAATAAGAAATGTAACACACATTATATTGTTTATCCAAGTGATAAAATGTTTTAACACTTTCCACCAAAATAAGGCTCATCAGAGCATTTCTGTATGTCCCTCTGTTCTGGTAGCAAGCCTGATTTCTGTTGCACAAAAACAGCCAGTGGGAATAAGATTACAGAAAAAGCAGAACAATCTATCACGAAAATTTACCTAAATATTCCTGTACATTTCACTAAAAAGCTAGATTGAAAGTTTTCCCCTTTATTGTGTTTTTTTTTAATGGACTGGGTGAAAAAATAAAAGAGACAATCGAGGTAATGCAGGGTGCTCTGTACAATTATTAATAATTATTATTGAATTAAAATTTAAAATGTTATCAAGCCTTAGTTACAGGAAACAGAAAACAAAGGGAAAGAAATTTATCTAATTTTTTTTAAATGTTAGAAATAAGCTGTGTTGGTGTACACACATTCAGGAAAGTTGCTAATGTTTATTTTTCCCTTTTCTAATATAACCTTCTTTAGACTTTTCATTCAAGGATTTTGATCTCCTCCTGTTACCAATTAAATACCACAACTTCTAGTAATGGAGGACCAGCAGAAACTGGGCTGGCAAAGTATCTTAACAGATACTTAACTTAAATATCTTAACTGTGCACATTTATATTTAAGAATACCTTACGTAATGCTTTGCTGACTGAAGCCTCACAGTCCTTCAAGGCTGACCAGCCAAGCAATGCAAACTAAAATGTCCACCCAGGCATCCCCATTTCCAAGTGTTTGCACCAGCCCCAGGTCACAACACTTCTATTTATTTATTTGTCAATAGGCAACAGATTTCCTGACTCGCTTGGTTTTCCTTTTCTTCCCCAGAGAATACCACTGTTTTACATTTTCCAATTTTATTTTGCTTTCTGAGGCACCCACCTTCCTTTTCATATCATGGACTGAATCAAAAATTTTTCTGACTTGAAATTTTCTGGAGAGCTATCTTGTGACCTAAGTAGTGGGCCTTAAACATGTGAAGACACAGTGAAAAAGAAACCGTGAGTGTCAGGGTCAGTGGTGTTTAGCAGCTTCCACACCACCAGTAGCCCAAGGGCTGATCTCAGCATCATTCTAAAATTCTCTCTAAAAGAAGACATTCTGATCAAAAAACAGCCATAAAGGAAAACAAAATTTTTAAATTCTCATCTGAAAAAAACCAACACCACCACCACCACAAACAAAAAAAAACCCCACGAAAAAACAAACAAACAAAAAAAACCAAACAAAACCCCCCCCAAAAAATCCAACCAAGAATGAGGGAAAAGCTTCTCACTAGGATGCTGATTTTTACAGCCCATTAAATTTTCTAGTTCTGAATGATTTGTATTAAAACATATATACTAAAAGATCAGCTTCCATGCACTCTCCCACGTTTCTCTCCACAGACATGTATAAACCTCAGTCCAGCATGCTAATTTGTAACTCCCACTATTCCCACCAATAGCCCAGTGGAAGAGCCAAGATTAAAACCCACAGACAACTCTTCAGATACTTCCGACACAGGGAAGGTTTTGGGACCCTATCCATGAGGATGCCAAGCACTCATTTATTGACATAGGACATCATATTGACAGCTGCAGGAGCAACTGCCAGCCCTCAAAATACTAACAAAGATCTCAGGTGTTATCTGATAAATACACATTTTTTGCTGTTACTCTAGAATATAGTACATCTTTCTACTATCCTTAAATTTATTCCCATATCAGAGTGAAGTTATTGACTAAGCAGTTTTAGCTAATTTTGAAATCTGAGAAATGCCTGTCTTAACTATTTCATTACATCTTCAGCAAATATCTTATTTTTAGATTTAAGAAGTAGCTACCTTTTTTTCCCCCAAGCTCTAGGAACATTGCAGGAATGTGAGACAAGACATACAGTTCTTAGAAATAGGTATTTCCGAAGCCATTCTCAAGTCTGTACCACTGAAAACACCAATAAAATCTCAAACAACCATGTTAAATTTTCATTTACAAAATTCATTACTGATCTAATGCATGCAGGCAGGAGCATCTTTCAGCTACCAAAAGAAACATTTAGTGTAGTTGTTTCATGTTCCAAAATATCTCTCTTGTTATGTGTGGACTTTTTGTATAAACAAAGCATCAGAGCGAAGTTTTATTGAGTAGGCCATATGGTAAAATCTGGAGCAGATCAAAGGCTGGGATTTTTATGGCGACAACAAGGTAAAAATTATTTCATTAGCTGATGTATTATTGCCTAAAATATAATTATTTCCCAGCTAGTTGGTGACGTCACTTTGAAGAACAGAATTATTCAAGACTGGCTACATAAAGAGAACACAGAATTTATGCACTGGTGATGCAGCAGCTAAAGAAGGGAAGAGGAAAAGTCAGCCTGGGGGAGCTGATGGGGAATATTAGAGGTGTTGGTGCCCACTGTGGGCAATGCCAGTGGACCAAGGAAAAACACAAGGCTGAATCCTCAACTCTGTGCCAATACTTTATTTCTCCGTCCTTCTTCTGGTCTGTCTTCCACAAACACACCCAGAACCTCTTTCCTGATAATTTATGCACTGCAACTTCTTTCAATTTCAAATCACACCTTCATCCTTGCCCAAAATAATCTTCCAAGATCTTGCTTACCAGAGGATTTTTCATGAAGTACATTCACTTTCAAACCACTCTTTCTATGAACTCTCCTATGATCCTCCACCAAAAACACTTTTCTGCAAAAGTTAAGTTGTGGTACAGAGCCAAGTGAACATCCTGTCCCAACACACACAATAACAGCCCTGTGTTTAGGAACTTGATTTTCAACTGACTGGGTACCAAACTCATGGGTACGAAATGATTCTGTACTTGTGGAAATACAACAATGGCCCTTTAACCATTTATATGTTTTGTGAAGTTTTATCAAAGGAGTTTTTTAAATTAAAAAACATTAAGACTTTTTTTAAAAAAGTGAAAATAAAGCATAAGAGCACCATTCACCAAAACTCTTAAGATGTTTTTTGTATTCCTTTTTCTGTCACTCATCTCATTTATTCTCTTCATGGTGTAATCCCCCCTAGTGTCTTGTCTTCTCTCCTGACAGGCTGCAAGCTCTTCAGAGCAGGCACAATTGTCTTACTTGCTATATAAATCAAGTTACATGCTAATGTTAAATTATAATGTTTTGACAGGATTTTTAAGTTGAACCTGATTATATGAAACAACAGAATACTGACTTTTTTCCTGAAATTTTCTTCTCTTAAAAAAAAAAAAGGATACCAGAAGAGGAGAAGTAGGGCATTTATTTCCCACTGTTTTTTAAAAACTCATTGTTTACCTCCTACCTATCTCTCAGGGACAACAAATGAAAAAAAGGTGGAGGTCATGGAAGAAGAAGAAAAAAAGAAAACAGTGTAAAGAATATGAAGAGTATGAAATAAAACCTAACTCTTAAATGATAATTTCCAAGACCAGTATGCTAAACTAAATTCCATGAAGAATACCAAAATAACCATTTTCTTATAGTAGATTCTGTTGAATGAAAAGGAATTCTACATTCTCTTCCCCCATTTTTGACAAATTCTAGAAAAAGCCACAATAATTTTACACTCAATTTGTCACTTAAGTGTATTTACAATGAATAATCACAGCTGATGGCCAACTGACAGGAAAGACACTGTATCTCCTCTCCCCAGTCACTTATTCTCAACTTCATTTTCCTTTCATTTTCTTGGTGTGATGGTGGACGCGCAGTAAAAGTAATGGGAGACGGTGAAAGACATAAGCAGTGTTCCCTGACTTCTGTCTCTAGAGATTATGGATTTAAATTAATAAGACAAAGAGTATGTAGAAGATACCACCAGTGGCTTCCAGAAAGAAATCCAAAGTGGTTCCCTGATTTTCTCTGAAGATAGTTCTGGGCAGTACTGGCTGAGAGATGAGCCTGTTCTGTGTTTTTAGAGAAACAATTCAGTCTACAGAAGGGATGGGTTTGGAGGGATCTAAAAGCAACCTTCCAATCCCTACAAGGTGATCAACGAGACAGGCCAGGCTCCTTCTGGCAGGGTTTGCTTGGAGGACAAGAGCCAATGGACATAATGTGAATCAAGGGAGGATGAGATTTTCCCCACAAGGACAGCCAGATGTTGAAACAAGCTGTCCAAACAGGGTTATGGACTCTCTGTCATTGGAACTTTGCAGGCCCCAACTGAATAAAGCCCTGAGTAATCTGATCCTATCTCCTTGACGACCCCACTTGAAGAAAGAGGCCTTCAAGCAAGCCTTCTGAGATCCCTTCCAACCAGAATAATCCTATGATTTCAGGATACACATTTTTTAATGTATTTCTATACCTGTTGAGTAAATTACAGTTATTCAAAAACTCCAGCTTCCAAGGAAAGCCAATGTATTTCCACAAAGGTTTGTACACATTCATGAATTTAAAAAATCAGGACTTTATTTTGCTGCCCCACTATGGATAAAAGTGCAGTAATACCAGACATCTTTCATGGCCTAGAAACTGAGCTGAAACTACCAGCCTGTTTTTACAGGACCCTATTATTTTGCTTGTCTGCTTTGTTTTTATCAGAATTACTAGGAGAAGCCACACAGAGATTGGGGGCTATGGAATTCTTTCATTTAGAAACAATCTTTAGTTGTGTTGTTATATTTTGCAGCCTTGTTTCCTTCCGTTGCATTTGCAACCTTACAGAACCGACACATTCTCATGGATGCGGAGAGGGAAAGTTGTTACCAAAAATTCCTCCTTCTTGCTGTTTCTATCCACAATGCTATTACTCTTCTCTTATCCTGCGGGGAACATGAGGGTTTAGTCATATGGTCTCTCTTTTCCAAGACATAAACAGTAGCCCTGGAAGATGACTAGCATCTTTATAAAGAAGCTACAGTATGTGGTCCTCACAACACATGGTTTCTATTTTTGTCATTCTGATAAAAGCATAGCAATGTCAATAGTTTTTTCTTGTGATTTGGTGATTGTCAATGACCTGCATGTCAGCTGACACAGCTGACACAGTTAAATCAGAAATAAGCACTCAAGTCTCTTTAGAAGACAGAAAAATGGACACTGAGCACTAGTAAAATTGTAAGACAATCCACATGATACTCCATTAAACAATGAAACATGTGACTGACTGAAAAACAGAGACACATCAGCAAATTTCCCTGAGGAAGTTTATGGTATTTAACTCCTAAACATTAATTTTATTGTATTATGTGAAGAACCAATTAACTGAGAGCTTCATTTTTATCAGACATCAACATTATTGTTCAGAACATAGATGAACGGTAAATTCAGCATATTCCCATTTTATTAGGCTTGACTTTTTCATCTCTCATATTTTACCAATTTTAAGAGGTAATTAGATATTTCATCAATAACTTTCTGTGTATTATTTTATTTAGAACACTTATAGCAGCAACAAGCTGATATGCAAGACATATACAATGTACCTACTGTATATTCAGATTTTTTTCCCCCTAATTGGATATGGTTGAAATAGTGATTAAAGTGCTTTCAAAAAACCTCGTGTTGATGGCATCTGACTACAAACACAATATAATTTGTTACAACAAATCATCCACAGGGGACAGGAGGAATGGGCAAAGAAAAACAATTCTTGTTTCCAAAATTTGTCATATTACCATAAAAATAACACAGGTATCAGCAAATAAAAGGCTATCTAGAAGCTTTCCTGAGAATTTGTCAATAGCCTGGAAAATGTACTTAGGATAAATCCTATTTCTGGAAATAAAGACTTGGCAACTATTGTTTCCTGAGAAAAGGAAACAAATCCTAAAAATCTCCAAATAATTCAATTTCTTGCACACCTCAGTTTAGAAAACAAGGTGGGTTGTTCTTCATCTTCTACAGAAGAAACTATATGGAATTCAACAGCTTCAATCATCCTGAAAAGCCTCAGGACTGACAGAACACACCACACTGCTTTAGGTGCAATTCAACATTTCCCTTCCCTTTTAACATGACGATCAAATGTTTTAAGAAGTGCTGACGTGCAGTTTCCTAAATTAATCTTACTTAGCATCAGTTATTAGGGAAGACCCATCAAAATTTGGGCTACTCTGTGTATTTGAATGGAAAACTACTGGCAAACAGTGCTGCAAATGCAGAAGCACAGAAACATTCTGACCTGGTCCATTCTAATACTTAGATTTGTTGAAGAAGACCCTGAGAACACTGTTCTCATCCTACCTCCTCCTGCCTTTTTTGTATCCCAGTTCCCAGAAGCAGTACCTTGTGCTTTCCCAAATCTTTATTTCATTCCCTTTTGTATCTCTTATATAGGAGGTACAGCCATGCCTTAATATTCCACGTACAAATCCATACATATATGCATTAATAAAAGGATCACACTACCTATGACTGACAAGCAGCCTGCTCAGAGGCAGAACTATGCAGTTTTTAAAGGGCACAATACAAACTTTTTCTCTTCTATCACTTGCACCATTTTTATGCTTTCAAAGCACTTCTCAAATATTAATTAGCTGTAAATAAATTCTAATTATTTCTAAGAGTGGCCCTAGCAGATCTGTATCATCTGGTGTGAAATCTGACTTCAGTGAAGTCAACAGCAACAGCTCCTCAGACCTCAGCAGAGCTGACATTTCCCTTGCCATTGCTAAAATCCTGGGAGTTGTGTCTATTATCTGGTAAGTACCATGAGTAGAGCCGAACTAGCAACAGCAGGAGTAACAAGTGATAAGGTTATGGAACGAGAACAAAGGAAGGGTTAAATGACCTGAGCCAATCTGTGGAGCTGAAATGTGGGAGAAGCTTTGGGAAATGCAGTAATCGGACTTCGTTTGATTTTGGCATCAGCTGAAATGGAAGGTGCTTGCCTGCTGCTAAAACCAGTTTAATTAGTTGAGATATGGGGGTCAACTCCTAAAATTTGCTCATGCTGCCAGTCACTAACTTAGTTAACAACTCACTTTGAAACATCAGCCCTTCATAAAAAGATTTGCATTATATATCTACCTAAAAATTACATATTATGTGTATAATAAAATACATATAAAAAGGTTCACATGAAAAATCAAAACATTTCAATTTCAAATAGCACACATTGCATGAATAAGTAAGTATAGGGCAAATAAGTAGGTAATCGGTACTTTCCTTGCTAACTGGGGACAATATAGCCCATCACATACTGTCAATTTATTTTTCTCATACGAAAAAATACTTTGGTTGTAAATAATAATATTAAATATTTTATACATGCAATTATATCTAGGTATGGAGGTTAAAAATTAACTGGAACCACAGAATATGAATCTTTTTATCAAATAGAAATGTAATCCTAATAGAAGTTCCTCCCTTCATCTCTGCCAACTTTACCACCACACAATATGCCATAAAGAAAAAAGGGGAAGTGTCAACTTGTGTAAATTGTCCCTTATGTAATGCAAACCATCTGTTTAAAAAAACAAAACAAAATGAAAAACCAAGCCACTCCCAAGCATGATCTGCTATGGAGAAAAAGAAAGAAAAGGAAATGTAGTACATCAAATTGGAAGCCAAAGACCATGACCTGCCATGTAACCATGGAGAAAATATTTACCCCTCTCCTCCCTTTATTTACCCAATTTTAAAAAAGATTTGGAAAAGCATAATTGAATCATTTGCTCTGCTCATAACAGAGACTGATAGTGCTGTATTTTTTTGAGCATTTCATCTCTCTGGAATGTTTTCAATCAGGTTGGAACCAAGCAGAGGAAAACTCTTTGTTTTCAGTAACATATCACACAATGATGCCACCACTGGGTTAGAAGGTTCATGAGTCCTCAGTCACTGGAACCTGGCAAAGGATGGGGGATGAAGTATCAGTACATTTCTGCCCTGTTCTTCTAGTCTACCTTAGGTATCTGCCACGAAAGGAGTCTAAATGGACCACTGCTATTAACTGCTACAATTTATTTTTGCATTATCTTCGGTCTGAATGCTCAGAAAACAAAGTATGTGTAGAGAAAACAGTGATCCTCCTTTCCAGCCCGTCTGGTAAGTCATGAGTCTTTTGGGAAGCACTGCCTGAGGAACCCTGCCACATACATACTCTGAAGCCACTGGGAGACTTACATTTGACCCTCTCTTGGGAGGTACAGGTGAATCAGAAAGCACTGCATAAGTTAATTTGGTTTTATTATTTAAGCTGAATAAAAATAAAACAGCAGTATAACTATTCATCATTTCTTCTCTTTTGCTGACCCTGAGGCTTGATCACACATTCTCTTCCGGCTGTGCTGGCTGAAGAGGCCACCACCTCCAACCACAGCCCCCTTCCAAAGGTTATGACTGTGAGCAGACTGCTTCTTTAATCCCTTCCAAACGTGTTTCCACGAAAAGGACCATCTCATTTTAAGCAATTTTAACTGAGAGTCACTGTGGTCCCAGCCTGGACAGAAGCAAGTTTGAGAATGCTTAACCAAGAAGCTTGGCCCATATGTCTCCTTTTGGAGATCTGACTTCTCACAGGGGCAGGGTGCAGAATAGCATAAATGTCCCTTTAAACACATCTCCAACAGATATTCAGAATCAAAGAACTCTACATCACTAGCTAGTTCTGACAACACTGGTTGTTGCAATAATTCTCTCTTCCTTCTCCCCCAAATTTTTAAATCTCCCTTTTTTTGAGAAACAGTATGTGAAAACTTTAACAGTTTTTTGTTATTTCTGACTGAAACGGAATTGTTGCATGGAGTTTTTTATCATTCCTTTGTGCAGGTTGTTTACGCTATTAAATAATAGAATAATCACTAGAGAATTTCTATCAATCAGCCACAGAAAAAAATTCTGAAAAATGTAATCAGTCCAGAAAGAAGGGTAGGTTTTCCAAAAGGACTGGGGAGATGTAGAAGTGAGATTCCATTTTCATCAGGCACATAAACTAATTTTAAAACATAGAATGGCAGTCATGTAGAGACGATGCTAGTGGGGTCTTCAGAAGTTCCTAGGAAGGCTTTGCTCCCAAAAGCAAACTCAGCGAAAATCAGGCATTTAACACATTCAGAAGCTGAGCAAATTAATCTGCTGTATATTCTCTGTTGCAGTACAATGCTGGTACCCACTTCAGCTCAGTTCAAGACAGCACAGGTGACTGCACTAAAGTTTACAGTACAAGAATTTGCTAAATACCCCTAAGACTTAGATCCTAGTGCCTTTGTCACTCTTCAGATGAAGGTTTAGTCTCCTAAATCACTCAAGCACTTAAAATTTTATCCAAAGCTCTCTGGTTTACAGTCAAGTAAGACTTGTGGACTGATACACAGTAGGACAAGCAAAAAAGTGGGAGAAATATGTTTTAATGATCTGTCAAAAACATTACTTGATGTGAACATGTTATGGTTTAAATGCAGCTAGGTGTAAGGCAGCTAGGTGAAGCTTTCTAGATGTAGCTAAATGTGTATGCAAGTTTTTGTTTACACTAGACGGTGAGTAAAAGGAAGAAACCCTTTGGGCTACTTATCACTTCTCCTCAGCTTCTCAGTCAAATTCAGCCAAACATGCCAGGCAATCACCAAACACAGAGCTGTCTTTTTCCACTGGCTTCTGCTCAGTCCTAGATCTTGGCATACTGTTAATTCTAAGCCTTACTGCCAGCAGCAGCAGAAACTTTGCTCTTTTTGCCTTTTAATTTTCAAGGTTACACAAACACATAATGTCATATCTACTTCACAGATGTGAGGAACTATAGAACTATCATGGAGTTAGTGTGCATGTAGTACTGTCTTGGGGTGACAAAGAAGGGAAAAAACGACCTCAACTCCTTCTTTCCAAACCGGACTTCATTAACATGGAACTAATATAATCTGCCAGATATGTCTAACAGTGTGCTTTCCTGACCTTTTCCAGACCTACAGTTATGGTAGCATTCATAATCAGTGTGGCTTACAGTTACACATTCTGTAATGTGAATCACTACTTCTCCCAGTCAAGAGAGACCAAGTGTGAAATCACTGGAAGAACTGAATGAGACTATGTTTTGGCATCGCAGCTGTTGAGGGATGTGAAGTGTTTGGAACAGTACTTTTCAATAGTGGTCCCAGCCTATAAAATACCAGGAAAAAGTGTTAGCGGCCAAAGGAACTCAAGTTAGTGCTCAGGTTCTGTGTCTATGATGTTCCGAAGCTGAAAGAAATCTGAAATTGTGGGCTAAGCCAGCTTAACTAAAGAAATCTTTTTACGTTCTAAGTTTACAAAAATGCAGCAGTGGCAAGTGCTGAGTAACTCAAACCAACTGATGAATTAATGAGTTAGTCAATGATACAGATGGATACAGAGACATGGACATAACAAACACCCATACTGGAGATAGAGAAGGATAGAACAAGCAAGTCCTGGATAACTCAATAGAAAACTGATGGCAGAGGAGTTATACAAGCAGAAGTGCATGAAAACAAGTCTATGAAATTCATGCTCTAGCTAAGTTTATTCATGGAAATAAAGTTCCTTCATTATTTCTTAACTTGTATATATTCTAATCCTGTTGACAGGAACATGAAATCCTATAGAAGGCTTAAATAAAATTTCAAAAGAAAAATCTGGGAAATGTAGGGAACAATACAAATCTTTCAAAGATTAAAAAAGTAGGTGCTATATTTTTTAGTGTTAGGCTCTCACAAATATCCTCAGAGTTCGTGTTAGTCCATCAAACTGAAAGGCATATGCTATCTTTGATCTCTGTGCAGAACCTCCGTTGAGATTAATGTGAGTTCTGTGTGAAGAAAGAGACTAGAATAGGCCCTCAGTTCACAAATAGCAAGCAGTCTGCTTCAGGAAAAAACATGTTTTCTTACAACAATGTTGAAATTTATTGGGAAGTTTCAAGTAGCTTCTCTTCAGATGCAAGTTTGTGGTCATGAGCATGTTCACTTGTCAGAAAGACTTGTCAGAGAGAAGGCGCACCTTCTACCTCTAGTGTGAGATGTTTGGCTGTTACGTTGAAACACATTCTTCATCCCTGACAACTTTTTCTCATACTGTAACAACTAATCCTCTGTTTTACACTCAACTCAGCAAGTTAATGGCTTTGTCCTTTGGTGAGGTGTTACATACAGATTGGCATGAATTTGTGCCCTATACCTACTTCCAGCTAAAAAAATCTACAGGACTTACTGCATCCCGCCTTGTAGCTGAAACCAGGAGGAAGAAGGAATCCTTGCTGCGCAGCTGCTGCTAGGGTTCGTTGGTCTGGAGGGAATACGGGAATCATTAATGGAGGCAGCTGACCCTGGACCTGCTGAACAGGAGAGGGAAAATCAAACACAGAACTTTTCGGGGGGACAATGTCTGGTAACATGCTTTCTTTCACTTCTGATCTGAGAGGTCTGGTTTGAATACACCTCTTATATTGGGGTGTTTCAGTAGCATCAGCTGTTCAGCTTCACCTTCATTGCCAAACACTTCATATGAATTACATTAATCCAAAATAAACTGAAATATTCCACTAAGGCATATCTATATCCCACTTAAATTACTCCCCCCACAATTCATGATGACTCACTTATCTCTGACTGTAGGGTGGTACTTTCTTCTCTTCTATTGAACTGTGTAGCAGTATCTGTCTCAGACAGCAGCTTTCACCCTGACTGAGCCCAAACACAGACACCCCCTCAGAAGGAAAAGTAAGTGCACAAGCAGCACACAGCACAAGCCAGTACTATTTTTCTGCTTCTACACATGCACTTATTTGTACATGTGAAAAGAAAAAGTCTCTGGGATGTTCAGAAAGAAGGCTAAGACACTTTATTGACAAATAAAACATAGCTATGTCTGAAGTATTAGGCATTCAACTTTGCACAGCAACTGTACACAACCATGCAAGTCAGGAAGTGGAAAATATTATATTGTAACTGGATACTGCAGGGGACTTAAGACATGAAGAAATTAGTCATCAAAGCTGGAAGTGGGCCACGGCACAATGTCTACTGCTGTTTCTTTTACCCAGTTCTGTTAATAGTTTTTAAATGCTAGAAATGGAAATTGTCTCTGTATTTCACACAGGTGAGAAACACAAAGTTTGCTGGATTAAAATGCTAAATGACTAGTCTTAATTTAAAACCCCCACTGTTTTGACCAGATCAGTCAGTAAAGAAAGACTGGCTCAGTTTTTAAGAGAGCTCATCTAGATTTTTAATGGCACTGTAAAGCTGAGGCATCGGATGTAGATATGTTTTTGAAAACTACATTTTAGTTTGTGGTCGGTAGCCTTAGGTAACTCAGAAAATTAGGGTGTCAACAGACAACCTTCTATGATGAGGGGTGCAAGAAGGTGTTACTCCCTTCATTACTGCCTGGACAGTAGAACTGGCAAAAGAGAACCTGCATCAGTCCTTGGCTGCCACTGTTCAAACTGCACCATTTGCACTTAATTTTCTTTTCATTTAATCTCCTGAAAATCCAGGATGTGTCTTGGTTTACCCAACACCATTACCAGGCATAATAGTGATACAAAATTTGGGATTACCATCCCTTTTAATTTATGCCGGGACCTGTCAACAACCCTGTGTGTGCTGGCTGCGTCTTTATAGTCTGAAACAATTTTCAAGGATGGAGTTCAAGAGAACTGTTGACAGAAATTCTTGCAGTGGGAGACGAAGATTGGGACTGAAGATAGAGTAGATGTAGCTCCACTCACTGAACTAGCTTGATCCATTTTTTGTTACTTCAATATTTTCCTTTCTATTCTGATCCTGTTAATTAGAAGGCATACATATTTTCAACTGAGAAAAAAAACACATAAAATGTGATTTGTTCTCTATTCCTACTCAATTATCCTAGAGCTGTCCAATACCTGCCTTTTCTTCATCAGTTTATTTTTTATTTGCTTTGTTTGAGGTTTTGTGATTTGCTTTTTTTTTTTTTTTTAAGACAAAGACAAAGTAACTGAATTCTTTTAGAACAAAAATGAACAGCCATGTGGAATTTTTGCATAGTACTCTTCTTCGGCAAAAAGCCACATAACTTTTTTTTTAAATGGTTTCCAAGGATGAAAGTGACTTTGCCAAGCGAAGAAGCTTCAAAACAGGACTCAAAAACACTAATAGAAAGACAGATGGTTCTACTAAGTGCTTTGCTGCCAAAAAAAATGTTAAAAAAAAGTGAAAAAAATGGAGTGATGTTATTGAAGCTGACTGCAAAGTTCTCTGATGACTGCAAATACTCTTGTCCCACTGCAAGTGTTAACTCTGCCTCCAGGGCTAATATAACTAAAGCACCACACACACACAAATTGTCATTGCCAAGCCCACAATGTAGCACAAGTCTGCACTTGATTCCAAGTGACTGCCAAACACATGAGCAAAACACCACGCTGAAAAATTCCCATTTAGGAAAACATTTACCAGGAAAATGCCCTTTCTTCCTAAATCTGACCGCTGCATTTCATTTTTTTTCAAATTGCTGCTCCTCTTTAACTCACCAAGGGGCCTTATAGCCCTTAATTTCAAATGACACAACCCCGGCTGCATTAAGGAGGTAAAAAGTATAGAGTGATGAGGATGGTTTGCATGGATATAGAAATAACGCAGTCAAAACAGTGTGGTTTTCATTCCGGGATGGAATGTATGTAGCAGCACTCAGCTACACTTCATTTTCTCCTAAACACAAATAAATGCAAACATTAGTTTATTTTAATCCGATTACCTGACACAATATCATACAAATTATGGACTCTTCATTTTTATGGCTCATTTAACTACTACATCTTAACTCTTTTTATGTTTATTATTATTATTAACTGGAATTGCTAGGATACAACTGTTTCAAGTGGCATAGAATACAGGCCCTCCTTCTGAGTTTTACATCAAAGGTGTTTTCCTTTTTTTCTTTCCAAGGTATTACTACATCAGTTAAATCTCTCAAATGCTTTTTTTAGAGCTTACCTACCTTCCAATGTTTTCTGGATTGCAACTTCTTGATACCACATTTCTAATTTGAATATAATGGATTGAAAATCAGAGCTATTTTCCAGGTCCTTCAATTTGTTCTGCTAATGGCCATATGCCCACAAAAAGAAATACCTCTTCAACAACCTAATAATTCATACAGCTGTCAAGATTCTCCACTGGCCAGGCTCTCTATGTGATTACCTCTTCTCACTTGTAATATCCTAAAAGAGAAAACTGTATTTTAAATCCTCACAAAATTTCCAATTTAGTGATTTAGTGAGCTATAGTTTCACCTTGTAACTTCTTACATACTTTATGATGTTAGTCTGGATGATACAGATACAATCTTCCAAGGCCCTGTTTTTTCATACTGTTGCCACTGTGTCAACCAATCACACAGTTCCCTGATTTTTCTTTTAATTTGAATGCTACATTAACTAGACTATTCTTGTTGTGCATGAAGATCTGCAGGGGTATGGTATGCACAGAAAAGGCACATAAAGCACATAACAAAGAGAGGGACCAAATGTCATGAGAGCCAAAATATTCTATAGCATCAATTCTCTAGTCAAGGAATTCAAACTTTCAAATCTCTGACAAAGTTATTTGGAACAAGAGGCAAGCCCATGTTACAGTGAAAGAAGCACTACTTGCCATTTAGCTTATGAGAAATAACACCCCTTAAGGAAATAACACCCCTTAAAGTCAAGGTTCTTTCATCCATAATGAGGACAGTAAATCATCTTCTGTAATGGCAATGTATTTTAGGACCATGAGAAACTCCAACCAAATGTAACCTAGAGCCAAAACCAAACCCAGGTGTGTTGGTTTTGCTTGTCCTGGTTTTTGGTAGCAGGGGGCCACAGAGGTGGCTTCTGTGAGAAGCTGCTGGAAGCTTCCACCATGTCTGGCAGAGCCAAATCCTGATGGCTCTGAAGATGGACATGCTGCTGGCCAGGGATGGGCCAGTTAGAGATCGTGGTAACACCTCTGGGATAAGATATTTAAGAAGAAAATCAAAACAAAGTGGGCACAGTTTTTACTAGCCAGAGAAGAGGAGGAGGTGAGAACATGTGAGGGAAACAACATGGGGACACCAAGGTCAGTGAAGAAGGAAGGAGAGGAGGTGCTCCAGGCGCCAGAGCCGAGATGCCTCTGCAGGCCGTGGTGATGACCATGGTGAAGCAGCTGTGCCCCTGCAGCCCATGGGGATCCACGGGGGATGCAGAGATCCACTTGCAGCCCGTGGGGGAGGTGCCCATGCCAGAGCTGGTGGAGGCCTGGAGGAGGCTGTGATCCAGTGGGAGACCCGGTGGAGAGAGGGGGCCCTGCTCCTCCTTGGAGGACTGCACCCTGTGGAAGAGTAGCCCATGCCCCAGCAGTTTTGGGAGGACTGTGTGCCTGTGGGAGGGACTCACATTGCAGCAGTTTTGGAGGACTGCTGCTTGTGAGATTGGAACCATGCTGGAGAAGTTCATGGAGAACTGTCTCCTGTGGGAAGGGACCCCATGGTGCAGCAGGGGAAGGACTCCTCTCCCTGAGCAGCGGAAGAAAACCTTGGGTGATGAACTGACCAAAACGCCCATGCCCTGTCTCCCTCTGCTGTCAGTGGGAAGGAGGGAGGGGTTGGGGGAAAAAAAGGTATTTTGAGGGGCTTATTTTACTTCTCATTATCCTCCTCTGACTTTGTTAGTAATAAATTCACTTTGTACTTCTAAGTTGAGCCTGTTTTGCCCTCGGAGTCTTCTCTCCAAGCCCTTAACTCATGAACCCTTCATTTAATTTTTTTTCTCTCCTCTGCTCAGGTGCAGCAGGGAAGGGTGAGTGAGTGGCTACGTTGGGTGCATGGTGTTTGGCCAGTGTCAAACCATGACACCAGGAAACCGTCACAGTTGCCACTGAAAATCCAAAAAAGAGACCACACCTAAAGAACTTAATGCAAAAACCAATATGAGCACATGACAAGCAACTAATAGTAAACTACTGTTCAAGCGGGAAGCTGAGCCACCCAGAGTTGCCTGCAGAGATGTTTGATTTTGAAAAGTGCCTCAATGTATCTTTATTTGTTTCAGTGCCTTTGAAAAATCTGCCCCTAAATGGCTTACCATATCAAAGGGAATTTGTTGTCAAACTTGGAACCAATTCAAGCTGCTGAAGCCGGGGCCAGCATCTTCACAAATCTGTGCATGTCCTTTATGACTTGACCATAACAAATCCAACCACACAAAGACATTGCATTCAACATAGTCACAGTTAATATTTCCAGGATTCTCAGCTTCATTATAATTGTAGTATTTCCACCTAAATTGTGCTCTCCTACCTACTTTTAGGAACATAGTATGGTTACCACACCTACCTAAGCACCAAGCAGTATGTTTTTAACAGTTACCCCTACTGTTTGTTACTAGCTCCTGCTGCGACTTACACAAATTTAGATTGCAAACACTTCACACCTACAGTTCTATTTTCTGTTAAAAGTTATGTGTGCTTTGGGTCACTAAGTGAATAGATACACAGGGAAAATAGTTTAAAGAAACATAAGGATTGCAAAGTTAGACATTTGTGGCTTAGGAAATGCCAGAATCAGGGAAGCATGCAGGACATTATTTTGGTCTTTTATGCCCCTGCATCCAGACAGAATCTTTAAAGTTCAGTTTCCCTTCGAACACGACTCTTGCTTAATCTAGAAGGCTTATACCATTTCTCAAGTAACATAAATCCATACTTTCGGCAAATCTAAGCCTCTAAAATAGCAGTTGCCATTAGTTGTATCTATTTTCTCTTCATACACTTCCACCAATTTCACTTCTACAGTTGCTCATTACATGTTTATTAGCATCAACTTTTATGTAAGTTTTCCTCTCTCCAAGGTAAATATCTCAAAGCATTTCCCAGCATCCATATATACAACATTTTCCACTGAGGGGCAAATACTGCTCATGCACCCACCTCTAGCTCTTCAGAAGCAATTCTATTCATTTTGGTGAGACTGGTGATGGATAACGAATTACTCAGTGCGGGGAAGAATAGCTGCTAAAAACAACACTCTCTTCTCTACAACCTGACAAACCTCTGAACAGTACTTTACTCTTGAACTTTTCAGAAGATGCCCTTCAGAAGCTGCATGAGCATCTTTGCTGAAATGGACTCTTATGTGGCTTCTTCATGCAGAAGTGTGGCTAATTTTTATTTTCATTGGAGTTATTCTCAGCTGCCTCAAATAAGTTCAGATTTTACATTCCTAGAACAGTGGACGCACATGAATGATTTGATTAACTTCAAACTGTTGTATGAATATCTTCTTGCTTGTGACTTGTAAGCATCTCTTCTACCTTATAGGAAAGAATGCAATGCACATTTCACATGCTGCAACATAAATCTGTCCTTCAAAAATGACATGTTTAATTGCATTGGTCCCCCTTCCTCCAGAAACACTTGGCTCTCAGTGACACACACTCTGCTGAAGGACTAGATTCTTTAATTAGCACGTGTTGGCCCTCTTTCTCTCCCTCACCCCCCTCCCCATGTCTATCTTAAGGGAAATAAAAATATATGTCCTCATATAACTACAATCTGCTATTTTCCCTTTCAGTGATGTTTAAAATAAGAAAAGAAAATGTTTTTCTCTTTCTCTTCTCTGTATCAGTTCCCTGAATTGACATAAGCATGTCCTGAACCTATACAGCAGGAAGCCCTGCCTATCCAGGTTATGGAATGATCCCTCTTCCTACTGAGTTTGAGGTGCCTTTTTATGGGGTGCTTACTGAATGTTCAGGATGCAAAGCAGAAGGTGGATGGCATGAAGTAGAGAGGCATTTTTTCTTCCTAATCACCACTTGTAAACTCTTCTGCAGTGGATGATTTGGGCCCTAAATATTATTCTTCCCTTTGCTGTGTATGAAGCTTACACAATTCATACCAGTACTTACCAAAATATACCCTGTCCAAACATCTCAGTTCACTCAGTAGTTCTCACTGTTCTCAAAACTGTTTGCAAACAGTGATACTGCTGGCAGAAAACATGCTTTCATAGTGGTGATCTTTTAAGGAGAATAAACGAGGGTATTTAGGGAGACACCTCCATCACCCACCACACACACCTAACACATCCTCCCCATTACAACTCCACTAGCATAGGACAGTTTTATTTGGAGTGATGTTGTGGAAAAAATGATTAGTTTGATAGAATATGGAGACAATCCCTAACAGGTAATAGTATGTATGCAACGTAGCTCATTGAAAACACAAGGAACAAACTTTCAGGAAAACTGAAATGCATTTCAGGGAAATACATAAGCATTTTTTATTTTAAAAAAGCAAGGCTTTTCAGGCTGGAAACTTTCCACCTTTGCTCAGTCCTGCAAGAGAACCCAGGTTCACTACCAGCATTCCTCTCAAATTCATCTCATCATTAAGTCTGTAAATGAACACACATTTAGCCTTTTAAACTAAAGTGCAGCAAAGTGCCTTAAACAGCCAAATAATACAGACAGTAGCTGTTTGCATAATGAACAGCTTGTTGATAACTTCCTTCCAAGGCCTTCCTCCTCCAGTTCATGCCACAGAACAAAACACAATGTTGAGAGACAAACCTTCAACAGCACTTTGCAGGACAGAAGCCAAAAGGACCTTTCACATTAAGGAACAACCCTTGGACACTTCCAAAGGAAAAAGGCAGTGTTACTTGTTCATTTCTGTAACTAAAATAAAGAGCTTCAAAACATTTTTTTTTTAATATTTGATTTAGTATAGAAAAAACATAGAGAGGAGGAAAACCAGTAAGATGACTTTTTTGCATTTGGGATGAGGTTTAACAAGTATTCATGCTTGTGCAATGTAGCATGTAAGTTACCTACAGGGCAATTTGCCACAAAGGTATTGGAACCAACAGCCTAACCGAAGAGAACACCTGAAATAAAAAGAACATACACTGGAACTCATTTCAATAGGCAGCTGTTTTAAGACAAAAGCCTAAGAGTTCACACAGGAAGGGCTGCTCCAGACCATACAACACCCCAGTGAGTGGGGCTCTCTGGAAAAATCAGGACTTTCAGAGCAAGCAACTGTAATTCAGGTAACAGCTACACTGGAAGACTCAAGTGCACTCTCAAAAGAACCCTTTCTAATCCAAGCTCAAGAGAAACACTAAAAATAATTTCCTCTTTCATTTTTATAGGAGAAAAAGATTCATTGTTTGGTTGATTGAGCGACTTGTTTCATGAAGAGCTTGAAGTTAGCAAATGGGCTTTTGAGGTAAGATGACCACAGTTTTGGCCAAACTGACTTACTTCACCTTACTTAATATTCACACAAACACTGTGTTTCTCATGGCATAGCTTCCAAGCACCCGAGCACCTTGTTCCAATGTTAGTACCCTTCCTAGAAGAATAAACCAGGACTGTAAGGGAAATCTGCTACAAACTTTTGGCTGTCAAAACTGCTGATTTATATGCTGTATTGTCCTCTATTTGCATTTTTGTTGGCTACCAGCAACTTACTCCTAAGTACAACTGTTATATAGCAAGAGTTAATCTGCAAAGTCACTTCCTTCAAAGTGGAAAATCTCTGAACTTCCATTAATGCCTGATGCTACCTTGCAGTGTATGACAGAGCATAGAGTTTCCATATGCCTGGCTAATGCTTTTCCCAATGAGGTCTGGACTAGTGCTGATCACTCCAGCAGTAATCTATCCAGTGAAACATTTGTCAGGGAAAAGAAAACAGGTGTGAGGTTTCCTGATGCGACTTAAAAGACAGCATGCAAGATAATTCCTTGAGCAGCACGTGTACTCTTTTCTACAGTTAGCTGATCTATGATAGATGGGTTCAGTTATTCAAAATATAATGAACTATGGGTTTATTTGTACATGCCAGAAAGAATCAGGGATAAAAAGCAATAAACTTCCCTTGTCACTGTTCATAGCAGCCTTTCAGAAGTCATCTCTATACTTGTTCCTTCTGATTTTCTACACTCTGTTTAAAAGGACTGAAGTGGCTGAGTTTTGCTGTGTGTATGTTAACCCAGCTCTCTTTCTTTTCAGAGTCACTTCTTTGGTGACCCAGTGCTCTCATTTTAACAGATCCAAAGTTTCTGTGCAACAGCATCATGGCTTGCTGTCAAAAGAGCTCCAGAAAGTAGGTCTGGTAGGAAGCACTGCTGCAGAGGAAGCAGGGAGAAGCAAACAGGGCAGTTTTGCTAACAGGAGATGTTTCTATTTGAGGATGTCTGAGTGGTCAAGAGAGGTGTGCAGAATCAAGGAGACTTTTCCTGTAGGAGCACAGGTTTTTTCAAGGTTGACTCTGCAAATCTTAAAATGATAAATCAATAGCTAGTCTATAAAAACAAGTAGGAATGGCTCAGAACTGGCATGGGATTTAGAGAGGGGGAGAAGAGGAATCATCCAAAAATTACTTTTCAAGAACTTCCATGAATGTTGGAAGTCAACAGATTCAGTTGCAAATAAGGAAATTAATAAGTAAATGAATAGGAAATAAACTCTAGTGTTACATGCCATCACAGGCAGGAAGCCTGGCTATTTTCTGACAGATAAGCTTTGTGACCTAGGAGAAATGCTCCACTTTGCTATCTTTTCAGCGCTTCTGAGGAGCTTTAGGTTCATCCTGACACCAGAGTATTGTTGTAAATGTTTTCGTGCAAAGGATGCAAACAGGACCATAGAATACTCAGCTATAAAACTGCCCAAAAAGGTTTTCAGGTTGAGAATGCAGCTTAGGTAATTTATTCTAAGTAATTTTCTAAAATAATTTCTAAATTGTTTCTAAATATTTTCTAAATTTATTCTAACCATGGTTCTTACTCCTGTGTAGACTGAAGTAATGCAGCTTTTGTGGAGTGAGCCTATTCACAAAACATTTCTTCAGTGCATTTTCCTGAAAAGTTCAAGAAATGGATGGCAAGAGAAAGGCTGACACCATTACACTTAATAAAGTGGTATTTTTTGTCATTTGAAGTTATTCTGAAGCATCTGTCTTAAGGCCAGCTGCTAAACGTCCCCCTTTACCCCTTTGTTGATTTTTCCATAATATATTCAAACACCAGTAACTAATCATTTTGATATATAAATTGCAGTGGTATTTTTCCTGTTCCAAAACCCCAAATTCTTAAACTGAAGCAGGGAGAACAGTTCAAATTAGGAAACCATTGCACTCAAGATGGTGTAGAGATGATGGCCAGTTCCATGATCTCATTTTTGACACAATGTTAAGGGTATTCTTTCAAACAAACCCCTAAGGTTTCAAGATATATTTTTCACTCAGTATCTCTTTGACAAATAGAATATCATTAATTAAAAAAAAATGCAGCAGCTTCAGTGTGTAGGTGACGGGGAAGAAATAGGGGTTATTTAATATCATGCAGTGGGCAGAAATTCAAAACCCATTCGGCTGCAATGCTATAAACAAACAAGAAAGTCTTATCAAAGTCATCCAGTTAAAATCATACCATCTAGAAAGAAAGAGAAAAAATAGACTTAAGGGACTAAAAAAAAAAAAAAAAAAGTCATTACCTCCTCTTGTTTTAAATTGAAAGGTTGAGACATAGTTAATAAAACTGTATACAATCTAACGCAGTAAAGGGAAAAAAACATCCTTCATGGTTTGATCAGTGTAGGCTCTTGCAGAACTGGCTCTGCTCATATAACCTTAGACTAAAATCCACTGACTAAACACTTTGAATGACCCTTCTTTTCTCCCCAACTTTATTATTATTAAATCAGATACATGTTTCAGTGTAAGTGTGGTCTCCAGTGACATCAGTTTCAGAGCACAAGTAGTTACAACAGCTCGTCATTCTTTTCTGAAGACAATATATTATTATTATTATCATTATTACTATTACTATTGTATATTGAGTTTTATTGCTTTCTATAAGATCTTAAAAACCCTTGCATGATGAACAAATGGCCAGGAAAACTCTGACCACATGTTATTAGAAATCCTCGCAGCAAACACAGCTTTAGTATTGGATAGCCTCTAATTACTGCCCAGGGAAATGCATAATAAAGACCTCTTTTCAATCTCTCAGCTGTTCAGACTTGTTTCTGACTGTCCCTTCTGCCAGTGGAATTGTTCCTCTAGGAGAGTTCAGGTTTACCATCAAAAGTTTGATTTCAAAAGCAAAATGGATTCAAGTTGCAGAAGAAATACTATTCAAACAGATACATCACCACTCTTCCATTCATGTCCTGATGCTTTTTGTACCCTTGTTACCAAAATCCTCATAAAAAAAATGTTCTTTGCAAGTTTTGTTTGGGAACATTTTTTGAATAGGACTGAAGACAGTCTCTAATTTTGTGCCTACAATTTAGTGACAGCAATACAGTAAAAGCACAATTAACTGTAGATAGAGTGATAAAGTTTAGACATCTCATCATCTGATTTCTGTGTACAGTCAGGTAAGCAGCTAGCCAAATTCTGCAGCTTTTTACTCCACTGAATCGTAGGTACAAATATTTTGATTGCCCAAAACATTTTATCTTTTTTCCTTTGCTGTCACCTTCAGTTCTTGCTTGTCTTCCTCCACCTCTTTTATTATTAAAAATATGAGGAAAACCACGAAAAGGAAAAAGAAGAAAAAGAAGACTATATGCAATTGTTTTTTTGGCACTTGCAGATAGAGACCATGCAATGGAGAAGAAAATTGTCTACCTCATAAGGGCACCTATCATCATAAATCAGTTTTTAATTTTCCTGGTGGATTACAGCAATCAGATAAACATTTGCTGCCTGCCTCCCCTTGATATTGCTGCTTGAATGGCCTTGACCCAAGATGTGGTTGGGTGTGGCAGCCCTACCTGCCTTACAATCCCAGACAATTCCTGATGGGTGTGCAGAAGGGGCAAACAGAACAGCATTCACAGAGCACAACATATGCATAACGTATGAAAAGCAGGATCTCACTAGAGGGGGAAAAGTACAGCATAATGAAAATGAATAATCTTTGGGTATTTTCTTCCTAGTCTGAAGTAGTTCTTGAATGTGCAATTTTTTTTTCTGGCTTGACTGCCTTTAAATATATACATACCATACTCCTAGACGAATTTTTAAGCCACTATAGGTATTAGAGGACATTTACATGTGATTTGCATTTTTTTTCCTCTCCCTGTGGTTTTGGTAAGTCTTCCAAACCTAATGACTGTTCTTTTGGCCAGCAACATAAATGCTGTAATCACACAATTATTGTGCTGGGAACAGTTTAATTCAGCATTTTGTTCTCAACCACAGAACAATTACTCAACAATTTTGGTTAACCATACTAGCTCACTGCCTGGAGAGGAAGCAGAATATTCACAAAATCTATTGTCTTACATAAAGGCAGTGAGCAGATTCTTATCTATTATAACTTTCCAGCATCTCTTTGAGGTATTTCCACATACTCCCCATTAATGAAAATAAATTATTAGCAGCACACTATATTAGCATATTCATCTCTACCTGTTGAGTGCTTTTAATTGTGCATTTGCATACTAAAGGGAAAGATAGATGGGATGTGTCTAGGAGAGAAGCATGTAAGGGAACACCGTAAAAAGCTCCGAAATTACTACAGTGATATTATCCATCTCTTCTAAGCATAAACCTTGGGCATTCAGGCTTAATTTTAAAGTTCTGCTCTTATGGCATTGATTTCTCTTCAGTAATAAAAGGAATTTCCGGATCAATTGATTTATTCCTAGTACTGTTTCTATGGAAAGATTGACACCTAACAGGCTTTGTGTGGTAGACCTGACTCACAATAAAGTGAACAGAAGTTCTGAGACCTCAGCAAGAATGTATTTAAGTTAGTTAGCCAAGTTATCAGGATCCTTACAAATTTTCTGCTCCAAATTTCAGTTCTGGAAGCATTTTACCCAAGCAAATATAAATATTTTAGTAATTTCATTTCCACTTTTGTTTTTTGTTTTGTCTTGCCAGTCACTGGGAGTATTTTCATTCAGAGCTGTGAATCTGAAAAGTACAACTCTGGCAATGCTGCTGAACAAGTAAAATTAAACTAATTTGACAAAACTGACTCAATAAACTTAATTTGATAGTTATATAAGAAAGGAAACCAGCAGTAAACATGATGAAAACATCAAGCAGTATTTAATTTTTTAAAATGCCTTTAGCTTTTAAGAAGTGTTTAGCTCAGAAAAGGGACTTTCTAACAATTATTATTTTTAAGGGCAAAATTTGACCTGTAGGAACTTTATGTTGAGTCCTTGCTCTGCTGAAGTCAATACAAATTGACCCCAATGGCACTCAGCAGAAACAATTAAAAAAATTACTTCAATTTACCAAAAAAGCACAAGGCATCTATGGAGCAGAAGACAGGCTCAAATGTCATCATCAGCAGGACACTGAGCTATGACAGTTTTTTTCTCCATTTATGACATGAGCAGTACATCTTGTTTTGCTTAAAGCCCAGTTTCAGATGTGGAGACAGGCCTTGTCTCTTACGAGGTGGGGGAGACACAGTGGGAATTGCATTAAGGGCACAGAAATCCAGTTCTTTCCATTTCTTAAACTTTCACAAGGATACTTCATTTAAAGAAAAGAAAAAATAAATAAAAAAAGGACTATCCCCCTTTTTTAACTGCTGTATGTGGGAAAGGAAGCCACTACCTTTCACAATCCTGCCACTCTACTTCAGGCACCTTTCTGGTGCTGCCAATGCTGCTCTGCCTCATTTCTGGACTGTGATGACCCTTAGGCAGGAGCTCAGCATTCAGGTGTTTAACCCTGGGCAGATGCAGGGCATGCACAAGAGAAACACAGAAAGTGCTCAGATCACACCAGCAGGTGCTGTGTATGTTTAGATACCCTCAAAGCTTCAGATCTGAGGCTCTTACAGGGTCTGTCTAAAGGATGTCTGGACAAGACATGCATGGGAACTCTGAAGTGCTTTTGGGTCTCTCCATTTGGATGTTCCCAAAGACTATCTGAGTACTGTTACCAGAGAGTAAATTATCTTTTTTGATGTTATCCTAAGCCATGCAGTTGAGAATTCTACAGAAAAATACCTTTCCAAAAAAGTTGCAACTATGTTAAAGTTCCTATTACCGTTCTCATATTCTTTGCAGGAAAGGTGATAAAAAGACAGTGATGCAATACAACAACATATTGTTTGTATCTGTGCATGGACATCATTAACGAAAGAACAGCTGCCTTCCTGCAGCCAAATGCTTTTGAATAAAACAATCATGGCACCTAAAATAATGGTTCAGGACATAAACTGCTGGCTTACCCAGTGGCCTTGAAACCTCTAATGTTTATACAAGCACATTAATAACACTTTAGTATCCCACAAAAAATCACTAAGTAAAAATACATCTAAGGTATGGTAAGGCAAATAAAAACCTATCTAAAGTCTTTGAGTTCAATACCTTTCTCCAAAAAGAAAAGGATTATTTTAGCAGTTCAAGCCTACAATATTTTGCCAGCGAGTTTGTTCATTAAAATGTGACCCATTCTGAACACACTGGGTCCCTTTAAGACTAAAAGTCAGAGCTGTGTGCTCTGAGCCTTTTCATCAGGATGACTCATTCATTCATGGGCAGCATGGATTGTATGGCTGGCTTATGGTAGCACTCTAAATTAGTACTCACACAATGGAGAGCTTATACAATTGCAGTAGTCCATATCCAGTAAAACTGCCTTGGTGCCCTGAATAATGGGTCTTGCTAAGTCTCTAACAGTTCTGTAAGAACCCCTAAACAGCTGCACACAACACATGACCTGTGCCATCTTTACAATGCCTGCTAACCATGAAAGCAAGCTTTGGGAACTATTTCCTCTGCACCCTCACCATTGGACAGCATCAATCCCTTTGCTTTTTTGAGAACAAGGGGATTTTATTTTTCCCCTCCTCTTTTTTCTTACTTTTTTTTTTCTTCTTTTCCTTTCCAATCAGTTCTCTGCTGATCACCCTTCACACTTCAGCCTCTGCCCCAGAATACTTTGGACAATAGTACTGATTCCATCTGTGCTCTCCATTAAAGCCCTGGTAATCCTCCTCGGAACAGCTGGACGCTCCGGCTCCACACACAGACACTCCTTCTGTGGGACTGTTTGGCTACAATTACGCTGAGCTTGTGCTTATTTCAAGCTCCTGCCTGTGAATGCCTTTCATGGGGTCCCCCAGGGCCGCATGGCAGAATGTCCTGACGCAACAAATTGAACAATGTGTCGAGATACACAGGCTCGAGCGAAAATATGCTGCTTAGTCACCTCTGTGACAAGAAGCACTTACAAGGCATTTCACAGACAAATGACAATATTAATGACAAGCTTCAAACTCCCACTATGCCATTAAGTAATCATGAAGAAGCATCTTCAGTTAATCAAATGGTTTCAATACCTTTATTTTAAAGTCTGAAGTGCTGCAATGCCTTAAGTTTAACCTAGAAGCCTTTTTTCAAGAGCTGCAGTGATTTGGCTCTGTCTGGGAACAGCATCTGTTCAAGAGAATGATCTGACAATGTCTGTCCTGGCTTGAAATGACTGAATGTTAGGAAAGGACCAGCAGAGCACACCCACAGGCTGGTCTAGCTGTGTACCTTGATTTTTCCCAGGGATTTAACTTGCCTGAGATTCAACTGGTGCATTAAGTCTCCATTACTTTTCAATATGCTGAATTTGTAGTCAGAAAAATGCAAGAATAACTAAGTTAATACGCTTTACAAGAAGTCTATGCTGATATTCTAATAAAAGTTCATAGTGAGTCCTACAGATCCAAGTGCACCTAATGCATTGCAACATGATGCATGTTTGCCTGTGTCTGTATCCACACACGCATCATCTGTGCCCACACAGACACATAAACACACACACTTCTCCAGTAGATGTGTGTGCACACGTCTCACACATCACACAAGCAAATGAGGGAAGCTATCTATAAACCTCCTTTCTGGTATTTATTTCAAAATGTAAATGTGTGTGTATGTGCACATGTACTGATATTTACACATATATTTATACACACCGTACCCACGAAACAGATGCCCCATGCACAGGAGTCCACACGCATATGCAAAGCAGGCAGGCATGTACCAGAGGAGAGATGGTGCTACCCAGGGGAAAATTCAACTCAGAACACAAACAGCATTTAGCACATACATCTGACAGCTTCACTTGCACAGCACACACTCTCATGTCTGAACAGGGATGGAATCGTGCAATCCCAAGTCTTTTAGAGGTGTATTTTCTCTGCAGCCCATTGACAAACACATGCCTTTTCCTTCCCAACTTTTCATGTAATATTACCCATACCCAGTCCTAGGCCAGAGGGACTTTTGAGCTTTTCTGTTTTGTAACCCGTACCCGGCCAGAAAGATGGAGATGGCTATTTACAACGGCATGTAGTGACAGGACAGAGGGAATGGCTTCAGACTGACAGAGAGTAGGTTCAGATTGGATATTAGAAAGAAATTCTTCCCTGTGAGGCTGGTGAGGCACTGGAAGAGGTTGCCCAGAGAAGTGGTGCATGTCCCATCCCTGGAAGTGTTCAAGGCCAGGTGGGATGTGGCTCTGAGCAACCTGTGCTAGTGGAAGATGTCATGGCAGGAAGGTGGAACCAGAGGATCTTTAAGGCCCCTTCCAATCCAGACTATTCTATGATTCTAAGATTATTAAAAGAAATGGACTTCTCAAAGCTTCCTAATGTGGCCCACAACATCTGCATGTAGCCTTGAGGCAACTCCACACATTAGGCTCCCATCAAAATATTATTTATGGAAAAGCTAATCCATGTAAGTTATGCAAGTTTATTTGACTATGGTACAAAACAGTTTAAAGGTAGAAGGACTCAAAAATGTATCCCAATAACTCTTCTAAACCACTCCAAAACCTATTTAAACAGATGTTTAAATTATACTCTTTTCATACGACATGTTACAATATACAGTAGCATAAAGGTTTCATTGTTATTAGTTGAAGATACCAAGCAAAACCCACAAGTGGCAAGTAACACAGCTCTCCTAAGCAAGTCAATAAACCTCCCCAGTGCATCAGTCCAGTGCATATTTCCTAGTCTCCCACATGCATTATGTAGAACACAGTCGGGCAGCCCATAGCTACAAGCAAGATTGGCTTTTTGTTGTAAACCCAAAAATTCAGAGTGCATGGTTCAAAGCACAGATAAATGCCTAGATTAGATACTTTTTGACTAGTTCCCCCTATCTCTCGAGAGGTCATTTATCCTCCAAAGTCTTTACAGGTGGTCAGCTGTCAAAGAACATACTTTCAGCTGAATTACAGGCAATTTGGCCAAGATCTTTCTGCGATATGGGATTTAGAAAGAGGTGTTAATCATATTTTGAAAATTCTTCTAGGGCTCCTTCATGCCACATTACTGTGTCCTAGAAACTTCAAATGAGGTTTATACAAAAGATCTTGGCAAGATCTAGCATAAGGAAAGGCATGTTTGGGAAGTAATTCTCAGGTGCATTAAGAACATCAGAATAGTCCGTCAGGCTCCAGCGTATTTTAAGGAGTGCCAAATATCTGAAGAGGAACTAAGTTTTTACTAAGAAAAAAAAAAGTGTTTCTTCTCAGTTTTCCTTGAGCAAACAGCTTTAAAATAAAAAAATTCCTAAGAGTTCTGTCACAGAATTTAGCATTTTTGCTGGATGTCTTCTCTTAATTGATATCATTTACCTGGCCTGAAATACCATGCCTAATCCTGCAAAACTAACTTGAAGATCAATCTAACTGCCCACAGAGGCTCTCTGGGGCTCCTGTTCCCATTGTTCTTCGAACCAGGATTCCCAGTTACAGCCCTGTAATACTCCAACAGCTTCCCAGTACAGGTTCTTCAGCTACGACCCACTTCAGTGCCTTGGAAAAAGTAGTAATATTTTGTTGCTAGGTGGTACAGCTACTTTCATAATGTTTTCAGTCTTCCAAGAATGTAGAAGGCCATCAAGGTAAAAATTCAGCAATTGCCTGAGCAGTGGTACCGGGCTCTTTCAATATACCTCTAAGCCACAAAGTTCCAAGTCTCAATCCAAATCTCCACAGTGAAATCAGATCTGGCATTTAGGCTCGGCCTCCCATAAAATGTCAACTCCTGAGAAAGTTGTATCACAGTTAGAAGGGTTTGGTTCAAACCTTCTCTAAACATAATGAGTAGTTTCTTTCATGTCAATATGATCTGTAAAGTTCATCTATTATGGCTCAACTGAAAGTCTGTTTACTTCAGTTTTATTAAGAATTGTATTCAAACTCTTTATTAGTAAGACTGGAAATTTACTGAAGCAGAATCCAATCTAACGCTCTAAGGCTGTAAAATGGGATGTTGCAGGAAACAATGTTTTTATTTCAACTAAATCTTGCCTTTCAATTTTGGTTGTCCTGCTTTTTCTCTCCTATTTTATGGCCAAATTCTGGAGGTACATAAAACCACATCATACTGACAGCAGAGGGAAGCACACGTGTATAGAAGAGGAGAGATTTAGTCTTTCCTGTTTATGAAATAATCTTACTTAATTCATCCATGTTTTCTTCGATACTACAACTAGCATGGAGAGAAACCCTAATGTATGCAATGTGCACACTAGGAAGATAAGATGGCCAAACAGCAGTTTTCTGCACGCTTTTTTTCTAATAAATTTAGCTAGACCACAGCTTAAAATAACCCTTTTAGTTGTAAAGTCAGGATAGCTCAACAGCTTACAGTTTTTTCTGCTATGGACTGAATTCTTATATAGGGAAGATTTCAGTCTCCTCTTTCTACTCATGTAAAATGAATGGGATGTCACATACATTCACCTTATCTTGGATAAAAACAGTTTCTTTAAGAACTTTACGGAATGTCAGACCAGTTTGCCAGATAGTGTAAAAGCACTGGATGATGATATGACACAGGACTCCTTAAGAGTCACAGCTGAAGCAGTCTGTTTTTTAACATCCTGTGTTTTATACACAACATTAACCAGGATCAGCCATCAATTGTCTTTGATTCCCCTGTAGATGTTCAGCTGGCATTCATAAAATTCTTCATGCAAATCAAGGACAGTATTTTATCTTTAGAAGACACCACGTTTCTCTGGGTTTTGATGAGAATATGCACTATTCTAGAGTGTGAAAAAGGATCACTGAGAATTCTGGAAAGATGTAATAGAGCAAATCCCATGAAAATTGTCTGGTTTAGGCTGCAAATCGGAATGATCTGATTTGCTGTACTTATGTTGATCCCAGGACAAATCAGTGAATCCATCCATACAAAGCTCATTGATGGTTTAGGCCCTTGGACACCAAAAGCACAGAGAAACAAAATCAAAATCACCGGGCACTGAGAAGGCCTTGGGACTTCCACGGGAACAATGTTGTGAGTGATGTAACAGGCATGGAGATAGAACTGGGTGAGGGAAGGACCAAAATTAATGGCCATTTTGGTAACTGGCCTCGTAGTTCAAATTACAAATGAATTTACAATCCATTTAACAGAGAAGACCTCACTGCAAGCTCTGAGAAACAGTTAAAGAAAACCAGGAGCTCCTTATAAACTTGCAATTGTCCATGAGTAACCAACTATGAGCCTGAATTCCTGAAAGGCTGAATCTTGTAAAGCGAACAAGATAGGCCCATATTAAAACTTTTAACGACTTTAGTTAAAAAAAAAAGGGAAAAAAAAAAAAAAGGAAAAAAAAAAGGTGGAACTTTGCAGCCAGCTGGCTCCATACCGAAAGCCAGGCTGCACAGCTTGAACTTAAAGCTATCTTAACATAATGAATAAGTGCCAATAATTAGCATATGTAGTGTGAACAGGTTTGCTGGCACAAGCAAGTGAAAAACTCCAAGGTAAAGTTATTATTAGGGAGTAATTAGCTCTGTGAAGTAAATGAGTGAAACAATAGCTGCCAGCACTGACAATATGGCTAACATCTGACTATGTGGAAGATAACATTGTAAAGTATTGCTCCCTGAGCTAGAATCTGTTAATAACCATATGTTAGTGTAATTAATGCAGAGTCTTTCTGACCTGTTGTCACATAAGAACAATACTTTCTGGGAAATATTCAAACAGGCAGCTCTAAACTCATGGATGGCAAAAAATAATTTGGGAAGCTGCTTACAAACACCTTTTCTTCTGCATTTCTTTAAAAAGAACTAAAAAACAGTAAATGGGGGAGAAGACTAGAAAAAAAGCCCCCACACTTATGAACCAACTTCTTTTAAGGCTGATGACAAAGTCAAACCCTGGATTGAGGCTTTCCAGATCATCTAAATGAAACCCTAAATAATACTATTGGATTTTAGGGGTGCTTGTAATCCATGCCCAGACCGAATTCTGCAATTTGATTAATTATATGGAGCGGCTTAAACCCTTTATGCAAAAAAATCCTTGAACTCAGGAGTGTTCAAATCTGAGACTGGGTTCTGATTTTTTGGCTTGAGCTCATTTCTAAATTGAATAGATCCCTCCAGGTGTCTGACATTCATCAGACATTCTGCCAAGGTCTTAATATCCTGCTAGATAGGGAGGGCCTCTGCTTGTCCCCCATACAGGACATTCACACCTCCAAATGAGTGAATTCTGTGACTACAAAGTGCTAGGCTACAGATAATTTCTCTTGAGAAGGTACTAAAAATCATGCCCAGAACTTCTGAATTTTCATAATAAATGGCACTGATGCAATATTTTTGTCCCGTCATATCAACATCTCAAAATGTTTCAAAGAGGTCTAGTAAATACAGTTTGCTCAACAAGCCTCACCATAGTTACTGTATTTTCAAGTCATTGTGTTGATGTAGTGCATCCTACAGAGAACACATATCCCGTGAAAAGTCATTGTCTCTGAAGCTCCCTGGTAAAGAGACCTTTGTAATTTAATTTGAATATATCTCTATTCCAGTTGAGCATCTCATATGCACCTCGTTCATTAGAGCATTCACACTCATTGGCTCACTGCAACAGTTTCCTAGAGAGGGCAAAATGTGGTCATACATTGCTAAAGAATAGCCTTCGTTTCTAAAAGAAGAAGTTAAACAACTTTAAGGACCTGGCCATATTTAATTTCAATTAAAAAAATACAAAATTTAATGCAAGCTTGTTAGTAGGTTCCCTTTTCCCTTTTTAGTGGGGCAGCTAAAAAAAAAAAAAAAGAAAAAAAAAAGAAAGAAAAAAAAGAAATTTTTTAATGCTTTACAGCCTATTATGGCCAGGCAAAGAAGTCCTGCATGTTTGAGATCTCATACATTCATCTTCTTGCTAAACATCTGTTTAAGGCTTGTGTGATCTACCTGTCAGCACCAGTGATCCATAAAGTGTTTGAACCTCCTGTCACAAACCTCAGTCCTGGTTTGATCAGAGGCTTTGTGCACACTAATCACACCCTTTATCTTTTCTAATGCTAGGAGAAAAAAAACACAGCAAGGCTGTCTTCCAAACCTGAATGTAATTAATCTTTCCAAGGAGGAACCTGCATGGTTTGAAAAAGCAAGATCTGATGGGCTGCTGTTCTTTTCCTGCATGGGCCTTATTTTTCCTACCAGGCATCTTTACACTTGAGTGGTACCCTTTACAAAATACTTTAACTATATCCCAGTGACAGTGAAACAACCTTTAAGATCATCTTATGAATGAAACTGCTGGTAACTTTGCTGAGAAAAAAAGGCCAGTGAAAGGAGTTTGACAGAAGCATGTTTAAATGATTCTCTTTTTAACTGCATGGGAAAAAAGGGAATTGGAATAAGAACTGGTTCCCTTTTCATGTTTCTCCTAAGGTGCTCTCTTCACTAATAATCCCACCGCTACCTTTCTTTGACTCAGCTGCACACAAATGTTCTGAAAGCTGCAGGAGTTCCAAAAAGGGAACAGATAACATCAGGTGGGTTTTGGGTTTATTACAGCTTGCCTTTTGCCACTATTTGCTTTCTGTGGCATAAGGGGAATGAATGCTATGCGTGATAGAGATGACAATTCAAAGTGCAGCTGCAATGAGACCCATACTGAATGGGAATGGGACAATTAATTTTAAATTTGGTTACATCTTCTCTGATAAGAAGAGCTTCCTTTGCTCCTCAGCATCCCTGAGTCCAGGCAATAGTAACAACAGAAACTCTAGTGAGCAGATGGTGGGAAGCAGCAAGAAACTGATGCTACAAGACCAAATCTGAGTACAGATTTCATAGCAATCCCCAACCTAAATAAGGTCAAAAGCCTTGAACATACATGGACGGATTGATCCGTGAGTATGGAGATGGAGTTCATTTGGATAATTAACTAATCAGAAGGAAAAACTTTAAGAATTTGTGCAATAAAGTAGCAAGTAATTGGTGGGACGTGACTCTCATGATCACATGGCTGTCCTGTATTATTGAAGGCTCTTTAACACAAGGCTGTGTCACACAGAAACACTCTCAGAATCCAGGTTGATTTGGAGAGGAAAATAAGTGAAGTTAAATTAATTTTTCTATTACTGTCATCATATATTACTTAGACTGTTAGGAAGTTCAAAGGACTCCAGAGGTCCAGCATCTGACTATGCATGATCAAAGAGAGTCCTGCATATTTTATATCTTTTTTTAAGACAAGATACCACAAGGGGGAAACATGATATAGTGGAAAGGAGTAGATGTCTACCAATATTATTTGGGGTTCCGTGCTTGGATCCAGTTTAGATTTCATGATCTTGCTAACTGTCTGCAGGCAACAGCAGCAGTAAAATTTGATAAATAATTTGGGCAATATGGAAAGTTGGACCCCTCTGGAAAGATTATTCAGCACACTTGAGGTACTTTGGAATAAAGTGTTATACAGCACAGGAAAAGTGAACAAAAAAAACAATGAGGGGAGTGTGTCACCAACAGAGTAGATTAAAATTGGCATGAACTGTGGAAGGAAGAAATGTAAGTGAAAAACCCGCGAAGAACCTTGGAGAAACAACACCAAACTGTAATTTCCTATTATGGAAAACAAGGAGCTAATGCCTAGGCTGAAGGAAGGAGTTGGGTCCAGTAATATCAACAGAAGTGAAGAGATGATGGTGTTTGGGCAATGTCCTGCCAGGAGAACAGGGAGACAATGGAAATGTCAGAATGACACAGAATGACAACAGAAGACTCAGTAATCAAGTTGTAAGATTGAAACAAAGTGGCTGAAATTTTTAGGCAGAAGAAAAAGCTGGATTTTAGAAAAGAAGATTTGAGAAAGCAGTCAAAATGGTTTCTTGGAATATGGATCTGCTTGACAGGGGGGAAGATGATGTTGCTACAAGTTAGAGAACAGAGGAATCAGAGACACTTTGGGAAGAGAGCTAATGAGTTCATTTGAGGTTAGTGACTCTGTCCAAGATTTATGTTCCCTCTAGCTAGTGATTAAGGCACTTGAATCACAACTAATTTATCACCTTTCTTACTTGCTGCCCATGAAAAAGCACCTGGTATTCCAGACTGGTGCCTAATATTGAAGCTTGACAGCTAACTGTCTATAGAGTCCATCTAAATTTGATGAAAGACACAGGTCAACTTCCAGATAAGCTCTGTACCATATAAACTTTGATTATAGAGTGAGGACAGGACTAAACTGGTATCTTATCTAGTACACAATCCAATTGGTTTAAATCTGTATCTCATTGACTAATTAAGAGTTCAGAAGGTCTAAGATTCTGCAGAGGCTATAATGTGCTGCAAGCAGCAGTGTGGATAGGATTCTAATGATATTAAAGAACATTTTGTGTATTTCAAGGAAGAAAGGGAAAATATATAAATTCTTTACAATTTCATTAAAAAGCAACAATGTAGCTAATAGAAAGATTTTTCTTATATTTTGCTGCCTTATGATTTCTAACCCCTACCCTATCTCCCCGTGGCATGATCACATTGCTTTGACAAAAAGGAATGACGGCAAAATAGCTCCTTCAGAGATCATTTAGATTAGTCCCATCTGAGGAACGATATGGTCTTGTCTTGATTAGCTGTTAGAATCAGGTTTCTACATCTTAACTTAAAGTTATTAAGTCCTCCAAACTTCACCTTCCCATATGTATGAATATGCTTATGATGTCTGGGAAGTTAAAAATGGTTTCGCCTTTTCAGATTTCTGTGCATGTGTGCAAACACACTTGAAGACAGCGGGGCTCTCTTGCTCAGTACCCTGTGAAATCCATTCTCCTGAGGTCTACTGGCTTTGGAGATGTACATGCACACAGTTATCCAAAATTCATATCCAAGTTTGTACTTGTTAACTTAAAGCCAGCATTTCTAAGGAGCACTGCTTGGGAGAGCTGGCTGCAACCTGGTCTGCAGAAGTACAAACTGGATCATGTAACAGCAGCAGTACAATAAGATGCTTTCTCTGCAAAATTCAGCAGATAAAGAAGCTACAGTCATGTGAACAAAACCAGCTATAGTTTTAGTAAGATACAATCTAAGGCAAAAGTAAGTCAGCCTCACTTGATACACTCTGAAAACTATTAGAACTAAAACCATTTCCTAGTGCCTTGCTGAATTGTCAGTGCTGACTTACACACGCACACACACAAAATGTTCAGTGTTTTTTCAGCCCAGCTGAAAAAAAATGCATTATGCTGGTGACATGTACTTTTTTCCAGCGGCAGCAATGAACAAAGCACTCACAAGTGAATTTCGAAAGGCTGGAAATTTCAGTAAACATCTAAGCCTCCTCCAAAATCAAACAGGCAGCCTTAAGAAGATTCCAATTTCTTTCATATGTCTAGCTGTTTCTGACACTAACTGAACAAGAAATTAATTCTCATTCTGTTTTTCCTCTGAAGTCCAAGAGCACCCCTCTCCTGGAGTATGTGAGGCTGCTAAATAAAATCATCAGATGTTGTAAAGCAACTTAAGTGAATTCCCGAAATGCAGAGAAGTATGTTTGTATCTGAACATGCAAAGGAGCTTAAAGAAAGTAATAACCTTTAACAAACATCCAGAGACTTCTGCCTTGACCACTTGTCCTAGAGAAATTTGTTCTCCTTAAACAACATTTTCTAAAGACAGAAGATTTATTACTGCTTTTAATGGGTGCTGTAACAATTCCTTGCTTTCTAAGACTTCATGCTTAAAACACTTAGGAGTAAAAATCTCAGTCTTTCACTAAAAAAATTAAAAGTTTATCAATGCAACAAGTTTTTATGCCTTAGATTGTTTATCACCCCATTTTAAAACATATGCCAAATCCCTCAATTTCCTGCACAACCTCAGTGAAGTGTTTTTTTACCCAAGAAAACTCACTACCTCTACAAGCAGCAAGACAGGCATAGGTATCTTGTGAAGAGAGCTGCCTACCCTATGAACACCTATTTCCCACGGCAGGAGAAGATTAGAGTAACTATGTAAAATGGAAACAAATGAAGAAAAAAAGCAGAGCCCGCTATATTCCTTCATTCCAGAGGGGTAACAGTTACAGTGAACTATTTTAGCCAGATCTATAGCTGCCTTTTCTGACCGATACTTTTAGCCGCAGTTGGTAGAGATGAAATTGTGCTGTTCTTGTAAGGAAGGATTTTTTTTTCACTGGCAAAATTTCAAACTTTGACTAGGATTATCAGCATTATTTCTGCATCCATATTTTCTGAAACATCAGCCAGCACTATCTCTGCTAAAGGTAGTTTGTGCCCCTTCCTGAACAAGCAGCATATGGAGCAAGTAGAGAGACTGAAAAGCAGGAAGGAACAAAGCAGAAAACGTAGTGTCAACCTCAATAACCATTTCACAGGGCTAGAACAACCATTTTATTTTATTTGCCATTCAACAGCTTAACTTCAAATAGGTGTTTAATTAACTCAGAGTGGCAGTCTAAACGTTTAGCCTGAAGCTGCCTGACAAAGGGAAAAGTATCTACTGCACTTGCAGATTTAGAGCATCAGGCTCAGGAAGAAACTGTTAATTGCATAATGCAGAGAATTCATATGACACACACAGAGACAAAAGTGTAAAGACTGAACTCCCACCATATCAAAGTTTCTTCTATGCCAAAACTTCATACAAGTCTAAAAAGTCTAAAGAAAAATGAGGGCACTTATGGCTAAAACCTGTTTTCACAAAATAAAATTCTACTGGACGTGAAGTAACAGATTTATTAAAAAAAACAGGAAAGACAAATCTAGGAAAGCATTTTTATAAAAATACAAGCACAGTATGTTCAGAGGAGGATGAAAAGGATTAAGGATTTTTCAAACTTAATCCAAAACACTATAATATTGGTTTAAAAAAGCATAAGGGCTCACAATCACCTAACAGAAGCTGGGCATCTTAATATGGAGATGGGAGAAACAAGGAAGGCAACATATATCTTGCCTCCACTACTTGGCATCCTATTCAGTGGCAGAGGTACGGCTTTAGACAGTCTTCCCTCTTGTTTCTTGGGGTCATAACAAGGGACCAAGCCAAATTAGAAGGAAATGAATGCTCTGGCAGTTGACTGATCATTTTGAGTATTTAACTTCTTGCCCATCACCCTGCCAAACAGGTATATTCCCAGCACACAGTGATGCTGGGTGTCCCTTAAAATTAGATGGCCCTCAAATATTTTTTGTTCAAGTACTCTCAATGCCTTGGCCATGCAATAATCTTCCTCCCTCTTTAGTTTATTATACCAAAAGATGTCACACTGTGACTGTTTTAATCAGCAAATAAACAAAGTGCTCAGCACCTGCCTTGGCTTTTATTATCATAATAATCCTGTTTTGTTTTTTAATTCTAAAACATCAGCAACTCACCCGTAGGTGAGCATGTGTTTATGCCGCCCCTACTGTTGCCTTTGTGGTTTCATTATTAGTAAGCCATTAAATGAAAAACAGGAGAAGAAGGGGGAGAGATGGAAAAAGCAGGCCTGAGGCACAGCCAGTTGTGCCTGTTAAATACAACATGCTGGCCTTAGGTAACCAGAGCCCTGAGACTGGCAGGGTAAGTACCAGAAACTGAGAAGACAGCAAGGCAGTGAACAAACCACTGAGAGTTGGAGCAGACCAATCCAGGACAAGAAATACACATGGGCAAGCATCCCACTGGCATTTAGTACAGCCAGAATGGAATACAAACCTAGCAGTGGTCAAGGTGAGGAGAGGGCTTGGGCATAGTAACTGGTAAGGGCCTTACATTCTGATTTGTTTAGGCAGTTTTCACAGAACTGAGGGGTGCTTGAAAAAGGAAGGTATGTGCTGACAGTCTTGGCTTTGTTACAACAAATGGATCTAGAAAAATTTAAACACAGCAAATGCTAGAAGTGTAAGGAAATTTGTTTTCTTACCTTGAAGAGGACAGAAAAAGACCCTCATAAACTTTTTACAACTTATTCACTTAAATTTTACTGATGGAGCAGGTCAGTTTTTCTGCATTAAACTACTGATGTGATTCAGTGGAATGGCACCAACATAAATCTGACTCTGGGACTAAGAGAGTCTTTTCTGCCTGCTTCCCTCCCTCATTCTCCCCCCCCCAAACACTGCAGTCTGCATTCAATTTCTTCCAGGGAAATGAGAAATTCTATAGAAAAACAGCAAAAATGGAGACAGAAGATAAAAACCTAGAAGGCCTGAATCTTTGATGACTCTGCACTTCAGTTCACATTTTGTATTATGGCCCAATGGGAGACGCCTGACAATCTGGGTTCTGTTCCTGGTTCTGGCAATGAGCTACAGCCTAACAATGTGCAAGCTGCTTCCCCTCTGTCCTCAATTCCCCTGGTCTGAAAAACAGGATGCTTTAAAAAGAAAGAAAGAAAAAAAAAAAAAAAAAGAAAGAAAAATATTCCAAGATCCAGTGATGACGGTGCTACATAAGATCTGGATCATACACATATTGGTGCAAATAGACTGTGAAATGCAAGTAAAACTTGGTGATTTAATGTTATTTTGTAGAGCTGTAAGTAACCCCAAGGGATGAAAAGGCAGAGAAGAATCATACCTGGCAGTTATGAAGTAAGGGATGATGCTTCCAGAGTAAAGTTTCCATGTACAGGGAGTAACATTTGAATTTCAAGTCACTAGAGTATTTTGACATCTCTTTCTACTATTTAATACGCAGTAACAACAATTTATCATAGTTCCTCTAGGAGGTGTAAAACAAAAATAGCCAAGCATTGTGGGAAATCTACATTACCAAAGCTTCTGAAATAATCTGAGTGAAGACAAATCACAAATTCAAGAAAGTGTCCTTCATGTAAGTATTTCAGTTTCCTTCTGAAGCAGTAAGAACCTTAGAGATAAGGACCAAACTTCCTACCCTAATCTTTATTTCTAAAAAAAGGGATTGGGCAAATAGGCTCAACATCTTAAGGCCCACTTTTCCCAGGGACTGGATAGAATTAGATCTGAGTAGGTTTATCTCAATCGAACTAGGATAGTTTCTATTAAAAAAAAATAAAAATCCATATTTTAACCAGCAAAGTTTAATCCCTTCTTTTCCTGTGAAAACTCAGATAAGTTTGATTTTGTGCCTCTTGCTGTCTCCATACTCCAGGTATTATGTCATTGCACATTAGACTGTGTCAACACACCGTGACTTCGTTCCTGCTAATGCAAAACCTCAGAAAACATGGAGCCAGGAGATAATTTCAGAGCGCTTTTTTTTCTCTGTTTAATGTAACTCTGTATTTATCCTTCCATATTTCTGACATTTTCATTGAGTGATAGTTCCAAAACGAAGAAAATCAGTCTTTTGCATGCAAAGCCGTCTTAAAGCAGGCTGGTGACTAGCAATCTTCCTGGGCAGGTGAGCTTCACACATGTCTCAGGAAGCATCTCTCTCGTGAAATCCAGGAACAGCAATGACAGGCTTCCAAGGAAACCTCCTCAAGTTCCCCTTTGGTGAAAAGAAGGCTTAACCTCCCACAAAAGGGCACCTCCTGAAGGAACAGGGAGATGACGTCTCAAAAAAAACCCATGTGTGAGGCTCTTAGAAAGTGTGCCCACACTCTAACTGTGAGTGACGTTTGCATGCCTGAACTTAAGAAATGTCTGCTTTCAGAACAGTCTTGTTTTTAAAAAAAATCTATCTTTTTTTGTATTTAAGTATTAAAACAGTTGCTCAGGTTCCTTAAACATGAAGAAAATTAATACAGAGAAAGAGCCATGTGGAATTTGATAAAATTGTAACATCATGTTAGTCTTGTCTGCATCTTGATCATTTATTTCAGCTCAAAGTGTCTCTAAATGCTCATGTTCAGATTTTGTACAAGAGGAAGGAATTTAAGGCTCCTGCAATTAACGTGTTATGGCAAAATCAAGTAAAACTTCACGGGTTTTGAGTCATATAATGTAATCAACGATGTTTATTGCACTAGGTAACGAAACACCACCAAAACCAGACAACATATTTCATGAGAAAGAAGCCATTTAGGAAATACTATTACATAGCATTATTAAAGCCCCATCTTCCACTGTTAACTACTGCATGCTAAAGCAAATGTCAGCCCAGGGGGGCTTAATGTTTCTAAATTAAACACCCTTCAAACATGCTTTCTGACAGTTATCTTCATATTTTCCACAGATGCTGCCAGTGCCACTGCCACAGAGTAAAGCACTAAAATAGATCCAATTCTAGTGTCACATCCAGGCTGTGCTGATACCCCTGCCACTGCCACTATAACTTCAGTCAGAAAACTGCAGGAGGAAAAACATGCTTTGTGTAGAGGGCATCTGATGGCGCTGTAGATGATTTTTTGGAAGCTTGAGCCACTGATCACAGCAACTGAAAGTCACCAGCAGGAGGTTCTGTCTCAGACTGAAAGCAAGAGGCCAATCTATGTTCATTTCCCAGATATGCACTATCTCTTGAACACTGAAATGGTGTAAGTTATTCGACTTCCGCAGATTCACAGGGCAGCCTGTACAGACGTACAGATGTAACATTCTCTAGAGGTTTTGCTTACCCTGTAAATCATTATGCCTATATTCTTAATTGTTTGGCACAGCTCCCAGGACATCCATTACATCTCCTGTGACTAACACAGATTTGTATCTGTTCACCCCTGGGGCTTCCAACCAATAAATGTCCGGGCATAAAGAGAAGGGCATGAAAATAATGCATTATAGGTCAGCAATATTCTGTCAGGACACCTGAACAATATGAGCCAATGAGCCAGTCAGAAACATAGTATGAGCCTCTTGCCCCTCTTCGGTTCTTCCTTCTCTGGCTTTCTTAACATCTAGAGAGTCAGTCGCCAAGATCGTACTGGAGTGTAGAAGTCCTATTCTAAACAAAACCTTGGAAGAATATTAAATGTACATTGGAAACGGTGGCATCAGGTACTGATTTATGTGTACATTTTGCCTACTACACACCTAAGCTCCTGTCACAAGTTCCAGACCTCCCCAAAGTATTCCCACAACTAAGCCACAAAACCAGATTAATAGCAGTGGCTCCTACTCAACAGCAGGTGAGGTTGTGTGAAAGAAAAAAGCAAGGCAGGCAGAAAAGTACCTGTGGTACCTATAACCCACTAGAGCAAGACCTGCTTCAGTAGATGCAGAGAAAGTGCTTAGTCTCTAACCCATGGCCCCCACTGAGAAACTCTGAGGAAGCTTCTCTGAGGCGAGATGATGGTATTTGTGGAGGCAGTAATAGGAAACACCACGAAAAAAGCAGCTCTTTTTGCAGAAACAGTTTGCTCTTTTTAAACCATTCCCATGGCTTCATCCAGGCTCTGAGGGGAGCACAGTATTGGGAAGGTAAAAAGGAATCAGTTCTGTGGAGGCAAACAGGAGAAAAGGCAAACACACCCAAACCAAAAGAGAGCCAGAGAAGCAATGAAGGCAGACGGATGGAGGGCATTTGTGCAAATACAGATTTCATATGCAATTCATTTAAAGGCAGTGGCATTTTTATCACAAAGAAGAGTTTAATCAAAGTCTCAAGGGATCTGCCATAAAGGAAGCCCTTGCCTTGCTGCCAGGGTTGTCTGAAAGAAACACCTGTTACGCACAACAAAAAAAGACAAAACAAACAATAGGTATAGAAAGGAGGCCATGGTTCAAACAATGGGAATTGGAGAAGCACAGTTTTCTCTTAATGAAGGACTAGAATCCTATCAAATGAACAGCTGGGGAAAGCGTAATTCTTTATATTTGCAGGGAAGTTGCACAGATTATATGATGGCAACAAATACAATATATGTATCTGAGCTCTGCTTCCTAGGCACCGGAAAGGACAGAAACCTCCTAAGATACCTCTGAGTGGAAGAATAAACTTGCCTGACCCCAGCTCCAGGAAAAAAGATAGCCAGATTTCAAAGGAACACAATGGACAACTTTCCTCCCATGGGATCTTTGCAAGAATTTCTGCTAAGAGGATACTGAGCTCAAACAACCTTCTCAAAAGGTGCAGAAAGAAAACTTGTGATTTACACAAATTCACCCAAGCACATGAAGGGGATGTGAAGAATACCCAAAATGGATGTTTCGTTTTAAATAGGAAGTGCAAATATTCTTAACATTGACTACAGAATTCTATGTCAGTATATAGATTACAATTCAAGTTTCTTTATTCTGATTGTACCAAAAAGACAGGAATTCTGAACTGTGCCCTAAGAAATAATGCAAGGGAAGTAGACTTAAAAACACCCTGAAAACACCCTGACCCTGAAACTCATGACACAGCTAAAATTCTTGAAAAATGTAATTTTAAGCCTGCCTTTCATTTCAAATAAAGAATAAATTCAAGGAATAGAGCATAATTCTAATTCTGGTCACTAGAATATATCAGCTCTCCAAAACTTTGCTTACCAATACAAGGAGAAAGAAATTCCTGTATTTATCACGTATCTGGTATCCTACCCAGCGAGACCTCCTGCTGCCAGAAACAGGTTCTATGGAAAAATGGAAGCAACGTTTATAGAGGTGTCTACAGCCATAGAGACATTCACAGAATCACAAAAGGGGAAAAGATGAAGTCTGAAAGTTTTATTTCCTGAATTTTTTCTAATTTGAAGTAATTTGAGTCCATTTCTGCTTATATTGCATCTTATTTTATATGCATCAGTCTGTTTGCATCACTGGGAAATACTGTGATCACCAATGCCTTGCTCTAAATTAAGGGTTCTCTCTACTTGCCATGATCTCAGATGAAGAGGAACTGCCAGCACTGCTGAAGAATTCATAAAGCCCTGAAAAATTCACAACTAAGACCAGTTGCAATTTGGTAAGTATTCAATAACCTGTGGCCGCCACTTGGCAAAAATCTTTCCTTCCTCCTAAATTCCTTTAGAGGCATTGAAAACCTATGTTCAGAAAAGTAAAGTAGTCATGTTTGTAATTGATATCTAAAATGGGGCATTTCAAATGCACGCACAAAAATGTGTACAAGTCAGCTTACTTCTGTGTATAAGGTGTGAATGTAACCAATTAACTGTTTCATAGATGCTTACTTTATTCCTGGACTACAAATTTGAACTCCAGGGTTAAAGAAATTGGAAATTATGCTTAATTTAGATGTATGTGATTCTTAAGGATATTACTAACTTAAAACTTATTACATATGGTACATGAAAAAGCCCCTCTTGCTGATTCACAGCAGCTCAGAAATGCTTAAATGGCAGACAAGATTCTACATACAGTTTGCAAGATAAGAAAATATATTCTCACCACACAGAGCTTTAAAGGGACAAATGCTACAACAGGTTTCCATCAAATACTGTACCATCAGCCTCAGGGGGGTTCTGCTAAAGCACAAAGAACATTGTAAATTAGGAGGAAAGAATTGATTAGTGGCACACACTGATCTGGTCCCAACCCTACTGAGGGAGAATGGGCGGAGCAAATGGAGGGTGCTGAAAAAAAGTAGTCAAACTCCATTTTCAACACAACCAGTCCAAATTCAACAAAGGCACTCAAGCACTCCATCTATCTTTCCAAAGAGGACAGCAGTAAGAAAAAAAAGTCTTCTCTATTTTGATGGAGGCCAAAATAGAAAAAAACAAGCCCAAAACCAGAGGAAGAAAGGAAATGTGACATAGAAAAAGAGGGGACTTCATAGCACAGGCTCTTATCCACCACAGCCAGGGATCTGTTCTGTCCTGCTAGCCCAGGAGAACACAGAACTTCGCCTGTAACTCAAGTGTCATTTGGCACTTCTCCCATGCTGACATATCAGAGTTCAAACTGACCTGGAGATATACTGTAAGTGGCTGGTGTATCAGCATTCTGGGCTTTTACAGACATCAAAACCACACAGAAAACCAGTTAAAATAATGCTACATTGGATGAAAAGTCAAGGAATCGAACACTAGGGAATGTCAGAATTAAGGCTGTCAGTGTAATTTTAATTTTCCCACTTGTGACTACAGTTTACAATTATATTATCATATAATTCTGGAATACCGTTTTTTTATTCAACATGTATGACAGAGATGTATGAGAATAAAATAAAGATATCTATTTCACTTAATTCTGGCACTTGTAACTTTCAAATGCCTTACTTTGTTACCTAAATAATGTATTTCTTTGCACACAATGTTCACAGCACACAAGAGTATAGAAATATCTCGATCATTTCTGTCCAAATCCACTTTAAATTGCTATTTTGGTTATCCAAGTTCCAACTTTAGGGTAATTTGTTGAACACTATCACTATCATCTTTTAAATAAGTCAAATCTGATAAAAAATATTTTATAACACACACGTTACAAAATTAGTTCACTCATTGTACCAAATATTTATGAACTCCAAGTACTGTGAATTAAATTTGTCTTGTTTCATTATTATTACTTTTCATGTAAGTCTTAATTTTATTTTTTATATATTTTTTATAACTTTATTATGCTTATCTTGGAACTTAAATTCTTTATTTAACTTCTAAATACAGGAAACTCTGACATATACCTCTAAGTCTCTTCAAAGCATATTTTAAATCAATTTGAATAAAAATCTGAAATGGTTCCCTGAAATTATTTAACCGTTACAAATTTTATTCAACTTTCATATGTGAAAAGTGAACTTAAATGGAGACTATACACAAGATACAAAATAAAGACAGCTGACACGATATCCATAACCCTCCAAGTAATCTTTGTTCAACTGAGACTTTTACAAGACAACTATACCTTTCCCTCTCTTCCTCCAAAATTTTAAGTCAGGGGTCACTCACATCATCTGTCCAATCACAACCCTTCAAGGAACTGTGAAATGTTTCATTTACTCTTCTTACAAACACCAAGCACAACGAACTGCCTTCCATTTTAATTTGCACTTTGCAATTCAGTGGCAGATAAGTGGCAGAAACTGGACAACTAAAACAAAACTGTTCCCCTTGGCCTCTTGCACAGTGAGCTCATCTTGTCTCTTAAGCCATACAGGGTAAGGCATCATCAGTTTTTGGACACCAAATGTCTGAGGAAAATCCAAGGTGGTGTAGACAATGGTGTTGATTCAACAGGTGGAACCACGCTCCTCCCTCTGAGTAATTTGAAACCATTATCCCAGGAGAGTTTGAAGTGCTCTGTTTGAATGAGCCATCAAAACACAGTTGGGACCACTTAACATGGCAAATGGTGAATCAGAAAAGCAAGTCATTGGCAGTAGGAACTAAATGATCCTCTAATTTCTCCCTCTTGACACAGGTATGGGTGCTGGTGGCAACCTCAGAATGCCAAACATAATCTCTATCTCGAATACAGCCATTTTGGCTAGAAAAGCAACCATTTTAGATAGAATCAGCTGGGCAGAATAAGATGCCCAGTGCTTAGAATCATAACAAAATACAGTGGTCCTCATACATCAAGAGTCCCAGTAAGAGTTGTAAACCTGGCAGCAGTTTTTTGGTTTAGTGCTAATGGACGCAGATCAACACTGTTCTGTCCAAATTCCAATTTGGGATATTGCACACTACTTGCTTGTGTCTCCCTGTCCTCCCATTGGAGATTCCCATCCCATCTCAGCTCTGAGTACCTGTGCTTGTATGTCTAACTCCTGCTAAGGCAGGGTGAAATGTCACCACCTCTACTGGACCAGCCCAACCCTACACTGGTTGACACCACTGTCATTACAGTCAGGACAAGAAAATATACCCGCATACTCTTGCAGGTCAGAATCTCGTAATATACGTATCACTAAATAGTAACAAACATTCACCAAAAAAAATTACATCCTCTATTCATGCTATGCATCACTACAAAACACAGTAACTCCTAAAGAAACCTTAAGAACCATTTTCTGAGTAAAAGCCATGCAATCCCAAGCATATTCCATAATATTGAAGAGGAAATAAATGAGATCTGAATTAAGCCTAGAGTTTCATTCTCTTTGGGATCCTTCAGGATGTCCTGTGCCACATAAACTAAGTATTACTTGGCCAACAGGGTCAAAACCTGCCAATTTAGAGAAATCACCAGAATAATATGCAGGTGTGAATTTTAAAGATTTGTTTTGTTCTGGGCGGTGAGACCCTACAATAAATGCTCTCCAAATACGCAGCCATCTGAGTCATTTTGCAACTGGTGACCCTTATAATGATGTTCTCATTTTCAGAGCCAATGTGATGCCACACAGCGATTTGTCTGTTAAATTGAATTTTTGCCTCTAGATAGATAGATAGATAGATATAAAGTTTATTTTGAAATGTCTCCTAGTGCTTCTGAGCCTGACTGATGTGAGATGTTATTTTGAACATGCCAAAGCATCTGAACGGCTCCAGTCCTTTCTTTTCAGTGTGCATTCCTTGATAAGTGGCAAAGCTTCCCACTTATCAGTCACTCAAAGTGACTGTGGCTGTCAGTTGTGTACAAAGCGCAATCAGTTTGGAAGAAGAGACACCAGCATTTTTCTTCTCAGTTTGAAGCAAACACGTTTTGACTGCTAGTCATTCAATTTTAAAGCATCTTCAATTAGGGGCGGATGAAGATATAAAGAAAACACATCCTAAACACCTCTGCCAGCCAGCAGTAAAAAATTTATTGTTATCTTCTGCTTTACCTTACTGCAGAGGCAGCAGTACCAGCCTTTTTTTGGCTGTACAACAAAAGTGCTCAGGATTGCACACACTCCACACAGACAAGATCACAGTCATAAACAGATCATGCTCAACTTCTCCAGTCACTTATACATGGTACCTTCTGCTCCTGTGCCTCTGCTGCCTGCTGTGCAAATACCTGCATGGGCACACAAATGTACACAGAGCTCACACGACACCCCATGCCACCCATTCTGAACACAAACATTCACAAAATGACATATGCTACTCTATAGCCAATAAAATGCCAAACAAAACCGTTAATAAGGCCATGGAAATACAGACAAGGAGGGGAAAGGGAGGGCTGGCAGAAAGGAGAAGTTGCTGTGGGAAAGGATGGGCAGCTGCATAAGAGGTTACTCAGTAGCAGGCAGCTGAAAGTGAAAGAAAATGGTCAAAGTCGATGGGTGAGAGATGCAGAAATTGGAGAGGGGATCTGAGAACAAAAAGAAGGACAGGGCCCTGGAATGCCTGCTGAGGAGAGAGAGACCAAGATGAGGCCTTGGAGCACGATGCTGCCAGCTGCAATGACTGGATTTGACTGCTGGCCTTTTTCTTACAGTCTTAGCTGGATTATTTTGGGTGTTTCAGTGTTCTGGTTTTTAATAAAAAAAGTTTCTGGCCTTCCCTTGTGATTGTGTGAGAGAATTGGAAAATGGGAACACTGAAAGCTTAGCAACAGAAAGTAAATTAAGAAAAGATGCTAAAACGGCAAGAAAAAAGTCATGAAGTTCAAAACCATGTTATAATTTGAGAACATTTGGACCAGTAACACTGGAGAAAGCAAGTGCTATTGAAATCAAGTAGCTCAGCATAGGCAAAAAAGGTGATTTATCTCAATCAAACATGCCCTTGCATGTTCAATAAACTCAAGTTCACAGAATCACAGAACATTCCAAATTTAAAGGGACCCACAAGGGGTTCAATTCTTCAGGGAATGACCCATATGGGGATCAAACCCCCAACCCTGGCAATGTTAGCACCATGCTCTGACCAAAACAGATACTCCTGGTTTGCACTGGCACAACTACACCAGTCAGCAAATTTGGATCGTATAAGGGTATAGAAAGGGCCTGAGACCAAACTACCTACAGAAACTTGCTATAAGGGCCATCTTAGGAGTTAAAACCGTGGTACCTTGGTGCAAAATGATACTCTGCACTGAAAGAAGTACAGATAAAGATCTCAACAATCTTTTTCATAACTTAACTTTCCTGGTAATGGAAGAAAATGAAGGCCCACAGGCTAATCAAAAGTCCAGTCTAATAAAAATGTTATTTGCTGAAGTTGAGAGAACAGAAAGCAATTAGCTCATTCTGACTGATTTTTCTTTTTACTCCTTCCTTTCCCTATTTCCTCCATCAGACTCTTATTTTGGTTGCATTTTTTGTTTGTTTGTTTTTGTGTATGTGTGTGTGTGGTTTTGAATAACTTCTTTCCCAGGGGATTTTTCCTGCTCAAGGGACAGGCGAGTTATTCTGATAACTGATAGGACATCAGCTGCAGAGCTTTGTGAGGAACAATTGTTTTGCCTCTTTGCTGGCAACCTCAGTGCTTTGGGAAGAGGTTGCAAAGTCATGGGAAAGGCTGTAGTGTGACTCCTTTTTGGGTCTCACTGAATCCAGTATGCCCATGTTTATAAGTTGCAGGGAAACAGCTGTTCCTGACACATGATGAATTTGGACAAAATGTCCCCATATCCACAAGACTGTTCAGTTTGACTGTGCAGTCACAGCTTGTCATATCGACACTGGCAAAACAAAACAAAAGAAAAAACAAACCATTTCAGTGGACAGAGCCTGTTCTAAAAGCGTTTTGCCGAGTGAGGAGGAAGATACTTTCTCACAGTTTCCTACTGAAGAAAGGTCTCATTAAATTCCCACTAATAATGAACAAGAGCCTTTTCTCCATGTTCAGTGGGAGTTGGATCAGGCCCTCACTTCAACAGCTTTATTGTCTTTTCAAGGAAACCTTTTGTCCTCACCTCCCTCTGATATGCAAAGAGGACTCTAATTATGGAAAAACTAAACCGTTCTGCCTTGCAAGGACTTGCAAAGGGGTCGTAGCACCACAAAGCACTGCTCCACTGTCACTGACTTCTCAGAACAACAGAATTTCCAGGGAAAATGGGAATCCAGAAGCAACAGGCATTATTAGACCTGTAACCAAGCCCTTGTGTAGCAGTTGCTCATTTTGTGTCTCCAGTGAAGGACTCATTATCTCCATCCCTTCAAAGCCTCTAGAGAATTCTGATTACAGACATGTGAGAAGTTGGGAACCAGGAAAGAAACGCCCCAAGACCTTGTGGCTGCATGAGGGACACTGACAGGACAAGGATTACAAATTGGGATCTCTACACTCCTTACTATAAGCCCAAAGTTCTCCAAGTATTTAGCTCACATAGCGGCCTGCTGGAGTTTGTTTTCCAGCAGGAGACAGAAAATGAAAGGATAAGCCATGCTGGAAGTATGATTTAAGAGTTCAAACTTGTTTGGGCAGGGAAAAAAATCTTCACATTTCTTTTTGTACAATCAATTAATCTGTGTCTTCTCTCAACAAGACAGAGAAATTGGTACCTTCTACAACAAAACAAAAAGAACACAAACAGGCCTAGATATCATGCAGCCAGCTCTGGATAACAGATGATTGCTCACCTGAGGAGTTCAAAACAAACAACAAATCTAAACAACAAAAATTATTGCCATAACTGCGTGGGTAAATGATGGTATCTAAAACACTCTGGAAGCAGGTTTCTACTACTGTTTTGGAGGACTGGAGTCAATCCAGAACCTCTTGCTGCTTGGAAAGTTTTGACAATAACAACTGTGTCATTTCAAAACTTTGCATGTTAAGCTTAAGAAATATTTTGCTGAACTGCTGTGTAACTCAGAAACCAAATACTTCTTTCCTCCCCAAAAATATAGCTACATTTTGAAAAGTAGATTGGGCTGAAAAATGGACTAACCATCCTGCAGGAAATTCTAAGGTCAAGATTTTATTACATTCCAAATTGGAACAACATCTTAAACCTCAGAAGGTAATGAGAATGGGAATATTCTGATTTGAGAACATACTAGTGCAGCCAGGCCTCTCCATCTACCAACACAAGGGAAAAGGGACCCAGCCAGCTGACAGCAGGTGGGAGGATGGAAACCTGGATCCAGACTCACAAAGGAAAGTCTTCTTTGGAGCTGGGAGGACATGCAGGGCAGCAGAGTGATTTAGGAAAGCCAGAAAGTTTGCAGCCCCAAGGCGCACGATGCCAGGAGGGCTTTGCTGCCCGCACTCCCTTCCAGACAAGCTGCTGAGGGTCTGCAAAGCTTGAGGCCATCGAGGCCACAGCAAACTTTCCACCTAAGAGCTGGCAAAGGCACATCCCACCTGGCAGGTGTGATACTAAAAGGGTTAATTCAATTTTTACTGTGCCTGTGAAACTTTTAGCAGAGAAACAAGGCCTGCAAAAGCTGCTTTCAGCAAGGATGGTTGGGAGGTAAGAAGAAGACATCAGGCCCAAGAATGCAGTGATAGACAAAACAAAGGACTGAATCTCTGGGAACTTGGGGTGAGACTTATGGTAATGGAGTAAATTGTACCATGCATGAAGAGACTGTATATAAGTAGCCCTCTTGTAGAATCATCTTCCCACTTTAGGTTAGAATCTCCTGTGTGCACCTTCAGGCCTGAATAAAGTGATTCCCTCTTTAACATAACTTTAGTGTTGGAGAGATTAATTCCGATATTTCAGGCATTTGATAACAGGTGCAGTGGGGCCAGAGACACTTCTTCCAGCTTTGCATCAGAATTTACTTGAGATCCCCTCATTCTCAGAGGTCCAAACTTTCTCACAAAAAAAGGGTCCTATCAAAACGTCTGCTCTAGCTCTGAAGGAAAATGAAAACCCTCTACTAAAACACACAGTCATCAAATGGTTGCTGTCTGACAGGAACGGCTCTCAAGCTTCAGAAAGCACTTGGTTCTAGGGCTAAGTATGTCGCTCAGAAAAGAATACAAATTAGTAACCAAGTACTGACAGTATTAAACTAAGAAGGTCAAACAAAACTGTGGCCTAAATGTTAGAAACACTGTAAAGCAGCATTGTTGCTTCCTGCTGCTTTGAGATCTTAGTTTTACATTATTGGCAACCTGAAGTGTTCCAAGATCTTGAGCTGGGCTCTCCAAAAAAAATTTTGACTAAAAATCAGAACAGATTAGAAAACAGCATTTGGCCTCCGTTTTGTTTGCCTTCTAATTTTGGAACTTGTAGTGCTCATGGTTTCAGATTTTGCCTGGAAATATGAGAGCTGGAAGTTTACATTTTAGAGAAATGAAAGCTGGCATTTTTGTCATCACATGACTCCAAGAGCTGGGGCTTGAGGGAAAAACATAAAACATTGTCAGGTTTTCTACAAAATTGTGAGATTAGCAGTATCAGTTTTATCACAATTTAGGCTGCAAGGTTGACCTATTTTATCAACAGTGCCCTACTGAATATGAATTGCTTTATGAATTTTAACAACCATATTTCATTTTAAATATAGTTCAATTAAAGTGACATTCGTCACTGAGCTTCAAAGCAAACCCTTCCATCATCATCCTGGGCTAGACTTTTTCTCTGAGCAAGTGAACTGCATGGTTCCTCCAAACTTTGTGTTTCAGAGACACCCTTTGAAGGAGGACACCACTGGGGTGTACTGGGGGACTAGCTCAGCATCATGAACATCTTCCAAGTTTCTTCCACTCTCTGCCCACCTGACGTGATAGCTACAGAGCCCCAGACTTCCCCAGGTTCTAGACTAAGAGCACTAGGAAGCAGATCATGGCCTCACAAAAGATGTGTAGGTAACCAGGAGAGTTCTCTTGAGGCCCTGAAGGACAAAACCAAACTGAATCCAAGAACTTTCTGAGATGTGCTTGGTGTCAGCCTGTTCTACAGCTGCAAATCACTACCATTCTAAAATACAATCTGAAATTTTTGGGATTGTTGAAGCACAAGAGCTGACAAAACACACATTCCAGTTCAATTTCTGGTAAAACAGCAAGACTGGGTGCAGGGGAGAAGACCACAAATACTCAGCAAGCAGAAACTGTTCCAGTGAAAACCTTACACACAAAGATTAGGCAGAACAGAAAGCAGTGTGCATGGGATGATGCATTCCAAAGTGGCATAAAATCAGATGGGGGAGGTTAGTTAATTATTCAGAGAAACTCAAAACTCTTCACAAATTAGGTCTAGAACATCCTGAAAAGTAGAAAAAAATTATAAACATCTGCCAAAACACAAAATCCCATCTAGATCACATTATAGCATTTTGAGGTCATACAGATTCTCAAATTTAATCCAATCTGCAACTTTTCTCCAGTTTACTTAACTCTCTAAACAAACTCCTACCCTTCTGATTTAGTGACACCTCCTTCCAATTAATTCAGAAGAGATGGACTTGGAAAGACATAATGTCAATTAGAGACTCACATGCCAGGTAGATTTTTCTAAGCTCAAGGAACTAAAGCATCTTTCTCCAACATCAAGAAATGCTAGTTTAATTGAGCTGTAGTTACACTGAGCATTTGCAGTCTTCTAAGGAGGAGAGAGACGTCACAATCTCTCCCTGGTAGTGTATTGTGTATCAGAGATTGTGTGATGGGGTAAGGAGAGAGGGAACTGTTTCCAAGTTAGCGCACTTAGAGAAAGGACTCATAAATCATGGGGTCAGCCAGGTTAGGCTTTTTTTAACCTTAGGGTATTATGCTTTCAATACAATATTTCAATACCTTTTTTCTGTGTAATAATTTATCTGGAATTATGGCAACCCTTACAATCTTAGAAAGAAATTGGCTCAAGTAAAACGATTCCTTTGTCATAAATAAATTGTGTTCATAACTGCAGCATAATCATTCAACTGCAGGTAAGTCAAACAGTTATCCCGACTCTGTAGGAATATTTCCCTGTCAATAAATCTAATGCTATTTAAAATCTTCAGGCTGGTGTGACAGAAGCCTGTTAGATTAATTAGGGCAAGGTCAGAAAAGCTGAACTCACAGCTACATTCTTGTCACAGTTTTGTTCCACTTACCATAACCCATAAGCTGACTGTAAAGTCACTCACCATTTTAAACATGGGCATGTTATGGTGACTTCATTGACTTCATTTATATACAAAGGATGATTTCTTTAAGAATTGTTTCTTCTTTGACAGTCAACTAATTGAGGAGAAATGTCTTGCTTTGTATTCACTGTCAATAAGGATTTTTTTATTTTTAAATGTTTTTCCCTTCAGAGTTATGGGCTTCAACCAGGTTTCATGAGACTTCAGGATCGTACAGGCACAGAACTGTCCAGATTGCAGTTCTGTGCAGTATAACCAAAATTTCACTACAAACAGATCAGCTCTGTGGGAATGAGAGAACAGTATTCTCTCTGCCTGTTCAATTCTTGACCTTTCTTGTCTGACCATCCAAAAGGAGGTTGCCACAAATCTGGGGTTTGTGTGAAGTGGACCCTGGAGGTGAAATTCTGACCTCGTCAGGGTCAATATTTCATCTGAAATCCCTTGAGACAGACCTCCAGATCATTTCTAAGGATTGCAGCTTCTATCAGATGGTAGTTGGCTGACTTTCATTTACTACTGACTTAGGTCAAACTTGGACCAGGGATCAAGAGATGAAAGGCTCTATATCTCATTATCAATAACCAGGGTTTTCTTCACTACCCTGAAAACAACATACTTCATTCTTATCTACAAGGCGTTAAAACTTAAAAGGGTTGGGGTCAAATTATGTTACTTCAATTTATTTTTATTCACTGTTTATGAAACAACTTCCTCTCTTGCTGCCATAGCTAAATGCTACAAATATAAATATTTTCCTTGCTATTGTACAGGTTCTGCTATTGTTTTTCTTTTAAAGTCTTATTAAAGATGCAGCAATAAAGAAAACTCCCTTCCACACACAAATTAAAAAAGAAAAAATAGAGTACAGAGGTTGAGGCCAAACCAAGCCTTACCAATCTCAAAATTATTTTCAGCAAAGCACATCTTGTATAGAAGTTGCCTTATAACAGAGGGGTGGACCTTTCCAGGAGTTTTTCATAAACACGCAAGTCCTGATACAGACAGAATGTCCTCTGAAATGACAGAGCCAAGTTTTCTTCTAGTGTGAAGCCATACAGCTCTTCTGATTTGGCTGGAATTAAGTTTTCTTAAATGGGTTACAATTATGATTGATAGTTTTAGGCAACTCACTCTGAAATACTGAAGAGAAGCTTTGGAAGGAGAATCCTGTTGCTACTGAACAAACAGAACACAGTCCACAGCAACTTGCAATGTGCTGTACAAAACTGCATAATCAAACAACCAGAGATTTTACCCTGATCCTAGATATTTATAAGAAGTCAAACCTCTCCTTTGTTATTCTGGGAAAACCTTCACAGGCAAACTGATTTGCATTGTTCCCAAAACAGGGACAGGCACATGGAAGAAAAGTAATGAAATACAGTCGATGGCATGAAAAGAAACTTCTGAATACATTAAGGAAGAAAGAGGCTAAATAAAGTTTACTGGTTATGCTGGTTTAACAACTTTTTCTACTACTGGGAATAAACCTGTTGATACCTAGAACTAACACAGTTGCTCTCTTGAATCTAACCAACCTTTTGACTAGTTCCTCACTCAGATAATACTTCACCACAAATAAAAATTTCCAGACTGCCAGCACCTCAGGCAGAGCGAAGAAGGTACACTTGATTATCAATCACTGAAGAGTGCTGCTTCAGCAAAACCTCAAAAACAGAGCCGTAGGACATCAATTCCAAACAAACTCTTTCTGGCAATGCTTTTGTCACTCCTGAGGAAAGAGGATTTGGTCCTGCAAATGTTTGTTTGCATGACCAGCTCCTCTAACATCTTCTTCCTGATCCCCTAGGAACCGTGTTAATCATATAAGGCCTTCCAGAAACTGACCTTTTTTGCTAAATGACGGGTAAAATCCTCATGTGTTTCCATAAACAAGATGCCAGCCAACTGCAGAGATTCTTAAAGAAACTATGGCAATAACGGCTGAAGGAAAGAGTGGGGAAAGGGAAAGGAAGAAAGAGACATAATAGGGGCATGGGAGGAGATGTGTCTCTGACCTGGATCTGTTGCTGAAGAAGGTTAATTTTGTGTTGCTGCTGCAGAAGCTGCTGCTGTTGTCTTGCAATCTGTGGAGAAATTGCACAGAAGAAACATGAGATACAGATCACCATTCCCAGAGTTTGTCCACAGGAATCTTCCACCTTGTTTAGTTCTTTAAACCTCTCCACTGAGCTAAGAAACCTTCAAGTGCAGGTGGCAGCAGCCTGGACTGTTGCTGAAGCAAGGGGCACATGTTCAGTAACAATTAATTGCTAGTGCTAGTGGGAAAGCTGTGCTGGATATGAAGACAAGGACCTATGCAAAAACTTTACTGAAATGGCACTGCTAAAATTCCCCAGGAGAGAGAACAGTACTAGCAGAGAAACTGGAAAATAGTGGAGGAAGGCAGAAAAGGCAAAAAAGTAGGATGGCCAGAAATAACTCTTCTGTTTGGCATCACCTGCTCAAAAGTTCCAAAAAAATGGCAATCTGACACCACGGAGGAAAGTTCCTAGTGTACTTTTTTTTATGCAGAAACAGGCACAGAGGGACTGGAACTGAGTTTGGAAAAATCACAGGCTCTTCAATGTGTGTATCAGCTGCAAGAAACTAAAGGAGCAGGGCAAGGCTACACAGCTCAAATCTAAAACCAGTTTATGGAAGTGGATGGAGTCGTTCAAAGTCTCCTCTCAAAGCCAAGTGCAGTTTTCCATAAGGACTTCCACCCTCCCTCTCCACTAAATGATTGTGAATCCTACTGTAGACACATTTTACACACAGTGAAGGAAAAAACAGACATTAACAGAATGGAATTAAGAGCTCTAAAGGCTGGAGGTAGATAAACCATTCTCGAACTTAAAGAACAAATTCGAAAAATTTTCATTTAAGTCATCACAAAAGCTCTGCTCTCATGAACAGCCAGTGCAGCAGTACAAACATTAGAAGGAGCTCTGCTCTTCCCCTGTGTTATGTGTACACTTTTCAGGATCAGTTGGTAACTTATACATGCTTACTGGGAGAAATTTTGTGCATTCTTCCCCTTAGGTATTTTTTTTCTATTATTATTATTAGACTATTTGCATAAGAAACACTCATTCATAGTTAGCTCCACATCTAACAGATTAAATAAATGTTTTCCTTCTGGACCCTTTCTTTAAGAAAGAAAAATAATTTTTTCACTACATTTTTTTCAGAGTTTAGATAGTTTAATTTCTGCATAATACAGAAGTATACACAATTTCTTTAATTAAAAGAAATCCTAGTTATCCTAATTTTTTATTGCCTTTTTCCATTGTCTTCATTTTCTTTTTCCATTGTCTTCATTTTCTTTTTCACTTTCAAATCCCTCAGCCATTCTGGCAGTAGTGACTTTAAAAGGCAGGGCAAAGGGAATAGCTCATATAGGATGTCTCCTTGTGAAAGAATCTTGCCAATTCCACCTTCACTCCTTCATCTACCTTTGCCATTTTAACAACAGCATGATACAAATTCTCCAGCTTAAAGTAAGTCACTTTTGTTCTCCATGTGTGGGATTTCAGGTGTGAGGCCAAAATACCCTTTGTTTAAGATAAGGGCTTTAAATAATTAAAACCAGGGAAAACCAAGGCTTAAATGTCTGAAGGTATCAGCAGTGGTTTAGAAATCTTAAGACTTGCTTAAGTACAATACCAACACTGAATATGACAACTATGACAGATTTCAAAGAATTTTGTGAGTTTCATAATACTCACATAGCTGCAATTCTGTGATAAAATTTTAAACTAAGTATCTAAATATTCTCTGCTCATGGTCAAGTACAAAAGCGGATTTTAATTTCTGCTAAAATCTGCACAGTGCAAATCTGTGAGCAAAGTTATGTTTTTGCCTATAATGTTGTATGCCCGTGTATGCACATTGGAACTGATCACATGTGACAACCATGCCTGCATTTCCAGTGAAGGACATATTTGCAAGAACTGAAAATCAAACCACTCACATGTAAAAGAAAAAAAGTCATGCTTGTTCACTGACTTTATATTATTCTCTGCTTTTTTCCCCAGCTGGCAAAACCCAAGGTTTTCACTTCTCACATTACAATCCAAGAGCTGCATTTTGTTCTTTTTATACCTATTCAGTATTACTGAATTCAAACAGTTTTGGTGGGTTATTCACGAGGGCTGAATTTGCCTGTTTATTTACAGATAGTTAAAAAACCCAAATCGTATTGAAAGAGAATACAGAATTGCAGAATATTCTGAGTTGCAAGGGACTCACAAGGACCATCAAGTCCAACTCTTAAATGAATGGCTCATGCAGGGGCTGAACCCACAACCTTGGCATTACTGGCACCAGGCTCTGAACAACTCCAAGATGGAGATATTGCAAATTAAATCATTCTTCTGGTATGTTTTTGTTCAAACTTTTTCACCTTGGAGAACAAATGGAAAAAATTTTGGGTGCAGAGTGACTTTTGGAGTATGAAGCCTAAAAGATAAACTGCTAGAAAGTCCTGCTAGAAAATTATTTAAGTTGAAAACCACTGTAATAATCACTCACCTGTTCTTGTTGCTGCTTAGCCAGCTCCATTTGCTGGCGTTGTTTCTCGATCTGAGATGCAGCCAGCTTCTTCTGTTCATCGTGAGCTGCTAGCAGCTGTTCCCTCAAACTGGTCAGCTGATTGATCATACCCATGAGCTGCCTTTCTTTCTCAGCGAGGCTTTCTGGAGTCCCTGGGCATCATATGGTGGGGGAAAAAAAAAGGGTAAAGAGAAGAGAGGAAATTTAGAGCAATCCAGCCTTTTTTTTATTTTGCAGCTTTACTGTAAGCAAAGTTTAAGGAGAACCAAAGAGCAGCAGCAGCATATTGCAATATGCTGCACACTAAGACCTGTTCCTCCATAGGAAAATGAGCCATGGAGGATAAATCTGTACACAGGCTTTGATCTGGTGTCCCCCTTCAATGTTTCTTTGCCCTTTCATCTATTTTCCACTGCCTTTTTGTCAGATTAATAAAGTGAAATAATACTGCCTATTTTGAGAAAGTTTCAAGTTTTAAACACTGGGGATCAAAATCAACCCTTCCAGGTTTGTAAGACAACTATATTTATGTCAGAAACTTAGGACAAATATAGTTTCTGTAACTGTCAAAGCACTGATGCAGGGTGAGTATTAACATCCCTCTATAACCTGTTATATCATCTACAGCTGCCCTGATTAGGATTAAATTATATAGTATTTAAATTGTTAATAACTCCTATTGCTGTTGCTGCCACCAAGGTGCACTTTTATAGGAAATAGTCTTTTATAAACATATCAGAAAACCTGAGTTAAACACAACTCACCATCACTCTCATTTGTACTGCTACTAGATGTTTTTCAATAGTAGAGTTCATCAGATACAGACAGAGGAGCTCACTACCTCACTTTCATAACTGTGCTGAAAAAATTCTTTTTCTACCCAGAAGGACAGTGGTTATAAGGGACGAGAAGAAAAAATTCCAAGAAAAATCAAAAGCTATGAATCATACACTACAAAAAAAAACAAAAACAAAAACAAAAAAACAAACAAAACAAAACAAAACAAAAAAAAACCAAACAAAAAACCCAACCCCCCCAAAAAAAACCACCAAAAAAAAAAACCAAAAAAGAGGCACTTTTAATATATGCATTTGGCTGTGAATTTAAAAGACCTGAAAATATGTGTAGCAGCTAATTCACAGATATCCCCAATACCACCACACCCTCTCATATGAGTCAGATCCTATGAAGACCTTTCTAAAAAGCTGTTAGGAAAGGATTAAGGCTATCAGTGTCAATGCCTCCTCTGAAAATAGCCTGCTTTTGGGACTACCCTGCCACACAAACCTCTTTCAAACACAGGAAACATTCTTCTGCCAATGTCACCAGTGCTCTCCAAGTAAAAAAAAAAAAAAAAAGGAAAAAGAAAAAAATTGGCGACTATAGCAAACATGTTCCTAGCCAACTATCAGTCAGACATGGAAAAGAGCTACTGGTAATAGCTCATTTAGACTACCCCCCTGCCAGTGCAGGAATGTTCCCTACAGTATATTTACTACAGCTTTCTAGATTGGATTGATATGTCTGAAATGGTCAATCATCTACTGCTTGCTTTGAAAGGCTGTACCACAGCCTTTGAGGTGGCACTGGGAGGGCTCTTTGCTTGATAGTTAGCTTAATTTACGTTTTTTTTGGTTTTTTTTACTTTCACTTAATTTCAATGCTATGATCCCAAGCAACATTTCATTTGCTACATCAGCTGAGTCCAAGCCCTTAAATCCATTTGCAGACAGCCATATGCAAGTGAAAAACCACAAAGAATCACCAGAAAAAATGTGACAGAAGAAATGTAACTAAATTGTTTTTTATTAGGGTTTTAGAAATTTCTGTGAAAATATTCTCACCACATAACAAAGAACTACAGCAGAATATTCTCAGATAAAGCCTCTAGAAAAACTGTGGTACAAGCTGGAAACTTGAGAAACACACTGAAACAGAAACCATAGGACTTTAAACCTGTTCTGTTAAAAGCTGTGAGAAAGAATGGAAGCCAGTGCTAAAACACTAACACGGCTGAAGAAAACACTTCTAACTATGGTTTTTACTTCCAACATTGGAGACAGTGAACTGCTACAAGTAATGCATTTGCCACCTGGCCCTGGAATTAATCAGAAGTTTCTATTGCCACTCTTCCATCCTTTTATTTTTCACCAGGAAAAAAGGTGCAGTGTTTCCAAGTGGCATAGAAGAATTATTCTAGAAGGCAGCCCCTGCCTTGGCCTGTCCATGTGGGTTTACCATAACGCTCCTCTAATGAAAACTATCATGCACTGATACTGCCACTATAACTGAAACATCTGAAAACAAAATACTTTGTATTTATTTATTCAGCAGATATTTTATTCCTAACTTTTACTGAGGTGTGGACGCAAACGTGAGAGAGAGAGGGGAAGAAGGTCGTAGAGAAAGAAGGAATACACAGGATTGCCTCAGTCCTTGAGTTAGGGTAAGCAAAAAGAAACCACTGTCAAATACACCAACATGCATCACAGCTCTTCAGCCAGTACCAGTTCATCAGTGCATTTTGAGCTACTACAGTAGCTTTCAGTTGGGAATCAAAAAGCACTTTGTAAAGTTAAATTAATCCCCATATTTAAATTAATCTGAAAGGTGGAAAAATGTTTCCATATGTGTAAACTGACAGACAGAGGGATCACAGAGTTAGTTACCAACAGCGGCAGAAAAAGATGCGCTGATATCCAGCCCCGTGTATCAAAGTTCTGGCTGCGCTTCCTGGGAGGGAACAGGACACTCCACGTACCACTGACCTGACCACGGCACTGGACACTGCACAGCCAGGGATCCACCTCCTGCACTGCTTCTTCAGCCTGACTGACCCGCAGAGCAGCAAAAAGCTTCTGCACTAGGAGAAGAGCAGCTTTATCTGAATTCCAAGAATGAAGATGAAGTACTGCATCCAGCTCTGGGGTCCTCAGCACAGGAAATCCATGGACTTGTTGGAAGAGGTACAGAGGAGGCCACAAACATGATCAGAGAGCTGGAGCACCTCTTTTATCAGAAAGACTGAGAGAGTTTGGGCTGCTCAGCCTGGAAAAAACAAGGTTCCAGAGAGACCTTCCAATACCTAAAAGGGGCTTATAAAGATGGGGACAAACTTTTTAGCAGGGCCTGCTGTGACAGGACAAGAGGCAATGGTTTTAAACTAAAAGACGGTCAATTTAGCTTATACATAACGAAGAAATTGTTTACAACGAGGGTGGTAAAACACTGAAACAGGTTGCCCAGAGAGGTGGTGGATGCCCCTCCTTGGAAATTTTCAAGGGCAGGTTGGACAGAGCTTTGAACAACCTGGTGTAGTGAAAGGTGTCCCTGCAGGGCGGTTGGACCTGATGACCTTCCAACCCAAACTATGACTCTATGAACTAAGAGCAAGCAGGCAGTGCAGTGAAGTGCCAATGCAGACACCAAAATCACAGGCACACTGCAGCCAATGCAGCCGGGGACAAATTGACTCAGTCTCTTCATTATTATTCAGTTTTTAAAGAAAATTTGAAATGCCCACAAGGGGTGTTTTATATCCTACCTTAATAAGTACAATGCATAATTCCTTGGGTTTATACAGCTGGAGTGGAAGTAGTCTGACAAAAGGCAGACTTCTTGCATTACATTTCTAAAGCTATTTCAGTTTGCTAATAAACCAAAAGGGAAAATTTATCAGCATCACCTTTATAAAAAAAACTTCTGATGGAGAATACTTTCTGGAAAACATGGCTTAGTAGGTACTTTATTTTCACGTGACTAAGCCATCCTTCCAGTAACTGGAATAGTACTTAATGATAATTTCAATTCTTTGAGGTAATAATTCCTTGCAAAATTAGTACTTGGATAGCCATACTCTCAAGTGACCTGCACAAAACCAGAGGCAAAGAAGATCAGCTATGTGGCTCTAATGAGAGATGGTGAGTCCTGTGTAGATTTTCCCTTGTCTGCCTCACACATCTATATAAGCCCCACTGATGATGAATCATATTTTTGAGGTATCTTGCAGGTAACTGGTGGCTTGTAAATGTGTGAAAATGAAAAAAAAAGGGAAGTACTTGAATCAGACGGTCTTGATAATTGTGTTAAGTGTTTGCATTTAGTTTAAGTTTGGTATTTTTTATGTTAGCCTTATTACCAACCTTTTCTATAATTACCTTCATGGAAATGGTCAACAAAAGTGCCATTTCACAGATGCCACTGCCAATCATACATCAGTTTGCATAACATATGAAGGCCAAAGCATGGTCAGTGTTATTTATTTAATGGTGAGGTGAGGACAACAGGGGGGGTGTCACTACATGAATACAATCAGTTACTAGAATTTTTCCTAGTGTATTAAAAGTTACCATAGAGTTAAGAGCTCCAGTTGTTTTTTGTACCCTTTTCTAGATGCTGTAGATTGGGGGTAAACAAGGATGGTGGACTTTTGTCATGCCGTCACTATTTTCTCTCTGTTAACCTGCATGAGATCTAAACCTGTATCATTGTGTGAAGTGTCTTGGCAGCTAAGGGATTTCCATTTCAAGAATTCTGTAGCTTACAGGACAAAACATGTCAGTATTTTAAGCAACTAAGCCAACAACTGAATAAAGACAGTTGCTCAAATTATGCTACTCGTGAATTAATGAACTACCCACATGGCTGCTAACCCTGCTAGAACTTGGGAGGGGGTGCAAATCCCTAGCCCCAGCAGCCACCTTCAGCTGCTTCCTTACTAAACTCATTTGGAGATGCTCCAAGCAGCACAGAGCTGGGAATGGTTTTGGAGCTGGCCTTTACAAGTTGCAGTGCTCTCACTCCAGCCATGCAGCAGGGCTGAGAGAAAAAAAACCACGTGTCCATTATTGCAGCATACAGCTTGACAGCAAGCTAGACCACTTCACAGAGCTATTGAGTGAGGAGCAAAAGGAGAGTGCCTTGCATCAATGACTGCCTCAAGAATTACTCTTAATTACCGTCAGATCCACGACAAACAGATATTGCACATTTTATGTTTAACAAAGCTTTCAACCACCAGGCCACCTGCCTTTCAGGAAATTGCTGTAGGTGCTCATACTGTTCTCTCTGTGCTCTATCACTGCAGTGGCAAAATGTGGATTTTTCACAACTGATCAAAATAACTCAGGCAAAGAAGCATCAAAGTACACACTGCAGGTTGATGCAGTGAAATGCCCAAGAAAAGATGCTTTCCAGATGCGTCAGCTTATCCTCTGTTACCATGAAGAGAGAGACTCAAAAAAACCTCCCATGTTTGTGGATGCAACACCCACAGCAGATGGCAATAAAAGAAGACTCAAATTAGTGGCATTCTGTATCGCCAAACCTAAACTTCATCTCAGATCAACACTACCCATAATAATGTTTAAGTAGTAGAAGAAACTTACTCAAATGTGAAATAAACTATTACACATTCTTAGTTCTGATTCACAGTCTCAGACTGGCAGTGACAGTAACATTTTAATAAACATTAGAATGAAGACACCAATATGACCGAATGACACACTTAAAGTGAGAAATCGAACAGGAGAAACCTTGGCATACCCACCCAAAACAGAACCAAAGCAAAAAAAAAAGGCAGAGAAACTGCTTTTGCGATCAAAACAGTAAATACTTTATTATAATTTATTAGACAGAATGAGAATGTAAATGAGAAATTGGGAAAGTCAATATTTTCTTTAACAGACATTTTAAGCTTTTGCTGCAAGTGTTCAGGCAGTGAGAGTGTTTGCTCCCAGACAGCTTACAGATGTGTATTCTGCAGGGGCAGAGCCATGGCAAGGCTCTCCTAAATCCCTCTGTCATGTCCCCATTAAACTGCTAGGAATGGCATCAACCAGGGTGCTCATGTGCACACTCACCCATACAGACAGTGAAATCTATCTACCGAGTCAGTTTACCATCAAAGTAATTGCGTAAATAGCTTTTGAAGTGTCAGAATCTGTCTTTCAAAGGAAAATCAAAGAAAACAATGTGCAAGTACAAAGCCTGGAAGACACAATAATATTGTATTATGTTCGTATCATTAACTGTGGTTACAAAAGAAAATAAGTCTCCTGTATCTACAAAGTTTTCTACAGGGAAGAAAATCATTAAATGGAAGTAAGAATATTTTGAAGTACTCTGTATTCGAATAATGTTAAGATATGTAATAATAATTACAGCATTCAGTATAAAGTATTTTTTAATTTCAAAGCACTACCTAATTGATCTTCTTAAAGACTGTTTGCAGGTAGAAAGGTAATGGTATGCATTATGTTTTTCAAGAGCAAACTAAGGCATGAAGTTTTTAGCAACTTGCCTACAGTAATTCTGAACTCTATGCAGTGTAGGAGGTTTTATTGCTGGCCTCGATGAAGTCACCAGCAGAACTACTTCAGCAAGGCCAAGAATTTCCCCACTGACTTTTAATAGCGATACACGTTAAATAGATAATTAAGTCTGTGTTTGACCCAGTTGGAGACTAGGTAGCATTTCAGCCAAGGGGACCCTTACGAATGAACCAATTACTGATGTCATCCAACTTACCAAGCAACAGAACCATGCCACAACACAGTTTCTGTGTAACAACAGTGTGACAAGGACTGAGCTACAGCCCATAAGTGAGCTAAAGAGTGAGTCACCTCAAAGTATTTCCTGCAATGGTGTGTTTTTTCAGCAGACTTTTTGAGCTAGTGAAGGTTACAGTTTTGATACAAAAATGAAGGAGGTTTTTCAAACTGAACAGTCTATTAACTAAGCCGTCCTCAGAAAGAGTATAATCCTACTAGTCATAACTGTACCAAATCCAAAGAACAAATAAAATTATCAGTAGTTCATAAAATAAGTATCTTTTCTAGAGGGCTTTCTTACAGTATCTTTTCTCCAGAGTATCATTCTCATCCCAGTGTCAACTATTTTTTCCCCACTCCTCTCCCCAGTTCTAACCTTGACATATTAGAAATCTAAACCCAACATTACTCTGCTCAGTAAGGAAACCAGGAAAGTAAAACAGACAGGTCACCTACTCTTCTTCTACTTTCAAGCAAATTAATCTGTGTCATGTTCTCCCTAAAAATTTTTTTAAAAATCTATTTATAACATAAATTTAAAGAGGAGTATTCCCCTTCATGCTGCTGACATCACCTGAAGTCACATATGTTAGGCAATGGGGAGCTGATGTTTCCTTCAGGAAAAGTAGTCTGATAAACAGATCTCACCGGCTGAGGTAAGTTCAGAATTTAAACTCTTCTTTCCTCTGTTTTTGAACAGAAATGTGAAATGTTTATAGCCAAGCAATGGGATTTTACTTTATGTACTTGCTGGAATGTGTTGGTGGGTGGATATGGGTCTGTGCTTGTGAACGTATGCAAACTCCCCTGATGCTTCCCTAATCAATACTTCAGAGAGTGCTTTATTATGGACTAGAACATAGCTTTTCAGGCCACTAAATCCTGGAGCTGTCAGGGCAAAAACAGCTGAAAACTGGCATTTTTCATTAAGTATTTAAGCCAACTTTGCTACATAACGACTGCCATCACAACTACCCACCTTGCTAAATTAAATTATTTCATCTTATTGATAGGGACTAGAGTCAGCATAATAAAAGAAAACTTTCTGACTGTTTTTTACTGAGCAAGCCACAGCCACCAGAAAAAGAAACAAGGAAAGAAAAAGTGCACAGTTCAAACTGATTTGCCTGTACCTACAGATTTATGTAATGATTCTTCTCTGTTTGACAAGTAAAAATCCATTTTAGAACAGCAAGATATAAGGAAGATATTTATTTCAGCAGATGGACAGTCTTAATCTTTTATGTTTGAGTGCAAGGCTGCAGAATGAATAAAAACAAATTATGACCAATTACCCTCTTTTGCCATTACTAGCCTCAAGAACTCATATTCTGTGGGGGAAAAAAGCTCAGACGTCTGCTCTGTAACAAACCAGCACTTTGCTGTTTCGCAATGCTGGAAAGAGGCTGTCACTGAGTACTCTTTATTTGCTGTCAGGAAAAAGTTTTGGTACAGTAGACTGCAAATAAAGATTGGTATTCAACCAGGTTAGCAACTTATTGTCAAGGTTACAAAAGGAATATACAACATTTGTATTGAGACTATTTCTCAGAGGTTACTCATTGTTTTACTGTCTAGACAAGTTAGAACTAGGCTAGGAAAATAGCATTTGCTGCTGGAATTTTATGCAGCAGTAGGAAAAAGAGTAAAAAGTGTGTGTGTGTGTACGTGTATTTGCTTTGTTTCGTTTTGACAAACTGGCAGTTGTAGCTCAGAGACATTCAGCTCTATCAGTGCATCTTTCAGGTAACTTCAGCACAGCCTTAGGACCCTTTTGTCAACCAACTCTGAACAATTTTTAAATACAGTGGTTTGGCTCCCATATGCTCCAACAAAGTCACTGGCATTTGCTACCTTAATTAGTTCAATTTTATTCTATTATCTCTATCAATAATCACATCTTAAAAATAAAATTAGAACCTGTTTTTTTCTGATAAAATTAAGTACCTTTATGTACAAAAGTATAAATCCAGAACAACCTGAATTGGCTGTTTTGCCATATAATCACATTTTTAGAGGCTTTAAAAAAGATTCCTCCAACCCTCCTTCCATATGCTACCCTCAACTAACCTCCCATTCTAGGGTCAAATAGGAGCAGCTCCATCCAGTCGCAGTCTCCATCTCAGGCTTTCTTTTGGCCTGAAGAAGTTCTGCATTGGTGTGGCTCAGCTAGCACTGCCTACTTCTACTGCAGCCTGAGACTATCCCATTGTGTTGTGATCAACCTCCAAGATTTTGGCAGCTGCCAAATTTCCTCTCGAAACTTAGGATTCCCTGAGTGCAAGTGGGCAGGTTCCCATGCACCCCAGCACTTCTGGAATATTAAAAAATGATTAAAGCTCAATTTGCAATTCGCTACTATTAAACCCCTCAAAAAAATAAACACAAAGAAGAAGATACTAAGTAGGTTGCAACAAACACTGAATTTATCACAGTTCAAAGCTGACAATCCGACATATCTTACCTCCTTCACTAATGACTTGCACCCTCCTTCTCTTGCCACTCCACTTACAATACTACCCACAAAAAAATAATGCAAAATATCCACAGCTGACCCAAGTTTGCAAATGTTTTTGAACCATTAATTTACAAATGCAAAATTCACCCAGCTCCTACAAAAGTGTGCAACTTTCACACGTCTCCCGGGGATCTGTGCTGTATTAGTCAAAGGTTCAAACCCAGTGTATTCCCCATGAATAATCTTTCTCCCCTTCCCCCTCCTTCTTCCTGTCCACATCTAAATGCAGAATCCCCAGCTTCCTTGTCTTTAGTTTACAGATTATGTGATCCAAAGTGTCACTCACTGGATTACTGCACATAACCTGCGCACTACCCGAAGCTTACTTGTCTTCAACTTGTCCAGCATTACTTAAATGGAATTATCCATCACAATCCATATACCGAATCTGCATAGCTCACTTATCTCAAGATTCTGTGTGTCACCTACTAGATTATCCGTTTTAATCCATACATTGAATCTACATAACATATGTCTTTAATTCATGGGCTCTGATGAGCTATAGTATCGCTGAATGGATTATTTCTCTTTATCCATTATTGGCAGTCCTAAAACCGTTGACTGAGTATTCTCTCATGCCCCATCTTCTGAGTACATGAGCAAAATCAGAGTCTTCAGCAAACACAGCTCTATCTCACATCAAACACAGCCTAACACAATACCTGCACTGATACTTCATGGAATTTGGAACCCAGTTTCTCACACAAAACAAATGTCTGTGTTATCGTAAACCGAAGATCAGGATTGGTAGGCTAATCTCGCTTTCAATTACATCCATAAATCTGTGGTTACTCCAGTACAGTCTCTGGAGTCACCTAGATTTAAGCGGATACAATGAAGAGCTGATTTTAACCTAACGACAATCCCTTTCACAGTGAGTACAGAAAACACTTCACCTGACCTGTTTACAAATTAACCTGCACAATAGAAAAGGTTTTTCAAACAACAACAACAAAAATGTATCAGGTTCAGACTTGCCCGGTCTTTCTTGAGAGACTTGGGCACAATCACTGTTAACAATGCCTTCAACAGAAAACCAACTCAGGAAGATTGGAAATGAAAGTCTGTTTAGCCTTTTGTTCCACACGCCTATTCAATATTAGCTAAGTGGGGAATATATAAAATATGCATTATTATGTCTTGACAAGTCTCAATAGAGAGATGGACAAGATTAGCAGCAAGGTTTTGTGCACACCAAGGAAGTTTTTAAGAGTTCTCATCATGGCTAAAGCTGCCTCACTCACCCCAGTGTGAGCAAGGCTGGACAACCCATGATTCACCTGAGGGGCCAGCACTGCTCCTGAAGCCCAGCACCAGTGAAAGAGAAGCTTCATGTTAATTTTCTATATATAGGGATGATCACTGATATTTAAGAAATAAATATTTTTTATACCTTTTCCTAGCAACACTGGAGGACAGCACCTGCTTTCCCCCTGCACTGCACAGCAACAAGGCAGTTACACTGACAGCAGAAAAGGGGAATGATTTTCCTTCCTGTAGACGATTGGTTTGAGACCTGAAGATCTCTCTGCTCCACTGAATCCAATAACCTGCATTATCTATGAATAATCCAGAGGCTTTTTGAGCCCTGGTTTTGAATATGATGGATGTAAGTAGGTTTGAATAGGCTTCAACCAATTCAATATACAGTTTTACAGCTTCACTTTAAAATACTTCAATTTAACAGCACGTTTTGTAGGTTTTACTATACAGCGACTTGTTTTGAGCACAGTAAAAATTCCATGGATATCAAAACAGAATTTCTTAAGAAATCTCTAGTGCCAAGCTTGTAATTTAGTCCCAGACAAATTCTCTGAACAAACACAGGTATTTGAGTCACAATTTCTACAGATATAAAAGGTTCTAGATTTTGCCCCATTTGAAGAGTATTCCCTTGCAGTACCTTTCAGTCAAGCCGTGGAATAAAACATTTTATTTCTTTTCAATTTGTAACTGGATATATAGATCCTTCTAACTGTGATCTTGAAGTTTGCAGCTGGCTCTCTGCAGCTACTCAGTGATGGTTCTCCTGTTTTATAGGCGTGCAGATGAAGAAAGGGGGGTCTAAAGTAGCAGCCAAAGGTAACAAAGCAACTAAGAGAAACAACTGAATACAAAACATGGGAGTCTCGTGACTTCTAACCAATTCCCTTATCTTTAATAAAATATTACTGCTTTCTAACTTAAAAGAAATCACGCTAATAGAAAATAAAGTCTTCCTCTTCATCTCCCTTTCTTTTAATCTCTCCCAGAGAATAAAACTCAATGGTAGCAACACAGATTTGGGCATTAACAATATGCAGCCTAGTGCTGAGACTTTAGCACGACATACTAAAACTCCCCCAGACCTAATGAAAAACACAATGAAATTTTGAACAGTTAAATGGAAAAAACTATTCAGTGCATAAGACAGTTGGGCAGTACAGCTCCTAGTGCTGTCCACATTCCAGGGTGTATTAATAATAAGACACTACTTAAGTGGGGGTTTCCAAATATCACTAATAGAGAAATGAGGGGTGGAAAAAACGCAGCTGTCAGGCCAAATACAGAGAGAGAAGTTAATTAAAGAATCACAACTGGAGAACTTCATAACTATAGAAGAACAAAATCATTTTGTGGCATAATATATGTGTGTTTGTACACGTGTATGTGGGTATAGAGCAGCTCAACTTGCACACCTTTCCTGCTGCCTCACTAAATATAGCTGCAATACAGCTGAGCCATTGTTTGTTGGCTGCTCACGGCTGATGGTGCCATGAAAACCACATGCCTGGGCACTAAATAATCAGCCTCCCTGACCCCCCAAGAATCTGTAAGTCAAATTCATTTACCCCCAGAGGGCAATGCTCTATTGTATCCTCCCTCCTTTCTAGCCACCTAGGAACAATGGACAATAATTGCAACTGTCACGGCAGTCAGTAGGAAAAATAAACCAGTGCCTGTTTTCACAGCTTACTGCCAAATTTGATCCAAACACCTAATAACCATGCCCCCAACCACAGAACCACAGTTGCACTAAAAAGCCTCAGATGTGAGGCTTTTGAACAGAGCTACAGAACAATAACTCGACTTGTGTTCAAAATATAAAGCTAAAAACCAAAAATTAAAGCTAAGAAAAGTCTTCTTTGAGGCTGAGCTGTTGCTCCCCATCCTTTCCCCCAGGCACGACTGAAAGGACTGTTGAGTTTCTCTCATGGTAGCATATAGCTGGCTGCTGCTGCTTTCAAGTTTAGCTTGTGAAAGGCTAAAACAGGGAGGGAGAAAAAAGATTGCCCTCCAAAAGAACAAGATCATAGGCACTGGGAACAGACCACCTTCTCACTGCACAGCACTCTTCAGAGCAGCTCTACGAAGTCCAAAGGCACTGGAGAATCACTGGGAGTCCTTCTAAAGGCTCCAGTGCATCAAGAGTTAAAGAAGCTCCATACAGTGTGCAAGATCTGCTGAAATACACTCCCAAAAGTGGGTATGAAAGATGTCTCCTCATACTTTGTCCCTAAAACATCTTAAAGATGTCTCACCAGTTCATGGCAAAGGATGACGTTCTTTTAAAACTATGTGCTTTCAAAACCCAGAACGCCCAGGTAAGACCAGTGGCTGCCCTTCCTCTTTATGACTTGTTGCTTTACACACATGGAGCAGGAATGAAGAACCCAGGGTTTGGCCCTCTGTAGTAATAATAATAATCATCATCATCATCATCATCACAAAAACAACAACAACAACAACATCATCTCAGCCTACTGGGGGCTGCAGCATTATATTCTGTTATGAAGTTATTCTACATAGGTAATGAATATACGTCTTTGAATTACAGCCTCCTAGGGAGAAGCCTGGGGAAACAAGTGGTATATTTTCCTACTTGTGTGGAGTCAGTGGAATAGCACAAACTAATGCTGGTGGCTTATCGGTGACAGGCTGGAAGGCCCATGTAATTAAAATAACACTTTCTTTGCATATGCACCAATCCATTAACCTGTGAGAGCACGTTGTGTTGTATGCTTTCCTGAATACTGCCCACCTCTTGTGCACACGGTCCTTAAACCTGTCAGGCACAAGGTTTGGGAGCCTGCCTGAGTGAGGATGTCTAGATCAAGGACAACATTAGTAAGTAAACATACCAAAAATAATGGAGAGAAACTAAATCCAGTTTATAAACACGAGAGAAGGGTTTAATTTTAATTTCATTCTACTTTCACATTTCCAAAACAACATTGGCTTGGATTTTGCTACTCCAGATGTACACTGATATAAATGGGAGAAGAATCAGAATCACTGTTTCTTTTCAGAGTGATAATGGCTGCTCTGAAAACTTACAATTTTTGATGTGTATTTTGAGTGAGCTCCTCATCATACGTGCTGCAGAGGAATTATAAAAATATTAAATTACATGAAAACAAACAACTACAGGTTCCCTAAAATGACCTCAGATATATAAAAATGGGAAATATCTTGGCAAAGCAGAAGCTACTGCTGCTGGAGAGTGGTCAAATTTTGCCATTTTCCTTCTGGAGTAGGGCTTTAAAAGAACATGCTTTAGTGCACAGATGTTGTACGCTGTCTTTTAAAATCTGCACTGGCTAATTTCAGTACCTAGAGGTATCATTACACAAACTTTGCTCTTTATTTTTTCCTACATGCAAAAAAAGTAAACAAAAAAAAAGCAAAAAAAAAACCAAACAAAAAACAACAACATAATCAAAATCTGTCCAAAAATTAACAAAATTAACAAGGAATTCAGATCACCCTCAGATTTCAGAAGCTGAGGTCTGCTATGCTCTGATATCACATATATTTGATACATGAATTGACTTTTTTTTTCCCAATCCAGCAATAGGATGTGTTCGTTTATAACACAGAACGATATATGCATCAAAAGCTTAATGTAAATTCATTTACTTAGGCAATATACCATTTCACTGATTTATATTATCACAGATGGGAGTGCATACATTTCATTTAAACCCCAAATTACCATGTTTGAAGGGGAGGGGAAGAGGAGCAGACAAAGTTCCATAAAGCCAGTGGTATCTGTATATTCATTCTTAATTTCCTTTTAGCACAGAAACAGCGTTACCTTTTATTTCTCCAAAGTTCCCTGATCCCATGGCAAGAAGCTTGTCTTTCCAGTCCTTTGATAGTAGCTTTTCAATACTGGGAGTTTCTGAGTGAAGGGGGGGAAAAAAAATGTAAGCAAATCAACATGACTGTCTCCACAATAGAACTCATTAAAAGTCTATCTGCTAAAAATAAGGCCAACCCTATTCTGGGCCCCAGTTCGTAATGACTTCATCAACAAACTGATAAGAGGGGAGGGAAGAGAAAAAAAAAAAGGAACAAAAAAGAAAAAAACTGAATGTGTTTTGTCACCTGCTGTTTCAAAACCATTAGCTTTTTCCTCTAGTGGAACAAAGCTCCGGTAATTCTGTATTACAATGGGCACATATAAACCTGCAGTTCATTGTTTTTCAATTTGGTGAACAAGTTGCTGCCTATAATGGATGCCTGTCAGTTTCTGGGTGTTAGTCTGCAGTCAAAAAATAATTATGTTGATAAAATGCGGAGTAAAGAGAGAGAGAAAGAGAGAGAGAAGCAAAGAATTAGCTCCTAAATCTGCTACATGTAATTATATCCCTCTGAGTCTTTACAATTACATCCACTTTATAATGTGTGTTTAAACATCGTGTGGTGGTAAGCACACTGTGGAAAGATTTTCCGGTAACACGCGCATTATAAATAATAATAAAAAGTTGGGTATGGAAAAAAGCTTTAAAAGACTGCAAAATCCAAAGGGAGAAAACGCACTGCTTAGAATGGAAACCCATTATTTGCTCATTTCAGATTCTATCACTTCCTTTAAAAATAAAATAAAATAAAATATATTTGTTCAGTATTTTCAGGAAAAATGCAGCGAGGGTGTGGATAGGTCTGATATTTATGTCTGCAACTCTTGTGTTCTGACCTCTTTTTGTGTAGAATTTTAATGCATAAGTAAATATAAATGCTAATAAAATTCAGAGAACATTAAACTCAATTCCAAACAATGTAATTGTATATTCTTGTCAGCATTTAGATGGGTACACAATTACAATAGCTTTCAATCCCACGATTAGCACTGCATTCAGTTAGAAAATGGAGTGTACTAAAAGATAAGTGTCCCAGTATGTGCCATCTAAATAACAATACCCACACTTATTATCTGGATCTAAGACATATACTGCTATTCTCCACATTTGTGTTTATGTGTATTTGTATTTGTTCAGGCATTTGTTTACCCCCTACCAGGAGCATAAAGGGAGTACATGTTAACTTATCAAAGGGACCGTCTGGCCTAGAGACCATACAATTATTAGCAACTGGTTAATTTTCCCCACAGTAAAAACCATTATGAGCAACCTTCATTATCTCGTTTGGCTAATTCCGCCTCCTTTCTTAAGCCCCAACTTGGAGCTCGGAGGCGCTGCGGTTCCTCGGGGCGGCTCTGCCGGCCGCGCTCTCCGCGCAAAGCCCCCGCCGCTCCCGGGGGCTGAGCGAGCCCGGGCTCCCTTGAACCCGCCGCCCGCAGGGCAGCATCAATGCATAGGGAACTACCGTGCCACGGGCACAGGGATGCTGTCCCTGCATCTCACGTCGGCCTCGCCTCTGCTCGCACACAGCTGTGCGCAGACAAACGGAAAGACAGACAGACAGACATCCGAGCCGGGCACAGCCCCACGCCCGCATCTCGCCGGGAGAGCAGCGACAACCTTCGGATGCCACCGACAGCACAGGAGGGTGTTTTGTTCCGTGACATTTTTATTCACGTTGCAGCACCCCGATCTCCTCCTGTGCACCCGCGGGCACTCCCTGTGCTGATCCCCGGGCTTGCCCGAGTGAGATTTCTCTGCTAGAATCTCTAAAACTTATCTCTAAATCTCATGAAATCCTAGGCATGCGGGCGGGAGAAGCTGTCGCGCAGAGCACGGTCCGTTCCGGGGCTGGCGAGCTGGAGGCGCCGCCGGACTCCGGGCACTTGCGCAGCTACTACTGAAGTTCGTCCGTCCCCCTCCAAGCACCCACGAAGAAAACCACTTTCACCAACGTGAATAGGTCAGATAAACACCGTCACTTTTCCTTTTTTCTTTATAATTTTATTAATTTTTATAATTATTATTCCTCTGCGCTTTTCTAAAGACTCCGGAACAGCATGTAAACAGGCCGGAGCAAATGCGGCATTTGCGGCGGAGAGCTGTCAGTCATTAAAAGCCAACAAACCTTTGCAAAGCAGGAATGCGGCAATAGGGATCCATTGTGAGCTGACAATGGGCTCCAGAGCCTCCAGGCACCAAAAGCAGCCCGCCTTACTTTTAAGTCCATTGTCAGCAAAGTCCACGACAAAGCTTTTCCCCCCCGGCTAGACAAAATATTCGCCGTGGTACGCTCGTAAAGAAACACAAGTCTTCTGTCTAACTTGCCGCCTTAAAGCTACAGTAGACGCTCGCCGGGGCTGCCAGAGCCCCGCTGAGCTGGCCGCCGGCCGCTGCCTGCCCGCATCCCTGTTTCCCTGCATACTTGCTTGCCTCCCGGCTTCCCTGCCGCCTTCCCTGCCCGCCGGCCCCTCGCAGCCGCTCGGGGAGGGGCGCCGGGACGGTCCCGGTGTCACTTTCCCGGGGGAGTTTGAGCTCTGTCGGTGCAACCCCGAGAGCCGGAGTCCCCCGCCCGAAGACTCGTGTTACATCCCAGCAACCCGAGCCCGCCGGTGATGCCGGGAGAGCCGCGGACAAACAAGCGGGGAGTAATGAATGCGGTGGACGGCCATGTATCAATGACTGAATTTCTGCGAGAACGGTAAAGATCTCAGTAGGAAATCATGATTAGAGATGTGAAAGGCCAAATGGCAAAATCCCAATAGTAACAATGCATCTGTTCATTAATGTGTGAATATGAGTAATATGAAAATTTAACACAATTATAAGCCCCCTCAGCAATCCTGATGGCATAAAATAGATTGTGGTGATCTAATCAGTGCTTCCCCTGTTGAAATACTGTATGTTAACTATTCAAAATAATATTATATAGACTTTTTTTCCTTTAAAAACCCCCAAGCAATCATATTAAATTGATGTCCGAACTTGGTTTCAAACCTCTCTAGATTTGAATTGCCATTTTTACAGAAGACACTTCAACAGAATTTTGATGCAGGACCAGCAAATAATCATCCTTCTGCTAATACTTAAGAAGAACTTTAATTCTGAAAGACAATAGCTTCCCCACCCCTATAGCTTTATGGAGCTAAACAGCTAGATTAGATTACAGCTTGTCTAATTCTATTATATACCATGTTAACATATTGTACTTACATAAAATATGTTATTCATATACTCGACCTATCACATTTCAGTAACTGTTTGTGAAATACCTTATGCACCATATCTTGGAAAGAAACATTTATTATGTCATTTATGTACCCCATTAAAAAAAGATTTGAAATTTACACATCTTAAATAAAAATAACTGTTTAAAAAGTTACGACAGTAGAGGTTCCATGAATTATACAGAAACAAAGTCATCCTTTGTTCAGCTTTTTTCAGACTTCATTGAGAAGATGTTGCTCTCAAATTAAGGGAAGAAATAAATGGTGTATCTTGTTTGCAAGGCAGGCATTCTCTGGATTCATTGGAAAGTCAGTAAAACTTTTAATGCTTGCACATATAATGTGCAGCTTGAAACTGGGAAAGATGGCCTGCACACAGGAACTGCTATTCCTGATCCCTACTCCAACCATTTCTCTCCTCTTGGATTCCCCAAAACCACGTTTTTTTACATGCAAAATCGGAGCTATATAGTGACAGATTTTGGATGTGCATCAGGACAGCTATGTATTCCAATAATCTGTATTTCCAAAAAGCTACACATGTTGTTCTGAATATGGCGATGATTCATAATGCCTCCTAATTCAATCTTTGAAAAGACTCCAGAATTACCCCCTTTCCTTCTTCCAAGCCCCACTTGAGCTAAGAATCCCCCCCAATACCTACCTGCAGTGTAGATCCTATGGCACACAGTAAACCAATCCCAAGTCACAGCACAGTATGAATACATCTACAAGACTTGTTCACAGGTTGTTTGTGAACAGTAATTTCGTTAATGTTTGGGAAACATTTTTGTCCCAGACACACTATGAGAAGTGTTACATGTTGTTGCAGAAGAGGATTATGGATAGGGCACCAAAGAGAAGGATTGAGATGGAAAGAAGAACAGGAATCATTAACTAAACATTGGCCAAGAGGCGCCTGACTGAATCAATATAGATACAAATTAATCCACAGAAATGATTTCTGCTGTGTCTATTCAACACATTTATCAGTCATTAGCTCTTTCTAGAGATATTTACAGCACATTTTGTTTTTCTTCTTTCACCCCTGCCTCTGTTGCTTACATATGCTTCTCCGCATCACTGCGTATGGCAGTGCCCACTGGTGAATGCCTCCGCCTGTGCCAGCAGCTCCCTGGCTCCTCGGTGTCCCCTGGTCCCGCCACCCTCCCTCTGTGCCAAGCACCATCCAGACTGACTCCCTCATCCACAACAATGAGACTTGGAGACTGATGCCAGCAGCCAGTAATTCTCATGCAGGCCTTCAGCACATGGAATGAAACCACTTTCCTTGGAGTTGTGAGAGTCCTGTGTTCACTGCTCTGATCTGCAGGTATGGATGCATCTGTACATCCACTGAATTGCTCTTACACAACTGGAAAGCAAATAATCTCCATAAATTAACATTAAACAGCTTTTAAATCTAATTTTTGGTATGCTAACAAGCATGTCACTGTCCCTCTACTCCTGCATTTGATATTTAAATACAGCTTCACTGACTTACCTGCTTAAAAGCCCTAAAGTTTTCACACTGGGAAGCGAGTGGTTTGTATCCAGGAAATGGACGAGGATACAAAGCCATAGTAAGAAGGAGGCACCATTTTTATCACTGTCTGCTAGATTTCTATTGAATTTAGTCTACTTCCAGAAGTTCATTTTTTTCAGGCATTGTAACTCCCCTTTGGGAGTGGACCTAATCCTACTCTCAATTCAGTGGCAGCACAGATGCACATGTACCTGGACCTGCCTCGGCAGCCTTCCAAACACACAGTCCCACAGCACAGCACTCCCTTCAGGCCTAGCCTCTCCAGTAGCTCTTTTCAATCCATGCTCCAGGGTCACAGTCCTAGAAATCCACTTATACAAGCTTAGAATGGTGTTCAGTGCCAAATCTCTATTACCTCTCTGTTCCTGCTGATTATTTACTGAAAGCAAACTTTGGTCTCATGCAGCTGCCTGCTTCCAGAGAAAGGCATGCAATTCCAACATGCTGTAACAAGGTGAGGAATGGGAGCTCTCCACATGAGGCATGACCGAAAGACCCATATTTGAAGAGGAAATGGGAGAGAAAGCTCTGATGTTATACAGAGGCAACTATGATCAAAGTGTAAGAGGCTGATGTAAGTTGACTACAAGTTAAGAGGCAAAGTGTGAGTCCTGGAGCCTCCCACTTGCATGGTGTCTGGATGTCCAAGGATGGGTGCCCTCCCAAGGAGATGCCCAAAGGGTTCCCTCCTTTGTAACTACAGTGAACAGATCTTGCCCTGGGTTGAAAGAGAGATACTTCTCAGAAAAAAGTAAAAGAAAGATGTTTGGCCTTGGCAAGGATGATGACATGAAGTGTAGCAAGAACAGAGAGAAGCCAAGAGTTGCTCAATGCCCATCCAGACCACCAAACATTTCCTGCCAACACGTGTTATTCCTAGAGGAAGGAGTATTTGGTCGGCACAAATTATCATGAATGAACTTCAACATTAGCTGATACACCTTCCACTTCTGGCAAGCACCTTCCTTTGTATTAAGAAAGCACTGGCAAACACTGAGCTGGCACCCATTATTCACCTTTTCCTTCTGCTATGGTCATAAATATGTTCCACCCATCAGTCACAGTTCCACTCAGCGTTCCTACAACCCTCACCTATCCATATGTCACCCCACTAGCACTCTGTTCTCTGTTCATGTACCGAAACAAATCCTCTCTGGTCTAAATCAGGAAATGAGATCAAGGGCAGATTTCCACTCTTCCTTTAAAAGAGCAGACAAACATGTAGATAGAAGAAATTTCTCTTTTTACGCCCCCATATTTTATTAAGAAGCTCTTACCTATACAAAATCAGAAACAATTTTCATAGCAAGGAAAATAAAGCAACTATTATGAAGAAATGGCTGGTATCAGCAGGTTACATAGACATGCAGCATCTGCATACACATATGGTTCTCCATCAACAGAATCATGCTTTTAGGGAACTACTTGCAGCTAGGCAAGACACTATGAATCATGAGCAGGCACAACACAGAATGTATTTAAATTTGGAAATCAAAGACCACAAAACATACATTTTTCTCTTGCCTTCCAGGAAGTACTGCAATTTTTCACCAGTCTAAAAGCAGATTAAACTTTTGGAGCAGACACTAGGAAACACCTCTATAAATGTAAATATTGTTCAAATGTAGGACATGGTTGCTCAGGCGTGATAAGCAAAAATGTGGTGCTGACTACAATACTACCTGGGGCTTCTCTGACTGGACAGTGAAGAAAGGAAGAAGAAAGTGGTGTGCTGTTGGGTTCTGTGGGTTTGGGGTTTTTTTTTATACACAAAATGTTTTTTAGTCTTTGGGCACAAACTCACAGAGCTGAACCAAACATTCAAGTTACAATATTAGGAAGCTGTGGTGCTCTGGCCAGCGCATCACAGTATGACTCTTACTGCACCACTCCATCACAACCACTGTGCAGGAAACAGCTGGGCTACATATGTCCATGGGTAGCTTCCAAGCCTACTAAAAAGCTCCCTTCTCTGGCAGGGATAACCAGCCCTCCTGTTCGTGGAATCTCTAGTTCCATTCTGGCCACATGTTAGCTCACATAGCTTTTCATTTCAGAGGACAAAATCAACTTCTTTATCCATAGATGACCGTAGTCACCTGTGGTGCACAATGATATCAGGTCACCATTGCATTCTTGTTGCACATAGTGCCTAATTTTGTGTATGGTCAAAAATACACCACTTGTTTTCAAGTTGTTTGCTCTCTTTTGCAATACCCATCATGCTGCTTTGATGAAGTATATGTTGTATGAATGATAAGACATTTTTATTGTCATTTCTAGTAAAAGAGCACTTAATTCACATAGCCAGAAAAGGTTCCATAGCACCATAAATAAATTATTTAAGATTTTAACATTCAAATCAATAATCTATGAATGCCACCAGAAACATGATTCTACTCTACCTGCAAATATACAAAGCAATGATTTTCACAACTGCTCACCAATGCCTACTGCCAGTCTTATAAGAAAGTTAACCTAAAAACAAGGGGATGTTTATTACAAAGGAAAGTTTGGAATAGCCTTCAGATACACTAAACTAATTGTTGAACTAATTATCCCTTTGGATGTAAGCAAGGAGCCTGCAAACCACAGCACCAGACAGGAACACATGGCTAAGCAGGACATGGGGAGAGCAGAATGACTTCTTAAGCTAGATTTGAGGCCAAAACCAGCATCTCAGTCAATGACGCCTTCAGGAATAGCCAGGCTGTTGTCTGAAATTTTTATAGTTCCCATCACCTGAATGCACTGGCAGTCGCTCCATTACCTGTGTGCTTTTCAGGCTGTCTTGTTTCACTGAACAGTCACCCACTCCAGGAGCAGTGTCACACTCCACGTAAGAGACGTGCAATGCAAAGACAATCACACCAGTCCTTCAGCCTCCCAGCAAAAGAGTCGATGTTCATTTGAGGGTCACACAGGCCACAGCCAAGATTTTCTCAGCTTCCATCCTCTTTATTGGTATACAGCCTCAGGACAGAGCCTGCTTCCAGAGTGTGAAAAATTCAGGTATTTCTGAAAGTCTCTCTGTCATACACTCTTCTGGACTGACAATGAGATGTTCACAAAGCCCTTCTGAAGACTAAATACCTGAGAAACCCACCTCTTTCACGAGCACATTGCTGAGCCAGGGAACAAGCCTGCATTCCTCCTCTCACCTCAGAACAACAGGGAACTCCAGCTCTATCTCTGTTATTTCTAACATGCTAACTTCTAAAGTATATACTTCATTGTCTTACCTACCTTAGTGACAACAGACCCCATCAAGGCTACAAAGTGTATGCTGATAACCCTTCAAAGCACAGGGCTGCAAGCTGCAGTATGATAATTGCCACCCCTTCCTCTCCTGTGGGTGTGGAAATCATATTTGTGTGCCAGGGCAGCTGGTGTGTGCTCGACTCACACCTCCAGTAATCTGGCCTTCCACATCAAGCCTGGAGCCACTGCTGGCTGCCTCAGATTTACACGGAGGTGGGGCTGCATTACTTGCAGGACAAACCCAAATTATTCTGAAAAAACAACTGCAACAGTGTAGTTTGTAGTCACTGCTCAGTTACCGTCCATTTAAGAATCTGTCCTTAAAATACACAGTGGGATATGGCTAGTTCAAGAATCGATGCAATCTGCCCTTCCCATTTCCGCAGCTGAGCAATGGTGTCCCCCAGAGAAGGGCTCTGTGAATGGCACAGGATGTCATGCACAGGACAACATATCTTTTATCACTGCAATTCTTTGGGATTCAGTGCTTTGGATTCCCAAAGGCATTCAGGAGCATAAATCCCATTCTGGAAAGGAATTAGGGTCCACCTGCCTTTGGATATCCAGGCCAGGGAGTTGGCCCAAAGAACACTTTCTGCCAAATGCTGCATTTCACCGGCACAATTATTGCTGGAACATCTTTTTCAGCACACACAATATTTAGGATGATCCCAGCTCCCTGCTAGCACTATTTTCTTCACCCCAATTAAATTAACATGTAAGAATGAAGCACGTTTTTGAACCTTATTAAACTTTTAAAAAACCCAAAAGTTAAATTTTTAAATGTGCCCAGTACTTTCTTGATATTCAAAAAATAAATTAATACATGAAACAGAGTAACTCACTTTCAAACACCTGAGCAGCAACCCCTTCCTTTTTAATTGAAGTTACACCAGTAGGAATCCTTATGAAAAGAAGGGCAACAGTGAAATAAAAAACTCCTCTCCTACACATGAAAAAAAGAATTGTCCTATTCTGTGTTCTTCAGCTTTCTAATGCCCCTTTAATTCCTGGCATCTCTAAATGGAAGAAGGAATTGATTTTCTCAGGAGTGGTCCACCCAGCAAAAAACCATGTGTCAGATGACAGAAGGAGGTAGTATACTGAACTTCACTGAAATTCTGAAACCACAAAGATATTTTAATATTTCCAGAGACTATTACAAGAGTAACAACATAAAAACATAGACATCTTGAATTAAATAACATTAAATTTCACTTCAGTTTTGTTTTTCTGTCTCAGTTGGACAGAGATACTCCACCGAAATACATATTCCCCTGAAATACATTTTTGTATTAGTGCTACCAACAGAGCCAGTTTCTAATTAAAGGGCCCTAATATCTTGTTAATATTAACAGAGGGCCATGATTTTGGTCTGCTAATTTTTTACATCTTCAGCACATCCTTGGTAAGTAAGAAGGATTTAAAAAAGGTATTCAATGACATGGCTATATACTAACTTTTTATAGGTATTGACACATCATTAAGGATGTTCTAGGGAGATTCCATGGTTTATCCTTTGACCAAAAAGATCTTTCATGCTGATCTGTCACTTTTAAAGTAATTAAATGCTTTCTCGAACAAACCCTAAAACAAAGCCCCAAGAGCCCCCAAAAGTATGTAATCTAAATAACCATAAAACATAAATTGAGGGCTACAGTGTTTGGCTAGAATTTCAGGGAAATCCTTCTAAAGCTCAACCAAACCACTTCTCAAATCCAAAATTCAACAGCAACAATGTAACCATTCACATAGAGTTACTATAGCATTTTTACCTGAAAATCTCAGAGCAACTTACTTAAAAATGGAAAAAAAAATTGAGTCCTGAAGTGCTGGTAATTTTCCTCAAAATGACAAATGCGAGGATTGTGTGTGATGAGGCTGAGGAGACAATTTTCTAAATAACCGATCTTTCAGCCCTGGCCACTGCCATCACTTCCCACCAGCAAAAACCCGGCAGCTCTGGCCTCGGGATGATCGGCTGCAAAGGGAGCTGTTGATCCCTGGGGCTCCTCACCTCTCGGCCTTCCTTACATGTCTTGACAAAGAGTCTTATTTGCCAACGCAACAGAGCAATAAAAAAGAAATGAAAAAAGTAAGCGAAACAAGCCCTCTTCTCACAAAGCTGCAACTTCCGCTACTGAGGCCTGCTTGGGGTTTGGGGTTATTCTGGGTTAACTATCTCTGCTTTCAGAAACAGGCCCACACAGTGCCTGGGCATTCCTGGCTCCCCCTGTGCCCATCCCGGAGAGCATCAGGGTGAGGAGATGGCAGGGGCAGAGCCCTGCTTCCGAATGGAAGCCAGGAAATGTCCTGCTGCAGCTGTGCTTGTTACTGGCATAATCATCAGCTTCCACCCTCCTCCCCCACCCTGTTTTTCCTTTTTATTTTTCCCTCCTTCTTTTTTTTTTTTTTTTTTTTTTTTTTGACAGCTGTCTTCCTATCTTCCCAACAGGTGCTATTAGGCCTGAACAATGGCGAAGGCTTTTAAGCCACTGCTGTTGACAAGTGAAAGGGAACAACAAATGGCTCAGTAGTGCTCTTCTCCCAGGGTCACTCAACCAATGGTAATAGTTATTATTTTTATTTATTAGCTCTGTGGCACTGTCCTCCATTGTACCTTCTCCAACCTCCCCTTTCCGTGACAGCAAGGAGCTTTTTAACTTTTAATAAAAATGGGCGAGCGCTTAGCTCCTGAGCTAGCTCTTTTTGCAAAGTGCACAGCTAATGAATGTTGTCCATTTAGATCTGGATAATTTATGATGTCAGCGGAGCAGAGGTGGGGAAGGCTGGATCCAGATACGGCCATTACTTACACTGCCAGGAGTGACAACGAGAGCATGGGGAGGTGGAAGTCAGACAGAAAGAAGAAGTTCCCTCACCCTGTTTTTGGGGCTTTTTCCAGGATGATTACAAGATTAGCAGATAAATATGACATTCCCTCTTTTGAGGTTGATGTAATTTTTCTTTTCCCTTGTCAGCATTTTGCTGACTGTATCATAATCCTCTTCAGAGAACAATGGCAGGTGGAAGAAAAGTTAATTTTCCCTTAAATGAAAATGACTGCACCCATTTAAACAATGGACTCAGACATGTTACTGCCAAGAGAAAAAATTGTGCCAAAATGTTTTCTGATCCTAATATATTTCTGATACACATACATTTACTAGATGAGGTTACTCAATTAAAAAATGGTATGCAACAGATAAACCCTATCAAATGCAAGCCCTGTGTTGTCACTGTCCCGGCAAACCAGGTAAATAGGAAGGAAAATCAGGCAATTCCATGGCCAAATGAAATCAGTAACCAGAAAGTGACCTGGAAGCACAAATACACTTGAAAGTTGAAAATGTAAAGCTAAAAACCATCAAAAACATATTGTGGAACTGGTTGGTTTAGAGTCATGTGTTCGATCAAATTGAGGTAACAGTATGTACATCTTTTGATCATCTGGACCCATTTATTTAAATTTTAAATTTACGTGAACGTGTAGTGAAAGGGCTACAGACATCAGATTGTGTATGTACTTCCTAGAGTAAATGTGTACTATTATAATTTGAACTGAATGATAACATTGAAAGAACCAGAAAGTACTCATTTGGAATGTTAATAAAACCATTAAAGGAATTTTAAAAATTGAAAACAGAAAACTGAAAAGGATATCCCCCTGAAACAACAAAAAACCCCACACAGCAGGCCCGGATTTCTATTCTTTTTCAAAATATGACAGACTGTTTTACCATTGGAAGTGAGAATTAAAGCACATATGCCTGATGCTAAACAACTACACATCCTGAACTCCTCTTGCACAACATATGTGAACACAAAATCTCAACTATTGATTGCCAGATGCCAGAAAGACAGGAAAAATAATATTATTAATAATAACATTAAAAAAATGGTACACTATAAATCAAAGCTTCTGAAGTGCAGGTAGTTTCACAGTAAATCAGACTGCTAGTTGTGATGTAAATGATATTTGCATAAAATCATTATGTCAAATTAAGTGGAAATTATTAAGGCTAATGTCATCCTTGGACTTGCCTAAAATAATCTCCCAAGACTTGCACACAGGCTTCTCCACTGAAGTACAGCATTCCATCTGCCTTGACAACTTGTTCTGTTTGTTCTCAGTTGTCTCCATTCACGGATTTTTTGGACTGTTATTTTCAGCGTAAATAGGGTGAGGAAATACACTGGGTTTCCTTTTGATCAAGCATTTTTCTTTCTAAGGAATAACATCGAGATACATGGGTGGTTCAGCCATATAACAGCTGTGACAGGTAATCCCCAAATACCCGAAGAGAAATCAGAGAAAAGTCTGTTATGCATAGCTCTTTAACATAATAGTTCTAGACAAGGGGAAAGGAAAGTCAGAAAGTAAACGCAGAAAAGTCAGAGGAAAAAAGGGAAGAGAGACAAGGAAAACAATGCTGAGAACAAGGAAAAAACAACACTAAGAAAGGGGCCTCATTTGTCAAATCCAAAACGTACTTATACTACACAATGCACTGAAGGAGCAGGAGAGTTAGGGCAACTCTGCAGCCACTCCTTGGCTATTGAAAACTGTCACCAACATGGAGCCATTCCCCAGCCATCAAACAGGTAACTGCAGCAGCCTGGGCAAGTGTGAAACAGCTGTAACAGGAACTTATCAGAAAAGACAACAGGATTTAGATTGAAGCATAAACTATGCCTTCAAATTACTGCCAGCACTCCAAAGTGAAAACATCTTTTTTATCAGAGAGGAATCTCACTCATACCCTGCAGGAAAACTTTTTCAGACTACTTTAGAAAACTTAAAACTTCCTTCATTCACCTTAGGATGATAGAACTCCCTCTGCAAATAGTTGTCCAGATCCACAAGAAGGATCATCTGCATTCAGCACGGCTTCATGAATCACCAAAGACCAGTAAGGTGAATGCAGGGCAGGAACAGAATACCTTCCCAAGAATTAAGGTCATTCACTAGGCAGCTCTTTACACAGTGTTGGCAATCAAGAGGCACTACATTCCCCCTGGTAAAAAGAACACAGACCCCAGAAATACAGAAAATGTCAACATTTCCTCCGATGAAGTTACTTTGAAACAAGAAACAGTTCTCTCACTTCTGCACTACCAATCTCATCAATGGCCACCTAGAATTAGCCTTCTCCCACTTCATCCAACAAACTTGTCCATGTCACTCTGGGACCTAATTTGTTTCATTAAAAACAAGACAGGACTATGTGTACTCATCCTTACAGATTTCTCAACGACCCATTTGAGAAGGCCTGCTCTAGTGCCTGGCCCCTAGACTTAAATTAGGAATAAACTCCTTTTTGCAATTCCAAAGCATTTATCTGTGCAGTCCTAATAACATGAGCGCAAGGGAAGCTTAAACTAAACTGAATCAGGATGAACAAGTTCTGATGAAAAAAGAACCACTTAGAAGAGACAACCTTCTCTGCAACATCTGTAGTTCAGGATCCTACTCGTTCTTCACTTCTTCGGTGTAGTGGTAAGAGACATCTGGGTTCTGCTGTGAATGGGCAGAAGCTACACTTTGCTCTGTCAGACAGAAATCTGGTACCAGCAATTGTGTTCTCATCTTGATTATTTCTACCTTTCATGGCCACAAAAGCAAAAAGGCATCTTCTGACACAGCTCTGACTGGTATAACAAGGTGTCTCTCCAAAGAATCTGGCCTCATATTCAAAGCGCTTAGTGCGACATGCACCTACCGAAAGAACGCCCAACCCCAAACTTCCGTGTATGATTGTGATCTCAAGCACTGACTAGGCTACAACTAACTAAAGGACTGGGACACATGGAGTAACGCATAACCTGAGAATCATCAAGACAAACCCTTACAAGGAGCTGGACCCATACTCAGGAATGCAATCTTGCAAGACCTGACAGTAAAAGTGGGTGCTTCGCCGGAGTGACAACTCCTTTAAATAAAGATCAAATCTGTAAATGAAGAGCATATAGCACAAAAAAAAGATCTGTGAAAGGACCGGAAAGTGCAGGGATCTGTGCAGCTCTGCTGCTGGGATTCCTGGCTTTAATTCTTTGTCTTTGTGGGGTAACTCTGAGCATTGACTCAAACTACCTCAAAGTCCCTAAGAAACTCAGCAGAATTTTAATGTTTGCATGGAAATCACTCAGGTAACTGATGGTGCAGCTGTGAAAAAATCAATCCAAGTCTGGTATCAGCTGCGCCTCAATTTTAACATTGAAACAGCTAATGCTGATGAACTCTGAATAATAATACCATTATCAAACTGTTATATGGAATCGTATCTTTTGTGATTTAATTTTGTGACTAACACTGATATCTCAGTATGGTACCTACCTTTCTTTTCTGACACAATGCTCAACAATATGCAGTTTACACAGAGATTTATTTCACATCTAACAGGAGATGTTTGGAAAAAGAACTACATGCAATTCAGTTTTTCTTTTTCAACTCTGAGATAAAACTAGGGCTGAGACTGAAATATTTTCTCTTAAACCGACCTCTCTCTCTGAGTAAGATAGAGAAGTCTTTGAATAAACATATATAAATGTCCCTCTGGTATGGAGATATGAAGGAGAGTCATATCAGATACATGTGGGTATGCCAGAAAAGGACCCAGGGTCAATATCAAAAGTGGTGGAGTGGAGGGATGTGGGGCTCCTGTGGAGTGAGGCAAATGACAAGAGTGAGGCAAATGACAAGGGTGAATTCCCAGATTGCTTGAGAACAGGGTGTCTGGGAAGGTGGGGTGTGGAGTAATTGCAGAATGGTGTAACAGGGAATTTAATAGATCAGAAAAGGCTGAATAGGATAACAGGCCCATTGTTCAGAAAGTTCTCTTTTGTGACCAGGCTTTAAGAGAATGCCGGAGAAACAAATGACTTAATCCTGGGGGGATGCTATGGCATAAATGAAAGTAGTCTATACCTTGAAAGCCGATGGAATAAATTTCTGTATCACATAACCACACTGACGACTGCAGCTTTCAGCAAAGTCTTAAGACTTTGCAATTGACAAAACCCTCACAATCCTGCCCTCCCATGTCCCCCTTTCTCTCTTCAACAGCATTTTCCAATGTACGTGGGGGGCAGACAGGGGAATAACACATGAACAACAAACAGACGTGGTCAAATGCCATGTCAAACACAATGGTTACAGGGTAGCACAGAACGAAAGAATTCTTCAGTGCTGGCTTCCCTTCTCTCCCATGTTCTAACCACTGACCTAATCTTGGAGCTTCCTGGTTCTATGAACACAGCCACTAAGCACTACACCACCAATTTACACAGCTTCCTGCTTCCTTGCTAAGGGACTGGAAGTGCCATAGGAGATGCTTGGTGCAAAATGTTGGCTAACCTTCCTAGTCTCTCCCTGAGCATCATGTGTTTCTGGGGAACTTTCTTGCGCCCTGTTAAAGCAGATGATGGAGTTGGAGGGTCCTGGGACATCAAAGACAGCATTTTTCCAGTTACTTTAACACAAGCTGAATCAAGAATACAGAAAGGACAGCATAATTTAAAAAGTAAATGTCACACTAGGGCATAATATGCAACATATTATACCTTTCCAGAATATGTTATACCTTTCCTTGCAAGGATGGCAGGGTAGGCAGTGTTAAAAGTGACACCATCAGCTTTGGCTTTATAAATAACAGAAGAGCCAGGATATAATGTATTATATGGTTCAAGGATTAAGGAGAACATAAAATGACTGGAGTTTTTTTCATAGAAAAAAAGGTAGAAATACGCATTTCTCAGTTACCCACAATTTCTTAATGGAAGTAATAGATCATTAGTTAAGAAAAAAAATAATCTCGAGCTCATTGTAACTCAGGAAGAAAAGTGAGAGGTAGAAATATAATGCAGCAATCCACAAACCAAACTTTTTCCAGATCTTTATGAAACTCAGCCTCTAAATCCTCAAATTCCTACTACACCTAGATGGAACCTATTGGTTGGTTCTAAATTTGGCTACAGAAATTCTCCAATTCTCTGTGAGTCTTTTGAATGAAATTCCATCCTAAAACAATTAACAGAGAAAAATTACTTTGCCTTCCAGGAATTCAGGGTTGGAGATGCGTAGCTCAGCTGTGACTTGTGGTTTACTTGGTAGGCAGTGTGTTGCACTTTTTATTCTTCGTCTCTCTCCTTTTGCCAGAGGAAAAAAAAAGATCACCATAGGTGCACTTCTAGAGAGCTTTGCATAAAAGCTAGGCTTCTGCAAAGCCCTGATCTGACTTTAATTGAAACACTTGTTTCCATACATACTACAGATACTGTTTTTGTAAGAGTTTAAAACATATAAAAGAAGCTATTACTGCTTTGAACATTTCTAACTCAGAAAAAAAATCAAGGCATGAAAAGTTTCCTCCATCCTATTTAAATTACATTTGGGTAGTTCTCTGTGGGGCTACTACAAATTCCTTTAACCCCACCAGTCTCTTAGCTACATTAAATTAATGATGCGTCTCAAGCACTCACTCTTCTGCAGGAGAGTGTGGAATCTCCAGTCGGACACCTACAATTCACTAAATTGGAAACATTGACCTAAGGGAGACATCAGTGCGTTATCCTTGCAGACAGTATTAGGCTGTAATGCAAAACACAGATAATATTTGGGGGAGTTAAGAAGATGAGGTGTACGTTGAGTGGATTTTTCAATGTCAGTAGGGAGAGGCTTCAAAGCACTTCAGCGCAGTTCTCCTGACGACTATACCATTCTAGGTTCACCAGCATATAGTACTACATCCTTCTTTATATGAACACTCCAAACACCCAAATTGTTCCAACAGTCCCTACTATAATGTGTTCCTGCTACTCTATACAATACTTCAATTAAGGCTGAGCTACATTAACTATGATTATCAGAAAAATATGTATTTCCACAATGCCCTTTTTCGTCCACTGTTATAACTCTTCACTCCCAAAGCTGTGTTTATAATGAAACGTGTGGTGTATTTTCCATTAAAAGCCTTGGCAGGAGTTTCTGTAGTTTTTCTCATGTATCTCAACTTCAATACTCTTTCTGCATTTGCTTCACAATAACCAGTCTATTTCCAAGTGATTAATTTTCTATTCTAAAACAATGCATTCCTTTCCCCTCTCATTTTGCTGGTGTGGGGTTTGGGGTTTTTTTCCCTTTTCTTACCAAGAGAAAAAAATTCTTTTTCAATGACATCATGGTATAAAATTTTCAAAGCAGGTTTTAGCGGGAGATATGCAGATTGCTTTGAAAAGTTACCCTCATAAATAACAACAAAGTACTGAATTATCAAGGCTGTAACTCAGTCAAGAGGTGCTGTAACCATTTAAATTATATGACCTCAGCAGAACCTCTTGATTGAATTGCAGCCTTTCATTAAACCAGGCACTCTGTATTATTTTCTCTGAACAAGAGTAAATCAGGATGGTAAAGAGATTAGCCCCCAAGCCCATCTCTTTGTGATCTAGAGGCATATAATTTTTAACCATTACCTCAATTTTGTAACTTAAAAAGCCCGTGCATAATCTACTGTGTCAATAATTCCCTTCCCTGTACAGGGAATGACGACATGACAAAAGTACTGTGTAACCCAGGTACATTTAGAAACTATAATGCTTGTAAAGGAGCAAGATCCCACTACTGAAAGCTAGAGAAAAGTGGGGGAAAAAAGGAGGGAAAAGAGAAACTGTAGATTCATAGCACTGCCGGTTCATTCACAAAAAGCTGGAAACCAGAAGGGACCATTAGCTCATCTAGGCTCATCTTCTATATATATTACTGAATATTCATTATTTCATCAACCAAAATCAAACCTTTCTCTGATTTATTTCTAACTACCATTTTACTAGAAGAGAAACAGCTGGCCTCTGAGTCAGGACATTCCATAAATATCTCCTTGCTTTTACTGGAAAGTTGTCTGTGTAGGGATGAGGGTGGAGGGAACCAGGGTACTTATAACACTCCCTCTGTTCATCTCTAGCTGGCTGATAGAATGCTGCCTTCATAATTGGAGAGAGACAACCTCCATACCAGTGGTTCTGAAACAAACCCATGACAACATCATCAATGTTTTGGAACTTTTTATGGAGTGGGTCCATGCAGGAGCTCCTGTGCTTGTGCAAGCAGCCACTGCAGTGGGCTGGCAGGGATCCCTTCTCCAAAGAGCCCTTCCCAGGCTGCTCAGCACAGGTTGGGAGCATGATTTAGGAGGAACAAGTTTCCCCACAATTTGTATCTTACCCTGGAAGAAGACGGTGCTTTCCTTAACTGGCCATAATGTGCTTCAGTTTCCCTTATTGCTTGGACTTTGCCTTCTTTTCAAAGCCCCTACATTTAACTTGGTAAGAGAAAAGCTACAGTAAGTCCCTTTTCCTATTTTCTTATATTTGTGTAGCTGTTAGACATTTTGCAAAGGAGGGGAGTACCAGCCAGCCTCTCACAACAAAAGGGCTACTGTCACTGCGCCAGTCCCAGACATGGTGGAAACCAGCCCACAGGAAAAGGCCTGGCTCCAGTGTTAGGCTCCGGCCGAGTACAGTCACTGCATTCACTCAAATTGGCAACAGGTCTCAGTGTTCCTGGCTTTGAGCTGTGAACAAGGGTCGGGATTGAATAACCAATTATACAACCGCTGACTGAGTTTATCCAAGGTTTGCAAACTGCTATAATAGCCCAGTATTCACTGACTGTTTTATCCTTTTCCAGATATAGTGTCATATCTCCCCTTGTGCTCCATTTACATGTCACTTTATTACATACATCCATTAAAAAGGTTAATACAATGTCACAGTCAATGCCTAAATGTTGCCATTCAGTATCCTCGCCTTGCTCCCTGCTACATTTCACATTCACACATTTCTTTCTCTCCCCCTCTCCTGTGGGCTTTGCTCAGTCACACTCGCACACTCTTTCCTGCTGCAAGTTAAATCAATTTGCTGTCAAGAATACAGAGCAGAGCATGAACAAAACGGTAGCCAAGAGTCAATAGAGTAAAAACTGCATGCTCCCTAAAGTTGCCAGTCATGGTGAGTGCTCTGTACCGCTAGTGACGGGAATAACCTTTAAAACTCCAAAAGTTCAGAGAATCACCTAAATTTGTAGACATTGTTGAGACTCCCTGAATCACCTGGGTCTCTTAAATTATCAGGAAAGTTCACTTGCTAAAAAAGCCTTTTAAGTGGCTTTTCTTACTTCTAGATAAACTTTAAACATACCAAAAACTGTTCTTCTCTGATTTTTAACACTTCCCAACTTGACCCCACCTACAACCCAGACGCGTAGGAGGCTGGAAAAGACTGGAAAAAAATAGAACCAAAATTCTCTACCTCTTCATGTGAATTACTGACAGAGATCTTGCTTAAAGTTTGTTATTTTTCTCTTCTGTAAAATATTATTGTCTCTGATCAAATTGATCCTCTCGGCATAGAATTTTGTTTCTGAAAACAGTAAGAAAAGAAAATCTTCTACAGGTTTACTTTTTGAGATAAAGGGATTCCTGCCACTTTTTAAATTTCTGTTTTCTACTGCCCTATTAACAAAAAATAGGGCAAGAAATCAAAGACAAAATTTTACGTTTTGATTTTATGCAATACAAATCACTGCTGTTTGCATACATGGTATCACTGGCAGAAAGGTACAACTTCTAAGTAAGGTACAACTTCTGAGATGTCAGTACAGCAGGAGATCTTCAGTGGTAACACAGTGAAGCTACATTTATTTAACAAAGCCCAGTTTCATTCCTGATCATAAAAACAGATTTTCATTTAACTTTTTGGCATTTTACAGTTAGGAGTAGGACAGTTCAGAAAAAATAATTTGATCCCATCAAGTAAAGAACTTGAGGATATTTTTTCATTCTCCCCCATTTTCCTGGGGCTTGAGACTTCATCTTTTTGCTGTCTGACCATGAAAGCCATGGCCACAGAAAAAATGTTTTTATAAAGACTACTTTTGTAGAATCTAATTGTTTATTTACTGATTATCAGTCAAGAAAGTGCAAACAGGTATTTGAAAATCATCTAAGCTGAGGGGTTTTATCAACTCATCATCAGTATGTGAAGTTTGACTGCAATAATGGAAAAGAGAACATTTTTTCCCAATATACCCCCCTGCAAAGGAACATGAAACACACTGTTCATGTGAACTGTACACTACTCCCACTCACTCAAGACAAAGTTATTCACTGGGGTAAGACTTTCAGAAAATATTTTGGTTTACTTTTTAAAAGAACCTTCACACACATTTTGGATAATATCTATTTCCCTTCTGAGGAGTGCTCAGGCTTCTTACACGAACCCTTAATACTCACACAGACCACTTCATGTAATGGTACCAAACTGTGCTACAGGGACCCTAAACGATCTTATTTGCTCACTCTTCAGCTTGAGACAAGTTAGGGATATGTGAAGCATTGAGATGCAGTGTTAAGGGAGCACAGCAGTCCTGACATACTAAATGGAGAGACACCCAAAATTCACATAACTTCTTTGACTCTCAATAAAAAAAATCAAATTCTTCAAGAAGCCCCATTACTCAATTTAGGATTCCAAACAACAGAATTATAGCAAAAATCTATTTCCAATTAATCACTTTCCTATCTAAGGGCCTGTATGTGAAGTCCTTTTTTTTGTTCTTTTTTTTAATGTAATGCCTTTTGAAACATTCACAATGCAACTGCCCACTTTTGCATCATAAAAGATCTGTAGGCAACACACTGTTCAGCTATCAGTAATAGACTCTTGATTGAGTTGGACTCTGAATGACACATGGTAGCAGCAAGTGATAAAAAGATTGGAGAAAAACCCTCCCCTCAATTTACTCCTAAACCAATTATTTGCAAGCTTTGTGCACCATGAAATTCTATTAGAAACAAATTATATTAGCAATGCTTATGAATGCTATGGCAAGTTGTTATCCAAAAATGGGAATTACCTCTGAACAGAAGAGAGGAATGTAATAATTCTTTTGGCAAGTGGAGAGGCTTCTGTTTCGTTCTCTTGTCTAATTGTTCTAAAGAAAAAAAAATGACACTAAATTTTGTTACCACAGTTTCTTACGACTTCTTAAAACTTGATGACCTGACTTGGTACTAATCTAATCAAGCCTGAAGCAAGTAGCTTCAAAATTGTTTAAGGCAGAACAACTTGTCTGAGCTCCTTTGGAAAAGGACATTCTCCAAACTCTGACTTCTTTTTCCTGCTCATTCAAGCAAAAAAAGGAGAAAATGGGGCTGGAATTTCTATGGCCAAAACCAAAACAAAAAAACAGGACATGACATACCTTGGCAAGTTTACAGACTTTCAGGCAGAGAAGGATGCAAAACTGCATGATATTTTGGATAAACGCAATGAAGAAAGGCCTAACTTGAAAATATAGGTATAAAAGTGTTCTTTTTTTCTGTCAGGAAATTATGCAAGGGAAAATTCCTTCCTATCACCCCTTCTGATTCCCAAATTAGCATCTTGCAAATGTCTGCAGCTCTGGTCACCACACAAGAAATACCCAGACAGATGCACTCTTCTGTAGGAGGATATCCTATCCCTGTGACATCTGAGTGTTACTTTAACAGTATTGGGATATCATACATCAGAAGATGATAGCCTAGAGCCCTGTAGTGTACCTAAAACAGTCTGTGCTACTGTATTTGGAAGAAACTGATATTCCCTGAAAGATGCTGCACCTCTCAAGCAAAAACATCCTATTACTGATTTGTGGTGTTTTCATACCACTTTTTGGTGGCTTTTTGAAAACGCTTTGGTTATGCATAACCTAGAAAGAAGACATAGTACAGTACTTACAGATTGCTAACTAATATTTCTGTTTCAGACCTCAAGCTCTCTTGAAAAATGAATAAGCATAATTCAGAATTCATGAATTTGAACACCAATCTACAAATGTGACAAGCCCCGTCTGTCCCACAGTCCACAGAGCCTGAAAGACTGGCAAACACTCCAGTGAGTGATCAAAGTGTTTTGTTATGATATTAAAAAAATCATAAAAGTAATAATTTTACTTCCTTCTAAGTTTGAGGACAAAATCTGACTGGTTAGTTTCCAATCTTCTCTTTTCCTTCCAAGACTTCCTTACTGTGAGCACAAAAATAATTTTCATTAATATTCTGTGAATATTAAGTGAAATAAATAGTGAAATAAAAATGGAAATAATAATTAATATCTAGCTGTTAAATTCTTGACAGAAAAGAAGAATAAAGCAGAGTTTGATTCACTGACTCCTTGAAATAGATTCTTAGGGGAACTGAAGACATTCAGAGTGTAGAACAAATTATATCTCATGGAACTCATTCTTATGGTCACTCCGGAATTATCCTTATTTATAATTGTATCTTTTGGTATTCAGGCTATTTCCTTGCCCTCATCAAAAGAGAAGGACAAAGAAGGAAATGTGAGGGCATATTTTTTCTTCCATCAATTCTAGTGGCTAGATGCCATAATACAGCACGCTTTTATTTCTATTACAGTTCACTTCTTAGCCTAGTGTTAGCAATAGTCAGCTTTAAGGCAGGTACAGTAATCCTAGCTTACTAATTGATTATTTCAGAATCGTATTATTACTGTACTCAAGAATCAGGATGCTACTGCTTTCATCAATATTTCTTTAAAAAAACAAAGATATGAGTTTCCACCTCTTCAATTTTGTGACTGCAGCGAAGTGCTGGATTGCCAGTGGTTGGTAGATAGATTCTATTTCAAACACGTATTTATCTGTGTTAGCTGCAAAATGATAGGGCTGTGCAGAAGTAAAGATTCACTTGTTTCATGTTCCTAATCTTCTGCTGAATACCCCTTCATAACTTGACTAGAAAGGGATGGATTTATTTGAATTCCATTTGTGATGTCATGTGGATTTAAGAGTATTCCTAAAAATATATGAAATCTTCAAAACCTTTGCAAACTTTTCTCTCTGAGCATGGAATAGGTGCAATGAAACTTAAGAGAATTTTAACTTAAAATATATCATGCTATTAACATTTTAACCACCCTGAAGTCATATTCATGTTGCTACATTTTCAAATTATTTTCCACTTTACGAGAAACATAAATGTAAGTTCCTTTGATATTTTAAACCCCGACTTAGAGACTGTTTCAGCCTCCCTCTGTCCAAGTGTTAACTGACTAATAGCTCTGCAGCTGTGGAAGAAAACATCTCTCATCTCCCCCATGGTCCGGCACCTTCCATTTATGGCGGGGATGATTTCATTATGTTTTACCACTGCTGGCTCCCATATTTTTCCCCTAACTCTCTCCCCAGCCCACTGCTAACTGTTATAAACCTTCGAAAGGATTTGGGAAGCTATCACTCAAAGCACCACGGAGCAAGAGCCAATCACCAAGGCAAGGGAAGCCTTCCTACCTAAACAAACCATTATCGGCTCATCTCTTGTCTTTGTACTCTTTTTTTGCTATTACCTCATGGGATTAACTTTTATCTCTAATCTCTGCTCTGGCCAACTGTCAAGGAGCCTAAAAGCTGCCTGTCTTTTAATCTGTGTGTAATAATACTGCTGTTACTAACAGATAACTGTGAAACAACATGGAGGGAAGGAAAACACACAAACACACAAGGGCTGATTGTTAAAAGCTGCTGTACTTGTTCCTACCTGAAAGGAGGGCAAGATCACGCATGATGTCCATATTGCATTTCCTTCTTTTTCTCTTTCATGTTTTTCTTTTCAGTTCAATGCCACTGAAATGTTTTAATTTGGGGTATCTGTTCTTATTAACCAGTTTATGTCCTGTTCAACCTGAAATGGCTAGGTTTCCAGGAGTATGTGAAAAACCTCATCTACTTGTAACTTTCCATTAAAAAAAAAATCAGGATGGGTAACATAACAGAAAATAAAAGAAAAAAAAGGAAAAGAAAATTAATGATCCTACTGTAAAGGGAAATAGCCAAAGCTTCAAAACAGTCAACATTTTAAAGCTTGCCTTGAAATAAGTAAGTCTCTTACTGGGTGGCACATTTACCAGGCAGTCAGGTTTTACTTTAAGTTAATACTTTTATAAGCTCTCCCCAATACTACATTACACCATGTTTTGTAAAACAAGTCTAAGACTGAAAGAAAAACAAAGACCACTTAATTATGGCCAGGTGTGCAGGGTAGCAGTTCTCAGAGAATATGGGGTCTTGAGGGGTTAGAGCAGGAAGGCAAACCCTCATAAAAACTGCTCTTGTAGGGGTGTTGGTGGCATTTTTTTCAGATTTTATTAAAAGCTTATTAAAGTCAAAGACATGCCCTTTTATTTAAATCTAGTCCTTTGAGTTTGAAAATCAACAGGGGAGAGGAATAAAGGAGCCCTACCAAAAAAATACCAGCAGGAGAGTTATGGATACAGTATTTTGAGGAAGTAGCTGTGAGGACACAAAGGACACAAGTCTTATATGGAATAGCAATAGCAATTTAACCAAGTGGGTTAGTGATAAATATATTTTAACCGTTGCACTAGGTAACTTCTAGGATTCCGGCTCAGAATCTTACTATACCTCTCAAAACCTATGAAGCAAACTCGTATGTTCCAATCATTCTCCAGATATGAAAACTTAATGATTAGGCACCATACTCTGAATAACCAGCAACCTTAGGGAAGCTGGAGCTGTAGAGTGGCACATGACAAAATTTCCTCCTGGCAGGTCCAAGACAATTCCTTTGAATCTCATGGTGATTTTGTACATCTTAACAGTTGTATAATTTTCCAGCTTCAGTTGAAAAGGCATCATTATTCCCAAGTGGGAAAAAAAAGGCAGAAAAATAAATGTCTGGCTCAAAGTCAACCAAGAAGGCCCAGTGGCAGAGCCAAGGTCACACACAGAGTCATTCAGGTTGGAAAAGACTTCAAGATCAAGTCCAACTTTTAACCAACCACCACCTTGTCAACTAGACCACAGCACTCAGCCTCATGTCCAGTCGTTTCCTGAACATCTCCAGGGAGGGTGACTCCACCAGGTCCCTGGGCAGCCTGTTCCAATGCTTAACAATCCTGTCTGTGAATAAATTCTTCCCAAAAGCAGGTGGCAACAGCAGCCCAAAGGGAGAATCCTGGATGCTTCAGGAGAGGGTGGCCCAGGACATGTTCCCCTGGTCCCCAAACACTCTGGCAGGGACAGACCCAGCTCCAGGCACTCTCCCCAAGGACTCTCTCCTCTTCATAGCTTCCCACAACTCTTCCCTGCAACTCACTGCGACTGTCACGACATATCCTGACTCCTGCCCACAGAGCTCTGCCCAAACAGGCCACAATACACTCTCCATGTGGCAAAGGCAATGAGAAGCCAATGGTGTCAAATGGAGGCATCAAAAGGAGGTCCAGTGTGTCCCCCAATGGCTAATGGCATCCATAAGAAACCTGAAAGGCATTCAGCAGGAGTGATTATCTTTGCAGAGTATAAAACCTCATCCCCCTGCACAATGTGTTGTAGTAATCTCAGTCACATATCACAGTGACAAGGATTACATATCTAGGGTCCAGATACAAAAGGCAAGGCTGCAATCTTCAGCCAAAAAAGCAAAGGAAATTTTTAACTAAAGCCATCTGAAACTCCAGAAAGAGACAACGGACCAGAGACATCTCAAGCATGAACTTCTTGGCAAAGACGAGAAAAAGACCATCATGAACGAGGAAGGGGGATGGGAACCATCCTTCACTCCTCAGTGAGGAATGTGAGAGTGACTGTGAGTGTAGTGAGGCACTGGCACAGGTTGCCCAGAGAAGCTGCAGATGCCCAGTCCCTGGAAGTGTCCCTGTCCATGCCAGGGAGGTTGAAATGAGATGATCTTTAAGGTGCCTTCCAACCCAAACCATTCTGTGATTCATCAAACCTAAATCCTTTCCTCTACTACTCTCTCATCAGAGCTGGTTTTGGGGGTTTATTCTTAACTCCATACATTCCTTGACCACAGACAAAGATGTCCTGGCAGCCAGAGCTGGACATCCTCGCACTGGAACTCAAACTCTCTCTGACACAAGTCATCGTTCCTGACAATAGCTTGAACCCCAATGAAGAAAAACAAGAAAAATGTAATTAATTCTACCATCCACCAATACGTCGATAATCTCAGACTGCATACTGTGGTCTTTATCATATACTATCTCCAAATGGCTTTCCAGGAGTTTTGAATAAATAACAGTAAGGAAACTCAAGATACCTCCTGCCAAAGGAATATATGACCACAACTATCTGGGATTATTTAGAAAAGAAAATAGAGAAGCACCCAAAAGCAATACCATCCACCTTGTATAGGGATTACTGATGGTTTAACACTGTTTGCTGCTCAAGTATCAAAGGCTGCTGCTAGATTTAAATGTGGACTATGCTGGTAGAAAGATCCTCACAATGCAAAGCAACAGCATTTCCTCTTACTACGGATTTTGATACTGAACTAAAAGGGACAAAGAATTCAGGAAACCAAATTGTTCAAAACTTTCTCTCTCCCACCTGTTTCACCTGACAACATGAGGTCTTTAGACTTGCCCATCTCACCCTAAGATGCTTATATTCAGCCCCAAAATATAGGATCTTTGCAAACATTAGAGTATTTATTGCTCAGCTCAGATCTGAAAATGAAAACAAAACACTGTATCTTCTCACTGTCACCTCTGAAATTCTTCTTCATACCACTGTCAGTGTTGGTCCCTCATTTCATTTCATCAGAGTAAAAATCTACATCCGTTCTACATTTAAGAGACAACATTCACAGTTTTTCAGACTGCCAGCACCAAAATCTAACAACCAAGTTCTAATCAGTGACAGAGATGCGCCTACACTTGCAGCCCACTCCCACTAAAATAAGGAATCGGGGACACGAACACTAGCTTTGACCCAAGTGCCCAGATTAGCAACCTCCCACTTGCCCCCTCCTCAGAAATCAATATATTGCTCCCTTTAAAAATGGTTTGCTGAAAACTTCTCAGAAGCAGCTTGGTGAGGGTGATTATCTGAGGATCTTAAGTGAGCCTTTAATAAGGTTCTACTGTATACAGTACATCTAAAAAAAAGCCCACTAAAAATAACAATGAGAGAAGATGATTGTAGAGGATCTCACTCTCTCAGCATCATTTCTAGCTTGTGCCCACAACACTACAGTAAAATATCTTGTCAGGCCAGGAGGGCTCGACAGGCCTAATCAATAGCTGTTATTTTTTCACAAGTGCCAACAAAGGAAAAACTTAATTTATGCCACACAAGATGCTGAAAATAATTCATACTAATTGGACTGCCTAAAATTCCCCTTCTGTCCTTCTGTTTTTGATTGCTTTTAACTTCTCAAACTTTGACTGTCCACACTGAAATGCTTAGCCTCTGAGCTAGAGAAAAAAACAAAAACACAGGAGTAACAAGGGCAACATTACTTTCTTGCTATCTGACAGTTTAAGCTGCCATTTCTAAGCAAAATTAGCATTGGTTTTGAGTGTCTAACTTCCTTCAACTGTTCTGTAAAAGACAGCTACACTGCTTGAGAATGCCAAATTTTGTCAAGTGAAGATTAAGTGAGTACAGACCTCTTTCAGTATTGTCTTCAGAGGAAGTTAGAAGACTGCAGACAGCTGTGACATACTTTAATATTTGCAATACATATTGTAATATTCTGTATTGTTATTAATCCCTAGGACTTGTAAAAGCCCTTCAGAAGCACACGGAGTAAATCTTAGAAATCGTTGATTTTTTTTCTCTTCATAACCACATACAAACATGACGTAGTGCTACTGCAATTTGTGGGGCTTTCCAGGCCATCAGGTTATTATCCCTTACATAGGAACATTTGAAAAAAGCTAACATAGCAATTGAAAGTTATTCATAAAGAGAGGGAAGATTCTGATAAGCAATAAACTATTTCAGAAAAAAGCCATCCACTGCCATTTGTCTACTAAGCTATAAAAAGCACTTTCATGAACAGTGTATTTCAACTAAAAATCAAAACAAAATAGAAATCACTACCAATTACTATCATACATGTTATCACAGGAAAAGGTTTCTAGCCTCTGTCCTGTTCTGAGAACTTTGGATCTGGTGCACAGCTGTCTCACAAAGTATGGGCAACAGTGTTAAGTGTTTGGTTTTCCTACTATTTCTAACTGTGGTAACACAAAGAAAAGGCTGGATGCTTTCCCAAAAGAAATGAAGATGCATTCCAAATCCTAAAACACAAGGTACAAGCTCCAAAAGAAACACACCAGGCTGTCAGGCCAAAGCTGCTACTGGGGAAAAAGACAGGTATGAGGAATTTGTTGTGGGGAGGTGAGTCAAGCAGTAAAATGTTCTGCACATGAGGACGAAGGAGCAGCAGAACTAAGGAGCAGTGAACTGGGGATGGAAGAAAGATGGTCACTGGGTTTTTATGAAAAGTCCCTATTTCTTTAGTATTTTTCCGTAACTCCACTGCAACCAAGCAGAAATATGCCCAGCAAATGTTACACTGAGACTTCTTTCTTTATTCAGTGATCCAACCTGACTCAGGTCTTAACAGTCTTAGACTCAGCTGATGTGCATTCTCAAAAGAAACAGTATTTTCCCTATCCTTGAAACATCTGGAGAGAAAGTCAGCCTGCTCCAGAGTAGAATGAAAGGGAGAAATACAATCAGTTAATACAGAGAACTACAGAGTTTGGCTCCAGTGCTACCTTAAGCCTTGACCTAACCTGACAGGATATACGCACATCAGAATTTGAAGTTAATTAGACCAAATGTCTGCTGACCAACCTGTGATTGCATAGCACGGCTCAACTCTAACATGCATGTGGAGATACCTGAGGGACAGAAATAAATTTTCACATGGGAAATGTTAAATGTTCGGCTTTACTGTGACATGTGGCTGTGCTGTTAGAACAGAAGTAGCACATAAGCAATGCATAGACTAATGCAGAAGCTCTTTATCATTCACTCCCAACTTTATTAACTTTCAAAAAGGTTCATGCTGTTATTCTGTCCAAAATTATGTCCAAAAGTGTGCACACACACTTCCAATAGATTAATAATATTTACCACCAAGAATAAGGGAAGTGTAAGTATGATAGATAAAGCTAACATGTACTTCTGTTCCAATATGAAGGGTTTAACAACTATGACACATCCTGCCCTTGCACTTCAGTAATAATCATTCCATGTCAACAAGAGGGGAAAATGTTGGGGTTTTTTTTGTAAAAGAAACATGTTTTCCATAGATTTTTTCATACACTGAGACTTTAAAGTGCGTCACTATGTCTGTGTGTATGTATATGGAAAAAACTTTCTATTCTTAAAATGACTTCGCAAATCAAGCAGGGCAGTACTGCTCCTTACTTTGAACAAGGAAACATTTCAGGAAAAAAAAAAAGTTGTGACTGAAAATATTTTTTTGTGGCTTTGTGGAATTATTCTACCTGACTTCGTAACAGAGTAAAAAAGTCCTAGACAGGCAGGTGATCAATTAAACTAGTATCAGGACTGAGTTAAGTGTTCATTCAGTTTCCACCCAAACATTGAATCCTCTGTCAGACTCCCTCCTAGCAAGCAAAGCTTGCTCTTTATCAGTTCCATAAGTACAATTAGCTAAGTGATAGATACATGCACAGGAGCAGAGTGGAATTATTAATGCAGAACTTTGAAGAATCCTTAAATCCATACCCCACTGTGTTGATTTTGCCACAGTCACTGTTAGAATCACAGACTAATTTACCTGTGGAGAAAATCAACTTTCAAAAGTTCCAAGGAAGAAGATCATATTTACATATGTGCCAGCTTCAATTTCAAGGTCTACAAGATTGCAGGAAAATAAAATAAAAAAAGAGGATCAGTTTTTCTGGTCTTTCAACTTATGCAGCAAATCAAATCTTCCAGATCCAGACTACATATCTCAGATATGCATGAGAATGAAAATAAGAAAGATAACCACAGACACTGAGGAACAGATAAGAATCATCAAATGCATTACCATAGTTTTGAACGATGACAAAAATGGCACTTGAGTGAGATATTACCCTCCAGCTTCATCACACTCAATGACACATTTAATGTCAGACTAAAATTTATAGGATATTAAAGCAAACAAAACCATGTTTAAAGCAATGTTAATGTTACTTTGGTGTTTACACACAAACCACCAGAAGTTTGCAAATTTAAACTTGACACATAGGCCTTCATCTGTTTTATAAACACAAATGGCAACATTTGTACCGAGTGCCTCCATCTTGGGTGCAGCTTTTGATTTCCTGTATGGATTTCAACTCTAGCTTTTCACTTCCTTGTCCAGGAAGGACCCAGCTTCTACTTACGAGACACTACAAAGTAAAATACTGAAGCTGCAAGGCTGCCCAAAGGATCTAGGAACTTTTAAGCGCAAGGGTAATATCTGGGGGCACGTGGGCTATGCTAGAAGTGATGGAGTGATGTTTTAGACATAGAGTGATTCCTTTCAAAGAACAGCTTGGATTTCCTCCCATTAACACAAACCAGTGCATATATGTCTACGTAGGTCCATTAAGCATTTATTTAATCTTCTTTTCCCCTACGGTCTTCTTCTTTGATAGATCTCTCTGCTCATCTCCAGTTATTAGCTATTACCAGAGGCAAAAGCCAGCAGGTAAAAGATAACCAACTTGAATATGTCAAATCTATTGTTGTCAAAATTAAAATAAATCCAACAAAGTCTGTCTTTTAGTGTAGCCGCTGAAATACGCATACTGCCTATTTCAGTAAGACAGTTCAGTTTTTAATTCTTCAGCATTCTCTACACCATGTGAAAATAGCTACCACCACTCTTCTTATTGCTGAGTATTATGTAGCCCGAATTCATAAAGTCATTTAGGATGTGCTAAATTTAAAATATGGCCCTAAATCCACCTTTGTAAAGCATGGCCTGAGTACATTTTAAGTGAATTTTATACTACACTATTATTGTCTTTTTTTTTTTAAACCAATAACACTGACCTAATCTGGTTGTTACAAAGGTGCTGTGAAAAGCACCATTCTAGTATTTTAAGAAGAACCTCTCCTAAAACTGTTGTATATTTGTGAAGAAGGATTTGGGGGATTTAAATAAACTCTCTTTAAAAAGCTAAATTTTAGTTAACAGAAAGAGAATTCAAAAGAGAGAGGAATTATATGGACAGGTTTTCCAGCCCATCATGTCAGGAATTGGGTAAATTATGCTTTTTTTTGTTAAATACTTCCTTCTGTTGACTCCAAATGGGACTACCAGAGTAAAGAAGAGCAGAATTGATATGTGCTATTTCTACCCACAATGCCACAGTTCAATTCCTTTCATCAACCAAACACCACAGACAAAAGGATTTTGTAAGACAAATGTGACCCACAACTACAAGCAAGTCAAGTATTAAATTATTCAAAGTGCATTACTGTCTTACTCTTCTCACTTAAATTCCAAGTGCACCAGAGACAAAAATACCAGAGTTGTTTTTTGTCACCTCTCGCAAAACTTGGTTAATTAGCGTAGCACAGAGCGGTGCCCCTGGTGCACACGTGACAATGTACACCCACACACTAATTCACTCTGCCACATTCAGACTTAATTAGGTGTGAGCCCAAGCTGCGAGGCTCAAATCCCTATCTGGAAATACCCTGTGCTGGCCAAAATACAGGAATGAGCTTGAGGTGATCCAAACTCAGGTCCCCACACTGTCCTGTCCCCCACCTCTCATCTACACTGGACTTCTTTTAGTCTCTGGCCTCTGAGGCAAGAAATGCCTTTACAGTTTGTCAATACAAGACCTGGCACACGGGATCCCAGGCTGAGTTTGCACCCCACAGGGTTACTGTAATATCCTATTACTGGCTAAACAATGAAGTGACAGAACCACATTTCTAGAATGGTGCTGATTTAAAACAGGGTTTTTTTTAATAGACATTTAACAATATTAGTTTTGTTTCTTTTTCTAATGTAAGCTAAAGACAAAGTTGCATTTTGCTTGAAAGAAATACTGAAGAACTATTAGAATGTAACTTTAGAATATTTAAATAATGTGGGAAACCAAGTCCAATTTTAAGGTAAAGTAAATACTCCTGGTCCTGAGTCACACTGAAAGTTGAAATCGCTTCAATATGCCCATTAGCCTCATCTGAAAACTGGACACAGACTTCTGAATCATTACCTCCTTTCAAAAAACTTTACCAACATCACCTTACACATTTTTCTTACCTATGAGGTTCTAGGTGGTTCATATGAGTGGTTTTTTCTTTAGTTTCTTTTCTCTGAGGGTGAAAACAAGTTATTTGCATTATATCCTTTGTGCTTTCAGGTGGAAATGTTACTCTGCTGCAAACTGATGGTGAGGCTTTCTGTGCCTGCAGGCAGAAGCACCGTGTCAACACAGTCCCACCACAGGCACACATCTGCACAGCAGTGCCAGGGGAATGTGGGGCTTTAGAAGCTGTCCTGGTGATCTGGTCTTCAAAGGAGAGAACAGTCTTACAGGAAACCAGCGCTGACCAGTTTTCTTTCCCAGAACTGGAAAAGGAGGCCATTCAGCCTGGGGGTCACCACTGCTTCCACTACAGGCAGAATGAAGTGGATCAGACCTGCATGTGAAATTCAACATCCACACTATTGGGACTTCCTGCACTACACAAGTAGAGACCAAACAGAACAAAAATGCTCAGGAAAAAAAAAATCTCCTGAAATCATTCTGGAAGAAGGTTCATGTTGGCTTCTGAATTGCTGAGATAGTGTTTAACTAATACACAAACAGAAAGGAAAATATTCTAAAAGCTGAGAAGTGAGTGCTAGCAAGGAGAGTGTAATTTAATAGCCTGAAGCTGTCTGATATACAGTCTGAGCATAACCACATTAAAAGAAACCTTGTAAACCTTCAAACTGTTAGCTATCTGTTCTGAATGGCACACCAAATCCTTTTAACTACAACTTATTTTGGCTGAATTCTGTCAAGGCAAAATTAGCCCATGTTGTTTACAACTGAAATTACACACTGCTATTCCATTCAAAGCTTTCCTGCACAAGGTCTTGCCTCCCACATTATTTGCATTTATGTATTTTTCCAGAGTGCAGTTGTCCAGAAATTTCCTCAGAACTCTACTGGATCAGATTTGAAAATTTATGCATAGAATTATTTTTAAGAATGAGTATTATGTCTTAGCACCACCCCTGAAGTCTGTCCAGGTCACCTCACAAGAGCTTTTCCATAGCAGGCTTTACACAAGTTTAATACAATCATTCTATGAGTCATGCACTGGCTGAAGGCTCTACCCCTGACACAGAGAAGACACTTCCAAAGAGGGGAAAAAGTTTAACAGCTTCAATGACACTGCATGCAACACAAGAGAATTTCAGCAGCAGACCATCTGGGCTTCTGATCCAAAGGTCATTGACATCCATTGACTTCATTAGGCTTAGACAACTACTAAATATGATCACCAACATAGATTTTGGTTTCGCTGGGTTCTTGAAAGTGTTAAAAGAATTAAACTCTTCATTTTATTCATGCAGAAAAAACAACCTAACACCAGTGTAATGTCAGGCAGCAAGCATCTTTGAAGGAGAGCAACTAAAGGGAGGACACACCACAGCATCTCTAGATCATTTTCTTCCCTTTTTTCACTGAGTTTGCCAACAAGTGTGCCAAATAGGCTGGACTGGTTTTACTTGTTTATTTATTTAATGTGACAAGGCAGCATGATACCGTCATTCCATGCAATACAGTCAGCCTATGGTTTGTCTGTTACTTTGTCACCAACGACTGCATGAAAAATACAAAAAACTCCCAAAACAAAACACACAAATCTCTCCTGAAGTATTCATTGTGCTCCTAAAAAAATTAGAGGATCCACAGAATGTCAATCCAACCAATTTCCTGTGCCCTCTGGTAACTCATGGACAGGTTTATTTAATCTTTCTTAGTTCTTTTAACACTCTGAGTAGTCAACAAATTATGTGAAATTACCTATTACAGAAGACAAATTACTATAAAGTTCGCATTCACACACTGAAATCAAAGAAAATATTTGGATTCTGAAGTAATATTTCTCTATCACACAGTCTCAACATGTCCCTCAAATATTAACTTCCCATCACAATCTCCATGGAAAGGTAGGGTTGGCAGAAGAAAGCCCAGGAACTCAAGCCAGGAGTGAGATGCTCCAGCGCTCCCTGTGCAGGCTGGAGATGTGGGCACTAGCAGCAGTGCTCTGGTTCCTGGAGCTCTGCCAGCACAGTCTTTGGCTTTAAGGAGTTTGGATGGCTGTGTCCTGCAACCACCGTGGGATGTGGGAGGGGAAGCTGCACCATGGTGAGTTTGCCCAGCAGGTGAAACTTAAAAGTCAAAGTGCCTGCGTCACAGTATTGTCTCATTGTGTCACAATGAAATGCCATGGCATGACGCATCAAACTGAGAATACTTCAAGATCTTTCATTTTCTCTTGGCCAAGATTATCTGGTCTGCCTGGCAAAATCTGCATTTTCAGTGCACATGCAGGGACAATTTGAAGTTTAGAATTACAGTTACGATTCATAATGGTAGACTGAATGGGAGAATTGTGTTTAGGCTGCTTACTTCAGACTCTTTTGTGCATCCCAGCTGGTATCAAGGAATTTTAAGCTGGGTGTTTAAGGGCTAAACTTCACATGGACTTCATGAAGCCCGGCAGGTGTTGTCGGAATGTGAATTAGCCCACCTAAGTTAGATACCTAGAAGTATAAGTATCCTTCTCAAAATATGGGAGAGAAATATAGAACAAAATGTCAGAATTTTTTCCATGAAGTATCTTCATCTTGCCATACAGATTTTTATGCTTCATGGAAAGCGTTTAATGGCTTCTCCTAAAACACAGCAATCATTGCCAACACTTCGATTCAACGTTTTCAATGGAAGCAGGGAGAAAGAGAGAAGAACAGGGCAGGGGCAGTTCTACAGGAAGAAGCTTAGGTCTACAAAGAGGCTTATGATTAACTTTTTTATTTACCATTAAATTTCTTTTAGCTAAGTCCAAAAAAGCAGTGAGAGGGCTCTGACTAGACAGTTTTCAAACTGTTATACATTTATGGGAAAAGGATCTAAGCAAAATTCCTACATTTTACTGTTTGTATTTCACAGTTTCACATAAACTGTCTTGTTTGCATGAGCGTTCCTTTTACTGAGACTCAAGAACACTGCTGCAGATCTCTTACCAGGGCAACTAACTAAGCCTCCTAAAACTGTGTTCTAGCCATACTCCCTATAGCTGTAAGAATACCAAAATGCTCTCGGAATGTTCAACATATTCCCTTGAAACCAAAGATGTGACAATTGTTAAACGTACCAATGAAAGGAAATATTTTATACAATAGAACTAAACTAATCAACTGGTTCTCTAGCAGGAAAAAAAATGAACTGAAAAGAGTGTATTAAAGAAGAGCAGCATTAATTCTAAAAGGTTCCTGTGGTTGATTTGCTAGGATAACAGCTTGACCACAGCAACCACAAATGGAAATACCCCTAAAGCAGCCATGGATGTTGTCCAAAAGAAAAACACCTGAACATCTTCTCAGAAGACAGTTTGCAATATGACCTTTCAGAACACGGCCACTCACCAGCGACTGCTTGTACACTCCGCTTATCCAGAGCCTAACTTGTGATTCCTGAGAGGAGACAACACTGCACCAGTTTACAACAGTACAGACAAATTGTGCAGGGAAGAATCAGAAATAGGTGACAAGTTGCAAATTTTTATTTTTAGCTTAGCTCGTGGTAACTTCCTCATAACCATACTCTGAAACTGAAAAAAATGCAGTAATTATACACTGAACTTGTTTTAAAGTGATTATTCTCACCAGGGAAAAAGCTGTACTTACTCCTCTATCTTAGCATAAAACTGTCAGCTCTAAGTATCTTGAGGTGAAATGTTATAAGCATTTCTCTTATTGAAAAATATCTTATGGATAAGTCCTAAGTTTTTGGCTGTGGCAAAAAGTGGAAAGAAATGGACTGGGAGAAAAGTCACTTACAATTATGTATTTTGTGGCTCCTTCATAACTTGAAAATAAAATCCACTTAAAAAGACAATATTCAAGGTAAAATTCCAGTACTTCTTTGTCACATCAACTGTTCAGAAAATGTTACAATTTTGAAAATTTTAAAGCAAAATTTTGAAGGAAATCATAGAGAAACATTACTGGTGCACATTATGTGACGTAAGGTATTTTTTTTATAATACTAACATTATAGTTACTGGTAAAGAAAACACAAAGTAAGCATCATCTCTGCCTCAATAAGATGGTAACATAAGAAATTTTTTAGAAAATTATGTAAATGTCGGGCTTGGTCTTTCCTGTCCTCCACAGAAAAGCAGAAATAGGCATCTGTTTACATCAGGTTCTCAGAGGAACATAAATACATGCACATGTGTAGGCACGCAGAAAAATACATATTCCTAATCTTAACTCTGTTGACTTTGTTTGGGATATCCACCAGTGCCACGTAAATGTGCTTATCTCCTGTGTTTTTCTGAAAGTGCTGAAAGATGTCATCTTCCCTGACAGAGATGGGATCAGAAAAATCCACACACATGACCACAGACAAGCAGTCCACCTGGAGAGGACAGAAATACTAAACTGCATTGTCCAGAACACTCATCAGCAGCATATAAGGAAAGTTTTGTTCAAAGATACCAAAACTGCTTTATTATGGAAAATGAAAAACGTCCTCTTTTCTCATGTTGGAAGCAAATCCAACCAAAAAGTTGTTACAATGGAAAACATGCAGTTGCTCTGAGGTGTATCTATCAAAGATTGTTGGCAATAGTTAGCAGGACAGAGAATTTCTTGCTTGCTTACTTGGGAAAGTTTTATCAACTTGAGCAATACCTTTACCATTATAGCCTTGAATGCAAATGAGGATTTTTTCAGCTCAACTTATGGTCACTCCTAGACAACAAGCGAAACTGAAAATGTCACTGTTTCACCAAAATAAGAACAACCACACAGTGGGTCATGGCAGTATACTGATAATTTTAAATTTGCTCTCCTGGCTTTAGGAACATAGGAACTTCAGAAGCACAGCTTATTGTATATTGGGGTTAGAGATCTGTAAGAACAGTCAAGAACTGCATTTAATATCTCATCTAATGGAAATCACTGCTTAATTAAAAGCCTATCAATATTCTCCACTGTATTGACATTGCGATGCACTTTACATAGTCATGTCCTGTTGATAGCAAATCTTCACTATCATTTTTGCTATTTCTGTTGCTTTCCTTGCTTGCCTTGGAGATGCTTGTTCATGCTCATCAAATCTAGTTAATAGATGCTAATGAGCTCCTTCAAGAATACAAGTGGAAAGACTGGAAGAAAGGGAAAATAAGATATGGAACTGAAAGAGGAAAACTTAAACAGAAGAGGAATAAATAAAATGAGGCCTTTTTTCCTCGTGTTACGTATTTTTTCAGTCAATGGTGAAAAGCAATGGAGCAATCTTCCCTCTCCTCTCAAATGCCAGACTTCAGGTAAATCTTCTCCTACTTAGTCCAACTGCATAGGAAAGAAACAAAGGGATGAACAAATGCTCCTGCATCACAGGTCCCTTGGGTTCTGGGCCATGGAAAGGCTTCCTTGGTCCCCAAGGATGGGAACAGGTTTTCTGAATTCAGCAGCATGAATATCTGTGTGCCAGCAGACTCCTCCTCAGCCAGGCCAGAGCATTCCAGAGCCTCCACCCTTTGGATGTGTGATCTGCCTATCTTCTAAGAGATTATGTCTTATGTAGATATCTCCCACACCTTTGGATTGTCAAACACAAATCAGTTGGCCAAAACTGTGACATGCAAAATCACAGAAATTTAAATATTGACTTGAGTTGCAAAATTCAGATTTTGAATACCCCTAAATTTAGATGTGTAGGGTCAAGAGTTTAGGTTCAATCCCTCACCCACAGGAAAGCCAGCTGAAAAATGTGCTTACCTGTTAACTCCCAGAATCATTAGTGTGAATTGACAAGGTTTTACTGCATACAGATAAGATTAATGGAATCTTCCTAGTTGCACAAAACCCTCAAGGGTTTGGAAGTACCGTTTAATTTGAGCAAGTAAAGCAGACACACATTTTGGATGTTGAAGATACTGGGATCTGGTTCAGTCTCACACACTTTAATTTTACACATAGGTAATTTCACTGATGTCACTGGAACTACCTGACTTTTACAATGGTGCCATGCCAGAGGAGATTGAAGCTATGTGTCTGCAAGGAAAGAAATGTGCAAAAGAGAAAAGATGACAAGGAAAATACGTGTAAATTAGACTTTGCAGCATTAAGTTAACCACCATCTAATCTTAGAAAATGCTGTACCTTTAACAGTATTTTGCACTGCAGAGATGGTAACAGCTTGTTGCAGAAGCCGTGAGTCCAATGTCAACCTGAGGCTGGTGGTGGGGCTGAGATACGGAGGTGAAAGCGGTAAGGAAGCAGCAGTTCACCTCAGAGACCATGAGTATGTCTGGCTTCACAATTCAGTTGCTTTTCAAACAACGGAGGCTTCTTGCAAAGCAGAAACTAAACCTATATTGATAAATCCTTGTAAGCAGGAACACTTGGCAATGCATCTTCCAGCAGGGCTTGATGCAGATTTAAACAATGATGTGTCACATATGCTATAAATGAAACTGCATCAGGGCCTGAACTCCTTAGTTTCTCTAAAACAAAATGCTTGTATTCTGGGGAGAAGTCCATCATAGTCTATCTTTTCTTTATTTGAAACTTCAGTCGTTTCAGTTTGTTTTTCAAAATACCAGTATTTTTTACAAGAAGTACTTGCTTTGCTCTAACAACACTCCTGCCCAATAGCAGCTTCTGTGAAACCAGGATTTTAAATTAATATATTATTGATAAAATTCTTGCATTAAGGAAATGTTAAACTATATAGAAAAAGGTCTGGTGTACCACTGTAACTCCAGTATTTATCCATGTAATCTGCAGAATTCAAGACAAGCAACCACAGCTCTTGCTAATAGTAGTAGCAATAGCAATTGTATGATGTAAGTACATCTGTAATTTGGTCCTACATATCTGCACTGTGCACTTCATAGCTGGCATTCCGGATTTTAATACTAAGAGGGATACTAAACATTTCACATTTAGCTGAAAAATTCTACAGTTGTTTACTATGAAATGGGAAATCTGAGGAAGTTGCTTCATGTTCTACTTAAATGGCAGCACTGTACGAGAAGAAAGATAATGATTGCACACGCAAAGACTGGCGCATATGAATCCAGTTATTTCTCTTATCTGAGAAGATATTAATGTGGGGCCTTCAGAAACAGCCAGAACTGCGCTGGAATTTGAGATGTTGCTCAGATACCTGCAATTCTGTGTTACAGAACATGCCAAAAAGCAGAGATACATTTTAAGGTGGAAATTAGATCAGCACCTGCCCTGCTGAATTAGATGGTACTTCAGAATCTTTTTCTTTTTATTTTTCATATTATTGCTAAAGTTTTTTGGTTTTGTTTTGTTTGTTGTTTTTTTCTTTTTGTTCTTAAATAAAATTCTTTGTCTATGCATAAGAATAAAAAGTGAAAGGAAAATAATTATTCTGGTAATATTTGGGGAGTTTTCCTATTTTAACAGAATTTTCTTGAAGAAATTCAAAACTAAAAGAAAACCATAATAAATGAGGTTTTAAATACAAAGTCTTTATTTTACTACAAGATATAGAAACACTGCTCTTATTTATGTAGGAGTCTATATAAAACATGGGGTTTTTTTTTAAAGATTCCCGTTTATTTGGCTACATGGTCTGCTGAGAAAAAGATTAATTACAGTCACTTCTTAAGTATATAATTTTCTTAGGAATGGGCAAAAAAATGCCTGAATAATCCTTTTCAGTGTTTTAAGGACAGCTTGCGATGTAAGTCCAGGGAGCAGCCTTAGTTTTGTACCAGTTGAAAATGTGGCCAGACAACTGCAATGAGTGGAAACCTTAAAGGCACAGAAAGCCTTCCTTGCCAGGATTCAGGTCTATGTAATCCACAAGTGCTCCCTGACTCTGAAGCACTGGTAATGAACTATAGATCCTGACCACATAGGAATAAGTCACATTAGAGAGTGTCTTACTGAAATCAATAACATGGATCAAATGTATGATTTTTTTCCTCTACAACTCTTAAGGCTACCGTATGTATGTCATTAATCTAACAACTGAAAGGTATTTAAAATGTTTTTAGTTCAAGGTACCTCCTGTTAATTTAGTTATGAAAATTAAATATACATTAAGACAAAAGGGAAAAGAGAGGCCAGTGCTTCTAAAATGAAAGCTTTATTTTTGGCAATAAAAATTTAGAGCCCCTCCTCTTCCTCCCTCCCAAACCCTCAGGTTGATTCATCTCTCATTCAAATTTAAAATGCACAGAGAGGCTGCAACAAACCCACAGAAGATTGATATGCACCACACTCCACACATGGTTTAGCTCTTTATTCCAAAGTCTGGCATGATGATGTTGGGTTTTGTGATGATATTATTTCAATATATAATAAACAGGGTTTGCTGTAAAAACCGTGCAGTGCAAGTCCCCTTTAAAAAAAATACAAATTGTTACTATAGCGCTTTGAGAGAAAGGGAGCGAGGGATTCACAATGCAGGCTCAGAACTTGGCAACCTGTAAAAGTGCCCAGTCGAAAATTACTAACAGCTGGAGATGACAGTTGTTTTAACAGCTGAGCTGACAGGATTAATTTAAATGCACTGAAATCAAAAGTAGATAACACCTGTTTAGTCTTCCAGGGCCATTCGACAAGGTAGACCAAAGGAAAAAAGCAGAGCCAGGGCTGTCTGTGCGGGCATGTGTGCACCATGTATGTGTGCATGTCTGCATGTGTGTGTATGCATGCATGTGTAAGCCTCTCCCCACTTTCTTCTCCCCCTCCCTGAGCAGGGGACAGAAGGACTCCAGAGAAGAATGACATACTTTTGAAGGCTGCGGGTGCAGGGCAGATCGGTGGCTTGTCACACAATAACAGAGAGGCCAACCCCCGCCAGCCTGAAACATCTGGTTCCCATTGTGCCCACCCTCCTGCTCACCCTTCTTCCCCCGCCTCTTATCCAAGGTCTGTGACCCAAACCCAGCAATGGATAAAGATCACTGGGTTTAAAGCTGCAGTTCCTCACTCCTGCATCCCAGCAATCCCCCTGGGTTAATTAATGCATTCTCTTTGAGCTCCAAGTCACTGGAGCTCCCACATGCTCCCTCCCACCCACTTCTTCCTCAAACTAAAACAAAACAAAAAATTCCTCACCTTCTTGCCATGCCACAGCACATAACTTGCATGTCCACTAAATAAATAAATAAATAAATTCTATGAGGCATGTGAGGAAAAGCATGTGAAACAGCAAGAAATTTTTTATGTGACAGGAAAGGAGGGGCTGATTTTATCTTTGCTTCTCAGGCTGTCATCCTGTACAGTGTCCTGAATCATGAAGGCTGCACACCCCCAGGACCACAGCTGGATGTCCCAGCACAGCCCTTGCTCTGGGAACGAGCTCCAAGAGATCCAGCAAGACAGGAGAATCTAGGACAATCTATGGGAACCACATCTTTTCCTAGTAGTGTAACTACCATACAAGGCCACTGTGCCAGCTTCCCATGGCACAAGAACCCTACGGGCCTGACTCTGCAGCTGCTCCACTTGCAGCACTTCCACTGAGGCAAAAGTGAGCTCTGCTACTGAATCCAGGCCAAAGGCTCCCAAACTCAACCTGCATTCTCATTTCTGGTTATGTAAATGGGGCTGAGTTGTAAAAGGCAAGTATTTCCAGGGAGCTTCCTTCCTCAGATCTACATCTAGTCCCTTTTTATAAAGCAGGGCCACTGTCAGGCTGTGTCTCCCAAGCAGTAATTAAACTTCACCACTGTGAAGAAGCACACAGCTACTATCGCTATCAACCATACTTCAAAACCACAGAAACTGGACACAGAGAATGAAGTTCATGTGGCAAATCATGAAAAAACACCACAAAGAACAAAACCCAGGAGAAATTGTGTTTTCTGAGTCTGCTCTGTGCTTTTCGCCACAGGACTGATCTTTTCTGCCTGTATTCCTCCAGAGATGAAAGAACCCTAGCCCTACAATTGGTACAGTAATGTAGCTGTACACTTCTTACAACAAAGCCTTCAGCTCTTCCTTCATGGCCCACAGCCCTTCAGCAGGGCAAAATTGAACCGAAAAGCTCATGTGCTCACTTCAGCTCACTGCAAACCCATCCACCATGCTGCCACACCAATATCAAAGCACGGTTGGCACCTTCAGTTTTTGCAGTTGAAGGGGAAAAAAAAGTGTTCAGCAAAATGGTTCAGAAAATGTTTGATTCCTTGGTATCAAAAGTTGGAGAATCACAGATACCTTCGGTTACAGCATGAACCATTGCCAGAAAGAAAGCCAGAAAGAAAATTATCCATGGTAGCTGTCCCTTAGCTGCAGGTTTCAATGTACTCAGCTTGTATTGTCTTTACATTTCCAGCCACCAAAACCCCCACTCACTCCCTCCCACCTTCCTCTTGCCCAAACAGCACAAAGCCTCATATAGGCTAAATCACTGTGCCAAGAAAAACAGAACAATTCTTAACTAAGCTGCATTTATTTACTTATTTCAGAATTTCAAGTCCTCTTCTAGCATTTATTGTTCAGGCAAAACTACTTACCCGGACAAATGTAAATATTAATGGCAATTCTGAGAGAAAAAATAACACCCAAACTTACCTCTTGTGTGTGAGCCCTGTATGCAACAAATTTAAGTAAAACCACAAGAAATACCAATTTACCTAGACAAGTTTCAAGTCTGGGTGTAAAACTGCCTTCATTTTGTTTCACAAGACAGTACCAGGACACTTTTAAACTCGAGTCACATGAACCTTTCTCTGGAGGGAATACTTTGGCCACTAAATTAATTTTAATGAAGCTGGGAAGTATTGTGTGATGGACTGTACCTGAGTTTCACTTCTGCAGCCCAGTCTACGTGTGAGAGGATTTAATGCACAGGACCATTTTGCCCATCTTGCCAGTTTTGTATCCAGGGTAGGAGAGCTCTATTAAAAGACAAACACCAACACCAGTTCTCACCTACTCCTGGGTAGGAAGGGGAAAAACTTCACTATAATGAGATATAAAACTTTCTTACTTGCTTTCTTACTACTTTTCCAGCAAATGAACCTAGAGATTCCCAATACATCCCTAAAATATTGGGCTAATACCAGAGGGCATTTTCCCTGTTATTTTTCATGTTCATGAACCTCTGCATGTCTGGATTCTGGCCAAGTCTGGAAGCAGAAGTGCCAAGGAACATGCGAGAGGCTGTTCTCCTGACAATTCCAATTTGGCTGGTTGCTGGAAATGGCAGAAATCCCCAGAGAAAACCAGCACTAACGACAGTTCGTCTCCTGATACGCAGCACAAGATCCCTACTGCCTACTACAAATAAACCAGGAAATGTTTCAAAAACGGGGAGAAAATGGAATAATATTGAGAGAACATCTATTTTTTAAAAATACATAAATCCTCTACTGGTTATAAACACACATCAAAGTAGCAGCAGTGGTAGTTGTACTAGCAGTAATAATGATGATGTCAGGAAGGCCCGATTACCCTTGCTTATATCCATACTTTATTCTTACAAATTTTATAAAGCCTATCTGCACATCTAAATCATTAATTTCCATTAATATTTCCAGAGGAAAAAAAATCTCGCTTTTTAAAGGGCTTTTTCAAAGTTTTCAGTCTACTGGGCATGCGATGATAATTGCTGCTCTGTTCTACTTAATGATAGTCCTTTCCCTGCACAAAATAAGAAGCAGTTTCTTCCCCGCTTTTTCTTTCTTTACACAACTCAGAGGCTCAAAGAATAATTACAAACAATGCCTGAAGAATGGTTCAGTTAATGTTAATTTATACAACAAACTAATTACTACCGAATGGTAAAAAATCACATGTGGAAGTTCCTGTCTCCCACGCACACAAGTAAACCAGCAGCCATCTGTCTCAGCCTGGGAGCTCTCAGTGACAACCGAGGAAAGCAAGGCAAAGGATGAATCCAGATACACTAGGCTGCTTCCTCTGACACAAAACCATGGGATTCAAACACCATTGTCTCTATATGGTAATCTTAGCAGTGGCATTTTTTCTCCTTTCATTTATAAAACAAGCAAACAACTTGCATCAGTAACTGCCTTGCTATCTAAATTTTATCTCAATCCCAATAATTTAGGATGAGGTCTAAAATATCTCCACCTATCAGCTGTAATTCTTCCTCCCAGCATTTTCTCTACAATACTCTTTATAACATCTTTAACTATCAGAAATCATGATGTGAGACAGTCTTTGAATCTGCTTACACTATGTTAGACAACATGATGAGAAAATGTGCTTTTTTTGTTTCAACATTTTTTCAACCTGAGAAAGCAATTTTCTCCCAAACCTTGAAAAATCAAAGTCAGTACAATTGTTAAACACTTTTATGGGATGCTCATTAAAAACTGACAGGGAGAAAAAAGCTGGGGACAAATCCTGAAGCATTTGTTCAGTTTAAAGCCTCACTGAATTCAATATGAGTGTTATTTTATTGGGGACTTCAATACCAGATCCTTTACATGAACAAGGACCTTGGCATTTTGACTGTTAATTATTCTTTGATTAGCTTGCATTTCATGAAACAAACTAAACACAGTATTATCCCCTAAGTTCTGTTCAAGAAACCTCAACTCCAATATTCTCCTCTCTCTGTGAGATCAGAACTCCAGCAGTCATCAAAGAAAGTTCTGTACAAGAATGGAAGCAAAATATCAGAGTTTAGATTCACAGTACAGATTTCAGAGGAGAAATGGTTTTTTCCCTAACAATAAAAACTTACAAATCTTTCTTTGTTTGAATATAAGGCAAATTTTTTATATTACAGAATTATCTCTACATCTCATTTAAATCAGGCCCCCCTCTTATGTTTCTGTGAACCCCACAGCAGTGCCAAACTGCAGCATTCATTTTATTAGGAGACGAGCCAGTATAAGGTAAAGACTGAAGATGTTTTAGTAAAGAGGAAATGTCTATGAACTTGTGCTTCTGAATATTCCTCTATTTAAAAAGAAAGAATATGTTTCAAATAGCCTGAAATAATCACAGAGGAGTAACAAGTGCCACAGCAATCTGAAACAAGGTCCCCGTAATCTCATATTCATGAAGGAACACAGTCATTATTTCTACATGGCAAGAACAGTATCGACAGTTTAAATGAAGTAAACAAGAAAGAATCACAGGAGAATCTACATAACCAAACAATAATGTCTAATTATTCCTCATTCATAGTCCTTAACAGAATTATGATATATAAAAAAGTTACTGGGAAATGATTCTCACGTACAGCCAAGAGCAAAAAATTTTAAATAATAAAATACATCCAATGAAGTGAAGGCGGATGAAACAATTTTCCTGTTGCTCAGCCCTATGTCGCTTCATGGTTTTTTTTACATCATCAGGGGCTACTTTCTGTGACTGAAAACTTAAAATCCTTCATAAGAATTTAACTTTGTTTCACATTTCACAATGTTTTGACCTTTTAAAGGTGCATTTTATAGATTAGCTACTATTTAAGGGGGTGATGGGGGGTGGGAAGAGAGAGGGTGTGGGAATCACAATCCCAGTTCAGCAAAGTCCAGTTCTTGGTATAACAAGTGAACTAAGACAGCTTTCAACATGGATTTGGAGTGTGCAATGAACCACTGAGTGCTGTATCAGTGAGTGGGATAAGACAAAAAAAAAGGAAGGGTCATTCAGCACAGTGTGTGTTGCAAAAAAACCTGTATCTGCTTTTGGGGGATGCTTTGGACATCTTGCAGTCCTTGGGCTGTGACTGACATCAGGTCGCTTCCCTCCTCTTTCACCCCAAGTAGCCTCAAACAGCTCTCACAGCCAAAAGTCTGCCTCTAATTTTAGTTCCCACTCCTGGCACAATGTTGTGTCCTAGATCCCTGAAAGCCTTGAATTAATACACTAAAACCCAGTATTAAGCTAAAGAACTGACAGCTTTATGGACTGCATTCAGCCTGGGAGGAAAGCTACCTGGCATTGCCTAAACAACCCTAGTGCCCTCTCCTAGCAGGAACAAGATTTTTTTTTTTTTTTTTTTAAAAAAAGAAAAAAAAAAAGAAAAAAAAAGAAAAAAGAGCAAACAAACAAATCCCCACTAGGATTTTTCCTATCCCAAGATTAATCAGATTGCAAAGGGGGATTCTAAGGGAGAAAGGAAGGTCTGAAGAATGTTACAGCACAACTTTTAACCTCCTTATACTGAAAAGCTTAGTAAAATTTTCTCCCTGTTCCATTTTTCCACAACGTTGCCTGTTTATACACATATAGCAGGCATCTCCATTCTTTTCTTCTTGATACTTTTTCACCTGCCTTTATGTCTACAGGGACTTGTCTGCTAACAGAGCTGAAGCAGATGAGTTAAAAGCAGGCATACTGCATCTTGTGTGCTCCTGAAAACACTCAGCAGTGTGGTGGTTGGTAGCTACAGTCTCATTTCTGGTGAACATTTACAATGTCCAATACAAGCAAATCCATTGTTAGCACCAACTTGTGAGAAACCAATGATGAACTGGAACTGGCAACTGAACTCTCTCCAGCACTTTAATGGCAGTTTACTCCATGCTATATTTATGGCATAAGGCCAGAACAAAAGCAACAACCAACAAAATGAGCTTACATAGAAATATCAAGAAGATTTTGCAGTCTGGCAATGTAAGAAAGCACCTCTCATTATACTGTCTTTGTGAGCCCCGTTACTTTAAAATATTGGATCATGAATACTGTGTAGCATCCACTGGGTGTGGTGCTCCTCCATCCAGTAACCTGTCTAGCAATAATAATAATAAAAAGGCACATGATTGTCTCAAAAAGACTGCATCTGTTTTTCAGCAGAAAGAACAAGGTCCTAAACTGCTATGTCATGTATATCAGTCATCTAATAATTTTATGTTTAGTTACAGAATGACTACCAATGAAAGCTCCCTAATTCATCTGAACTCAGACAGGATTGACTTGGCCAAACTAGTAAGAGAAGAATGCATTTTGCCTGGATATGCATCCCATACATCCCATAAATGAAAGCTTCACAGGAGCCGTGAATCAATTAGATGACACAGCAAGAGGAAATGCATAAAAAAAAGGACTTTAAAATAATCTTCAGTGAAATGTCTCCATATTTAGTTAAACACCATTGCTGATTAAGGCTGTACATGAGCTCAGTGTGGAATCCAGAATTGTTGCAGCTGACAATCATTAGCAAGAGCCTGCTGTCCTCTAGTTTCATCTTCATATATTAATTTCATATACAAGGAAATATAACTATTTGGAAATACATGGTTTTATTTAAGTCTTGTATATAGAGATCTCAGCAAAAAACATTAACATGCTTTACACTTTGCAACAAGCCAGCAAACCTACAGGATCAAATGAATACACAGTAATCACTACAGCTGAAACCATTTTTCTGGTTAGTTGTTGAATTTTTTGCTTTTCCATTTTTTTTTCCCCTGGTGCCTGACTCTGTGGGAGATAAGATGCTCAGTTACTGAAATGGGATATGTGTTATGGGCAAAACAGAAAACAAAAAATAAGTTTAGCATAAAAACATCAGGGTGCGTAAAAAAACCAAGAGGCTTTCTTCTTCCATGTGATCTTTGTCTCAAGACTATTTACCTTAAGATTGTGCGGGCTAATCTACAGTACGAGACTAATGCAACATTCCAAACCATACTGGAAAAACAGGACACTGGGATAACCCACTTCCAAGTCAGGAGAGACACCTTCCTTTCTGATAAAGCACTTGGACACCAGTTGTAACTTCGAGGCTTTTAAATCTTTGGCTGTTGCTATTCTTGTTTATTGGCAATGCAATACAATAATTGTTTGGGGGTTTTTTTGAGATGGGAATGATATTTTCCTTTGGGCATATAGGTTGGCCTTTGCAAGTGCAATTCCTAGATATTTAGAAAAAATTTATAATTTTTAGCCAAGTAGCATGTCCCATACACAGCCAACAGTCCCTGCTGGACTTCACATCCATAGATCTCATCTCCTGTGTGTCTATTATTTATTCGCAAATTCAGTAATTTAATTAATTACAGCTAAAAGGCTCAGGTGAACAATGGAGGTTCCTTGCACATTGCAGTGTGTGAAATTGCTATTTCTCCCTGACAGGAAGAATCTGGCTCTCTGCGTCACATACCTGTGCTTCTTCCTTGTGCTATCTAAGCCAGTACTTTCTGTACCCCCAAAAGGCAAGACTGGGGGCTAATTCATTCTGCACTATTGTACTTAGATAGAAGTATCTTACCAGCTAGGCAATAAAAGTTTCTACCAGTTAGTGACCATACAGACTTTGCTGTTGTTACCTTTCAGTTCTTTTAATGCTGCTCCTTCTAGGAACAAGCCTAATCCCTTCTGTAGAGGGATAAAAAACCAAGTCACATTGGGTTCTTTACAAATCCTGTATTGGGTCAAACGTTGCCTACCTAAAGTTCTTGCATATTCAGTGGGAGTGATGAACTTGTATCTGAGAGCAGAATTTGGCCCACATCACCCTGAAGTGTCCATTAACTCTCCCACACTCAGAAATAAATCAAGATGAGATTCCTCTCAAGTACAATGAGCCTAAAATATAAACCATGCTGCTCACAACAGGGAGACCAGGAATTCAACTTCAGTCAGATGGTTTTCTCTTCCTCCCTCCAACCTGCATCAGTGAGAAGAGAGCAGGATGCTCATTCAGTCCCAGGATGTGCCCTGCATAGGGCTCATCCAGAGCATGAGCCAGCAGGACCCACCAAAGGTGCACACGTTCCCTCCAGAGTGGAGACGTGCAGGGTACAGCTCATTCCTCTCTGCTCACTTTGGAAGCAATCCTCGCTCCCTCCAGCCCCCAACCCCAGCTCTTCCCTGCAAAACCTTGAAGCCACCACTCCTGTTGACACCTTTTACCCCATGCCACAACCCTGTGTTGCCACCTGTCAGTCACAGCTCCATTTGTCTCCAGGAGGGTGAATAAAGCAGAGGGGGAAGGAAGAAAGTGGGAGGACCTCTGCATTGATTAGAAATGTTTGGGGTGGGAAGGAGAGGGGGGGAAAGGAGGGAGAGAGAGAGAGATGGAGATAGATTAGAGGGTAACAAAACTGGAGAGGAAGATAAACAGAGCCAAAAAGAAAAATGTCCTTTGTTCATTTAAATGGCTCTCTGCTCCCAAGCCCTCTGCATGACTAATGCCATGCTGTGGTGTGTAAACCTCTTGGGCACATAACACAAACAAAGCATAACTCGGCCTGAACAAACAAAGGCCTAAGCAACAGTGATTGAATTCATCTTAAAACAACAAATCAATTCTTCCCTATTAATGCCCTAAATACCAGCGTAGGAGCACTGTCCTGTTGTAATAAACAGCCATGTGTTCAATTACCGTCTGTTTTCCCAACTACTGCTCTCTCCAGTAATTACACCATGCAATGCATTCTACATTGACATTATATTAATGTGCTGGGAGGAGAGATCTTAAATAAGAATTAAATCAAGGCTAAACATCTCAGAAAGCCTTACCAAGTCACACAACTGCTAACAGGGCATTCTCCAGCAGAAAGCACAGCCTGATTTTTCTCTTCATTCACTTTTCACTTTCATCCTCTAGCTAAATAAATAAATTAAAACACAAGGTTGAAAGAGCTCTATTGCCCTAAAGACCAGGGCAGCACATCATTCATAAGCTCTCTAAAGTCCACTTCACCTGTACAAGAAAGCTCCCCAATCAGGAGCAATTCCTAAGTATCAGCTTACCTCACATCAGCCAAACAGCAGCAACAAAACCCCTTCAACAACAGACAGGTGACAACAAAGTGGAGCAAGAAAAACAAAAGCAGAAAACTTTACGGACTGAGACAAAAGCAGGAGAATAGAAGTTTAAGAAAAGGTTTCTTACCCTTTTGCAGAACCATCAAACAACTTCTACTGACTACTGAATAGCACACATCAAACAGACCAAACAAAAGATATGATGAAAGACATATTTACCCGTGCAGGGCTCCTTCCCCCCACCTCAACCTTTCTTTCCTTTTCACGTACACCCACACTGCACCATTTGCATTGTGTTGTTAAATAACCAATAGCAACCCAGAGGAAACACTGGAAGGGTTTCTATGATGCTGTCGAGCACCAGACAGATGCTTAGCAGTGTCAGTATGTTCTTTACATTTGGGTTGTGCCAAGGTTTGAAATTAAAAATAAAATAGGAATAATAATACTGGGAGAGGAAGAGAAAGATGGCAGTGAGTTAGTGCATGGATGTACAGTAAACTTTTAAATCAATGGAATATCATCCTACCTGCTGGGTTTTACTTCAGCAATTTGAACTGTTACAGAATTAAATAAATAGAGCTTTTCATTTTGCTGTGTACTGGACTGCAAGAATTTTAATAGAAAGTGAAGCAGAATTCTGGGGTGTACCAACTGCAGATTTCTAGGCCCTCTAGAACAGACTCCGAGGTCTCTGGTACAAAGATAGGCCAAGTACATCTAATGCATGATAACCTTCCAAAATCTGCTCCAAAAAAAAATGCCCTAGGTGCTGCAAAACTTTGCCAACTTGAGGCTTCAGAAGGCAGAGAAATTTGCACATTTGGAGGAAATAAAATTTTGAAAGCTTTTCTGACTAATACTACAGATTGCCCTCAAAACCACAGTGTGTAACATTCAGATATATTTAAGTGTCTTTATAACAACTGTTCATTTGTCCTTCTCAGGTCATTAGACACAAAAACACCCCCAAAACCCTCACCAGGTTTTGAAACTCATTTTTGTTTGACTAGTTCGCATTTTTTCATTTTAGCTGCCAAACCAAGTCAGGGGAAAAGCTGTTTCTACCTGACCCAAAGTGTTTTATTTAATCGTAATTGAAATGTTTTCATTTCTCTTTCAGATTAATAATCTTAAACATTTTCATTTCCAAACAAACATTTTGTCTAAAAATGTTGACTGTTCCAAATTTTCTACTATTTTTTGGCTAAAATTAACTTGCTGAATTGCTAAATGCTATCAGTCCTTAATTACTGTGTAACAGGTTTTAGGGTGCTTAGGGCAGAGAGTTCCCCCCAACTCTCCTTTATTTGGTTTTTGAGCACTTTTTGAATTCATACGTAATAGGAATCATACACATATAGCACATTTTCTCCTGAGGCAATGCAGAAACCACAATACAATTAAACTGTATGAGAAAGAAAGATGCTGAAAGGAATTCTATCTTCCCAGTACAGCTTACGCACAACGCAGGAGATGTATACAGATGTGTAAAGCTGGCAACCCTCAAACCACCTCAAAAATGTCAATGTTAAACAGACATGTATCTAATAAAAGTAAGCAACAGCTCCAAACTTAAAGAGTGTTTTTACAAGGCTACTTCATTAGCTAAACAAGCAAGTGGGAGTTGCTGCAAATGTTGCTCCTTGCTGTACTAGAGGCTTTCCCTTGCTTCTGGTAAACAGAAGACACAAGACAGCCTTGTGAATAGCTCATGGCACAGACTGAGATCTAAAGCTAATCAGACAGGATGACAGGTCATCTTAATCAACTTCAACAGCCAATCCACATGCTCGTCCCAGCTCCTCACCTCTCCTTCCCCCATTGCTCTCTCGCTCATTTGGCTGTATTTCCCCCTTCCCTCACTTCCCACAAATTGTGCTGTTAAGAAAGAACGAAGGGAGCCCTTCAGGTCTCAGCATCCCGGGCGCAGGTGGTGGGGAAAACTTTGAAGTGTGCTCTCCACTAACTCTAGAGCTGGCCGTGCCTCCTCCATAAGCAGCTCTTATTAAAAAAAAGACCAAGCATCCACTAGAACAAAACCAAGCAGGCCTATTTAATTAGGGCAAATGCTTGATATCCACTTCTTCATGTTAAACCACACAGTCACACAAGCCTGGGAGGTCTGATTAATTTTAAAATGCATGATTGTGACAAGTGCCTCAGGGGTAAGAGAAAGGGGAAAAAAAATCGCACAAATCCTGCTAGCTCGACAAACAGGTTTCAGCTAAATGGTGTGTATGTTGCCCAGATTAAGATGTTACTATTCAGTAAGGGCTTGAACCTTTAATATGAGGGACAAGAGGCCTGAGAAACAGGTGGCTTGCTCTTCACTCTTGAATAAATGACATCCCCGAAAGCTGCGGCACATGAGCACACAGAAGGAGCTGGCACACTCCTCCATGTACATCTGGGTATTACAGTCTGGGGCAGAGGTTTCTCCAGCAGTTATCCAAGGACTGTAATGAAGGTCAGAAAGCTAATGGCTTTTCCACGGGAGGGGGAAATGAAAAATAAAATAATAATAATAAAAAAATTTTAAAAGAACGAGAGCACACAAAAAACTGCAAACTGATCTAGGTGGAATACAACAGGGGAAACGCACAGTAAAGTGATGTGGGGGCAAAAGTGACAGCAAGTTTTGAAAACCCCTACTGATATGAATCACACTTGGTGAGGAGTCTGGCTACCTGGGGAATAAAGGGCAGTCAGGAGACCAAAAAATTATTTTTGCCTAACTGAACCACTTTTATGTTGTGTTGTTAAAGATGGAAAGTGAAAAGAGAAAGCATTTTGCTTTGGCTCCTGCTTGTTCAGTATTATAGAGTGAACATAACCTAGAAAGAAATTTTAATTGTAGAGATTCATCAGAGAAGACTTTCATTCTGAACAGGGGAGGGGGAGAGGGACTGCATCTTCTCTCCAAAAGCACAAGTTTTCTGTATCTCACTTGACCATAATGCTTTCTTCTATATTTAAGATGCTGTATCAGCACCTCAGATGCCTTTATCAAAAGGAAGAAGAAAAATCCAAAAGCTAAAAACCTTTGAGGATGTAAGAAGAGAAAGTTGGAAGGGAATCTAAGCAAATTTTGAAAACATCCATTGAAATAAACCGTGACTATCAGGCTAAACTGTTGGGAAGGAAAACACTTAAACACTGAAGGCAACAAATGAATAAACTTCACTTTGAGCAAGTCAGAGCTGGCAAGGCTTCAAACTAGGCTACCTCTGTTCTAGAGTTAAAGCACTTGTTAATAAAGATTTAAGCTACAGTATTTAACAGGGCCTTCTCTTCACATAGGCCTATTTCACAAACCTAATCCTTCAAATGTTGTAATTGGTTTTTTTTGTATCAGCAGTATATGAAGGCATATTTCCATATGGCAGGGTCTTTGAAAGAAGCACATGGAAGTTTGATGCTGGCCTGCTCTACAAGAAAAGACACATTTTCTGGTGACAGACTGCAGAGATGAACATGGAACCACAAGGCACCTGAAGCTTCCCTCCACAGCAGCAGGAGTGTATGAACAAAACTTGAAAGTACTCAACTGCAAAGTACCCTTGTTTGTCCTTCAGTGGAAAAGCATTACAAAGCCTCTTCAACATGTACTCTGTCAAAGGGGCAGTGAAGAACCAAATAAAAGAATTTTAAACCTCAACCAATTACAGTATCCTTAGGCCTTTCCCGACTCCGTGCACTTTATTTCTTCCCATCTCATCAGATGTGATTTAAAAACAAGAGTCTGCATTTCAAAGGCCACCCTTCTTGTGCCCCTGAATGGCCCGTGCTGGAATTTGTGGCTTAAAAAGAGGGAGACCTCTTGATTTTTTTTTACAAGATTTGCTGATTAAAAGTTTGATAATGTTAGGAGATACTTCAACTACAGAGCCTGAATTCAGTATGGCTCACTTTTATAGGTTACAGAACTGCTTGAACAACAGTCATTTAAATTACCACATTAACAGGTGTTGTGATTTATGATGTAAACTTAAACATCAAATACAAATAGCCTTTGGGGTATGTTCAGAAGACAAAAATCATGCCCAAGAGGCTCTTCTCATTCCTTTTTTCACGACAAGTAATTACTTATAGTATTGCTGCCTACTATAATACATGAAGATCTAGTACTCACATTGCCTGTTAAAGCTCTGCAAACACATGTATTCCCTTCTTACTAAACAGCTGAGATTAATTGTTCCCCCTCTGATGACCAAAGGACTGCAAGATCAAAATTTTGGAGCAGGAAAAATATGAAGCACAATAAATGAATAATTTTTGTGTGTGTGTGTTCATATATATTTATGTCTAAATACATATAATATATTTTATACATATGTGTGTGGGTAGGTATGTATATTTGTGTACGTGACTTCACAGAAAATTCAAAGTACTCGTTTAAACAGCCCAACTGAACTGAGTTTCAGAGGTCCTTACCAAGGAAGAATGAGCCATGCAGATGAATGCCTGTACTCGCACAAGCTCATGTGGTCAGTCTCTGTTGTCAGATAGCTGTTCATATGATCCTTCTTTATACAGAACTCCTACTAATTCCATACAACAACATGGATCTGGCCTCAGAAGACCCACTGATAAGGTTTTAAAGACGAACAGATACATAACCTGTTACAAATATATACTGCCAAAATGGAAAAAGAAGATTGATTCTTAATGAAAATTAGGAGATGTAAAGAATCAAAGAGTACTCCAGCTTACTCTAAAAATAAGAAGGAATTTACTTGTTTGCCTCTTTCTTTTCCAGAAGCCAAGCCATACATTTAGGGGAAAGGCTACAGAGATTTCAGAGATTTAATTTTCCACAAGCACAGGCCATAAATTAAAATACAGCAATCCAATCCCATTAATAGTGCAAGGAAAAGCTAAGTGGTTGCTTTGGTCTTTTCTTTCACAAACTTGTGTCAAGCTCAGTGACTTCAAAGAGATTTCCATTTCATTTCTACAAATGAGGAGAACAGACAGACAGAGAGTCTCTGCCATCCTCTGATGCCTGAAGAAAACAGAAGAAAAACATGCCTGTATCTCATTCTCCTAATGATTTTAGCTGCAAAAGGAATCCCATGGTCGGCAGACGACCCTCGGGGCAAGGGCTTGAGGTCTGCCACAGTGCATAAGGCTTCTCCAAACCCACTCCATTATCTTCATTATTGTATACCAGGAATAAAAAGGGACTGACTCCTCTTCTGAAGCACAAGTTAGAAAGGACAGAATGTTTCATGTAAAATAACATTGTGTGACTTCAGTAATAGGTTTATGCCTTTGGGGGCCTAATACTAAAGCTGCATATAAGGACTTTCCACAGAATTTGAGAGAAGAAAAATGAGCACTGTATTAGTAATGAGTAAAATTCCACAAGTTTTAGATTCACTGAAACACTTACATCTCTGTGTCAGCATGACTCATTGTCAATCACATACTTTCATCCAGCAACAGGAAAATGGCAAAATTGGGGGGGGGAAGGGGGGTAAATCGTGGAGCTTTAGAGCTAAGTATAAATCCCTATAAAAACAACCTTCCCCCCCATATCTAAGGAGGAAAAGGAAGTGATGAGCTTTTGGAAAATTAGGTAGCATGGATTCCTACAGGGCACATTCACCAAGAGCATATATACAACAAATCTACATGAAAACCATTTATATGAAGAGTGATGCTTCCCTTATCAGCTCATGTGTGAGTACAGGAATGTGTTTACATATGTGCATATGTACATGTGTGCATTGGTGCACTCTGAGCCGTATGTTTAAAATGTAAAAATTCTTGTCCTTTACTGACAAAATTTACTAAGTTTTACTTTTATTTTCTAACAAACATAATTTAAGAATACCGCTTACCTTGTATCTATAAATTTTCTTAGAAACAGTCAAACCTGTTATCAATATTTTGGAATATCTCACTTGTCCTTAAAGACCATTTCAGAAAAGAGAAGCCCTGTCCCTGCCTGATAGGAGGTTTAAATTGAGACCTAAAGCTGTCTATCCAGCCCTTCTCTTTTTTCTGATTTTGAAGAAACAGGCCATTTGAGAGAATGCTTCAAAAGCACGTTTCCCACAGTAATTCAGAAGACTATTTCAAACAATAAAAAGAGAGCAAACACAGCCCATTGTACAAGTTAAATAATATATAAACTTTTGAGTACATAGAGAAATGGGAATCTGGCTCATATCTGGTCTTTGGAAGATTCACAGGAAATTGATTTAATTAAACCTCAACTACTGGTGCAAATGTTTCCCTTTCTTCCCAAAGGGAAATAAAGTATTATATTATTCTTGTTGACATAATGCAGCAAAGCTTAACCAAGATTCTTGATCTCCATCTCACAAAGGTTTACAAACTAGCAAGACTAAAAATCATTACTGAAATATGCATTTATCACAAATTGCTGCATTTTTACCTACATGTACTATCAAAGATTCCCACTTGTAACATCTTATTCACAGGGAAATTCATTAATATGCTAATTACCTGACTAGCAACCAGTGATGACTGACAATTTTACTTTAGCACTACATGAAGAAGACATGACAATAATTTTCTGCTGGAGTTCAAGCAGAGAAGACACTGTATTGCATCAGTATATAACTCATTTAGGGAGAAAGACTTGCATTTGTCGAGGACCTTTAAGAACAGTCTTGCCATCTGCACCCAGAAATATATATTTTTTAATTAGCCACTCTAAAAACAACCATGTTGGCTGAAGGGAAGGGGGAGGGAGGCTTGTCAAAATGATGTATTTGTCCCTCACTACCTTTCAGTGCTCTTATGCAAGTCTAATTTTCTTCCTAGCCAGCTCACCTCTCTGGCCTCCTTTTGTTTCATGTCCCATTTCCCATTCTCTTCTAACTTCTGAACTTTTGTTAGTTCGCTTTTAAGGAGAAAGGGAAAAAAAGCTCAACTCTTTCCTATTCATTTTTTCCTGGATGGGGAGTAAGCAGAGACATGAATATGGCACCCTCATAATGATTTAACTAGGTCTTAATGAAATTTTCATCACAACCTGCTGTTCAATTTAATGGCCTTTGAAAGACAATAGAACAATGGCTAGAGGGAAGAAAAGATTTTTTGTTGCATGCATTTGCAAAGCCCAACATTCAGTTGCTCCCCCTCCTCTCTCTCCCAATCTCTTCACAAAGCTGTAGATCTTTTGTTTGTACTGTATATTTTCATTTTAGTAGAGCTGAGATAATGCACAAGCTCTGTAACCATTCTCATGTCTATCTGTGGCCTTTCCTTAATGGAGTTTGTGCAGCTTGTACAACCTCATACTCAACAGAGTATTTATACATTGCCCAGAACTCGCTGTTCTTTCCTCTCTCAGATAAAAGCCTGGTCTCCTTCCCACCCATTCCCCCCCGATCTTTTCCATCCAAAGGCACCATGTATGTTATGGCACTGACCGTTATGTCAACCTAAAAGCAAAAGAAATCCTGTAAGTAATATTAAAAAAATGCTTAGACAAGTAATTTGTTTCCCAGCAGATCCTTACTGCATACTCCAGTCAAGAAAAGCCTAATTTACAATCCTGTCATGCTTGTGTATGTGCCAGCGTGTTTGTATCCATACTTTCATTCTAGTATGCAAGGTTGTCCTAAGATTTTCTTGTAGGTGCTGTCACTTCATGCTTCAGCACTGAGATTGGCCCTGAGAGCCCTGCTTTAAAGCATCTGAAATAGATTTGCACAACAGGATAGGTGAGTGTAAATGAAAATAGTGTCTCATTACTGTGCACTAGGAAACAAGGCTCAGTATGTTCATACAATCGGCTCGCAGTGCCCCGAAAAGGCAGCTGTAAGTAGGCATGTGGATATCTATGGAGAACATGATGAGAACTTCATCTTCCAGTCAGGACTTTGACTCTGCCCCAAACAGGCAAAAACTAAAAATCTTCATCTTTCATCTTAGTCTCAGCCCACAGAGCACAAGTGCTATCACCACCAACGGGAGAGAGGGTCTCAAAAAGACACCAGTCCTCCAGAAATGACTCCTATAAGCCAAAGCTGAAACTTGCTGGCCACACATGATGCAGGGAACACACGCATTCTCTCCGTCGGTACAGCACCTGCACTACAGATAAACAGAGGATAATGTGTCCCACACAAAAGCTTTCACGAATTCCCAATTTAACTTCTTACCTTTCAAATAATGATGTGAACACTAGATCATGTCACAAAAACATTGATATTGATGATAATATTTCTTTCAGCTCTAGGAATGGGGAGAGGGGAGTAGCGGTGTAAAAGCCCCCAGGTGATTAAAAGTAGCTCAATGCAGGCATACTGAGGAGATTGCAACTGTAACAAAAAGACCTCTAGACTCTCTTTTTTGGGAAAAGCTAAAAATGTTAGCTATGATGGGACACTGACAAAATCTACCTCTAATGTAGACAAGAACGGTAACATCTTAAATTCTGCTAACCAGGAAAAGCGAACAGAGCAGAAAATGGCAAGACTAAAAAGTATATGTATCCAAAGGATCTGCAGAAAAGAAAAGAACACAGAAAATTTTGGCCAGTTTCCCAGGCCTTACCTTCTGGCTCGTTTTTGATGAGCTCTTCCATTTTCCTTTGCTTCAGGGTGTCCACGACATCCGCGAGGCTCCCCTTGCGCCTCTCTGGGGTTCCCAGGGCTGTGCTGGACAAGGACTCTCCACTCTGACGCCCACCTTCTTCTGCCTTCAAGGGTGAGGTAGATGAGTTGTGCGGGGCAAATGAAGACATCACTTTATTGCCATCAACTTCCTGAAAGGGGAGAAAAACAAGATGAAACATTTCTTTCTTTTCTTAAAGAAGGGGGAAAAAAAAAAGACGGAAAGAAAGAAAGAACAATCCTTTGTTCTTTGAGTTCATTGCTATTTGTTCTTCTCTTGAAACCTTTAAAAAAGGCATGCAATGCTTCAAAAGCACCCAGAACAAAGCCTATCCATAAAGCATAAACCAAGATTACAGGCTGGAAGGAACAAAGATCAGCTTGCAAGAGAGAAACATAAAATAAAGTTTTTCCCTAATTGAGAAGAAGTGTTGTTCTCATAGGTTTCCTAATAACAATGGTATTGATTACCTTTAATTGTTTGTTCTTTTACAGCTCTCTTTCTAAAAAAACCTTCAATTTTTACAAGGACCATTAATTTCCTGACTTTATAAAGTGCTTAATGCCTTGATTGGCTAGTTGTTGTAAGAAATAAAATAATAACCAAACATTAAATGTCCTTCACCATATGACATGTTTTTACTCACAGTTCAAGCATTTCTCCCATCTATAAAGGATGAAGCAATTGCTTTCTGTTTTCTAATTCTATTCTCTTCTGTCTTAAACCTTCACTTCTTGTAGAAATAGTATTTTTCACAAAGGTGGTCCTAATGACTTTCCCTGGCAGCACAATGGCAAAGCTCCGTGACTTCCTGGAACACGCACACAACCCTCCTCACGTGAGAGTCCACAGAGGTCTACTCATTAATTTTAACGGAAAGCAAAACTGGTTCCAGCATCTTCAGGCTTGCCTTCATTAATGTGAGAGCCTTCTCCTCCACATCTCCTCCAACATAAAGCAACGTTCTCTGCACAAATTCCTTCTCCTTTCATGTTTGTTATACTCTACCCGTCTGTACACATCTCCCAAACCCATTTTTTCCTCTGCTAATATATGCCATCTGTACCTGAAAAACTTAGGTCAATGTCTCCAAACAAAGCTTGCTGCAGAGTAATACACTGCATAAAATATAATGCTGTAAACATGCATAGTTTTTATTTTGATGTGATTTTCCAGGATTTTTTTTCACTGTCCTATTACCTTACATTTTTGTACTTCAGCTGTTTAATGAATATTATTTCTTTAAAAAGCCACTGGATCATCTTGTGATGTGAGTTACAGACTTGGTTAAAAAAGTCTTAATTTTTACATTGTTTTCATTTTTTCATTTCATTTCAGAGGGTATGACCATGATACATATATCTATAAATATGCACACACATTGTTTTTAATTATTTGTGTTATAATTTTCTTTTTTTTTGAGTAATTTTGATGTCTCTGCTCTAATAAAGCACAGTACTTCAGAAAAAAAGATATACTTTATAAATAGAACATAAATTGCTAAAAATTATTTCAATAAAATTTGACTAAAGCTACATGGAAGACATGCAATAAAGGAAATATATTTGTTTCTACAGGCTACTTTGTTGTGGCAAAAAGACTACCTATGGTTAAGAAAACTTTTAATGCAAACAGTTTTGAGCAGCTTGAATGTGTTATACTAGTGAATAAATTCCCTAACAGAATCGGATTTAACTGAGATTACAATCTGGGCCATCATATGCCCCAAAAACCAAACCCGGTGATGTTAATGACAGACTTTCTACTGACGTCAATGAGCTTTTGACCAAGCCCTAAAAAATTTTCCGACTCCAATAAACAGAAATGCTCCTTTTCTTTTTCTTGCAACTCCCTCCATTTCTGTTCTGCAGTTGGAAAATTCCTAGTTGCTAACACCGGACTACCAAACTTAGCTGAACCCAAATGCAATTTTTTTCCCATATAAAGACTTGAATAAACTGATTTTTTAACACCAATCTAAACAAGCAAAATGGTTAACTTCAGCATCAGTTCAGATTTTATCTAAAACTCTAAACCATTATCACCAAGTGGCAATTTTTTTCCTACACACAAGGCTATAAAAGAGGAAATATCTTGAAAGCTGCTTTCTTATTCACACTTTGAAACAGATAAGCCAAATATCATCCTTAGTTACAGTTCTTAAATCTACCTATGCCATCAGTTACATACAGAACAGCGTGTTTCTTCATTTTACCAGGAACTAGTTTCTTGTTTTAATCCAAAGCAGGTCCCAAAGACTTTCACTCCTGTTTCTGTGCGTCACATATTGATCACAGACATAAAGTACTTGTGAAAGTTGCCTAAACCTCAGGTATCACCCCTGCTGTTTTCATGTACATTTGGGGTACATGCAAGTGGGGTTTTTTATGTACAAATATATTCTGAGTATAAAACCAGTTTGTTATAAGAGAAGAAGCATAAGAATCCAAGATTGAATGATTATGTAAAGTAATAACAGAGATATCCTCCTACTACAATGTTGGCTAAAAGCATTTATAATACCACAGTTAGGAAGATTTCATAGCTGAATAAAAAAGGAAAGGGAAGTGTTTTTTAAAATGGCAAATTATATACTAAAATATACAATCAAGAAACCATCGCCGTAAAAGAAGTTTCCTTAGACCACTCTGGTTAGGTGTGCATGTATGCAGTGTTTGCATATCACACACATGGCTATTTATACACTTCTGGGATTTAAGACACTCAATCAAAACACATATACAGTAGGGGAACAGCTGCAATCACATCTCAGTGGGCTAAATTACACTACCCCAGTGAATTATTCATTCAGAAAGATCTGTAGCAATCACACATCCATTGCGTGATTTGCAATCCAAGAGGAATCCTCTCCTTTCTGTACTGGTGGATGAGAGCACACCCCAGCTTCTGCTGCTGATGACACTTCAACATGTATCCTCCAGCATACTAGCTCCAGAATCTGCTTTCTCACAAGCCCAGGATCTTTTTATTCTGTCATTCACAAAAACAATGCGAAACATGCAACAGTTATCTTGGCTTTCAGTCCATGTCCCTCTCTTTTACTTTATTCTTTCTTATGCCATTACTGGGAGAAGTGAAAAAGCTCCCAGTGGGTCTGGATTTTTACTTGTAGCATGTAAAAGGAAATGATACTTCCACCACATTAAACCTGCTTGTGTCAATGGTTGCATAAAGCTAAGAAACTTCTAGTAAAGAAAATCCTCTGATACGGCATACAAGAGTTTAACTATCCCCCTGAAAACACTCAGAGAAATCCTTAATGGCAAGAAAGATATGTCAGCAACAGTCTAAAATTAATCCCCTGAGAAGAACTTCCCTCCCAACAAGTGAGATTTAGCAGGTTCTTTTTTTAAAAGGACAAATCGACATGACTTTCTTCAGTTTAACTGAGAGAAAAGCAACAACACTGTAATGTGGTATTAAGGAACATCAATATCTACTACTGACGTTTTAAAATTAAGTCCATCAAGCCACACACAAGACCCATCTCTCAGCCACCAAACAGTGGACAAACACTCTTTTCCTAGAGAACAGTCTCTCTCAGCTGCGTAACCATTTCACCTGTTCAAGTTTGATTACATTCCAGCCGCCAGCACTGTTAATCCTGGTAACACTTTTATGCAGTCAGGAGCTGCTTGGTGGATGGGGCTCTATTGTTCATTTGCATTGTGAATTGCTCTGCTAATGTGTGCTGGCCCAACATTCCCTCCAACTCTGAGCTGGGATCGTACTCACCAACACCTGATGCTGCTGATTCTTGCTTTTCCCACTTCAGAAAGGCAGACAAGGACCTACACAGATCTTGCTGAAGCAAACACTAGGCCCTTCTTTCCCCCCCACCAACAGCAACAAAAAATGGGACCGGTGCACATTACGTGTCTTCTGCTTCTGTTCCAAGCTAGAATCCACAGGAAGACTTGTTCATTTACAAGAAAGTTGCCTTGATATTGCCAAACAGCTTTCCACCTATGGAGGAAATACCTCTTCCAAGGTTTAATGATAAAACAGGCTTCTGCCCTTTCAGGATGAGGTCAATAATCTTCCTTTGTTAATCTTGGGCAAGCTTTACTTAATCTAGCCCCCTTGTCACCTTTGTGATTGACAGGAAAAGTCACGTCACTGGACAATGGACTTGTCCTCACTGAGCAATATATTTTTTAAAGATTACACAATGTTACCCTTGCTCTCATAAAAAGTGCAAACATTGTGCTGTTAAAAGAAACTCTTCATTCCAGCTGTATCTTTCAAATTGTCTCTCTCTGTTTCCAGCGTCCAAGGGAGGCCTATTTCAGTTCTTCAGAGAAACATTTAAAGGCTTAATGAAAAGAAACAGGTTGTACTTGGCGAGATTTCCAAAATATCTCTTAGTGCTCTAAATAGATCTCATCTACTCCTTCCTCATCTAGAGATGCACATTACTCCTGTCTGCAATTAAACTCAGACAGAAAACTCTGCTTCTGTGACATTAAAATTTTGTCCCAAACCAACCAAGAATCGAAGCAGAAGAAAACTGAGAACTAAGTCTGAAACTGTTAATTACCACCATATGGTATGCATGAAGTCTGCATCTGCAGGGAAAAAAAAAAGAAAGATATAATGAGAATCAAGCTGCTGGTTTTGCAGCCAAAAACACCTGGAATAAAATACCTGTGTCTTTAAAACAAGCATAGATATTGTCTGATTTTAAGAAGCCTGTGATCCTAAAAGCAACCAAAAAGGTTCTTTTTTTCAAAGCTGGAATTTTGCCCATAGTTCACTCTTTTAGAATGTGTAAGGAAGACCAAAGGCAGGGTTTTTTTCTCTGTTTTCTACATTAGACATGTAGGCCCATCTATTTTATAGTCTCCATAGTGACCAGGAGGCTGGTAACAGTATGACATAAGAGATAATCAGAAAACAGAATACTTCACACTTCTGAAGACAAATAATTCTCCAGCAATTTAGTACTGTTTCCTATTTTTTAAAATTTATTTTCCCTAACAATATTTTAGGAAATGAGTATCTATGTGTAAGATTCAACAGCAAAGCTACTTCAAGTGAGAATCTGGAAGCTGTAGAAACACTTCCATTGCCCACAGGAGGCCCACCAGCAATTATGAGAAAACTCAACTTGACATTTCCAGTACTTGTTAAGGTTTAAAAGAAACAAAACAGACACAAAATACTCACAAAGCAAGAATGATCTTTAATTTTTTCTTAACCTTCCATTTACAATCCTTGCCTTAATTAATGTCATTAACTTACTTCAGGAGCCTAAGTGCCATCACCTTTCAATGGGAATCATATTTTCAAACCACTTAAGTGATTTGGAAAACTCTCTCCTTCTACATTCTGTGTCACAGGGGCTGCAGAGAATGTATTGCCACAAACCTGACTGGTTTAAGGTGGCTGTCAACCTGGCACCTTCAGGAAGATCAAACACATAAGGCTTCCCAGTGAACACTGTGTTTCTCACGTTACAATTTCCTTCCATCTAGCTTATATTTAAATAGGTCTTTTATCTGTAAGTCTCCACGTAGTAAAGTTGCTCATCAGTGGTGGCAAAGAATGATCCCAAGGAGATTTAAAAGGAAACAGTGGAGGATACAGTAAGCCAACAGGAGACTGTATAGAAGGTCATAGAAGGGAAAAGCAGGTGGAAGAGGATAAATACATCATTAGGAAGTAAGAACTGACACATAACCCAAAGAGGGATATGTGTGGGGAAGGGCATCATAAAAATAAACCTGGAAAGATGTACATCCAAAGGCTACGGGTCTGCAATTAGATCTATGCAAACCAACCACTATCCTTATACCGATTCTTTATTTTCCTAGGACTGGTTTTAATGATTACAAGGAAATGAAATGAGAGTGAATAAGTTAGTGAATGGATCAGAAGAGTCAGCTGAAGGGGCCATTGCGGCAGAGAGCTAAGAATTTTACCTGAATTAGGTGAACTAAACACAGTGAATAGAGAGGCACATTTTTTTTCTTTTTACTGTGACCATGCTACCATCAAGAGAAATACATTCAAATCAAATACTGATTTGGCTTTACTGACACAATGTATTTGGAACTCCATGACCCGTATCTTGGAGGTACTACCAATTATTAGACTTACAGAATCCTGACAACATCTTGTTCTCCCTCTAAAACGTTAAAATTTCGCTTGGTAATGGAATTTTATTTATTTTTAGCAATTACTACTAGCTCTTGTCCTTCAGGTTTTATTTATTTGACATCAAGTGCTGTATCTAATTAATAACCTCTTTTTGATGAAGCAGAGATACATTGGCAGAGATTTCAGTGGGAAGACTAACAGGTACTTCCAGTGCTTGATATCCATGAACCTGGCTGAAAATGGTTCAAAGCTCAAAAAGACAACCATCTGCTACAGGAACTCTGCTACATCAGACACTTCTCTTTCCTCTACCTTTTTCCTCCATATGTAAACTGAGACAGTAATAAATATTTCCTGCAGCTTGGGGCATTTCAGATAATTGATATAAAAAGCCTAGAGATTATTGGCCAAAAGCCTCACAGCAGTTGTGTTTTCATTTTTATTGATGCAATAAATACTGAGCCCTTATATTACTCTTACATTACCCCATGGGGCACTACAGCCCAATCATTTGAAACCGGAAATTGGGAATTCTCTCATATATCAAGTGCCACCCCACAATATCTGACAGGAACACTGAAATGTACCTTGATTTTTTCCAAATACCACGATACTCAAACTGCTGCCAAAACTGCATGATCAAGAGACAATTTCAAACATTTCCAAGGTTTAGAGATGAGTTGCAAGAAACTGTTTGGTTGCATTCACACAAAAGGAATAACTCAAAATCCGTTTTGCACTGATTTCTAACTTTATCCTTTGAGATTTAGAGAGCATAGGAACAGATTTTTCATGGATTTAAGTATCTACAGATAGAAGGAGGTGCCCAGTGGGATTTCTGAAAATGCACAATAACAGATACATTCATTTAATTCTCACTGACTTCATTACAGGTGCCTGAAAATAAAGAGGTGGAACCAGCACAGTGTGACTGGGTGACTCTCTGTGCCTCTTCACCAGACCATTATCAGACTATCTCTAGCACAGAGCACAATCTGATAACCGATGCTTTAAGACAAACATTTCTCCTCTGGCTGTTCTGCATTCCAGCCCATCCCCAAACATACAGCACAAGTTCAGTATTTCTTACTGCTTATCCCATCATTTTTACTTGATTTATTAAAAATCAAAGAATTATATGCAAATTGTGGATCTGTTTGTAGTAAAAATATATGAGAAAATGTTGTGAGTGAAATTTTAGAACTTTTTTATATTGAATGTCAAGCATGGGGTTTTTTAAATTATTTTCTTCTGTGGTCTATATTTAGGTTTTATTTTTAGCCCACCTCTTTGTCCCATTTCTTGCAATGAAGTGTTCCCCCATATATAAAATAATTTGCAAATCTTTAGATACTAAATACAGTAAAATTGTAACAACTACTTTGTAATGGGTAAATGTGGTGACATGATTCCTGACACCCATACACACACCAGATCTCTCCTACTGCTGCTTTCTCCAGCTAAACTCATTTTAAGAAAATAACGCAATATAGGATTACATCTATTTGCTCTCAAAACACTTAACAAACAAAACTGGCATTCTGAGAACTCCTAATATGTTAGCTATAACCTGCAAAAACAAAGATCATGTTGTACTATAAGAGCCTCGTTATCTTTGTGCTAGTAATCTTCATGCTTAAAAATAATAAATAAAGCTCTGCAAAAGCACTTTTAAGACTTTTATGAGCTCTTCCCTGAGGGACTAAAGATCACCCGTAAGACCTTGCTAAACAAAAAATAAGACTGCTTATCAAAACAGCTTGGTAGAGGCTTCAGCATACATTAAATCCTTCTAATAGTTTGGAAATCATGCAGTATAAAACGATTATCTTTGTAAAAATACAAGCTTACTAACCAGATACAACAACTCTGGCTTGTGAGTGTAATAAAACCTATGTTGAGTGTCAAAGCCAGTTTGATCACCAGCTTTGTTACTATGAAACAAACCCATTGTCTGTGCTAATTCCTTGAAAGGAGGGGAGAGGGGTATCTGAACAGAACTCAGTGATAGGATAAAAGGAATGCCATAGGCCAGCAGTGGCTCCTGGACTGTTCCCAGCTTTCATACTTCAATTCACTGCGTTTTCAGATGGAAAGGGATGTCAGATTACTTCATCTGTTCTCTGGTAGCCTACAAAAACTTGTACCAGACAGATTATTTCACTTCATTCCTCTGGCTGAGAAGAAGTAAAGAAAAGCCACATAGGAATAATTAAAACTGCCTTCTCTGTGCTGAAGGTCATTTGGAGGATATCTTGCCTGGAAAGAGCAACCCTCTAAACTGGGGAACAAAAGAAAAGAGAACACCCTGCACCCACAAAGGCTTGTGCTCATGTTCATACTAAGGCAGGGTGATACTGCAAATACCAAAAGCAGGTTTGTAACCCCACTTTTGGTAGGGCCTGAGATGTTTGAATTTGGCTAGCAAAATGTCTCAGAGAGACAGTGAGGTTTCACAATCTCCCTATGAATATTCTACAGATTTTCATTGCTCTGAAACGCTGCCTCATGTTTACTTCTGTTCAAACCCCAACTCTTCTTGTACAGCTGCTTCTTCCAGTGCACTGGATGGTTGGTTCTTCATCCCTGTTAGAGCTTGTACCACCTCTGTCTTTTTTGAACAGTTAGCATATATTTACTTTGTTATTACTGACCATATTTAGGCTTTACTCTCTCAGTCTTCCCTCACAAGTTAGCTCCTACAGCTCTTTCGTAATTTGTTGCTTGCACCTGAAATCCCTCCAGTTTGCTTCTTTTTCTAACATGGCCAGAACTGAACACATTATTTCCCATACAATCTTAACAGAGAGTTATGAAAATCATAATTACCTTGTTACTGCCTTTTTTGTTGCCTTGCTACAAGATCATATCTAATTTGTTTGAACACACCCAAGCATTTTTCAGCATTACTGTTTTCCAAGTGCCTTTCTCTCATTCATGATCTAGGTTTTTGCTGTATTTTGGATTACTTGCTCCAGCTGTATCAATTTGGAACCTTAATGCATTACTTGTTTTCCTTTTTGATAGCTACTTTACCTGGAACATTCGCATGAGATGCATGAAAGACTGTATGAAGGAAGCACAGCTCAATGCATGCAAACTTCTGGACTGAAATCCACGCAACTTGCAATAATCAATTTCTTGAGAATCATTTGCTCTTTATACTTTTGAAGACCTTAGTCCACTCATGCATTAGAAGGAATCTTACACACACCCTACATAAAGGAAGGTAATGAAGTAGGTAAGGGCACTAGAACACATCCCCTACGGAGACAGGCTGAGAGAGTTGGGGGTATTTCGGCCAGAGAGAGAAGGTTTTGTGGAGACCTCAAAAGCACCTTCAGTATCTGAAGGGGCTCTTCATCAGGAACTGCAGTGACAGGAGGAGGACTAATGGCTTCAAACCGCCAGAGGGGAAATTTAGCTTAGATACACAGAAGAAATTCTTTACTGTGATGGTAACGAGGCACTGGCACAGGTTACCCAGGATAGGTTGTGGAAGTGTTCACAGCCAGGATGCATGGGGCTTGGAGCAACCTGGTCTAGTGGAAGCAGTCCCGTCCCTACCCATGGCAGCAGCTTGGGACACAATGGTCTTTAAAGTCCCTTCCAAACCAAGACATTCTGTGATTCTGTGAAGGGTAGGTATGTGGCTAAATCCACTACACTTTTTAAATAATTGTGTTCTGCTTGATACACATTGTGTATTTTTCATGAGCCTTCTCAATTCACATCTATTTATCTACTTTTACCTTGTATTTGTTCTCTTCCTTTTCAAAAGACTACAACTAGACTTACAGGATGATAACCATCAAAATAGTCTTTGCCTCCATAGAGATTAGCATCACACTATTTCTTTCTTCTGAAAGCAATCTTCTGGAAGTTTTCACTTTCAAGAATGGCCAGAAAACATAACTTTATTAAAACGGAATGCTACTTGAGAAATAGCTTCACTGTCTCCACTGGAGTTTAAGATGGCATAAGAATAGGAATTTAATGCTTTTATCTAAATTCTCTATTCTACCTGCTTTTCACAGACTTCAATTGCTTTGTCTACTACTAACTCTCTTACACTTCTTAAGTAATGACTACATGAACAGTAATTCACAGGATTTTTCCAAGCAGTAACTGGTTTAATCTTATTTAACAGTTATTAACAGACTTGTTTTCCCTCCCAAATTCAAACCTGTTCTGCTCTTTTATAACTTGATTTTCTTCCTATCTACAACTGTTACACAATTTTAGTGATAGGGAATTTGGAATTCTGGTGTAAACCAAAGTAGTTTCCTCACCTTTGGAGGAAAGATTCCACAGGATATAAGAAGAAAAGGAATATATATATTCTGTGCTTATAAACAGAAAGACAGTTCCACAGAACATGTTTACAGAGTAGGAATCGAACTTATTTGGATCTTGTGCACTTCAAAGGATGGTATTTGATCAGACAATGCCAAATATATCAGGATAATTAATAAAAATTAATATGATGAAAGTCAATCAATATAACATTGATATATAAACATAATATGGGTTAGAGATACTCAGAATTTGTTTAGTTAATCCCCACAAAATACCTTTGTGGTGTTGTACATAGAGCAAGTCAGGAAATGGCATGAGCTGACTTGCCAGGTTCCAAAGCACAGGAATGGCAGAGCACATTCAGCATCCAAGGGTTAACAAGAACCAATTCCCTGTTCACTCTTCTGGGTCTTACTACACCTCAAATGGTAACATTATGTTCTACTCCAGAGAGCAGCATGATGTCATTTTATCATTTAAGTCCCATTCTAAAGCTCACCCAAGCAGAGCTTAAACAAGATTTAAAATGTACACAGACCTCACCATTTAGACTGTGGTTGAGTGATGCAAAAAAACCCTAATAAATTCTAATTTATGACAAATTCACTGTTGTTCTAGCTCTGCAGATGAGTTATTCTTTCTTCTGTTTCTGTAAATTGCAGTCAGCAGCACACATTGCCTACTATGAAGAGACCTTTGTGATAAGATGATATCAAGGGATGTTGTGACATTCCTGATTAAGAATTACACAGTAAGCAAACTGTACAGAAATGCTAATTTCCCTCTCCTTTCTCATCACTTACCTAAATTATTCTGAGTAATACAAATGATCTTTATTAGCTTTAAAGCAGTTCATTCTCATTCTCTTACACCATTTCATTAAAGAAATCAGATTCCTGTAGATGACTAAATGCACAATGTATTCTCCTTAACAATTAGTTTTGTGCATTGTTGTATGTCATGTTCACAAACAAACCAAAAAAACCCCAAGGAACATCAATTATTCTACAGTCACAGCCAACTATCCACCATCAGCAGAGAATGAATAACTTTTGCTGGAAATAGCCTTTCTTCTCCAAGGTCCTCTTTGAATCACTGATTTCTGAGTATTCCCTGTAGTTTTCAGTCATCATGAAGTGATGCTGAAAAACCCACAGAATTGCCCAACCCAAATAAGAAAGGCACAATTTTCTCCACTTTGACTGGAAAGAATGTAAGGCTGCTTTATGGTGAGGAAGCACTGCTTGACTAACAGAGCATGGTTTTACAAAATCTCTCTCTTTTTTCTCTTAAATTTACTAAAATTGGGTCTCACAATGTGATCCAACCAGGTATCACTGTGCCTACCAGAACTAAGCTGATGTACTGAAGGTTTCTAACAAAAAAGTTCTCTGCAATGCATTCATTATACTCAGCAACATCAAACAGGGAAAAATAATTAAAAAGCTCCTATTGAGCACATAGAGACCTTGAGCACAGACAGGGGGTGAACACAAAGACAGGGTATTTGGTTGTGTGAGTCACAGTTTTTATCCATTTATCTACCTATAAACACACACACACACATATATACACAAATATATATATGTATTCATACACATTAAAAGAAATTACAGTAAATTTTGAAGGGTTTTCTTATTTTCCTCTTCCCTTCTATTCTGGTCTACGAGTGTCTACACTTACAGTATACATATTTAAGCACATTCAAAAGAGTTACACAACATTTCTTTATTTCAGTTTTTTTAATCTTTAGATGTACAAGTATGTGAGGATGACTTATTTGAAAAATAAATTGCCTGTGAAGTAAGAGTGAAAATCACATGCACATGACATTATACAGGGGAACTATGCAAGAAGCTTGTTTGTATGCTATGAGGAGGCAAAAGTAAGACACATTAAGAATGGTCCCTCTGAAAGGCACCCAATCCACCTCACAGCACCTCTGACAGTACTGGAGGCTGCATTCACACATTTATATAATGCTCTTCTCAATATAATTTGATTTATTTGATTTGTTATTCAAACATTACAGAGTGCCTTGTAACTTCAGGTTCAGAGAAACTTTCAAAACTAGAGGTCAAAAGATGTTACGACATGACGCCGCAACTTCTGATCTAAACTGGATCCAACCAGTTCAAACTGGTCCAAACGTGTTTGAACCAGTCAGAACTGGTTTGAACTGGCTGGATCTTGTTTGAACTAGTTAGAACCAGTCTGACGCAGCTGGATCTGATTTGAAAGGTTCAGAACCGGTCTGAACCTGGCCCCACGCTCATCTGGACTGCTGGTACATAAATCAGTTACCCAAAATAGCCAAAACATCCCCTTCAAAGGAGAAAATCTGGGATTAGGAAGGCCCATGGAGTCCAACAGCAATACCTAAGTTACATTACCAGTGACTGAATGGAGAACTTCTGAGGATTGCCTAAAATACCCAATCTTTTTGTAAATTTTTTTTCCATTAAGATATTGATTATCAACATGCTTCTCCAGATTTCAGCACATTTGTTTTCTACAGGAGCTGGCCAGAACACTGAACAACTCAGCAAGAGTTTCAGAAGATCGCCATGAGCAAATTGCATTTAACTCCACAACTTATTTTCAATGAACAATGGGATCACATTTTCAGAAGACTAAACTGTTCTAGAAATCGCACTTCCTGAACACATTTGATTTCAAGCCCTTGTGTTTATTAATTTTCATGTCAGCTATTATTCAATACGAAGTAAAACTTTCTTCCTTGGAAGTAACAGAGTAAGTTAAGAGCTCAGATTATGCACAGTGATAAATAAAACACGGCCAGAATTAGCTGCTAAAATCCCTCAAATTTTAGTCGTTCATCTTAAATTTTACTTTAGGGCTTAAGCACTACTGAAAAGAAACACTTCCAATATACAGTGAAGACACTAATGAAAATAAACTGGAAAACAGACAGTAAAAAACAGCTTTGGAAATTGTTGATTGTTCTTCTGACTGCAAGGATGAATTAATTTGAGATTGACACAGATTACTAGAAGTTCAGATGAAAGTATATGTGTTCTGCTTCTGTAACAGGAGAATGTCCAACTGTGTATGGGGATAAACAGAACAGTTGGACTTTAAAAATGTCACCTATATTCAACATATTTGTTCCCCATGTATTTTCTGAGTCATGTCTATCTGCTTGCTTTATTGACTGTTTTTTTTAACTACCCTCAGCACTGAAGATTCAATACAGCTACAGAAGAAGGAACTGGACTCTGCTTTGCAGACATATTACCAACAAAATAGTTAAGTACCATTTGCAAAGTGTTTATTACTAGGGATGATGTGAAGCAAAAAAAAGCATATTTTCAAACTCTGGGTGAAGTTATAGCATTATAGGCAATTAATAGAAATATATTTTTATGCAACTACATTTGACTTTGAAAGCCACAGCAAGACAGAAAACATAGGATCCTTTAATGTCATTTTTACAGTCATTTATCTGACTATAACCACACTTTAAAGCATTAAGGTCAGCTGGTCATGAAGCATGAGCTACACTTCTGACTAGCGTGCACTACATTTGACTTGAGAGTAAATAAGGGACTGACACTCCATTAACCTTCACAAGTACAATTATTTATCAAAACACTTCAAAAGACTATCCGACAGAGAACTGATAAATCTGGATGCAAAAAAAAGGAAACTGTAACAGTACAAACTGATCTTTTGCCAGTGACGAAGAGCTATTTCCTACCACAGTTCCTGGGACAAGTCCTCCAGTCAGTTTTAACAGAGCCATCCATTTTAAAGGACTGCCCCTTAATTCACATCAGCTTTGACAAAATCTCAGAGCTTTCCTTTTTTAATTTTTTTGTTCTTTTTTTAATTTCCATCTTCTTGCTCAGAAATAATACATGCTAATATCCTGTATTTACAGGAATCTTCAAAGACTTCCCTTAGAAATGCATGCAGAAAATCCAGAAGAGTTCTGAGATGTTTGGCCCTATCTACTCTTTTGCACTTTTAGTTACAGGCCAAGGATGATGCCTGTTCCCAATATTCCTGTCTGGTGAGGTGACCATCATTTTCGTACCACCATGTGAACTTTATTTCTTTTACTGCAGGACATGTGGTGTTTGTTAATTCTGTAAAATTTCTATATCTTTATGTTGTTACATTCTACCCAAATTCCACACTGAAGCTGCTCATCAGCAGCTGTCATCTGCCATCAACTACTTTGACTTTTTGACTGCAGAAGCACTTTGCACTTCCAAAGATAGGAAAGTTTGTTCAAAATCCTATGCTGGAAATGGTCAGGAGGAGAGTGAAAAGAAAACAGCTTCACTATATGAAGATTCTCTTATGATCAACTCGTAATTTTGTCCATCACTGCCCTTTTGTCTTGCATACTGGTTTTCCTTTGGCAGTATAGCACACCCCTCTGTTGCACTGTACCCCAGACTGATCTCCAGCCTCTCTCAGATGCACAGGTGGGAAGAATCACCAGGTATTTACCACTGAAGTTGCAGTTATTACAGCAGAGCTCCAAAAAAAGCAGTGGCGTGCAGCAAATGAACCACCTTCCATGTCTTTGCTCTCCCTTTCAGATTACTTCACTACTTTGTAAAAATGCATCAAGTTCACGAACACAAAGAGCTCACCCAGCTGGCTCATACCTTCTTTCTGGTGGTCACTAGGCAAGAGCCCCAAAATGTAAAAATCAAGAGACAAGGGAGGAAAAAAATCATTTTAAGGAGAAGAGGCTTTTCTCTTATCAAGTAGCCCAAAACACAGTAAAAGGAACAGAAGTGTTGACTGACATCAAGGTCAATTTCTACTAAATGTCATCTAATAAAGTGAAAGATTGACTTGATAACTCCTTTTTAACAGAGGATTTATTACATTCATACCATACAGAAAAGCATAATCCTCATTATATTAGTTACCTTATTTAAGCTTGTACAAACAATTTATTCCTTAAAGATAATAAAAGGAAATGCATTATGATCTTAAATCTTTTGCACACTTTACCTTATGCATATTAAAATAATCATGTTTAGGGACTGAATACTTTTTAAATATGACTCATAAAATTGATACCATGAGGTCTAATGTTTATTTTCTCCCACTGATTTCCCAATCAAATGCCTTAAATTTCGAAGACTTCCTCCCTGGAAACTCCTAGTCTTTGAAACTCAACATTTCTTTTTCCTCCATCCGCTAAGAAAATATTCTGTAGTCAGACTTTACTGGCAATTGTTTGGATATGCAGGAGACACTAGAATCCATTTCGTTATTCAACAGCTCTGCACTCAGAGCTCAGCAAAGCTAAGCAGCCCCAAAACTTGTCCTCTGCCAGCTATCTATGCAAAGGAGAGCAGCACACAAAGCCTTCCTTCCATCAGAAGATGCATGAGAGAGGATTTAACTGCAAGTTAATTGAACAAATCTACACAGCACCAGTTCTAAAATGGTGTCTGAGCCACCCAGAGTCTGTTTTCACTTGGGATTAGAGATTTTCAGTAGCATCTCAGATGCAACTGCTGCAGACATCACTGTCATTAATGGAAAAGCATCTGTTTTTAAGCAGGAGACACAGTTGTTAAAATGTGAAAGATTCTACTGTAAGTAGTTCCAGAGAAGCAGCAAAAAAGTAAAATATTTTTAGAAAAAAATGGTGGAGACAAGAGCTCCATATACTGAAAGAAAAGTTTGAGACAAGGGAATGTGGTATCACTCTTCAAATACAAAAACATTTATGGTAGAAAAGAGCATATTTCCTTATGCTTGCAGCGGCTAGGACAAGAATTAATGAGAGAAAACTGATGCAGGAAAGATTACACAGGAGTTACTTTCTAAAGGCAGAGACAGCAATACCTTGGGCCAGACAGACCAGGAGGTTCTAAGTCTCCTGTCTTGAGTAACTTCAAGAAGTCAGACTATTACCTGAAAGATATTACATTGGTACAGCTGATCCCTGGATTGAAGCTGGGACTGGATGACCTCTCCCAATCCCTCTCAGCCCTACAGTTCCATGAAGTGCAAGGCTGACAAATGGTGAGAAATAGATGTGCTCATTCAGTAGGGGCTCTACAGATCTGTAAGGGACTTAATCACTAAGCTGGATCAGGGGTTTTTAGTTGTGTTTTGCTTTGGATTTTTTTTTTGGGCTTGGGCCATTTTCCAAAGATGTGATTTGGTAAGTTTCAAGCCAAACCTCTCAAGCTTTACTCATGAGATAAGTGCTAAACAATGATCCAGATTCATCAAAGCTTTATAGACTTACTTAAAAGAAAAAGAAACTGATTCAGCCAACTCATTTCAAGCCAAATCAGGCAGTTGAAAATCTATTCCTGAGATTTGGAAAATCTGTCTATTTTAAAAATATTTTAAAAATATGTTTCGAGAGTCCCTCTTTTGCAGGAGCCTCAGGCAACTCTGTCAAGAAACTGTTTTTTTGGTTTCTTTTCAGTCTGATCAGGAGTGGTGTACTCCTCATGTCTAAAGCAGATAGCTGAAATACATGTGTTTGTATATATACACCTAAATATTTTTACATATATACTTATATATACAAGCAACATAAGGATTCAAGAATATTCTATCAGAAGTTTGGTAATTAAAGCAGTGAGTTTACGTTTCAAAAAGACTAAAAATGAATTTGCTTCTTTACTACAAGAAAAAAAAAATTGTAGCGCTGGACACCAATGTACTCTGCTAATGCACAAAGCTAAACCAGTTTCCTGCTCTGAGGCATGTTTATGAGCCTTAGTACATAAAATCTACAGTACTTCTCAGTACTGACCCTTAGAGTACTTCCTAGGGGGAGGTTGATTCCCATGCTCTTACAGTGCTTGGTATCTCTACCAAGAAGGATAATAACTGAGCTAAACTAGCTCATTTTTGTATACACCCCACAAAAATCCTCCTGGAAGCACCAAAGTGTTTCAAAGAAGTGTTTCAAATCAAATACTACCAGGAGAGGGGAAGACACACGCCTGGTGTTGTCTAACCAGGATGGGTCACAGTGTTGACTGGGAATGGAGGAAAGGACATCCTGCTTACCGTCTAGCATCCCACACATGGCTTCTGAGATGGAGAAAATCTGGACTGAAAAGGCTGTGCTGGGAATGTAGAGATTTCTATGCAGAAACACAGAAGAGGGTTCTATCCTCTTCTTCCCATATATACTGTTAATTTCTTAGTAAACTCAATTTCAGAGGCTGGAAGTTGATGTCACTACAGTGACGGGCACAGGCTGAGACCATTAGAAGGCTGCCCCTCTAGCCCAGTATCAAGCATTTACTGTAAACATTTATGTCAAAGTGATGAGAAAATGTTCAAACCCTTGCAGCATTTTCTTTTTCTGTTTCTGTTCTCTGCAAGGAAACTACTTCTTCCGAGAACATGGAAAAAGCATGTGACTTTGAACTGGAAAACCTGAAAGATCAGTGAGCCTACCTGCTAATGAGCAACTTGCTATTGAAACGAGCTCGTTAGCTTTCATTCTTGCTGGCTGCTGATCGATTCATGAGCCACTTACGTGGCCTCTGTAAGCTGTACATAAATTATCAAACACATTGATTTCTACAAATAATAAATCAGAAAGTCAGTCCTTTCCATATCTCTAGTATAAATGCTTAGCTCAATGGCCTTCAAAATTCAACCAAAGAAAACAATGATAACATCAGTGTTCACAGATACATTGCATCTGAAATGGCAAATATTCTGCTGCAAAAATAAGCTGTGCTGGCATCCCAGGGAAGTGAAAAAAAGCTTGCATCTGAAAATGTTACATACAAAACGCACAGAATTTTGCATGAATCTTTGTGTAGGTGGCAGCTCAAAAATTCACAGTAAGGAACAATTGTCTCCAGCAGGGAAAAATCCATGATAGATCATCTTCAAGTCCTTTTCCATCTCATATCATTAAATTTCTACAGCCATCTTCATATGACTGAAGTAGTCAAAGTCCTATGGCATCCCAGAGTCAGTGCTGAGTTTCTGAAGTGAAAGCATTTTCTCTTGTCAACTGGCATTCCCAACAGCATAGGAAGAGAACCTGTTAAACACTCATTAGTCAGAGCATGGGAAGAGGTAGGGAAAGCCTCCTTAACCCAAACATGCACCCATAACATTTCCATTTTCAGCACATACAGGTATCTCCAAGGCCAAGCTGGCCAAGCTGACTTCACCTGGCCTCCCAACTGTTTTTTAAAAGTATATAAAAAATTAATACTTTGGACATGTATGCTTGCAAATTTCCAAGCACTTCATAACACTGATTTGCAATAATTTGCCTAAGGTCATGTGGGCCTTGATCCAAAGCCTATTGAAGACAAAGCAGTCTTTATAGTGACTTCAAAGAGCTTTGGATTGGACCCACAGTGAAGCACTGCACAGTAAATAGAAAAATCAAGAAGAGAAAACCTGGTCTAAGGAAGAAATGTCATCCTCTCCTTCACTGACTCAGTTTACCGAAAAAGATGGGAACATGAGATTTAATTTTCCTGTTCTTCTGTATCACACTGCCAGCCCAATGAAATGGTTGTTTCCCTTTTCCCACTCAACTGCATTTCTCAGAGCATTATTCAGTTCTAAAATACAGCCCAACACAAGAGCTCAACCACGCCGTAGAGATATCTTCATCACCTTGACCCTCAATAACACCAGTCCCAGAGCAGCTCCCTGGAGTGCCCCTGGAGAGAGCTGTGGCATTCCATGCCAGCCGAGGATGGTGCCAGGAGTGTTGGATGGAATGCTCACTCTGAAAGAGCAGCAATCTTAGGACTAAATACAATAACAATAAGGAGTTAAAATGTGCAGACCAGAGAACACCCCTTAATCCCAGTTTACTGAAAGGACATGTCATTTTTAGAAAGTTGTCCAAACAACTGTCTTAATATTCTACACCAAAGTGGCTATTAATCAAACAACAAAGGCCCAATTAACACATAGCTGTTGTCACCTTGATGTTAAAAGCCTCTCCCTTCCCCCTTCTTTCTTTCTTTCTTTTTGTCTTTAATGTTACAACCTAACCCAAAAATGCCTCAGGGCCCTACAGCAAAAAAAAAAACAAAACCAAAAACCAAAAACCCAAGATAGAGAGAGGGAGACAGGGAGGAAGGGAAGAGGATAGGGAGAAAAAGTGGGGTAGGGAGGGGAGAAAAAGAGAGAGAGAGTCTTAAATACCATCTCTCCTCTAGGCAGCAATTTCCACAGATGAAGAGGTCACCACTGTTTAACAGTGTGCTGCCACGTTAATTTAGTATGACAAGATAAAGCAGTAATCTCTGCTTGAAGAGGCTGTAAACCGCCTGCTATCCAGGGACATGCTCGAGTCGATTTGCACTGTATATCACTTTATACAATTGCCGTGACAAAGCCCCCTGAGTTCCCTCATGTAAATCTCTCTCTCTCCCTCTCAACTTCCCTGCCAGTCAGACAGCAGTGGATCCGTGGTAAGCTATGCAAACTTCATGTTTTACGCATGCCAATGGACCCCAAAGCTTCCCGCCTCCCCCCCCCCAAGAAAAGATGTTTAGGACTTTGATAATCCATTGATCCCACTTCCATATCGGCTTGTATTTTTCAATCTGTCGTGTTAAGTTGTCAGAGAGGGCGATTAAACCGATGTTTCATGTTCCGAGATTTGCGTTCCTGGGAATGATAGTTTTCAAAGCCTTTCTTGCTAGGTTCTGCTTAAAGATTATCCCTAAGAAAGCTGATGTGAATATTATTACTGGCATAAACCTGGTAATAAAACCATAAAGTGTTTTAGGTAAAGACATTTTAGAGATATTCAGGGTTATAAACATAAGAGTTTAAAGCTGGATAGAATTTGGAGTGCTCAAAAAAAAAGAAAGAAAAAAAGCGCCCTGTCAGGCTGTGGAGTTTTCTCAGCATGAAGCAAAACAACATATGTAAAAGGAAAAAGGGAACTCACATGCCTATGTAAAGTAAATATAATTACAGAACCACAGAAGAGGGCAGAGCAGAACACTGACCTGTGCAGTTAGACAGGAACGAGAAGGAGACAGAGCATGTGTAGCAGTGGTCATGATAGTGCCTCAAATAAAACACAGTGACAGCTATTCCCAGCAAACAGCCAAGGAAGCTGCCTGTGTCTCCAGCAGCCTACACAGCTGAAAACATGGGCTTCTTGTTGGGGAAATAGGGAGAATTTTTTGCAATATGTTGCAACTCTCAGATGCCATACTGCATCTCTAGAACATAGAAGTTTTAAATTATGTCTCCTTCTATTTCACATTTAATTTGTGTCATTTTCCTATGGCCTGCAGGCACGATACAAGTCACAGCACACAATATACCAAACGTGGTGCCAAAATGTGAAGCTGTGCACATGTACATATACCCACTTTCTGGATTAAACACAGAGGAGGACATAAGTAGAATAAAAACACACATAGCAGACAGGTTTCTACAGAGTAAGGCTGGAATTTAACTACAGTTTCTGAACTAATACATTGCTAGGTCTATTGACTATGCCTATGCATGGCATTTGGACTTGCAAAAATGACCAAGCAAGGCTACATCAAATCTTTAACAGGTTACATACATTCTCTGTAATCAATTAAATTGAATAATAAAATTTGATGTTCATTGCAGCTGATACTAAGACCGACAAATGCTTCATTAAGCATTTGAACTTCTAACAACATTTTATAATTCCCTAAATTTTAAAGGGGAAACCCACTAGAATTAATGCCACTATTCAACACTTAGAGAATCCTCCCAAAATTGCCCTTTTAAGGTGTTCCATATTACTTTATTCTCTAATACATGCTGCCAACCAACGCATTTATTATTTGAACTTAACACTACTAAATAGATATAAAACAAAAGGTTTGCTTTCAGGGAACATCCAATTCTTAGAACCCCACTAAACACCATCAGTACTGGTTACAAAAGAATTCTGATAGAATATTCACACACAACACCCCCCAACCCCTCCTCCAAAAAGGATGAACTTGAACATGGTTACTTCTACAGAAATATGAGAGAATATTTGCACAGTAACATGCATTATTTCTTTAACACCATGTACTGTGAATGGGATTACTCTCACCTAATTTTAGCCCCAAATTAGACACCTAGTCTAAACTAGTCATCAAGGCTCCCTCTATAGTCAACAGACAAGCACTTTCAGAGGGTAATTCATCTTTCTTGTCCTGAATGCTTATTTTAAGATTGGAAATGTTGTTCTAGAAGGGTGGTTATCTTTTTCCACAAACTGTGAAGACAGCCCAAACGCCTAAATTTTATGTGCCTAAACTTTGGTGAACTGAACCCCAATCTCACTGTATGGCATTCGATAATCTCCGTGAGTGTGGAAACTCTGATAGAGCATAGACAATCACGGATGAAGGACAAGCATAATTTCTACTGTACTAGCACAGCCATAGGCAACAGAAGGGTTATTGCCCATGATAAATCAACAACCTGGAATCTGGAAATAACGTCTTATTTCACCCAGTAAACCGAAAACTTGCCATCTCTGTTAATATTTATCAAACTACAAGTCCAACAACTCTTTGTGATATTTTACAGAGCAATAAAAAGATACAGGTCCTAAATATAAAAGCAAGTATTTCAGTCAAATTACTTTATTCACAAGGAAAGCTCGGGAATTCACTGTGGCCCTGTGTCAATATATTACCCAATACTCATGTTGACAGCTTCAAAACTGAAGCTATGGTCACTGCCCAAAAGCTAAGTTTACACTGGCCACAAGCAAACAGGAAAAGTACATCATCCGCCACAGATGTATTCTTTGCAGGACTGAATCACACTATTTGAAACTCTGCTTGTAGATATATGAAATTCCAAAAACTGTTTTCCAGTGGAGTTTATCAAATTGGTTTAAAGACAATTTAACCAAGTGTTATACATGTAACTATTGTGAATGATCCATCTGCTCTCCCCCACACTCTGCTACTGTCCATGTCAAGACAATATGAATCTAAAAATTTGGAAAAAAAAAAAAAAAAGGGAGGTATTTGCAGATTTTGTATTTATAAAAGTAAAGAATATACCACGGATTCACACTCTATCATTAGTCAGATGCAGGCCACAAACTCAAGTTGAGTGGTTTGAGCTCTGAGATGCAGAATATTTTCTATTCCCAACAGCGCTAAGCACTATATAGCAAACTTGTACTTATGAACAATGAATTATGAAATGCTCTGGCCAGGTAACTACCTCTCAGTCAAGGCTTTTTTGGTTGAAGTTATCTAACCACAGATTTATAAACTATAGGGATCAAGAGCTGAGCTTAACACCTTAAGCTCCAGCTGTAACCTATGAAGAAAAATAGGCACTTCTAGGGTGTGAGTTCCCTGACCTACTTAAAAGATATGTTAGGACAAAATGAATCATGCTCCACTGTTCCCTATTTCCTTCCATTAACCATAAAGTTAAACCTAAATTTACTAGCTCACTTCTGAACATACACTTTTTAAACATATACTCTGAGCAGACTTTGCCCTTGAATCTTCGCCCCAAAAAAGACATTAAGATTGACATGGCATTGTATGATGTGTTAGTGGCTGAGTCCATTCTCTGAGAAGAAATAACTTCTTTCCTCTATGAGAAAAAGCCAAAATGTCCTCATGCTGCACCAAGACACTAATAATCACCAGAAATTTATCACTGAGACTCCGTAAATTTAACTGAAAATTGTACAAGAAACTAACTCGCTCCTAACAGAGCTCTAAATCCTAAATGCTAAGCTCTGCATTTGTATCTGGTTGTTTTCTGGAAACCTGCACATCCTCAGCAAATACTGCTGCCTTTGAACACAGATGGATCCAAAGCTGAGCAGATCTCCTGATTACAACTACAGCAGTTTAAAATGAAAAGAATGGGGAAGAGGAAAGTTTCACTTAGAGTTACAGAGATGAAACACACACTTTAAATTCAATCTGAAAATCAGCATAGAGGAGAGTCTGAAGCACGGATGTTTTGCATTATTTCTGGCTAGCAATATTAATAAGCAATGCAAGCTTCCACCTCTGACATGACTTAGTGTAGAGATACACATACAATCTACTTCAGTAATTCAGAGTTGCGATGTCAGAAGGATTTTACCTTTTGCTATAATATTTCTTATTTTCCGTCATCAAACTCCAATCCTACAAAAAGCTATGTGCAGAAGGAGTTATAGCCAGTGACCTCTCCTTCCCTTCCTCTTGCTACCATCAGCATTAGGTTCCAATCAACCAGATTATTTTGCAGGAACAGGGTCATAAGCTAAGCATTCTGGGGCAGGAATGTTTCTTTTTTCTGTCTCTATAAAAATAAATCATGCTATGGGTACAATATAAATAAAGATAATAACAGTCTGATATTAGATTTTACTGGTCTATGTTTTAGACAATCTATGTAATTTGCTTGCTGCCTGTACAAACTACAAAAAGTTAATCTTTAGAGCTCTTTTTTTCCTTGGGGTGGATTCAGTTTTAAAAGCATAAAAAAGGATGCCGGAGCAGACTATTTTCATGTATAATTATGGTCTTGTTTACATTGCTCTTGAAAAAGCTATCCTGAGTTAAATTGGGCACAACTCCACTCAGTAACTTTCGTTGGTTTATGTAGTGATGCTAAATTCATGGGATTCATCAACTCTACTTCTCCTTTGCAAAGAGCAAAAATGCCTTATCTGATCACACAACTGCAGCTAAACTGGACCAAGAAACAAAGAACTTCAGGGTGTAAAAGAGAATCTGGAAATGAGGCCGGCCAAACTATTCAGACAAGCTTGCTACCCCAGGCATAAAGGACTCTTTTTACTTAAGAAAGTTTGTTTCCTCCTCCATTTCATTGTCTTTTAAACACTTTGGAACATTGGTTGGTTCAGAAACATTGCAGCACATCAATCTCCTCTTGAAGAGAGGTCTCTGAACACATCTTAGGAGCTGACCCACCCAAGGGTAGATGCCCATTCTTAAGCAAACATATTTTGAAATCTGCAGTCTGATTTGCCAAAGGTCCTTCTTCAGCCATGAATTTCTAGAGAAAATTAATAACCCCTATTATTACAGCAGAGAAGGCGGTGGTATTTCACTGATGTACTTAAGACAAGAAGAAGCAGTTTGCTCCAAGAAAGGGAAAAAAGATGACTGGATGACAGGACAGTTTAAATGCCAGCAACTGCCTGGAGACACACTTTCATTCCCACTAAAACCATCATTACTTTTGGTGAATCTGTAAAAGCATTAGCAGCGGCAAGAAAAATTAGAGAAAGCAAGCTGGCCTTGGCACAGCCTAATCCAACTGAATTTTGTATGACCTGAAAAATAATACTTAAAGAGACAATGCAAAAACCATGAGCACATCACTAGTCCATTGAAAGGACAGATAATAAAGAAATGCTTCAAATCCTAACTGCAGTGGGTAACTTCCTATGGACACCAACATCTGACAGTGAGAGAAGAGACCGTAAAACACGACTGTGACTACTGAGTGTAGCAGAAGGTTCTGGCACTTCTAGGAGCCAGAGTTTATAACCACAGGGATTCCTTGCAACCCTGAAATTCAAGAAACCATGACCAACACTTCACAATGCCTTTCAGGCTTGGTATATCTCTACTGAAAGTAGATCTGCATATCAAAAACCAACTATCCTCTAGTTTATTGACATTCTGTCCAAGCAAATAACGCAACACTTATTTTTTACTGTGCAACGTCTTCATATGAGCTATTTACTAAAAGACTTTAGAATGGATTAAATAATAAAAATGACTAAGGTAAATATGACTACAAGCAGAGGAAGAAAATGGGCAAGGCAGAAAAAGGTTTTCAGAGGACAACTGCAAACAGACAGAAACTGATAGAGTAACGTTGGCTCTTATAAGGCTGGAAATAGACAGAAATTTGCACCTGCAGTGAAAAGAAAGGGAGAAAGCCACACCAGCTGCTCAGAGTAAGTAATGTGAATTTGAGAAGCGTGGGGAGCAAACAGAAAGCACATGGGGAAACTGCTCTGGAAGTTTTAAAATGAATTAAAAACTACTGAAGCAAAAATGAGTCAAGGTGGTGTGCAAAAGCAGGAGTTTGTGCTATGTAGGGGGTAAAACACTGACAAGTTGGGATTCCCACATGCCTTGCCTTAAGGCATATGTCAGATAAAAAGTATGGAAGTCTGGTATGCTGCTCTCTATTCTGGTAATAGTTACACTGACAGCCCAAGGCCAAAAGCTTCTCAATGGTGCAGAAGCTCGGCCAAAGGACATACACTCATTGTTTGAAAGGAAAAGCACAAAAACTTAAAACTACCTTTCTATGAACTTCTCTTTTCAGAACCATGGAGAATTGGGTGTTTAACTGGCAGCAGAGTTTGTGTCTCACTACAACACCAGAAAGATTCACTGTCACCAAAGAAAAGGTACAGTTTCAGAATAAATTTTGGTAGAGTGCCACAGGGGACAGACCTGGACTGCCGAAACTACACGAAGTCCACAGCTATTGTTTGACTTCCGAGAGGATGGAGAAGATCCCATAGATCCTACCTGTATTATGTCACACCTAGGGAGTGACAGTTGGAAGCAAAAGATGTATCAAGAAGTAGGAACATTTAAATGTAGTCCCTTTGGATTGTTGCTATAAACTGGTCTTGCAGTCCTAGTGGGACTTTCTCCAAATCCTTGTCCTCACCAGTGCTCCTCAAATTGATAACTTCAAAATTTTGTTTCAAATCTCCGCTATCTCCTTTGCTTAGAAAGACGACCAAGTTTTTTGCTTACATAGTTTTCTGATGGGGCATTTAATAGCTCTTTTCTCTTCCTCATAAGAGAGACCATCTGGTTTGAATATTCATACCAAATGTGGGCTTTACACAGTTCTACCTGTCTTTTTTCTGTACAATTTTTCAGCTACTCACTTGAGTTAGATTTTACTAGTATTTATGCAGTAAGTTTAAATGAAGATATTTTCCAGTATGAAGTCAATGAATTGATGCCTAGGCACATAACCACTTGCAAACAATGGACACATACAGTTCCCAGCACTTCCATAAAACAAAGGTGTTTACTTTTCTGTTGATTTTTTTCTGCTTAACTGCATTCAAATGAATCCATTAAAAACGTGACTGCTTCACAGTAAGATGATCTTCAGCAAAAACAAACAACTGCTGTTTCCACTTCTCTTCATGGCCTTTAGAAACTACAGTCATCTGCATCCTGTATTCCAGGCAATTTATATATTATAAGCCTGGCCTTGATTTGTCAAGTTGTTGGTTTAAATGTAGTTCTAACCCTCCTGCTTGGGGATGAAAAAATGTTTTCTTACTTCATTACTTACTTAATGCCCCCTAACCAACCTTTGGACCTTTCAAAGTCTGATCAAAACACCAAAGTGTCATCTCAAACTTCAGCCAGTGTTTCTGCCCATTGCCTTCTGCTGGGAATAATGTACCCACTCTGGTTTTCCATGTCTACAAGTATGCAAAAGTCACTGTGTTGAGAAGGTGGTTGAGTAAACTGAGGGAACTTCCATAAAAGCACACTGCTGCACTCTGGCTTTGATCCCTGACTCACCTGAAGAATGAAGACACGTTTTTTGTTTCTTTATGTGTCTAAGACAGGACCTCCACATCAAGTAGCTGGCAAATAATGTAAACATGACTCACATGGATAGGACAGGATTGGAGATCTGGGAGAATACAGATCATGACAAGGAGGACAAGCAGATTGGCCCAACCTGAACGCAAGGTACTTGTCAGGCAGATAGGAGAATCATCAAAGCTGTTTCCATTGCAGCTGATTCTCCAGGACTGCAGACAGTTTTCCAGGGTCTGGACTAAACAATGCAGTAGGCAACTTCTACAGCTCTTTGATAGGTCCTGACTGATTATTTTTCATTTGTTCCCTTTCCTAGCAGCCCACAATAGTGATTCCCTGAAATGGTGCAAGTGTAAAGATCAAAGTCTGGTAAGAGCCTGAAATTGTATCTGTGGAAACTGCTTCCATGTGCTTTTGTGATGACATTTATAAATGCAATGTTTGCAACAATGTAATTTCACCATCTTATAAATATCAATTTAGCATTAAGAGAGGAAGGAAAGAACATCATACAAACGCAAACTTACCACCATTTCTCCTTTGTTTTAATTGAACCAGTCTTGTTCAGATAAGCCTATCTCTTACAAAAACTACAGTTTATAGTTTAAACTGTGAAATTGTGTGCGCGCGTGTGTGTGTTGTAATTATGGTGCCTGCTAACAATTTCATACTGCCACACTGCACATATGGCTTCCAAGCTAGCTTTATCTGAATCTTTGTGAATCTATTCTCCATGCTATTAAACTGAACACATTCCACATCGTTCAAAAGTAATTACACTTTTGTCTAGAGTGTAGGAGACTGCTCTCCCCAAACAATGAAATTCTCATTATTAGAGCTGGCACAGTAAAGGCACTGGTGTTCACAACACTGTGCATTGTATCATCACAATAACTTATCCTAAGCTTGATGCTCAAAGGTACACTGGAAATTAAAATTTCTCTAAAACCACTGTGAGGGTTTGGTGTTTTTTTTTTTTTTTTTTTAATATGCATTCTTTAGCTCAGTATAATTAGAGTCCTATTTGACTTTTTAAAAAGCTATATGCATTCAGATTTCCATTCTCCTCGGAAGTTCTGAATAATAGCTAAGTGCTCCAGCCGCTTGTTGTTCTGATCCACTACCATTCATATGCTGACAACTCCAGACCAACAGGTGAAACGCAGGCCAGGATGGATGTGATAAGAGAATTCAAATGAAGCATTAAACAACCTTTTATTTTGGACAAGGGGAGGAAAAGCACAAAGCAATGTGTCGGTAAAGCTCTTTGACCTGTAGTACTGCTTTTCTTAATATTATTCCCAAGTTACACAGGAGTAACTTCATTCACCACAGAAACACAACTTCTTTTACTGTGAAGCAACAAAGCTACTGAATAGTGCACCAAAATATTTCCTATCATTTTAAAGTACTATTGAAAATGAATTCTAAATCCCACTAAAAGGGCAGGACAAATGTAGGCTACCAGTACAGTCACAGTCATCAGTGTGGAACAACTAGAGAGTGGCAAAATTATAGCTTACCCGTTTGACCTTTTGTTCAGTACTTTTTTTTTTTTTTCTTTTTTTTTTTAAAATCCCATCCAGCATTTCATTGATATTCTGTAGTTAAAAAGAATGGTCTGATTTAAACACACCATGCCTGTGGTATACTTCCATCAGTACTTTTAGCCTTGACATTTCTCATTTTCAGAAATTAGCACACAGACAACATTGGTGAGATCAGTGGTCTTGAGAGTTGCAAAAGCAGACAAATAGAACATAAAGGCAGGCAAACAGAAACAAATAAAATAAACCTTTGTAACTTAGATGAGCTAACAACTATTTGTGCTATCCAAATTCTGTAGCCTTAATAGGTTTCTTCAAAAGAGCTATTGACTGATACTGTAATCCTCAAGTGTTTCCCTGCAAAGCTTATGGCTTGCTATGAATGTCCTAAGGGGACTCTCGGATATATTCTAGGTCAAATCATTTGTCTTTTATTTTCTACTGAGCAGTTGCTTTAAGTCTGATACATTATTGTTTCTTTTCTTATCCGGAAAAGAGTTTTCCTACTTACAATAAGTATCTAGTTTCTTCTATCAAGAGAAAGACAGAGATAGAGTTACCCCTGCCTTGGTTGAGGCTGGTAGAGATCTCCAGAGGAGACCTAGCCCAATCCCCCTGTTCAAGCAAGGCCACTGAGAGTCAGCCAGGACCATGTCCAGATGACTTTTGAGTATCTCTAAGGAGGGAGACTCCACAGCCTCCCTGGAAAACCTGTTCCTATGCTCAGTCACCCTCACACAAAAGCATTTCCTGATGTTCACAGGGATCCTCCTGCATTTCATTTGGTGTCCACTGCACTATCTTTTCTCTGGCTGCACTTCCAATATCCTCAGAAACACCCTGTTCACTTTGATGGGAAGATGGGCTTTGCAGATTTTTGCCAATTTTGATTATGTTTGAAGATGTCTTTATAGGAATTTTGCCCTCCTCTTACAAACATTTATCCAGAATTTTGAGCTGTCTCAAGCTGGTAGTTGTTAAAACTTCGTAAAGTGCAACAGGGTAAATTTTCAAAAGTGTTAAGTCAGGAAGTGTGAAGCTTCTGGAGCTTTATCAATAAAACTGTATCAGACCACACTCTGTGGTTCTGTGTGCAGGCCTGACTGTAGAACAAAAGAATGTCAATTCAAACAGTATAAAAATGTCCTCTGCAATGCTAAAAAGTGAATGCCCTTTGGAAATGATTTTTGTCACTGCTAAGCACAGGAATTGAAGTCATCTAAATGTTATCCAGTGATTTCCTTCTGATACCTACATACCACAACAGCAGAGGGTGCGATTATGTACATTTTACTCATTTAGACTGATCCCTTCTTTCTTCCTGGAGACACAGAGGCTACATCCTTTCTGATCCACCTGAGTCATGCTTTTTACAACACAGTCCTCACTAAAAGATATTGCCAAAGTGTTACATTCATACAGACTGGCAATATTCTTAAATATGTATGAAGACAAAACTAGTCCCTTACAACCCCCCAAACACTGTCTCGGGTAAGCCTGCAGTGTGTCACTGCTACAGCGAGACTATCTACAACACCCCACGATTCAGTATCTTGTACTGCAAAAAGACAGAACACTGTTTTGCCATTAAATACAGCCTTCATATCAGGAAGTTACACTAGATGATCAGCTAAACCTCTTGTTCTTAGAAACTATAAATGAACAAAGAAGTTAGTTAAAATTAGTTGAAGAGCAGTTAAGTGTTTCAGTGAGGTGTAGCTGAAATACTCCTGCTGGGCTCCTTAGAAAACAGTAAGATTTCATTTCATTAGCGTCTGATTCTACACTACTGGTGCCATCACACGTTTATCTATTGACTTAAATGTTGTCAGAAACAACTTATCTTCTAAACACTCTCTTAAAATAGGCCAAAGTATAGCAAAGCCCACATATTAGTTACATACCCTAATATTCCACTGGCTGGAACTGTTATATTAATGAATTTCATCTCCATAAAACGTAAGATAAAGGATGAGAAATAAACAAGCTCGGAAAAGATAATGATATTGTCTGCCCATGAGTAATTTCTCCAATGATGTTCTTTCTTCATATAAAGTTGCAATAACACAAACTAAAATTATGTATTCCAAACCACTGTCTGAGCTTAAGCACTAGCCCAAAAAAGGAAGGAAAACTGATCAGGATCAATGAGTTATTCTGTCTAGGAGAGCAGCTTCAGTGAATATCCAGTGACTTGGTCCTATGAGAAATAATAATCCCTAAGGCTTTTTACTTAGGGCTTGTTACATATGCATAATGAGCTGTAAGGGCTTAAATACCACTGTGGAGCTGTTGAAGGCTTTTATGAGAATACACTAGCATCTATTTTGCAATGCCTTTTTAAAAGCCTTCAAATATGCAGGTCTGTTTATTATCTTCACTTCTAGTGAAATTATCAGTGCCCTCGTCAAAGTGGGGGACTAACAAAAAAGTTACAGCCAATTTGTAAATAGGCAAGAGCCATGCAAGCGTGTTCACTACAGAGCTTTGTCGAGGTGCCTCAGTCCTGGGGTTCCAATACCTTTCCTTGCACCTGTCACCCTTTCTAAAAATGTATCAGTATTCTATGTGAAGGGCCCAAACACAAAATAGTGACACTACAATACTAGCAAGGAACATGGCATTGCTTTGTCTTCTTTTAGATACAGCCAGTTCTGGACTTCCCCCGGACTACTACATGTAATGAATTAAGTGCTCAGTGTCATTTGTAGAGAGGAAATTAACAAGTGAAAAAGTAGTACGTTGATTTAATTTCATAAGCACAGTAAACTTTATTGTAGGTATCTGTGATGTGAATTACACTTTAGACAAAAGTTTTTAAATCATCAAAATTCAAAGTTTCTTCTTTTTTACCCTTTATGCAGACTTTCATGCTTTACTGTTGCACAAACTTGGCATTAGGGTGATATTTCAGACACCATGCCAAACGTGACTCTCACTTAGAGTGTTCCAAATCCATTTGCTGTTTGCTGAACACATACACTTCCAATTCACATCACTGCAGCTAACAAATTTTAGCACCCTAAATGCCATCAGGCAAAGGTGAGGAAAAGTCTGCACTGCAAGTGATTTAGCATAAAGTGGAAAAGTCTGCACTGCAAGTGATTTAGCATTTGTAGTGGAGGGTAGAGGCAGCCCAGCTAGGTCAGAGCTTACACATTACTGTGGCGTGTTCTGTACGTGTAGCTCTGCATTGTACACTCCATAAAGTACAAATCTGGATGCCAAACTACTGCAGAGGCAGAATTCAAAGAATGGATGTAAGCACAATAGACCATAAGCAAACCTACCATTGTGTTGTGCTGAGAAGTGGGAGTCCTATGGCCACAGTTCTCTTGCGTCAGCAGAGAAACTGGCTGAAATTCCTCAGAGTGAGGCTTGTTGGGAAAACTCACATGCAAGGGAAGGTGAAAGGCTGGGAGCCCGTCACTCTCCTCTTCTCCCACTTTCTGTCTGCTTGTCACCATGGCTACCTCTCCATCTGCTTCCCCATACGGAGAGGCTGGTCGCTTGGAAGACATCCTGGAAGGAACAAAAGAGGAGAAAATAATGAAACCTCCAAATAAATCCTTAATGCCGTCATTGTGTGGTTAGGGGCCATTGTAACAGAAATGCCTTTTTTTGTGCTGGCAGAGAGCAGGAAACCATCCAAATACCACTGCAAAGCATACACAATTGGGAACAATGGCCAAGCAGGTAGCAACAGAACAGTGGCTTGTTTGTTGTGAGAATAATACACTAATATAGCACTCTCTTGTATTCTGGCTTCTTAAACATGAAAATTCACCTAAGACTGCATAATGAAATGCAATTCCTTTAAAAAATCACCCATCTAGTTTTGCATTTGCAAGGGACTCTAAGAAGATAGAACGTCTCCCGATACAAGCTATTGTCAACTTAGCTTTTAAGGAATAATCATCTGCTTGTCATTATCAACCACAACTGATAAAAAAATAAAGTAAAATAAAATACAATACCATAAAAGAACTTGCTAGCAAGCCAAAATGTCTGTGTTTACAAAACTTCACCCATGTGAGCAACTGAGTGTTAAAGTCATGTTGCAAGGATCTTTCCAGGTTTGCAGATCTGGTATAGTTAAGCAATTAAACATTCGGACATTAATAATTTAAGCTTTTTGACAACATAAAGTCAGAGGTGTACTGACTGAATTAAGATCTGCTATCAAATCTATATATCAAATTCTTCTTATCTATGGCCAGATCAGAAAAAAAACCGCACGAAAATGTAATTTACATCTCTAACTATATAATAAAGGATACACAAGGAAGATACATAGAGCACACATTGTAAAAACCACACAGAAATATTGACTTGAAGTTCCACCCTACACTGTGAATTTTTTGATACTGTCTGATAACACCAGTCTGATAGCTCATGTTTATCTTCCAACTTTTAGAAAGACTGAAAGAAGCTTAAATCATGGGCAAATTCAGGTGTCATCCAAGCCAAGCACTACTGAAAATCTTACAGAACCCAAAATACTTCCAGCTTGGTCTCCAAAAAAGAGGGGTACAGTGAAGTGTTAAAATGCAGACAACTTCTGGGATTAATTACAGCAACATCGTTCATGAAAATCAGGGTATGCTCATGGATGGCATAACAGACCCCTGTGCTAAGCAGGGGCATCTGCAAGGAGTGGAATGAGGAGTGAGAACTCCTACAGGCACAGCCAAAAGAAGAAAAGAAAAATAGGGAAATGTTTCACAGGAAAAAAGAGAAGTTATGAACGAGGAAACTGAAGACTATTTGTACGCAAAAGTTAAAAGAAGGGGCTTAAGTAATAATGCTCCTCCTCATAAATCTCGTATTTATGATTCTAATTACCCCATTTTTATTTTCCACTTCACAGTTAAAGGAACTGCATTTCAAAAGCCCAGCAGCCTCTTGAATCGTGTGTGGGGCTGCTGTGAGGTGGAGCATGTCCATACGATTTGGCATATTGAGCACGGAATGGTTCTTAGCAGCAGTCAACTGGGTCTGAAAACAAACTGACTTTAAACAGCCCTTTGTTAGGACTTATTTTGCTTCTAATGATCTCATTTTGAGCCTTGCCTCCTGAGACAAGTTAGATTATATTAAAAAAAGAAAAAAAAGAAAAGAAAAAAACAGAAGAACCAAGAACAAAAACTCAGACAAAAAATCCCTACCAGAACCCATACTCAGCTGCACATTGCCTGTTCTGAACACCACCTATTGCTGGTGCTTAGAGAAGCAATCTGTATTTTCTATTAATGTTTGACTTAGTCCAACAGACTAACACTTCATACATCCTACCTGAATTCTGTCTTCTAGGCTTTCCCACCTACGTGTCTGCAGCAAAGCATATGTACAAAGACAGAGATCACCAGATAGACTCTTACTGGCAGTTTTCTACTAGCCCACTGAATTCAGCATTTTACAGCTATGTTTGACATGACAGATCTCAAGCTTTTCTGCCGAAACCATACAACTCCCTTTTAAAGTTAATGTGAATTATTCATATTCTGCATTGTACTGCATCGAGATAGACATTTGCTATTGATTTTAAGTTTTTGGTTACTCATTTTAACACTATTTAATAGAAGCCTGGGTTTCTACAAATCTCTCTGAAAATCAGCACTAAGCAGTTGTCTCAATTTTGGCAAACAAAAAGGGAGGGACACAAGATCATTAGCCAATTATTCCACAGTAATTTTCTATACTTTAGAACATTTATATTTGATAAAATGACTGAATATATTGTAAACCATGTACGAAAGTCTCCACTGCAATTCACACTGACAACAAATCATAGAGAGAGGATGCCTTGCTTTGTATTGATGATTTGGATTACATATTATAGACTCAAACTGTGTCAAGAACTCCTACTGCTGTTAACCTAGAATAACACAGATTCTGTCACAAGGAAAGTTTGAATATCACACTGAAATAAAGCTCTTCTTTTAACTTTATATGTGAATACAGAGTTTCAGATCATCATCTTCTGCTTGTCACTTTTCCTAACAGGCATGAAATAATTTTCTGCAGAGAATTTGTATGAACAGACAAGGAAGATAATAGAGGTGTCCACCTCCACGCACTTGCAATAACAGAGATTATTTTGCTTTTGATCTAAAATGAAAACCTATAGGTTGGATTGTAGGCCAAACTAAAGTGATAGTAGAAAAGGTAGAAGAAACTTTTCCCTTTGTCTCTAAAAGATCCAGTTTAAATTACAAGCCATGCGCCCATCACCATCCTAGAAGACTAACAAATTACTAAAATGGCTAAGGCAGCAAAGTTGAGGCTTTAATCAGCATTAGTCTTCCAAGGACACTCACAGAACTGAATACACAAACCTGGACAGCTCAGACATCAAACACAACTTGTTTTCAGGCAGCTCTGTCCATAGCCAACCTGAGTCAAAACAGAAACCAGTTTCACAGAAATTTCTTACTCCTTATGAACATCTGGAAAATTTCCACAAGAAAAGGGAAGATTTAAATAAATAAATGAATAGATCCATATCTACTTTTGGAAACATCTTCCAAAAGAATAGTAACCGAGACACTGTCAAAGTCTACAGTAGCAAAGGATCAAATCTCTGAGGGGTTGCTGAGTAGAAAAATGATACAAGAAAAAGTCACCTATAAATTTCTTTCATTATTTCTACAGTTTTGTTGGTCCATTTCACAAATTTGAAATGCTCCCACATCATGCATCCTCTAATTCTCTTCTTTTCATGTATCTTCATTATCCTACTGATCTAATATCATGTCTTAACAGATTCCATATCTAAGATGCAAGTAGAGTTCCCACCACAAACAATAAGGAGACGGAAACAGGGAAATTCTGAGTAACAACATTATCTGAAACCGAGCTCTTTTAAACAGATCTAGATCTAACGAAGTACTGGAATTATCCCATCTCAACAAAGGACTGCAAACATCCTGGATCTACCCTCAGTGATAACACAACAGTTTACAGCTCACATGACTTCAAGATCTTTTCCTCAAATTTAAACTCAGAAGGGTTTTCAATTACATCACTCTGAAAGAAGATTTACAATGGAAGAGGAAACATCAGCTTATGGATAGGATTAAAAAAAACCCCCAAAACCCTAAGATGTAACTCAGAAAAGCAGCAATACAGCGGAACAGATTTCAAACGTAAAAGGGTGTCACTGCAGATGAAATCTGTTGCAACTTAATTGTTTCAAGAAGAATTGCATTTTGAAATGTCATTAATCATTTCTACTGAATAAAAATAGGTAGGTGGTAATTTTTTAGAGAACCTAAATCTCCAAAGTTCTGATGCACTGGGACACAGGCGGTACCCAGGCCATTCCACAGACACACTGGAATTATGAAATGTATCCCTATATTTATGTATCCCATGTATCAATGGTTCAGATGGAACCAAAGATTTAGTTCTGATGATGAATTCAAATTTGATACTGTTTCCTGTAAAAATATCTGTTTGCAGAAAGGCTTCCTAATATGCAGAAATTGCAGTTCAAAACAAAACAAAACAAAACATGCTTTTTGTTAAATTTTCATTAAATAAATGCTTTTCCTGGTAGCAAGAATGTTTTCTTCAGGGAAGTAAAAACCTCACTGTTCTAACACACTGTTATCCAACAAATATTTTATGTGATTCATATTACAACAGTTTCTCCAAGTATTTCTTTACTGCTCTTCAATTTATAACAGATTCTTTGTGGGGTTAAATTGATACCCTGTGTCTACTGATCTCAGAGATTTTGCATTGACTTCAGCACGGCTTGATTTTCCCACTGGAGCAAGTAAAAGCTTGCATCCACATGAATTGTTTCCTCATGCCATCTACACATATTGGTTCCATCCAAATACTTTCAGGGTACTAAATATGACTATTTTGCTTGTTTGTTTTTTCCCTCGAATTCAGTGTCTCACAAAAGTGATCTTTCCATGATCTTTCCACAGCTATTTTTTTTTATTATTATTACTATTTTTAACAGTACCTCACTTAAGTGTCCCCCACTACATCTCCATTTGTTCACTGGTTTCAGTTCATTTCATACATGATTGTACTCCCAAAATAAATCTGAAGTGGTATTCAGTACTCAAGGAGATAGTGCCCTCTAGCACACAACCTGCATCTTTCCCAATTTGATTGTTCATGCCATAAAATTTCATAAATTTTATGTCATAAAACTCTAATCTTGTTACATTAAGCAAAATACCTCAGAAACATTTCAGATACCTACAAAAGCTTTTGGAGAAGGGGCTTATCCATGTCTTCAAAAGTGACAAACACAGATGTGTCAGGAGAAAAAGATATGAGGCCATAAATCTTAACTTGTTGGAAGTTAATTAAGGGATTCATCAATCATTACACAGCTCACCCCATACACATGCAGGCAAAATCCCGTCAGCCGCCACAACCCACAGCAATCTACAGGTTAAAAACTCCCAAAGTCCCACTGTTCTTACTATTTATAAATGACTTTGTATAATCTAGCATTAAGACCTGTAATTATAAAACAGCATTAAAACAGGCTTGCAAAGTTATGGATAATTATAGTTGGTACACTTTTTAAAGAAATAAAAAGCTTTTCCATTCAAACACAGGCTTTGCCTCTTTGACAGCTCCAAGTCCACAGGATGTAGAAAGATGATTTAAATTTTATGTCAAAATTCTGACTGTGCAAGACTCTTTTTTTCTCTTATCAAGAGAGGCATTGTTGTTTTCTCACCATAACCAGGCGTGACAGCGCCTGACTGGAGTCGCACAGCCAGTTTCTGAATCGGCATGAAAACATTCACCTCTTGAGTTCCTCTGGCAGCTAGAAACCAAGTCTTTCTCATGGATAGACTTTAAATCATATGTCAGCGATGGGAACAGGGTATGAGGACAAGAGGAGCATATCAGCAACAGTGTGGAGGGTCAGCCCACTACCAACAGCACCAGATCTGCTCCTGAACACAGCCTGAGTCCAAATCAAATACTAAGTGCTAAACTGGTCCAAAAACTCCAGTGGGATTCAATCTGCAGGGATATTTACCTCTAATTACAGTACTTGTTGGAAAGCCGCAGTCTGCTTTTCCGCAGGAAATAACTATGATTACAGACAGCAGCACTACTACATGCATCTAATGTATAAGCGTACACACGCACACATATAGATGCATAAACACAAGCTTATCCAAAATGTCAGCAATGCATCTGCCTCATCCCTGACCACATTCAGTGCTAATAAAACAGTTCTTCTTCCCAGGTTTACTGAAACTATGATCTCTCCTTACACACAGCCCAGGCAAGAGGTGACAGTTAACACTAACAACGGTTTCCATTCTGTTTTGGCCCCGAAGTAATTAATTATTTATGTACACTGAATAACTAGTACCTTTAAAAAAACCAACTCTATTCATTTTGACAAGATTGCTTGTGTAATAAGGTATTACTCAACATGAGTAAGGGTGGCAAACTCCTACACACTGTCCCACTGGGAGCTGCAAGCCTGACTTGTTTCTACACATACCACTAAAAACAGACTTCATTTGGCAATATCTTTGAGTCATTTACAGCCTGGTTTGGAATTCTTCACTGAAGTAATTCTACAATTAAAAAAAAAAAAAAAGAAAAAAGAAGCAAAACTCTCTAATCTGCTAATCAGTAAAAACTGTGCATGAAACGTGCTCTCATCTGTCACTCACACTGAGGTGGAATAATCTGTTAATTATTACTTTCTAAGATCATATCAATCAGCCATCTTTTAAAATGCACATATGCTACAAGTAAGTTGTGTTATTCAAAAGCGGTTTTGGTGAACAAGTCAACTTTGTTAACACAAACCAAGATCACTACAGCATAACCTACGTAGTATTTCTGTGCAGTTGTCTATAGAGCTGCCACAAGTAATCCTATGGTTAGGGGCACCCAATAATTTCCATTTCACCCGGCCCACCTTCTCCCTTTGGCTTTCCAGATTTCCTCTCTGTATGGGGTAACTTTAACAATTTTTGATAGTCCTCCAGTTTAGAGGATTCTGAATATAAAATAGGAAGGGAATATGTTATCCTCAGTCCGTTTTAAAGTATAGTGTAGTATCAGCAGCCTGGCTAACAAACCTGATATTCCACATACTGTGGAAATTGTTTTTTGAGAAAAGCTACTGCTCCAAATTCCAGCAGTAAATGGTTTCAATTCGACAAGATTTGAAACTCTCAAATAATAAAGTTGCTATATGTGTCCTTCAAGAAAATATTAACAAAACCCTTTTCTAACTAGAAAAATGAAAAAAAATCCCACCACTTTCTAAAAATTCTATGCCATCAACTAAAATTTTATCATCTTCATTTTCTTGCACTTCCAAGGAATTTTTGCATGAAAAACCACTGTAAAATCAAGTCTAGTAAAAATCTGTTGTCAAAAACAGTTCACGTTGAAAATTACCAACATGTGTTACACAAAGTTTTTCACTGACTTTTTGAAGCAGGTAACTTGGAAAGACTGTGCATGACCAAGTTTTAAGTGAAATACTGTAGCCTGAAACAAACCAGCATTCAACCAAAACAGAATTTGGAAGGTAATGAAGGAACTCCTATCTACTATATTCTATTACTGTAATGAATATTACCTAATTCTTTCACAGACCTCACACAGACTTTGGGTCTTCACTGGTGTGTGTTATGCAGGAACATTTAGCAATTCACCCAGAGACACACATTCAAAATCAGCTGTAGCATGATAACCTGTGTTCTCATAATTTTTGTTTGGTACCTGTCAAGTTCATCAGTCTTTTGTTTTTCACTCATCTGTATATCAAAGAGTCTAAAATCTAATAAGAAGTTTATAAACCTGAAACTACAGGGTAAGATTTTAGTTGCTGAAAAGCATGTTTCTAAGAGATCAAACTTCAAAATCTGTGAGTTTTGAGAACTTAAAATCAGAAGAGGCACGTAGTGATAACGCAGTTATGGCACAGGCAACACACAACTGCGGTGGTGCAGTGTCAAAGACGATAAGCATCTATCAGCACAAACTCTGAAACAGCAGGATGCAGTCATTGTTGATGTTTCAAGTAAACTGAGCCTGATCACTGGCTTCTTTCATGCAAAAGACTCTGCTTGGATGATTTTGAATTAAATCCACAAGCTCATTTATTTTCCAGTGCATCCTCAAATTAACTCTGGCTTCCTTTCCTTCCACCCCCCAACCTTTCAGAAATGTACCTCCCCCCACCCTTCAGCTCCTCATACGTCTTGCTTTTTTATTTTTTATTTATTATACTTTTTATTATTATTTAAAATTTGCCCTCATACTCCACAAAAATAGCAGAGTTTTGCTTTTATTTTCATGTAAAGTTTTAGGAACTGCTCACTGCTAAAAGCACTATCTCAATCACTGTGACCATTAGGTAATCATCACTCTTCTGCTTGCTGAACTACAAAGAGGATCTAGTAAAATAATTAGAGATTTCAGGCCTTGAGATTTCACTGTACAAACTAATACTTGAAAATGGCAGAAAAGTCATCAGCCCTTCTCCAGACTGAGTGGGAGAGCTGCGCTGCACAGGGAATCCATACATCACACACAGAGGTGCACACATAATTCCCACTGACACTGAGTGAAATAAGGCAAGGAGTTGAAACGGCTTTAAAATTATGACAATTATGACTGATTTATTACAAAGAAATTTGAGGAAGCATGGGCTCATTTTGAAAAATAAGTTAATATTAGAACTTTTGCATTTTGGGAGCTTATTCTTGGTCATTCGCAGTATTTGTCTAATCAAGCTGACATATTTTTCTTCAAGCATTGTTAAATGATTAATTACTTTCAATAGAATCAACATTAATAATAAGAGTTCTCTCCCAAAAGATGCACAGATTTTAATCTGAGGAGCCATTATTTTGACTGAGATCTTGCTAGAATGTGACACAGCTTTTCCCACTCTTCCATCACGCCACTGTCTGATGTGAGTGCCAAACAAACAGCCATTCAGCTTCAAGCCCCCTCTCCTTTCCCCTTTATTGAAATTTAAAACTCAACAAATGGTATTTTAAGTATTTTCTAAGCAACGTTTCCTCTGCAGAGTTTGTGGGTAATCACAAACAAACCAGAAACAAGGAAATTTTTAAAAGTTCCTTTTTTTCCCCACTTCACTCTCGATTTCCCTACTGTTAAGTTCAAAATAATAACTTTACATTGCATGTGTGTTTCCTTTCTATAAATGTGCATATAATTGCACTTATGAAATAATTCTCAAGGTGCTCACCAGTGTTTACACATCTGAATTTGCAGTATCATTCCACCATTATTATATAAACTCCTGCTCCAACCACCACTTGCATGCACATTTTCACTATGTCTACCACTTTGTAAAACAAATGCAAAACCCCATTTTTTTTTTGCAAAAGAAATGCAAAAAAAAGCACACATAAACACATTCATCCACATGTGTCCTGTATGCTGCCTGGCAAAACTGATCATGCCAGTAAAGTAGATAACCACTGATAGCATGAACTTGCATCACTGAATAATTGGGCCTCTAAATAAGTTTAGTGGGAGCAGAAGTGAGGCCTCAGAGAACCCACATGTGCCTTTAAGAACTGCAGACACAGTGAAATTGGTTTTGCATCTGTGTGTGTGGTGAGGAGGGGTATGAAAAAATATACTTAAAGCACAGCAATGTCTCTAATGGATGTAAATATTTTCTTTCCAACAGGTAAATCCCAGCTGCACATAATTTTTTTTTTTTTTTTTTTTTTTTTTTTCACATTCATGTGCGTGCTCCTCCCTTTTTGGAGGGTTTATACATGACAGGTGCATTCTTGGCCCAGGAACAAGTAATCCTTGAGACCCCAAGAAAGAAAAATCAGACTGAACTTGAAGATAAAATCACAGGGAATAAATACATTATTGCTTTTCCATTATGCTAAACAAACACCACAAAAAAATTTCAAACATTTATAATGTATAAGCAATTTGAGGTAGGATTTTCAAAGCTGAAAAGAGATTGTTCCAAAGCCCAGATGTTGCCTTTCACAAACTAGTGAAAATTGCTGCCTCGGAAAATTACTCTGAAATACCAATAGAGTAAAACAAAAATTGTTTAAATAAAAATAATTTTACTCAGGCGTTCTGATATGCCAAGAGAGAAAATGAACTTTTTTCAAGTGTTCAGTTTTGCATTCATATCTCCTACTTCAGAAGATCCACAGTCGTGCCATCTCTGGCCCAACAAACGAGGGCTAGAACAGGAAATATTTATGGTATGATGTGAGGGCTTCCACCTCGCTAACTGTGCACACTGTACTGTGAAGTCTTCTTCAGTTATCTTGTGACTGTTGTATTCTTTTCCCAGTTTTTATTACACAGAAAAGTGTAAGAATTAAAAATCTACATTAAAAAAATGGGTGGTGCAATCACACATCTATTCACTCACGGTAGTGTTGTACACGTCCCTTTCACATCTGTAATTTTTTCTTATTTCTGAACATCCATGTTCCATTTCCAACACTACTGGACACTTTTCAGAACTTGCTTGCACATGCTAACACTCTTCCTCATGTAGGTAAATGGATTGACTTCAGCTGCCTGAAAGCTGATTTTTAGTTTTGATTCTAAGATATACCTGTCACATTGCAAGAGAAAAGAACAATCATAGCCAGCTGATAATTACCCAGCTTAACAAACTAACTCTAGACACTGCTGGAGCTGCTAGGTAAGAAAAATACAGCTCGTAGTCAGGTAACACACGTATATCCTTGCACAAATAAATGCATATTGGCATGCAAGGTGAAAACAAATCAACAAATAGGAAAATGGGAGACCATTCTGAACAGAACACCTTAAGAATCATAAACTGCCTCAAATTTTCCTTAAGAAAGGCTGCGGTGGCAGGCACAGAAGCACCATTGCAAAAAGAGGTCTACTTTAAAAAGCCTTGGAAGCTGTGGAGTGGGGTAGAGAGGAGAAAAACCCTGGAAGGAATATCCTTCCCTCCAAGGGAACTAGGAGGATGCCATTCACCCTTCCATAGGTGCTCTGTCTACCTTCACATCTGTAGTTCAGCAGCGGTGCCCGTCCAGCTCCACAAAGCCCCAGCTGTATAAACCAGCGCTGTCAAAGGACACAGCTCAAGGGTGGATAAAACAGGGAGGGGTGTCTAACATGCTGACCACTGACTGAGCTTGCAAGGATAAAGAAGCCTTGATGGAGAGAAGTAATCATCCATTGTGTTTGTTTATTTTACCTCCTCTACCACATACTGGAACCTTTTTTGTTTTTTCCATTACCAAAACCATCCCCCACTGAGAGACCTTTGTGATCTAAAAGGGGCAGAGCCCCTCTTTCTTAACAGTGGCAAATTTATGTAAGAAGATTCATTCAAACACATCTTCAAATAAACATTTGCCTCTTCCCCTACCTCACACTCTCCACACACTGCTTTCAAACACACTTAAAAATCACCATTAAAATGCTCTTGCCTACAACTGCTTTTACTAAGACATACTAAAACAATTTAGCAGTCTAAGGCACATATTGCCATGGAAGTCCAACTTCAGATGAGAGCGACAGTCCTCTGAAAAAAATAAATATATATTACAGTAAAGTAAACCTGGCTGCTATTGCCGTAACAAGTGGTATAATAGCTTTCTTGAAAAGACTATTTCTTTCAAAAACCCTCTCCCTGCTGGAGATACACTTAATTATATTATAAGTGAACCATGGCATACCTGCTGCAACCAAAGTAATTGACTGGGAATAAGTAGAGTCACAATAAACTAAGCCATGGAGAAAAATCATGGATTCATTAGCCCCATATATTAACAAACACCTCTGTACCACCAGCTAATGATAAGTTACATTTTCAAGGTTAACACCCTCAACTGGATATAAAACACAACAGGAAAGGTCCACTATCCCATTTTTTACTTTAAAACAGTAGTAAATAGATTTTGATTTGGGGAAGTGGTCACCTGGCAAGCTCTAGAGCCATTTGAATGAAAACTAGGAGAAAGGATTGACTAAAATACATCAGAGAAATTTATTTCTTAAGTATAGCAATGGCCTTTGGCATTGATGATTGCCAAAGAAGCACAAACACTGAAACTATGACCAGATTGGTTACTCCTGAATGCCCTCTCTGCCTCAGGATGGACAATGAAACCAGGACTCAACATTAAGAATTCAGAAGACAGCAACTTCCCATGTGATCCCACGATTTATTGAATCTTTCTGGCTCCCAGTTTTTCTATTTTTACATAAGAGATAAGAAAGTTTAACTGTCTTTATAAAATGCTCTGCAAGCTCACATTTTCCTTTTTTAAAAGGAAACATTCTATTGGTGATTGCTGTTTGCATTACTTACTTGTATCATTAATTTACCCAGTGGGTTTGTGTGTACTGACACTTAAGTGATGACAAAAATTAAGTTCTCTCATCAGCTACTGCATTTTGCAACTGCAAAACTAAGTTTTACAGAATCACAGACTATTCTAAATTGGAATGGACCCACAAGGTTCATTGAGTCCAACTCTTCAGGAAGTTCCTACATGGAGTCCTGCCAACAGACTGTAATAATGCTGGTTTTTTTTCTTTTACCTAATGACTATATTTACATAATAATCTATTCAACCCTCTTTTCTGGGCAGTGATAATTAAAACAAAACAACCCAACAAAAAAACCCCCAAAATCTAAATAAACAGCATTTAGCAGGAGAATGTCACTGAATCCTTTTCACTACTGTCCAGTTTCACTGGCTGGCCTTTTTAGCAGTCTGTAAACCCCTCCTTTGTAAAAGAGCTCATCAGATGTGCAAAGATTTTTACCTTTCTCCTCTATCCTCTCTCATCCTCCATCTCCATCCTTGTTTTAGAGGGGATGATCAGAAGGTGCAGCTGTTACCAGGCCTTTACAATCCTAGCCCCTGACTTCCCTCCACCTCCTTCCCGCCCCACATTATAGATACAAAGCACAAGCCAGATTTTAAAAGATATTAAAAGTGCCAAAAACATAGAGTTTGCCTTGCTGTTAAGAGAATTTCAAATATGCTTCAAATATTAAGATACCTATAGACTTCTGAAAATCTGACTGGGAGCCCATCAATGTCTCCAAGCACCTTCATAACTCTATAAAACTCATCTTACTCCTCTTCTTTTTTGTACACAATTTATTAGCGAACATTCCATACTTGCACTACCCTTTTCATCATCCTTAAAAGCACTTACAAATACTAATTACTCTTCACATATCCCTTCTCCTGTGAAGTAAATAAAGATTATTATGCCCTCTGAAGTAAATACATATTACTAACTCCTTTTTGCAGTCTGAGGAAATACAGAAGGGGATTTTAAGTGGTCTGCACACCCCAAAGTAAAGAGGAGCTATTGAAGCACGGACTAAGATACAGAAGTTCTCCATCCCATGCTCAGACTATGACAGTCTAAATCTCACCCCTCTATTTGCAAATGATACTCTTAGCCCAATTGTTCCTGTCTGCTGGCTGATGATCAAATATTTAATGCATGCCATAAAATGAAAATATGAACTCTATAGCAGTGCCTCTTATTTGTCATGCCCCATTACTTAGACAGGGTGGTAACATGTGCTCACATGACGATTTTCAATTTTATTATAGTCTCTATTTGCTCACTCACTTAAGATGTTTAAAGAAGAGTTGTATGGATTATCAGACAGTCTGAAAAGTTCAGTTCAGAGCTCTTCAAACATATTCATTTTCATCTTATTAGCACAAGTAAAGTAAAAGCCTTAGACAGGTAATTTACCATCCAGTTTATCCAAAGGGACTTCTAAAGAAAAAGTCAACCTTTGTAAATTGTTGGTGATAATCTCCAAATTGATCATTAATTATCAGCTGCTACTAAGCGTTTCTTCCATCAGCGGCACTGTGAAAATAATGCATTTCTCAGAAAATCTACCACTGTTGTCACTGCCACCTGTGTAATCAGCCCTTATTAAAGCCAGCAAAGTTCCAGGGCAGGCAGCTGCCTTGCTAAGCAAATTCTGTCCAGCCACTGCATTTTCCAGGCAGCTTAAAAATTAGTTACCCACCAAAAAGAAAGCATTTGTTATTAATATTATATTTTACATTCTCTACCTTCCCAGGTATAGTAGCAGCTACAATTAATTTAAACCCATTCAACTCTGCTTAATAAAGAACACATTGTTTTGTACTGCCAAACTCAAGCTGACATACACAAACTTCATCCTTCCCTTTGCAGTTTTATGGTTTTCTTCTACTGCAAGTCAATGCTTACAATCAAACAGTAAACATTTAAAAAAATCATTCCAGACTTTTTGTTTGTGAAACTGAACTCAGGAAGAGACCAAATGTTTACCACCTCAGGTCCACGTCACACAGAATCAGAGCAGGACCTTTTTGTACAAGAGTTTGCATGTCAAAATCCAATTCAGCCTGATGCAAATATTCTGACAACTGTTCTCCAGAATTGCTGAGTATATACACTAAACACAGTTTTCAGAATTTTGGGAAATACTGTGACCAGTGTACAACATCTGACATTCTCACAGCTCCTACTTTAATCCCCTTTAATGGATAGTCACAGCTAACTTTACTGCAGCAACCATGGATGTCACAGACCTCTCACCTTAAGTGGGATCAAACACACTTGACAACCACACTTTAAAAACAACCGGGATCCCAAAGAGGACTGCAATAAACTGCAAGTCTGACAACCATTTAATCGTGTATTGTCATATTACAGTTAAAAGGAAACAAAGAATTAATATTAGAGGGAAGATATAGGCAGGTAATGAAATTTTTTAGAAATACAGTATCTGCAAATAATATCCAGAAAAGGCTGTATGATTACAAAGCCCATCAGTGTATTTTAGCTTGAAAATGGTCTACAGGTAAAAATACCCTAAAAGAGGTGAAATGCCACCACCATGGTTGTATGTATAACACAGTAGCAGCTGAAGCCTTTTACACTTGAGAATGGCAGTTCCAGCAGCACTGCAATATATTTCTCTGGTTTTGTAAAAATTGAAATGAAGGCTTTAATAATTCTGTATCTGTGCAACCACAACATCTTGGAAACACACACACACACACACAGAGTAAAAGAATTTTGTTCACATTTAAAAGGACTGACTGCTCACTGGGTTCATGACCTCTGTCCATTGGCAACAACTCCACACTGAGTCCTGATAATTCCAAAGGCAATGGGATTACAGTCATAAAGACAGAAAAACGCAACAGTACCACAGCTGGAAGAAGAACCATCCCTCAAAGACAGTTTTGCTCAGATACTCTAAAATTCAAGTAATTTAGATGTACAGTTGCAGCACAGGAGCTTTTAAATAATATATATAAGATTTCTAGTTCAAATGGCAGGAAGCCTGAAATGGAATAGAATCTTACAGAGAGATGAGACACAAATCTGGTAAAAAAGAAGGGAATAGACTTGCATTTTTATCAGTGAGATGGTGCCAGTGAATGGGCTGCTGCTCTTGCAGGAGCTTGAGCTATAAATACTTTAATCTTGAGCAAAGAAAACAAGGAAATCCATCCAAACCATTAAGGTGTGCTTCTGCTCTGGACAGGGGGAACGTCAAATGGCACCACCTCACTAAGCAGTCCTGAGCACTGGATACACTGAGAGTCATGCGAGTCAGAGAACTGCCTGATTGACATATCCTGGGCTAAACTTGTAGGACTGAAAATAAAAAAAAACAAACCCACACTCACAAGTGCAAGTAAAACACAGTTTAAGGAGAGAAAATAAATCCTGTGATGTGATTTATAGATAATTCTTTTCAGGAGAACTACACCAAGACTCTCAATGTATGCTTAATGTTGGAAACAAGATTTGTCATCAGTAAACAATTTAATAACCCAGTTACATGAGCAGTAACAATTCCTGGGCTGGTAATGAACAATATGATATCAAAGTTGTCATCTCTTAAACAGAATCTTGGTTGATTTTCTGTACATGAGTAGTCCTGATTAATTCAATTGTGCCCTCATCATGTTTAGTGTCTGTCTAGATACAGGAGAAGAGAGTCTTGCAAAGGTCTCTCTGAGGATTGAGTGAGCTTTGAAATTCTAACTTGGGCCACGCTATATGAAACAGAATCCAGCTTACTTGCCAGGAAGCAATAAAAGAGAATTCGGTGAGCCTGCTCATGTGAATACATCTCAGCAGAATCAGGGCCCACTCGAGCCACTAGGGAGGAGAAACTTAAATAAAGCATTTCAGTATAACCATTCTTTCAGCAGTTCGTAGTCTGTATTAGTAGCTAACATCTGAGGAAAGGAAAGGTTTGCTGCTTGGCAATAGTGTGGTGTTAATGTAACACAATCTGTTAAATGAAAAAGAAAATTAATTCCAATTTGGTGTCTTCACATTTCACACTCCAGAGACTCTCATGGACTGAATGAAAGACAAGAAGAGGAAGAGAAAATTTAGTGATTTTTTCAAAAATGAATTGTCTACTTCTTTGCATTTCACCTAATTAAGTCAAGAGGCAATCTGAGGGAAAAATAAGAAAGGTTTCTTATTTTTCTAGGTATTTCTCACCATGTGGCATAAGAAATGTCTGCCTCTGTCCATCTTTCACTGCCTACTCCCCCTCTTCCCCTTGTCCTCTCCAGAATTCAACTGTTTAGCTTTACTTCATCCTCACAGCAAGGAATGGATTAAGCAGAATTACTTACTGCTATGCCAATTAGGGATGAATTAATTACAATTTTGCCTCCTGTCCCTCTAAGGTTGCAAGTTTGTATTCCAAGCCCAACCTGAATGTAGTGAAGAGCTGCAAACATTCAAGAGTCTGCAGAAACCAACTTTTCCTCCTGCCCTATTCAAGCCTCTCGCTGCACTGGGGTGACATAATATGAGTTCTTCCCTCCAGACAAAAGCATTGCTTAGCTGTTGTACTCCTTGGTACTCCAATTCCCAGGACTGTAAAGGGGGGGGGCGGTAATGATACCTATTTTTCAGCAGCATTGTGCAAGTTAATCCCTTAATATTTGTAAAGCACCTTGAGGCCGAAGCACACAGGGCACAACAGAAGCACAAAGCGTTACCATCCCCATAATAAACTGGGGCATGTTCCAGTTACACTGTTCGTAGCGAAGTCTCCCTGGACGTCCATTTGGGACGCTTTTGGTTTCTGGAGTTACAGGCATGCACTGTCCAAACCAAAGAACTGGAAAGCTACACAAGACCTTTTTTCCTCAGCAGCCCATTTTTGCCTTATTTATTTTTTTCTGAAGAAATACTTCGCCATACCACCCACCACCCACATTCACTTCCAGGCTAATTATACTTTGAAAGACAACCAGCATAAAGATGATTATAGCTTACAGAGTCAAGGGAAGGCCTAGTCAAATAAACAGGATAATTTCCCTTGGTCTCTCACTTTTTTCCAGTTGGTGATGAATCTCAAAACCTGTACAGCCATACACCTTAAAAAGACTAAAACAATCTTTGTTTCCCTTTTTTCCTTCTTTTTTGCTACCCCTATATACTTCCAGCAGCACCCTCCCCAACCTATAAATTGCCAACCAAACCTTCCTCTTCACCCTGGTTACAGAACAAAATGAAGCAATTCTGAATGACCCACTGCCATGACTTAAAAAAACCCAAAAGAATTAAAAATAATCCAAGAACAAGAGCCAAGGGCCCAGTATCTTGTCACCATCCATTTCAAATGCAAAAAGTGGGACAGAAAGCAGGTAGCTGTATCTCTCATGCAAGGGCACCCATGTAAGCCGTCCCATCCCATCCCCATTTCCCTCCTGTGTCATTCCTTCTTCCGTTCCCTTTTCACTCTGCAACAAGACCATGGATGTTCTAAGGACAAGCATTTCATAGCTCAAGGCCAGGTTGGATGGGGCCCTGAGCAACCAGATCAAGCAGGTGGCATCCCTGTCTTTCAAAGTGGGGTTGGAACGAGATGATCTTTTAGGTCCCTTTCAACCCAAACCATTCTATGATTCTGTGACAGTGAGGCCAAATGACCTCAGAGTTAAAAGCTCCTTCTAACTTTAGCACCTTCTGAAGCACTGGAGAAGGATGCCTAAACCTGCAAAGATCTCAGCATTTCCAGCTGCCACTGATTCTAACAGAAACTCTGGGCATTTAATTTTGAGCTTTACAACATCAGGAAAAGAAGTTACTAATCTCTCCTTTTTCATTAATCTGTGGTGAGTTTCTACAAATCCACACCTTGTAAGTCTAACCGTTCTGCTTTGCTAGTCTGGTATTACCTATCGCATTATAAAAGAACATTCCTGTACAAACAGAACATGAACCCAAATATCACTTTCTTCACAGAATAAATTTCATGCTGCACATTTGGTCAAATCCCTACACAAAGTAGAAAAGGAGGCACCCAGAAAAAGTACCCCACTGACTTGATTATAACATATTTAGACATTTTCTTTTATATAATTGTTCTGAGATTGTGGTTTTTCTAACACACCATAAAGTGCCACTATTTACCTAAAGGAAAATATTTTAGTTCAGTTCTCTGCCGTTATTTATTCTAGTCCATTTTTTCACATCTATATAGCTTATATCATTATTGACACAGCTATATGAGTAATAACATGTATCATGCCTCTTTCTGTACACAACTCATATAAAGAAGAATAGGGTAGTTCAGCCAAATGACTAATTATCAAGGGTATATTTTCAAAAAACAGAAATCAATTGCACATCACAGTCACTGGCTGTGGTCATTCATTACATCTCTGCTGTAGATCCTGCTCTGCTTTATAGGAGACATGTCATTACCAAGAGGCAGTAAAAAAATACTGTAGAAGTTTCAGCTCTCTGAATGATAAATATGTTAGTCTTTTGCAATGTACAATAAAAAGATGAAAAAAATCACACAAAATAAAGGAAGATGGAGCAAACCACAGTGCTGATTTGCTGGTTCAGTGACATACTGTTCTAATGCACCTCTTTTGGCACCTACTCCTCATACAAACAGATGACACTTATCTGAAGCACCTATGGTGCTCTCATGCAGACCATTCCTAACTAAACATTTAGAGATTCTGGCTTGATTAGCTGAACACGATGGAAGACACCACATACAGATGAAGCGGAGTTTTAGAACTGAAATACCCACACACCTAGCAGGCATATAAAATTGTTAAAGTAGGAAACAAGTAGTTTTATACACCTAGGGTGTTTGACAGTCCTGGACATTATGTGTTGCTTTAATTGTATTCCCTTAAAACTAAAAAAAATTTTTAAAAATCCATAAAAGGTCCAATCTTTCTGACTTAACGCCCATTACCTAACATCAAGCAAGAAACAAAAATAGGTTGTGTAAACAAAGAGGAAATAAAAAAAAAAAATCAAAAAATCATTTCAAACCTCTCAGTCAGCATAGCTGGGAAACCCAGGAGCTTCAGCCTGTCCAGTTGGAGTGTGTGAAGCAACAGCATGAATCTCTTCCTGTTTACTTTTCTGAGTGCCTTACCTCAAGACTAGATATTGAGAGGAATGAGTCTGTGGTCCTCTTGCCTCTACCTATACACTTAGACATCCTTCAGTGACTACACTGTATAACTTGTTAGGCATTAACCATGTCCCATTCCTTAGTCTACAACAGCAGCAGTTATCCTGTTATCTTTCAGGTAATATTGCCTACATTTCACAGGGAAAAAAAAAAAAAAACATTCTAATCTGGATTATTAGGCATGTAAAAGTGCATCCTGCTACCAACTGAATAACGTGTAATAGGGATACTCAAAAAAACACCTGAACAACCCCACACCAAAAGAAACGCAAACAAAAAAACTAAACTATGTTTAAATGGCCCAAAATCTATTCTTTAACTGATGTCATGTACACCCACTTCAGTTTTGCACAATAGCTTCTTCATTCCTGAAACATTAAATCATTCCAAGGGCACTCCAAGCTATGCTGTATTTTCCATGTTTCACTTCAATAAAATATTACAAATACGTTACCATGTAGTTGGGATTTTTTCTGCAATCATCATAACAAACCAATGTTTTCATAATATCGCCACAAACCACATCTATTACCTCATACAAGAGCACAATGTTTCGGCAATGCAGCGCAAATAGTAGGAACAACCTCACCATCATCTTCCAAAATAGTTCTTTGAACACATTTCCAAAAAACAGTAGCGACAAAAGCCCTGCCACTTCATTTCTTCCCTCCACCCCCACGATAGATGAGAAGAAAGCACTGAAACAAGCACTGTCCTCTCCTATCTCTGCGTTATGAAGAGGCTCTGGATCACAGTCATTCACAGTTAAATCACACTGAATTCAACAGGAAACATTCCAAAACCTGGAGAAACTGTATACATCATTTAACCCCAAACACTCCAGAATAAGATTTAAGAAAAACAGACTGTTTAATCTTCCTGTCTCGCTTGTCTTAACCAAGTCATGGTGAGGGCTGAGGAAACACCTAAATTATACCAGAAATGTAAGTAGTGCCCCATTTTAATGTGAAAATGACACTGAAAATTACAGCAGAAAAATTTGAAGATGAGTTGAAAATTCTTTTGCTCATGGCCTGATGCTTTAACAAGTCCAAAACCTACAGAACTTCAAAGGAATCAAAGTCACTCAAAGCCTAACAGATAAAGGGCTGGCCTTTATCTGTGTGTTCAATCTACTATATTCCTTCCCAGACTTTACCCAAAACGGTTTCAAGCAACTTACTGTTAATAAGGATTAAACCTACTTAACTCAAGTATTTCCAGAGATCACATCACTATCAGGCCTGATTAACAGGTCTTGAAGTCTACAGCAGCGAGGCTGCACTCCTCATATATTCTAAATATGACTATATATTTGTATTCTGGGTTCTTTCTCAGTGAGAACCAGTGCATGCAAAATAAATTCCCAATCCCCACATCTTGTATACAAAGGGCATCACACATATCCTGCGATTTAAGCTATTCTCCTGAAATTATCTTAGTCTCACACAATCACACTTCAAATACCCCATATGTCCAGTTTGGTTATCCCTCCTTTGAAAAGCTAATAAATGTAATACTTAGATGCAACTGCATTTCATCTAAAAACAATTATCTGCAGTACTTTGTGCCAGGAAAAGCATCAATAGGCATCATTAACAACACTTCCACTTTATTTTCTTCCCGTCTAATGGGCCCAATCCAACACCCAAGTGAAGTCAATGAGAGCCTCACAATTGTTTTCAGTGGGAGCTGGACAGAGCCTCACAATCGCACATGAATGTGAGGTTTGTGCAAGGAGGCCGAGTGACAAGCACAGCCTCTGTTTATTCACACCACGATATTGCAAAGGGAGAGGAAGAACAAACTTCCCGGGATGTTCCCACTACCCGGAGCTGCTGAAGAGCCAGTAATAAAAGCTTTGGAGGTGGGAGCTAACACTGCTCTCTGGACTTACTCAGTCCTTCTTCTCTTCTCTAAAACTGTCCATAAGAGCTGAAAACTGGACTGACACAGGCACCTGGTGCAATGAAACTTTTACCTGTTACTCTCCCTAAGTGTTTTTAAAATTAAAAAACACAATAAAAGATCCCCCCCCCCCCCCATTGGTGCTACACAGAGCCTCCTATTCAGCTGGGTTATTTTCATCTCAAAGGAAAAACAAGTCATCTGCACAACAGTTCTCAGTTACAATGCGCTCGTCTTACTTTATTGAACTCTACCCGATTTAGGGTCTAAAAATGTCAAACAATTTATTTCAGGCACTCACTTTCATGTTTCATACATATAAAAATAAGGAGAGAGAAAAACGACCTTTCGTTTTTCCCCAAAACACCCATGGAAGCAGTATATTTCCAAAGAGATTGGATGCATGAGCCAAATGATTAAAAACACTTAGAAGTACCCCAAAATTCTAAAAGGACTCCCAAATGCTTTGTACTTGCTGGCTCACATACAATGCTTTCCCAAACAATTTTTTATTTCTTTACAAAAATCATGTACTCTTTCTACACACACACTCATCCTTTCCTCCTGCTTTCAGTGTTAAATATGACATCAGAATCTTTTAAAGTACAGATGTTATGTCGCCTTTGAAATGCAGGAGACTTTCAAATCTGTATCTACCTAGGGCCTCCTCGAAGGAACAAGTAGCATGTAAGGCTTCAAGGGATTTCCAAAGTTCTGCACTGACGTGTGCCTGACCTCACCTCCCCTCGTACACTGGACCTACACAGTCAAAGACACTGGCAGGCTGATACTCCATTGCCACTTGATACCTACGTATTGCAAACCTCATTTTATTTGGGATTATGAAAATATAAGCCACAAAGAGAGTTGAAGTCCAACCTTTGAACCTGCTCATGTGCACCCATATTTAATGCAGATGCAACTGTAACCTGATGGTAACACAAACTCAGTGAATATCATAGACATACCAGGAGCATCCTCCTCTGTAAACCATCCTCTCTCCATCTCAAGCTTTCCATAGGTTGGATGGCTAAATTTAGTGGGATGGGTGATAGAATGCAGCAGTTTCCTTAAAACCAACACTAAGAGACCAGAAAGAGACACAACCAGAATTTTAGTGGTGGAAACAAAAGAAAGAGGAAATTAAAAAGAAGAAAAAAAAGAATGGAGAGATCAAGATATTTGTTCATCTCGCATTTAGAGCATGAGGGAACTTAGTCTTAACAGTGTAAATCAAATTAAATAGTTCAGGGATCTCACTTAAAAAGCTGCCATTTTAATAAAACGGGGGACAATTGGCAAGTTGTTTAAAAACTGTAGCTGCATTCTCATACCCTCTGCCTCCTCCTTTTCCCAACCCTTACACCCACACCACCAACTGCCATCTCTAATTTACCTTGCCATGCACTCGCTCCAGAATTCCCTCCCAACCGCAGAGGACTGGAGGAATCTACAGAAAATAAACTGACAATAAATACGACTATATTACCTAAAGGGAGGAGGGGAAGCAACGAAAATTACCAAATTGTTGACATTGGTCAAGAAAACTTTCCCCTCTAAAATTTCAAAGAACACGAAGGCTCAACAGCAAAGGTCTCATTATGAATTCACTCAAAACTGGTTTTTTTTTACGGAGTTCCTTCTCCCCCATCCCTGAATACAGGAGCTTATTCTTGTGCAATCATTAATGCTCAACGGCAGATAGGCTGCTATTTCCCACTCCTGAAGAAACCCATTTTATAACATGCAATATGAAGAACTGCTTCATTAATCAGATGGTTAAGTAGCTCCAGTAGAGTTGCTATAGGGAGGCATGGTGACACCGTGGTGGGAAAACTGGCTTTCTTTCCATCTGGATCATCATTTAAAGGGCCTCAGAATTTCCTTTAGCTTAACAGGTTTATTGTTTTAATCCCTACCTGGGAGAATAACAAGACTCCTCATAAAAATGTAGAAAGCAAGTCTGACTGCATGTGGGGAGAATGTGAAAGGGAAACACCTGAAGAAGAGAATGGATGGGAATAATATAGAGGGTTGCAAGCCTATTTTCTTGCTGGGACTGAAAACATTAATACTGTTAAGGCTTATTTCACATACATTTTTTTAAAAGAGTCAGATTTTTGCTGTCCATGATTCAACTAAAACTATGCAGAAGCTTTTAAGTTTCCAATATTATCATCATTTTATCCATAGAAATCCAACTTTATCTGTCTTTCAGCATCTCAGATCTTCTCCACAAAAAGCCAGTCAGGCTAATAAAATGTAATAGTTTAAAGCAGCACTTTCTTGAGACGACGTAACATACAGAAAATGAAATTTTTATAAAATGAGAATGTAAGTATCAATCGGTCCTTTTATTCACCCTCCTGACATCTTGGAAGCAAACAATCCAGCCCTACTTATAAATCAAAGTGCATTTACTGAGGAAAGCATCCAGAAGCATTATGAACTGACATAAGCAGCTACCTAGACGCAGCAGCAAGGAACCTTTAGCCCTGTCCAAAGGTGTTAACAATGCAGGACTAATGTGACACAGCCCTAACTGGATGGCCAAACACAGAGGCTTTGTTACACACAGGAGGTTGCATTTTTGCCATCTTTTTCCAAACATGCACCTAAGGGAAAATACTACCAAGTCCTTTCAAAGAAGAAAAGGAAAGAATAACTGTTTTGTCCTGCATATTTTAAGGACAATTGCTAACAAAGAGTAAAAGCTCCACAGATTATTTATTTTTCTTGTATGGTGAATTTTCCTCTGCTTAACTTAAGGGTAAAATATGAACTGGTCAGAGTACCAAAGTCCCACACACCCAAATCGCCTCTCTTTCAAATTTTTTTAAATATAGCTATCTATTTCCTAAATAGGGTTTTACCAATGGTTGTAGTCAGTCTCATTCATTCTCAACCTTTAAACAGATTGGATCAAAATGATTGTATTATATGCCTGTACTTTACGGTATCAACTTTACTTTCCACCACCGCACCACTAAAGGAAAGACCGTGGGTCCTGATTTGAAGCTGTAAATTCAAGATCAAATGGGAAAGTGTTAAATTCAGAAGAGCTTTTGGTCCATTAACTTCCATGCTGATTTTACACGCTCTGCAGTGCTTGGGCAACAGACTCTGCTATTACAACGTATTCCTAAGCAAACAGTGCTTTGTGTCATAAACCATCTGGGGTGTCAGTTCCAAGGGCCACTCATCTAAACTCCTCTGATACACTTGGAAATGCTGAGGTGCAGAACAGAAACTTTTCCTCACTACAAAATATCTTTTGCAAGGGTAAGGGAGATGCTGCCATCAGAGAAACGATGGAAGGCACAACATTTTGGCTAAGGGTGTTGTTTTCATTATTCCCCTGAAGAAAACCACTGGACAAACAAGCTTTCTAAAACACTGGGATTTTTCTAAGGTGCCAACAAAAGTGATACCCTTCATAATATGGACAGTGCTCCCTTTCATATCAGAGCCTATAGTTGCAAAGCTAAGTGCCAAGCAGATGGTTGAAATCTGTTTTGTATAAAAAGCGTGTGTGCACACGCGGTTTTTTTTTAGATGGAGTTCTTTGTATTCATATTCAGGCCTAGGTTCTAGCCATCAAAACACTGGCACTGAAGCAATCATTAGCTGCACTTTAGACAACTGGCAACTAAGGTATTCACAGTTCTCCACAAAATGTTCAGCTAATACCTCCCAGATGTATAATTAAGGCAAAAGATCATCTTATTAAATTGGTATCAGTGCTTTGGATGGCCTTTCAATAGACTACACGTGTATGTAAAAAGCTATTGTATTTATCTTCTTTTTTAAATAATACTCTGTTTGCTTTAAGTGTTTACAGCAGCTTTTAAAATACAGGCTTCCACGTCAAACTCTACCCAAATAAAACAGCCAGAAACTATATTCATCTTGTTTTCATCTTCCTAAGAAACATTGAGCAGGAATTCTGTAGATCATTTAAGAGAAAGACTTTGTCTAACTTATCTGATAACCATTTAGCTTGTTTAAAAAGAAAATATAAGATAGGCTCAGCTGCTCTAGAGGAATCAGTTCCAGACAAGATGAACCTGCTCCTGCTACACTGGACAACTCATGGCCGGTTGTGTCAGTTGCAGGTACCTCAGTGTAAGCGGGTTGCTTATTACCACAAACAGCAAAACCAGAAATGCTTACCAGCATGGGGCTCTGCTGTCTGCCTGGGCTTCTCATGGAATCAGTGAACAGGTGACAATAATTTGCCTGGTGACAAATTAACAGAGGTCACACTTTTGAAAACTGGGGTTATCAAACAAATGTATATTTGGAAGAAGGCATTTTTGTGCAGCGGTCTCTCTATAGGCCTTGGTGGCCACAACTGGGAATTACTGCCTCAGGAAACACACAGTTTCAAAACCAAGATTGATTTTGTGCGCAGTGCCAAGTCCGCTAAGGTCCAGATGTTAGCTCTGGCATAATTCAGGTACATTTTCATCACGCGGCCATTCAGATCATTCTAATCTGCGAAGCATGCATGTTGTTTAGGAGAAAAAGATAGTTAACCTGTTGTCAAAGCACACCAACATGGAACTTCCGAAATCCCCAGATTTGCTGAAGCCTGCAGAAATCCCTCCTGAGGCTTTAGAAACTCTGGCGGCATTGCAACCCATGGAAGTTTGCTGCAGATTAAGGAAAGTCAGGATTCTGCTCAGTGATCTCCTCATGAGTCACCATTTCATGCCATCGTGGCGTACTGGGGTGAAGAATACCAGCCTTCTTCATAGAGTTGAGCAGGACGTTAATTAATTAGGCCGACATTTTTAGGACCTGACACTGAACTCCAGTGCTCCTGAGTCCAAACACTCAGAATGAATGGGTACTTTTTTAAAGGATGCCTTGACTGGCCCTATCACAAAATAGGTCTTTGTGAACACACTGCTGAATAACTACTACAGAAACACTATGGAACTGGCCTGATCATAATCCATTATCTTGAAAGTAATGTCCCTCTTAAAAAGCTTATCAAAGAAAATAACTTAACAGCTCAGTCATGATATTCATAGGCAACAGAGGTCAAACCCACCCAGGACTACTTCAGTTTATACCCATTTTCCCAACAGTGTGTAGTAAAGGATGCAACACACAGCCTAGATCTAAAGCTACCTGCTGACCTCAGCATTTCAGCTCTACTCTTACTGAGTGTGCAGTTGGAAACAAGAAAAAAAACCCACTAAAATGGATTAGAATTACTTTTAACGTGAATAAGAAAATAATTCCTCCCTTTTAACAACCCTGTATAATTTCCTTCATTTTGGATCTCATTTAAAAAGCAAATGTCACACATTTGGGTAGGAATCACAGTGCATTTTGTGTTCTGCAGCAGGGTTTTTTGCTTTTAGGCTGGTTGGTTGGTTTGCTCACTGTGGCTGCCTACATTGCTGCTTGCAGTGGAGTCTGTTCCTCACATTAATACTCTCCATGTGAACAATTTTTTCCTGGATTCCCCTCATGCCTGGTCCTTAGGTTATAAAACCTGTGACAACTCTGGTACATATGGCTCAAGATGTTAACTGCTCTACAGGACCAAAGTTTACCTGTTAGTAGCACACACAGTTTCCCAAATTACTGCTTAAACACAGCAGGTGCTGCTGCCAGACTCCAGTTACCCAAACTTGCCCCAGGTAAGGAGTTAGTTTAGAAGCACACACAGGTAACTGGAGGGTCTACAGACAGTATTCCCTCCCAGCCCTCAACAATACAACTGTGGCTGCAAATATTTCTTTAATTTATATTATTAATTATACTCCATAGTCCCTATTTTACATACTTAAGTGATTTGAATACTATAGTTCATCTTGCTAAAATGAGACCTTTAGAAATTATAATTGGATAGAGAGAAGTCTATAATTTGCAGTTCTTAGGATCTCAAGAAGGAAAAGGAGGGTGTCTTCAGGCTAAAAAACAGGTCTAGCAGTCAGTGTCTCCACTTTTTAAACCCGCACATGCAAAAGATTTTGTGACAGCATTCCTCAGTTTACTCATCTATAGGTTGAGGCTAATCTTGCTTTTCAATCTAAAAAGCACAGAAATCTTCATGATTTGTATATCAATGCTTACCAAATGCTCTGAATTCCTAATCAAAAGACTTTATAGGAAGTATAAATCTATTATTAATAAAATCAGTAACAGTAAAGCAACTTCTACATACATGCATCTGGAAAAAATACAGAGAGAGAATACACATACACATATATTGCTCAATTTATAAATTGTTAAGCATGGCTTCAGGACTGAAATCTCATTCATGAACCATGCTAGGGATCTCTTACCTACTCCCTGTTTCTGAATTTTCCCCATACAAAGGCACATTTATAGTACTCTAAGCTCTAAGCACAAAGGCTGCTCTGTGGAATGGAAAGAAACCTTCTTTTTTTTGTGTTTGTACAGTGACAAGCATAATGGGGTCCTGATTCAGGATGCTTGCACTCTACAAAAACACACTAAATCAATGACACTAATACACATGAAGATTATCTAGGAAGAGATGCACGGCATACTTGAGAGTGGCACAGCACTATCCCTATACTTTGCCTGGTATTTCATGCAAACACCTAATGTGCATTCCCGAGTTGCACAATTTCACACTTTAGGCAAGAACAGCAAATGTGAGCAGAACTTACAAAACATAAGCAAAGGAGGAGAGCCTTCCACTGAGAAATTCTGCCAAATTCTGATCTCAGTTGCAAAACCAGAATCAGCTCTATGTTCATGGGCTTTTGACAAAGATGAGAACCAGCAGCCTTCTTTAAAACACACCATAAATTTCTACTTCAGTGTCCAAAACCCAGGAGCAAAAGACAAATCAAATCCTGAACCTGAAGAGAGAAATGTATTTTCTGTATCCCTGTTATATTTGAATTCAAAAGCCTAGATATTTTTAACAGACATGGAAAAAAGAACTATTTGGCTTTACTCAGCAACTGCAGAAGGAAACTGTACCAAAAGAATAATGTTGCATGTTCTGTTTTCACTTGATTCCATTTAGCCTTTCAGTTCTATTTCAGTTATGTTTCATTTAGCCTATTTTTTTTTTAAATAATCATCATGTTTTGGTGATTCACATTTCACACCAGCACAGGAACAAGTCATGTAAATACAACACAGCAAAATGACCCAGTTTGTTAATAGACATGCCAAACGGGTAAGAACATCCTTCCCTCCGCCCTTACCAACCATCACCTTCCCACACATCTCATTTCTATCCAAAAAAGCCTCTGCCCCGGTGAGGCCACGGTATCAAAATTTAGGGACAAAACCCTACGAACAGAAACCTGACTAAACCTTAGGAGAAAATGTTTTCAGTCTTGTTTTACAAAGTGAATGTAATGAGGACGCTAAGGGAATTTATCTGGAAACAGAAGACTTCTCTGCAGTCTAATAGAGCACTCAGAACTACGGCTCCCTCCCAGCACAAAGCTCCGCTGAAATGCTTTAGTCCTAACTCAGGCAGGCCACCCCTAAAGGTGAGAGGAGGCCCTATGCTTCTTGCCCTTCATTAAGCATTCTCTCTCTTAAATCAAGGAGTACTTCCAAATTATAAAAATGGTGCGCAGAGACACACTTTGGTCTTTCATACTGTGATGAATTTTAGCTTCACCACATTCTACTGAAGTGCAGTCTCTTAATGCACCCTAGCAGAGAGACATCCCAAACCACAGAGGGCAAACACAAACAGATCTGTGCAGACGGGTGCACACACTCCTGAGATTTTGGGAGGCTCACTGTTGTAAATGGCAAAAAAATTTTGGGTGAAATATTTTCACATAACTATGGTAAAAAAAAAAAAAAAAGGAATAACAGCATTAAAAATTGTTTTGAACCACTAATATTTTCTTTACTTTTGGTCTTCTGCAAGCTATTGAGCTGGCAATGGCGAGTAAGTCCAGCTCGCTGTCAGATACATTAACTTTGGCCATGCCCAACCTCTGAGATCAATCGATGAAACTTGGGTCAGTTTCTTCATTCTCACATTCTTAAAAAATTAAGCGCAGCACCAAAGAAATTAAGAGGATGACAAACTGTATGGGTTTCTCCTTACATGAGCTACATTCCTAGGTCTTTTCTCTCTAGAGCTACAAAGGTCCATGAAGAACACTAGATGTAGACAATGCTCTTAACTGCAAAAATAGCACATACCTCTCTCACAAGTTCCTCACCACTAAAAAAAATTTTGAGTATTCACAGAAGAAAATTAAATACCCACTCATTCTGCTTTTATTTTTGCCCCCAAAAGTAACAGAATTATATTACAACAGAAACAAATTAGTAATAAGACTATAATACAATCACAAAGAAAAATTAGCACTAAGGCAACATTTTATGGCATGTTTAGATCAAATAGCAGTCAGACACCCACATCATAGAAAAAAAAACAAAACCCAAAAAATTTAAGACAGTCTATATGAACTTGAGAAAACACAAAACCAGAAGTGCATAGCAAAGCAAAATAAAATTATTATAAATCTCAAAAAGCATATGCCGATATGAATTTCAATACTTGGTCTTTAAAAACTGTAAGTATGAAAAGGAAATTCGGAATACTAAAAATAAATTTCAAAAATAACAAAATATAAATACAATTTGAGAATCGAGAAATGTTACCTGATTAATCCCACAATACTTTTAATGGAAACAAGGTCAACACCATTTCAAACTTCCAAAGCCAGCTGCAAGCTTTTCCTCATTTTCACTTCAACTCTGAGCTCCACAAGTCAAAAATAATATCATCATGTGGGAATTTTTTTTTTCTTTAAACGAGGTGACAAAAGGACGAGTTGAAGAGAAGTGCCAAGCCAGATCAAAACCAGGACGCTGGAAAATGTTTGCCAATTCCTTTCAAAACAAACAGCTCCCCCAATACCATGGGAAGCACCTGAACTTCATACTAACATCTGATAATTCTAGCAAATGGAATTCAACATTTCCTTCTTACTCTGTTTAAAACAATTAAATAAATTAATTTTGCACCTATCCTAAAAAGACAGGCAGCTTCTCTGAATTACTACTGTACACCTCACAATTTCCATTCACTTCTCACATTCTTTTCAAGTCCCATGGCCCCTGCAAGCAGCGCTCGCTCACCAAAATTCTTCCAGAACCTTGTCTAAATTTGCTGTCTCCCAACAACTACTGTGCACAGAACTTCCACACTGTCACAAGGACATGTGGGCTCAGGAACAACTTTTGGAGACTCCTGGCTTCCCAGCTGGCATAGCTGGGCTCACTGTGGAGACAACAAGCAGTGTCTCTCGAGCGGAGGTTACAGCACATTGAACTCCCCGCAGCACCCCTGATGCCCAGCCACAGCATGGGCAAGGCCACTTGAAGCAAGGCAGCCCCTCTGGAGGGTATGGGAGAACTGGGACAACACCATCACCCTCGGCAAAGGTGTGGGTGAAAACTTTATGGTGGTGGTGTTTCGACAAAGGGGCTGTGGGAGGAGATGGCAATGGGACAAACGCCGTCAATAAATCCCCACGACCGCTCGCCCTCGCCCACTGGCCAAAGCCAGCCCAAAGCTCCAGAGAAAAACAGCCCATTTCAAAAGTTCCAGAAGTTCTGGTTTAGGTAATTCAGTAATATGACAACGATTTGCTTACTTTGTAGCATTGTGGGTTTTAACATACCCATACACAACATAATTTTACCTTTTGTAGGAAGGAGACTTCACACGTTTTCCACATTCGATAAAAATCCATAGAAACTTTAAGAGGGAAAAACTCTTTGCTTTTAAGGATGCTACTCGTTAAACAACCAACTCCCTGCCATCATCAGAGAGGCACTACAGCTATTGATTAATTGCTGTGAGCACTTCTTTTCTCTTGACTACAGTAACAGAATTCACAGCCATTGAATATTTCCAGTGTGTACAGGTACAACATGTCAACATGTTTTTCCCCTTCCACTTATGAGTTAATTATGCTATAACCAGGCCTGAACAAGAAATTAATAAAATACAATAAAATAGAAAGTCAAGAGGATGTCAGACTGACTTTTGCAACAGTTGTGAAGGCACAGGTATCTCACACAAACATGAAGTTACCCTGTATTTCAAGTCTAGTATGAAAAGCATGTGAAGAAACTGTTACTGTACCTTGGGAGGAGACACTCTTTTTCCCCTATAAATATTGTTTAAAGTGTTTTTTATACACCTACAGACATATCACATTGCACAGACAGATATTCCTATCCTATGAGGGAGATTCATGTTTAAGTAACTCAACCAGATACTCTGTGCCTCCTAAATGATAAAGCCATAAATGCTTGTTAAAGCTCCCTGAGAAGTAGTAAATATTTTGTAAACTACTTATATATTTTAGATCTCTGGACAGAAAGAGAAGGAAAAACAATTCCTTGCCCATGTAAAGGTACCAATCAAACACATTATGCACATAAACACCACAAGATGCTTGGTGGGAGACTGTGTATGTGTTTGTGTGTGTGTTAATTAACTCCTTGAATGCATATGATGAGCCAGCCACCCAGAATTAGTAATGCCAAACTCCCAATTTGATTCAAATGCAATGAATACAACAGTCGAATTGTGCAGGCTGGTGTGTCACTCATCAGCTCTCTCATTTGGGCTTTCGCCTTCCAAGACTAGTTCACAATTTCAGCAACTGGTAAATTACTGAGATGTTCATTAAAATCTGTAATCTGTAACAGTCAACTTCTTCCTAGCCAAGCATAAGAACAACAAATTAAATTAGTGCATGCAGGACATTAATGAATAGTCTACAAATACATTAATTCCTTTGGACTTATCTCAGAGAAAAAAACTCTGTTAATTTTTATCACTGTGAAATACCAGCATCTGCAGCTTTACACTGGCACTCTATTTATTCTTCAAATCCCAGACCCCTAGAACCACAAATGTAAGCAATGAAGTCCTTTTCTCAAAATGTCTCAATGAAGTTAAAAGCTATTCAGCCCGATAGTAAAGCAATCTTTTAAATGAAAGAATAATCACTCTTACTTCTACAGGTAGATTTTAGGAGAGTGGAACATCATTCTGAGCAAGCCGAGTAATAGAAAGGTATTATTCTTTCTCCAAAATTCTCAGCAAATGCAGCAGAATAAAGCTTTTAGGGTAACTTTAGCTAAGAAAAGCACTTAGGAATACGCAAAGTTTCCTTTTAAGAAAATGACTTCTCCATTTGACAGTGTTGGTACAACCCCAAAATAAATTCAGTGGGAGTCTAAAATGACTCGTGCAGTGCAGCAGTGAAGCAGCTAAGTATATTTTTTTCCTCCCAGCAGAGGCTTGCTTTACATCCTTGAGCCCTTCCTTTCTACAACCTATTCACTAGAACAGAGAGCGTTCCGAGAGCTCACTACCGGTGCCAGCAAAGGCTGAACTTGTTCTACTCTCCCCATCCCCACTACTCCAATCTACGCCTTTTGTCTTTTCTAGCTCTGCCTTTTTTTCCTATGGAGGCACTAACCTATCCTTCCTTCTTCTACAAGCACTACATACCACTTTACCTTGAACTGGCATGTTAAAATTAAGAACGAAAAAAGTAAAGGAAACAATGAAAAAGAGAAAGGATGTCACTCTGTCCGGATGCCTAGCATAGCCTCGCTCTCAGTCTACAGAGAAATGTAAATATGCAGTAATTAATTTGGGTTTAAGAACATTCCATACACTAGGGATATTGTTAAACAGTCACTTATCTATTTTTCATTAATCAGATTTTATTAAGACATTAAAACTTTATGTTGGGCATTTCTGAGTTTTTATCATTCTGTAAATTTCCCAGCTGTCCGCGATGGTTCCGGCCACAACGTCTCTACCTTTTCCTCAGTGAAGTAAACTTACTTTCTATTGTGGCCAGACTTGTTATATTTAAGTATAATGACCCAACTTAAAAAAAAAAAAGAGAGAGAGAAATCAAACAACAAAAGACTTATTATTTTCAAGACCTTTAGAGCCAATTCAGAGTGCCACAGGCGCTCACACAGTACATCCCAGAAGTTACCCTTTCTCTGTGTAACACATGGAGTGGATTCCAGCTATAATTTCTACAACATTGCCACAAACATCATCCCCCTCACCGTACGTATTCTGATGCTCCTCTCAATCAAGCGGCTGAACCACCACAAACAGAAATAAAGGCATGCAAGGAACTTCTCAGGAAAGGACAAAAACCCTCACGTTTTTTGCACGGTAATTAATTATACATGTTAATTCACAAAACCTACTGCAATTTACCAGTGATGCTGAATGAATTAATGAATGTTTATTCATCTCATACTGAGGATCATTTTCATTCTAAGTGTGTACTGTAAATTCCCCCTGCTAATGGTCACAGACACAGAAGAGCAGTCTCCTGAATTCAGCTCTCTTCAGCTGGGGTGACTGAAAGTTTCTGAAGTGTTTGCAGTTTACTGAGATACACTGAAACATCACGGGAAAAACACTGGGGAAAGAGGAACAACCTCCTGAGAGACATACAGATGCTCTGAGAGCTGAGCTGCAACCAACTTTGCCTGACAAATCTTTACTTCCTTGTCATTTGCTATTCAAGTTTAAAAAGGAATAGTGGGAGATGGATAATAGTAACAGAAGTGAAGTGGGACATGCAGATGTGACATGCTGGACCCCAAGCGACTGCAGAGATGTGATCCAAGAACTGTGCTAACTGAGAATCCAAGAAAAGAACCTGCCATAAACACCTAAAAAACAATGATCTGTGCATCGTGCGTACACACACACACATCAACTCTGCAGGTATTTGTGTGACTGAGGATCTCTGTGCAAGAAAGTATGTCCTCGTGGCTGTTCCCTGACAAACAGACATGTATTACATGGACAGCGTCTGGGTCTGTGTATGTGCGTGTAACTATAGTCAAACACACACAATGTAAACAAATGGTAATGATTAACAAAGATACTGGTCTGTATCCCCAATTCCAACTGCAGAGGGAAAATTGTTTAAAAAAAATTTTTCAAAAAAATTGCATGTCTTGAGGTTCATTTTTATTGCTTCCCATTTCTACTGTTTGCTATTATCCGCATGGCAAAAGGAGAGCAGCGTATTGATTATTTAACTAGAATGTTTACAAGAGTAAAGCTAGGATCTCTGAAAATGAAACATATGCCTGGGGCAAAAAAAAAAAAAAAAAAAAAACAAAAAAACAAGAGAGTAGAGAAGCTCATTCTAAGGATGATGCTTGCCCCGAATGATTTGTTTATATATAAAATTTATATAAATATCTATATTTATAATGTAGAGAGACTTCAGCTAAAAAAAAAAGTCCCCCAGCAGGAAAATGAAAGGACTTCATTCTGCTTCAGAGAGTTTACAAGCATTGTGTTCATCACAAAGTTCAAAGAATAATCGAAACTGCTTGCTTATAAATTTCTACGTATAATCTTAGTGAAGCACATGAAATACTTGAATCTATCGATTGTATGAAAAAGACAAATACATGATCATGTTGCCAGATCAAATTTGACATCAGAAACAGTAACAGTTTCCTCAGGTAGTTGAACTAAGTTAATACAGCGCACATGAACAAAACCAATTTTGTTCTATTATTGTAATGATAACAAACCAAAGGAAAACGCCGAGTATTCCAAGTAAGTCTGGAAAATTAATTGCATTAAAGACAACCTTGGAGTAGAGCAACCAAGCCAATTTGACTTTCTACTAAGGAAGTGTTCTAGTTTCAGAACAAGGATTGAAAGTGTTAAAATAGGTCTTTTCTGCATTTCCAAATTTAATTTTCTATGATCTTTTAATTCAAGTGTTCTTTCCTGTCCTTCCTTTCCATGAGTGTTCCTCAGCCCACTTAAAATGTTTTTATCTTGCCTTCTTTTCTGTGCCTTTACTATCAAATTCAGTAGGTTTGAACGATGAACAGCTTGACTTAGCATATTTTTAACCAGCTGGTCTAGCACCTAGCTTGTATTGCATAGTCAGATACAACCAAATGTTTATACAGGAGGTAGCTTTCACGAAGATGAGAAAAACCTCAGTAACGCGCATCCTGGCATTCTTTCATTTACTGCTTAGAAATGAAAGTTTGGGTTGTTTACTGCAGCCGCACAAGGGGCTATTAATAACCTTTAAAAAAGAAGCCGGAGGGGAGGGATGCGGGACCATCAATGGACGTATGCACAAGCGCCTGAGAAAACACTTCCAAACCTCTTAGGAGAGCCAAATCATATGAAATAAGGACTAAACTCTCGGAGGTCACAAGCCGTCACCAGTGACAGCAAAAACTTAATTCCATGCAGGGAAGGCTCCTGCTTCGGGCAGGGGGAGACGGGCATATCTACGTCATACCCGCAGCCCGCTCGTCATACCCAGACCCCGCTCTTGACACTCCGCGAGAGAGGCGACGGCTAAAACTTGGGAGGCAAGAGTTTCACTTTTTTCCTTTCTTTTTCTGTTTGCTTTTTTCCCTCTCTCCTCAGGCAGAAAGATGTTCTCCTGACGGAAGGCTGGGATGTTAACTTGCCTAAAAATAATAGCTCCTGCTAGATCAACAAAAGGTCATGTGCTCGGAGAGCGCCTTCCCAAGTTTGACGGGAGCCTGAGGTTGGAAGTTGAACCCCCCGCCTGGCCGCCACCGGGCATCCTCTGACCGCTTCCCGGGGAGTCCCCGGGCAGGAGCGGGGAGGCTCTGCCCAGGAAGGTGGCTCGGCGGGCCGGTGGGGTAGGGGAGAGTGTGCAGAAGGAGGGCACGGCAGCCTCTGCGGCCGCGGAACAAAGCTGCGCGCCGCGGGCGCACAGCCCGGGGGCCAGGGGCTTGGCGGCGCCCGCCACCCCGGTCACTGACACGGCGCTGGAGAAGCCGAGGTACCGCGGGGGGAGCATCTCCCCGGCCTCCTGCCGCCGAGCGCCGGAGTTGCGCGCCCGTCCCCGCGTGTCCGTGTGCCCGCTGCCCATCCGTGCACACGCGCGCGAACAGACGTGCTCGGATAGATTAAAAAATAAATAAATAAAAATAATACTACACCAACAAACAAACCACGAAACAGAACAAAAAAAAAAAAAAAAAGGGAAGAGACACCCCCACACACATACACACACCCCCGCCCCAACAACTCGACTCACCTTTCAAACTCCTGAGGTAAATCAGGGTCAGTTAGCATGCTGGAAAAGCACAATTTCCCTTTGTCACAGCAGCCACCTATGGTCGCCTCCAACTGAACCTGTCAAGTGAGTCCAAACCTTCTAAACCGATTGATTTTCTCTCTCTCTCGCTCGCTCGCTCGCTCGCTCCCTCCCTCCCTCTCCCTCCCTCCCGGCTCGCTCGCTCTGAGCGAGGACTCCTTGACCAGTCTCTTAAAGGGGCAGCGCGCTCGCAGCAGGATGATCGCGCAGCTCCCCCCGCCGCGCTGCGCGACCTCCGGGGGCCTGTCCTTTCCTTTTAATTCTGCTCGCCCGCCGCCGCCAAACGGGAAAAGTCAACTCCTTCAATGTCCTAAAAAAACGTGGAGGGGGATAAGGGGGGGGGGGGGGGGGGGGGGTGAGGAGGAGGGGGAAAAAACAAAAAGCAGTCTGACAATCCACCTAAACCGGCAAACCAGGAGCAAATCCCCTGCGCTGAGGAAGATCAGTGGAGAAAGAAGATAAAACAAGAGCAGATTGATTAAATTGAAACAGTTATCAACTCTCGGAGTTGAAATAGGGGAGAAGACATAAGACACATAAAAATGTTACCAAAGGCATTTGTGCTCCGAAAAATTTTCATTCCTTTCCCCCCACCCTTCCCGGTCTCTCGCTTTCTCTCTCTCTCTTTGGGTAGGGGAAAAAAAAAAACAACCCACCAAAAAAAAAAAAAAAAAAACCAAAAAAAAAAAAACCCACCACACACCCCGCACAACAATCAAGCATTGTTCTGAGGGAAGAAAAGCAACTTTGACAGATTGAAATATAGCAGAGGCCCCTTCAAGGAAACCTGTAAACAACTTGTCACTCACTCTGTCGGTCTCACTGTTAGCTCTTGCTTTCCACAAAGTGCTGCGAACCGTCCTGGCAACAAACCCAAAGTTTCCTCAGCTCCAAACTCCATCAAACAGCCCTGTTGTGTGCAAGGGAAAAGGTAGCCACATGCCAAAGCAGCGGGCGCGCACACGAACGCACACACACGGATGTTCAAACAACAACAAAAATAAACTTTCCGTTCGTCTGTTAGAGCTTTTCTCGTTTTCTACTTAATCACACCCCCCCTTTTTTTTTTCCCCACTCTCCGGGCGAGCAATAGAAGTCCCTCGGTCGTGGCTCCCTCTCATTTCCCCTGCCCAGACAACCCCTGATAACAAGGTGGACGACGCGCGGCTGCAGAGCCTCGGCTGGCTGGCGGAGCGCAGCCTCCGCCGCACTTCCAATTATCCAGATAAAAATCTGGCAAGCGAGGAAGGCAAGCAGGTAACGGGCCTTGGACACGCGGGGACAGAGGCGCCGGCAGCCCCCGCATCCCGCTTCGGGGATACCCGCATCCCGCTCCGCTCCGGCGGGAAGGGCTGCTCCCGAGCCCGCCCCGGCGGGGAGAGGGGGGCAGTGCCCGGGAGCACGCCGCGGGGAAATTCCCGTCCGAGCCGCGGGGATTAGCCGGGGGCTACTCTGGAAGCGGAGCGCACAATGCCTCAATAGTCTGCGCGGCCCGTGTCCGGCCTGGCACTGAACTCGCAGTAAGGGAGGAGGGGAAAGAAAAAAAGAGAAAAAAAATTGGGCTCCCTGTTCTTTCACGTACACGTGCATACACACCCACACAGAACCACGTATCTATACTCCATTCTTTCCAATTGCCCTGCCCTAATTATTCTCTCTCTCTCTCTCTCTCCCCCCCACTCCCCCCCCCCCCCCCCCTTAATCTGCAGCTGGACAACATTAAGGGCCTTTAAAACCCACGTGGTTTTGACCCACAACAGTTTGATTAGGTCCTTTGCCCCCCTCTCATCCCTGCCTCCCAGTGGCACGGACATAGCAAGTTTACTTTTTGAAATATATACTCATATTTTCACGGAGCATCCATAAAACTTTCAACATTTTCATGCCCACTGGCTTAAGAAAAACGCCAAATAGAAAATCTTGTTATTTTTAATATCCAACAGCTACACTATTTAATTTGCTGCTTTTCACTCTCAGTGCATGTGCTAGAAACCAGCAGGCTCACGCAGAGGCCAGTCAGTCCAGTGGTGGTATAAAGGCATTATCAGCTGGAAGTCTGGGCTTATCACTTTAATCACGAGGAGCAAACCCACTCGCAACTTCTGCGCATCATCACTGAGGAGCACCCGACCCAACCACGGAACAAAACACTGCAGCCAAGTTTGCGAAGGTGCCGTCGTTGTTATGGTTTGTAAAGGAGGATCTGCAAAGGCAGCCTCCAGCCTGCCTTCCACCACCACGGCGCTCCGAGCTGAGCCGCACACAAATCTGTCAACTTCTGGCATGAGGGAGATCTAATGGCTCCTCACTGTGGGGCAGGGTAAACCAACTTCCTTTGGTAGCCCCCAGCAAATCATATTTTCCACAGAGGTCCATTCATGGGAGCCTGACAAACCTAGTTAATATGTACAAGGATTTTTCATTTGTTATTTAGTAGCTATCCATTTTAGGACAGCCGTGAATTAGACTTTGAAAAGCCAGCTGATGATTAAAAAGAACAATTCCAAATACTTTTTCTTTCATCTGAGGGTCTCAAACCATGTTAAGTCTCACATTACTCCTCTGCAGGTAATAAATATAATTAGGGCCGATTCCAAAACTTTATTTGTATTGAAAAGTATCTCACTCTGCAGGGGCTCCATTCAAATCAGCAAATCTCTGTGTGGAGTAGGAGGCTACTTAGTAAGAGAATTTGTCCTCAAATAAGGAAACTGAGATGCAGGCAGGCTTAGTAGCTTGTCCAAGCTGACACAGTTAGTCAACTCCAGCAAAAGGATGAGAAACAAAGATCCCACGTGCCTTGCAGTCAACAACAGCCCTTATGCTGCTGAAACATATATATATATATATTTGACCTTTTTTTCCCACAGAGGCATGATTTTTTTACATTTACTGTTTTGTTTAAAACATGCTTCATTTCTGTATTCACATTCTGTAGGGCCCCTTTTCTTGGTGTTTCATTTTCCTCTTGATTCACCACTGCCCATCCATAAATGCTGTTCCTTCTGTCCCAGCTCTTGCTTTGCTTTCCCTATTTCCTCACGCTTGGCCTAGGAAGAAGTTTACAGAGTGAAGCTACACAGAAGCCACATCTGGAAGAAAATTAAGACCACCTTTTATTAAAAGAAGTCTAAATCTCAACCATTTGGGTAGAACAGGAATACTATATTTTGACTGCATGTTAGCTCCATTCAGCTCTAACCTTTATCCAACTCAGCTCCACTCCACAACTGCCCTTCTTCTACCATGACCTTCCTTTGTCTGTTCATATGTATTTACCCCTTCCAATATCATTTCCTGTTTGAGCTTTTTCAGGACAATGATCACATATCCCCCCACCACCACCACCCCAGCTGGTATTAGGCCTAGCACACTGGGGCTCCTGGTTTGCTGGCTCTCAGCTAATATGATTATAAACCAGAGCAACCACCATCAACGTCAGGAATTACAGAAGAAGACATGGGCTAGACTAGGAAGAAGGAGAAAGAATCATATTAAAAGGAGGGAAAAACGAAAAATAAAATGTGGGACAAAAAACTAAGACAACTGAGCAAAAAGGGAGAGCTGAGAAGGGGAGAAGAAATGGAAGAAAGGAAGAAAATAGAGATCTCTCCCCTGAATGATTCTGACATGAACTCTTCTTTTACTTAACCTAGTTTACAATTACTCTTACACCAATAAATTTTGTGCTCAAGTACCTTCTTCCCCACTACCTTCATTTTATATTTTCTGCAACTACTGAGCTTCCTCTCCCAGATGACTGGGTCCCCCCAGTCATAGAGTGGTGTCCAAAGAGGAGGAAAAAAAACCTTACTGTTGCTGTCGTAGTAATATTGTATTACGGTATCCTTGTACTATACTGAATTATAAGGATTATATATATATTATTGGAATATAGACAATTAAGTATAGACTTTCTGATAAAATTATGGTCTTGTAGTAAGTTCAACTGCAATTGCAAGATGGAGAAAAGGCAAGTTAAGTGGTTTGAGGAAATCTTGAAACCTTTCTAAAAATCATTTCATATTAACTTTTAGACTTGCTTTTTAGAAATTGCCAGGACATGTCACAAAGGCTGCTAGCATATCAGAAAGTGGAAAAACTGAGAAATTTGGATAAATAACCACTAATAAAGAAGAAAATGTACATAAGATGCAACTGTCCAGTTTTTAACATAAGAAATTTTATCTTGTTCTGAAACTTTTGACTAGTAATAGGAAGCTCTGGTGCCCCTTTTTACTGAGTGGGTCATAGTTGCAAACTCCAGCATCCACATTCAATGCTGTCGATTCTTTCTTCTCAAACTGAGAATTCAGATACAAGTTCAAATATCTTTAACTGATGAGAAAGATGAAAACCCCCTTACTACTCCCCCAGCATTTCAGTGAATCTGCATTTCTCGTTTTGCTTCCTTTAAGGGGTGCCCAAAACAATGAAGTCCCAGTAAAAGAGGACAATCTGGGTTAACCTAAACAAAAAAAGCTCTTTTCATTTGGATGTGGGGACAGAACTGAAATCATAAACTCCTATAAGAATTTTTGTGCTTAACTGATTTTTTTTTTTTCACTATTGTGGTTCTCCAGTTCAAGAGGTGAACCAAAAAATCAATTATCCACCCAGCTCAAGTTAGAAATAACATAACTCTGGCATATTGCACAGGCAGAATCCTCAAGTCGTTACACAAGCATATTGGCAGAAGGAAAACCTTAAATGAAAAATTAGGTTTTTTTTTTTTAATCCTTAAATGATAGCACTTCAGTCTAGTGCCTTTGGCAGATACTGCAGCACCGTAAGCAAAGGAAGTTCTAGGGGGGAAAAAAAAGAGCTTTTTGGGTTTTGTTGTTTCCACTGTAGGTTTTAATAATAGAGACCTACAAAGTCCAAGGCAATGTAAGATGTTCCACAGAATGATTTACTGGAAAATTCTCACAGAAAATATGCAAAACTCTGAAGATCCTAAACGGATTTTTTTTTTTAGACACACACTCAAAACAACTGCAGCATTAAGAATGAATCTGTAAGACTTCTAAGAAAGGGTGTTTTGGAACACACTATGGGAGAGTGGAGGGAGAATAGAGCAGGGTTGATGCATTTTTTATGAAAAATATCTTGCAAATAATGAGTGCTTACTTCAGAGCATGGAAATGTTTAGCTACAATGCAGTTTGGATCATATGCTCAGGAACAGATTTTTCCTTCCAGTGTGCATGCCTAGCTGCCATTTCCATTAATGGGAATTAAGTACATGTGTCAAGGGGAGAAGTTAACTCTTAGAAATATAACTAATCTATGCCTTTTTTAAAGAATGTAAATGCCACATCAGGCATGTTCAGTGTTGGCAAAACTGAATGCTGAATATAGTATAGCAAAATCTGAGAAGGAGAAGGCGGTCTGGAGGACTGAAATTTCTGTGCTATTTAGAGTTTTTCAATTTACTGCATTTCTTCAAGGAAAAGTAAAACCATCTCATTTGTAAGTGGGAAGCCCTCATTTATCAGTTATTCACTTGCACTTTTAGCAGGGCCCTGCCATCTGCAACCCTCCCTGTAAAAAAAGGACTGATGCTACCCTTAAAAAAAAATCTGAACCTCCATCTAAATTCAAACTTCTCTGAATATTACAATAAAGTCCCTATTTATTTTTTTAAAGGAGGTTGAAATTCCCTCTTTTATCCTGTCCCCTCTGAATCAGCCAGGGTAAAGGAATCTCAGCATTAATATATTTTCGAACTATAATATAAGTAGGGATTTTTAGAAATTAAAATAGTACATGTAAACACATATAAAATTAAATTACATATCTATTTTAGCAATAAGTAAATTTAATTGTAAAACCGAGAAATATTAATGAGATGGCACAATCCTGATTTTGTGTCATGTGTTGGTCTCTCACTCTCCCAGCCCCCTCTATTTTGGGGGTTATTATTGTTTTATTATTTCAGTATACTTTCAGTTACATACAGGGTCTCTTTACTGTTTGTCCTAGTATCCTTTGTCTGCGCAGAGGAAAAAAAAAAAATTAAACAAAACCAGGACCATTTAAAAAAAAATAGTCATAAAAATAGAGAACATACCCATGGATAGGAACTGTGCTTGAAATTTTTTAAGAAGCTAACTGGATTTCAAATTTACAGTTCCTTGTAAAGGTTCTGAACATAAAATGTTACTAAAATAGGAACCTGTTGCTCCGAGTCTTTTTTTTTTCTCCAGTGTTCTTTTTTCAGTGTCGTTATCTAGTGTGGAACATCCCATCCCAACTGAAGCCCACAGCCTCACATTGTCCCTGCTCTGCCTCCTACCTGGTCACAGGGATGATTCCTTTGACAGGTCTGTTTACTATCAGTGCCCATCCAACCTTCAGCCTCTCCAATGACAATGCCAGCAAGAATATTCTCCCTCAGTGTCATTCCAATGACTGCTGTGAACATGTAAATGCATGCAACAGTGATCCCAACTCATTTCATACAGAGAACTGACTCCCAGCAAAGGGAAATTACTCACTTTTTCCCTGGTGCTTGTGCAGAGGAGGGGTTGGTAGAAATCAAGACTTAACAGACAACTTAAGTTGCCTATAGTTAGACATAAGCTTCTGAGCCCAAGTATCCTAAAACCACAACTTTGATCTATTTGTAATGGCAGATAATAATTGTCGAGCGTGATTCCAAGTGCACTAAAATAGAGATCTTCCTACTTGACCCATTGGGCCTTTCTTCATGGCTCTCACAATTCTTATCCCACCCCATTCTCATCACTCCCACAATAACAATTCTGTCTCTTTTTTTTGACTGATTCTGTGAACAAGGTTAGTCATCACATTTTGTCTCTGTATTTCTAATCTGACTGCTTTTTCCACTCTAGTCTGCTCTAACTTGTACACCAAGGACACTGGGTTTAAAACAAACAGATTTGCTTCCATTGATCATCAAGCAACATGCAATTAGAAGTGCAAGGGTGTTTTGGAATAGTTCACATCACCCAGTCCTGTGTGTTTTGTGAAGGCATTCCAGCCTTCCTCTTGTGGTCATGAGGTTTGCTCTGGTGTTTGCCATCCAAATTCTCCACACCCACACATACATTGACTGTCTGATTTCCTTACTAGAAGTGGTTTTCTTGTAGTGCCATTACAGTAATTTGTGACACTTTTAGCACAGAACTACAGCCACCCTGAGCTAACCAGATTGAACTCTTTGCAGGTGTGCATGACTCAGAGTTTAATTCATGGTTGCCCTCCATTTTATTTGCTTCATTGGATTACAAAAAGTGGCAATATAAAATTCTTTCAAATAATATTACCATTTGCTATTCACTTTTTACTGGAGGAGCAGTGAAGAATTAGGTCTTTTGTAAGAAATATCCTCTATCTGAACCAGTTTACAATTTTGACTGCAGTTGCAATTAGACAAAGAACACCAAAAGAGGTAAGATTCCTACATTCTGTAAACTCTTTATCTATTTTATTCCCTTTTAGTCTGTATAATCGTAAGGATTCGTGTAACTGCTATCTAGCAAGTATTTCAAAAATAGAAATACCAAAATGTCAAATTCAGAACAAATTTGGAAATGTATTCCTTTCTAGTGTGCCATGCATGAGGTCCCTACATTATGTATACAGTCTATGATAAAATTAATACAAATCAGTGTTTTTTAAATGTAGTGTATTGATATTTAACTTGTTATACATGCCACTGTGAAGATTAAGCTGTAAATTAGGTGATGATTCTAATAACATTAAATGCAAGGGAAGGAGATATAAAACACATTGCCATCTTACACCTTACACAGTGAACAGCAATCAATGAGTATGTAGAGTTACGTTTCATTTGTAAAGTTACAAAAGCATACATAACCCTTAATTTATTTTAATGGTGCTCTGATGCAGTTTTATAAGTGATTTTCCACTTCTGAGTAAAAGCAAAAATCTAAATGCCTACTTTCAGCACACAGACTTCAATTCAGCCACGATTACAGAGAAATAAATACATAAGTATGGTATAAAGCAGACCAATGGCTTGTTATTGCTATTTCTATGGAGGCTTAACTCTTGCTTCTCATCTCTCATTACATGGGACAGCTAGAGCCTAGAAACATTGCCAGGGTAGAATGCTAAAGGCCCCTGGGAATGCTTCTGTACCTTGTACAGGGAAAAACAGAGAAAATACTGCCACAGAGTTCTGAAGCATAAATATGGGAAAATCAGAATATCTGGGGACACTCTTCAAAAACCCTAATGCAACCCAGGTACAGGGCTGACTACTTTCTAGTACCAATTAGCTTGTAAGACAGATCTTCAACAGTTGCCACTGAGGTATATTCAGAATATAAAAGAATCAGAAAGGAGATATATAAAAAAAACAAAAACACAGAAAAAAAACCCCAAAAAACACTGGACTGAGACAAACAGACAAACATTCGTTAAGATAAAAATACTAAGAAGTTTCTCAGGAATGTTTATCAAAGAAAATTTATGTTATAAATTTTCCTCTGCTTGGAGAAGATCCAGAGCTGAGTGTCTCTTCTCTTGCCATGTAACATTGTACTGAATCCAGACTGCACATTTGGTCACCCACTTTTTGCTTTCAATAACATTTTCTGTTTCTAATGTGGCTTTTGTTTTGTTGTACAAAGTTTAATTTCTCTTTCTTTTTGATTCATTTTATTTTTGTCATTATTTCAGAGTTGTGTTAAAGTAATTAGTGACATGATGCCAAGGACTGAACCACACAAGCAACCTAAATATTTTGATTCAGTTAGAATGCAGTCCATAATTTACAAAGTGCCTGACCCCCATCCAATAAAATAAATAAAATAAAATAAATTAGACGACTTCTGTATGTTAACTGCCTGAGCTATACAGAGAACAACATCAAAATGCAGAAATAGTGAAATGTCACCACATCAGATATAAGATAGTCTTTTGACACTTTTTCAAGAAATGAAATCACATTTGTACTTACCTTTTTAACATTTGCCCCCACATGATCAGTCCTGTCAAGCATTTCTCCTGGTATTTGCATGTGGCTACTGCCCTTTCTTGAGAGCAATGTGGTTCAAAATCTGGGCAAGGATTTCACAAGTGAGAATGTCACAGGTGAAACTTGTTTTCTTAAGGAATTCTGAGCTAGCAATAGAATGGCAGCAAGTGTTTCCAGAAGTGCAAATTGGATAGAAAATAAAAGAAGAAGGAGACACCTACCTTTTTCTTCTTCAGGTTGTTTTTTTTTTTAACTGGCCTTGACTTTTTCATTTATTTTGAAACTTGCCATAAATTTTTCAGAAGGGTCCCAATACCGTAGTCGAAGTTAAAACCTGCTGTATGCAGCCAGGACAGGCATTTGGCACAAAAGTAACCATACTGAGCTTTGTGCCTATAATCTCTAAAAAGATCACAGCTTTTAGGGTGATTTGTGGGCCATGATACATAGGGCCACAAAAACATGACATTGCCAGGATTTGTGTTTCATTGCATGAAAAAAATGTACATCGCTTAGTAAAAGCAATTTTTTCCTTACGTTAGTTTGAAAAATCACCACAGAATTTAAGTGAGGGCTCTGCCTCGGACACAAACTACAGCTTGCATCAAAGTAAGAGTCAGGTCTCCATTATATTATCTAGATATTTCAAACAAGGTGGGCCCAGACTAGACAAGTGTTCTATAATGAGGGGGGAAATTTATTCCTGTCCCTCATCTCCTGCTGAATGCTTTAACTGCTTTATTACTTCATAAAAGTATATAAATCCAAATATACGTTACTTCTGAGCCAAAAGTAAATTACAAGTTACATAAAAGACTGTTTCCCTATTTTGTGTGTTTGCATTTGACTGACTCATTCTTATAATAACTGAAAAAATAAAAAGTAACTGATCTCGCTTTTATTTCATAAACTTCTATTCTCATTATTTATCTTTTCTCTAAAAAGACTCTTAGCTTTTTCCTCATACAGAAGTCAGTCTATTCAAGCATCTTGTGAAGGTCTTTTTCAAAAACTGCCATTGAAGGGAAAATAAATCTAATGATTTTATTTTATTATTTGTTGACAAGCTCAAACAATTATCTTTATACATAATTTTTTTCTCTACAAGAGCTATGCTGATGGATAGCTATTGTATCACAACACTCATCTATATGTCTCCTGATTTTATTTTTTAATACCATTTCAACCAATTTATCAAGTAAGGAAAGAAAAGTCATTAGACTAATTCTCAGCATCAATTCTACTGTTCAATTAAAGGGAAGCAGAAAAATGGCTTTCTCCAACCTTACAGGTTAGAAGCCAATATTAAAAGGAAAGAATACATATTAAGTTAGCAGCCCTATTTGAGCTCATCATAAATTTCCCGTTGCACATTTTGATATGTCCAACTTTACCCACTACTCTGTTGCTCTTCATTTGTTGAGTTTAGCATCTACTTTTCCTTCACTTTTTTCTTTGACAGTAGCCAATCTTTAATATTGCAAAAGAATGGCTACAGGTTAGGTTTCCCTCTTAAGCCTTATACAGTTGAATATGACTAGGAAATAATTCGGTTTTTCAGCAAATCTGTTATACTTTTTACCTATTATTCTGTGTTACAATACCAAGGAAAAAACCTTAACTAGTATTCTGTGTCACAGTACTGAGGGAAAAATTATTTACAAAGTTGACATGGATAGCCTTTTAGAAAACATCTGAACTTACTCCATGTAACTTCAATACATCCCAAGACATTATGGTTGTTTTGGAAGAGGTTTTCCCACATTTCTAGCTAGCAGTAATCCTGATCTCCTCCAGTGTTAAGCCACACCTATTCCAATGCCACACTTCCTCTCCTAATATCGTACAATGAGCTGTGCAAATCAAGTTTTCCAACAACTTGGAGCCAAGTCCATACTCCAGACTAGGGAAGCCCTCAGGGGTTAATGAATTTTAACCATGCATTGATACCAAGGATATCTAGAAAATCAGAGCCTGTATTTGTCAATGTGGTATGAAATGGCATTAGCTCTCCAAGAACTGAGGGAACTATGGGTTCCTGCAACCAGGAATTGGACCAGAGATTGTACAAGATGTACATTTTTTACCATGTAAGAGTTTTGATAGTCTCTGCACATGGTTGGACTAGTCCGTGTAAGGAAAAATACTGGGTTTTTTTAGAAATGATCCAGTGACTTGCATTTACAAATCTGACTGCAGAGTTTTGTATGGCTACTGTGCATGGCTTGAGTATTTTCATAAGCATGACAGAAAGCATATAAAACCAGGATGGTAGAATTTCAGTATTAATCAAAACCTTACAGGTTTTTTTAAATTTAAATAAAGACATATTTCTTATAAACCTTACAAAATATATCATTGCACTAAAACTTCATCTGCAAACACAGTTTCATTATTGGTAAATACTCACAGTCTCTCTGCCACTCTCCCTGATGTCCATACAGGACCTGCAACCTATCCCTAAAACATAGGATAGTCAATGAAAAATTCCTACAACTGTGTTTTTAAAGGTTGTTACACACAAGATCTGTGTACCACAATGAATGCTCATATGTGAATATTCAGTTATTAATATAGCACAGGGAGTTTACTAAATGGGGAGGACTACAGTGAGCAAACCTCTGAGAAACAGTTTGTTGGACTACTCAGATTTTCAGGTTCGTGAATACCAGGAACAGCAGGAGGGAAGCTCATCCCCACCTACATGGGCAGCACAAAGGCAGCAGACACATTACACACACTTAACCTGATCCCACATCACACGAACAGTGAATGCTGTGTACCTTTGCTCATTAGCCTGACTGCACATAGCCACTCTTTGCATAAACCAGGAGGGCCTGTTCAGGATTTTCAGATATTCAGCATCAGTCGCTGAAGTCAGGTGTTGCTGAGCTGTTTCCGGCTGTCCAAAAATCTCATAGATATCATAGATAGCACAAAGCAACAAGGCAGTAGATGATCTCTGAAAGCCATAGCATGTTGCTAATTCTTAACAGTTTGTGTGTCTAGAGAAGTTTCAGGCTTAGAACATTCTCTGAGTTGGCTCCAACACAGACCAGGAGCCCTTTGCAAGCCTCTCAGCATCATTCTAAACTTGAAGCTGGGACTGATCATTTCCATTCCCATACCAGTGAATATAAGTTTCCTCACACTTAGACTACAGACAATTCTTACTTGTGGTGATGTATTTTACGTAGTATTTGTGGTCATTTTCTGAAAAGTGTGACCCTACTCTTTGTACTTAGGCCTTTATTCACACATAACCATGTACGTATCATTGCTTTCTCCGTGAAGGAAGTATTCATAGAATGTGTTCATTTTGGGTACTGAGATATATTTCAAACATTAGAAAAAAAGAACCCCAAAAACCAAACAACCCAAGCCTAACAAAAATCAGGAAAAGGTTTTTAAAAGTGCCTTTATGAATATAAAGGATCTATAAAGCTGTCACTAGATGGGTCCATAGCAATGGATTAGACTTGGAGACATGTTACATACAGAACACTGATGATTAAAACAGATGCAATATAGACTAAGAGAGAAGGTGGAAATGGGAAAGTGAAATGGGAGGGATTCTTTCCTCCAGCTGCAGAGGCATCAGGCCTGGAAACCAAAGGGCTGAGGGGCTGTATTTTGCACTGGCTGCCCATCCTTTAGATAGCTTTTGTTAAGAAAAGTACGATTCAAATAACAGCAGAAGTTACTCATGTTCTCTGGTAAGCAGGTCCACGTGCTCACATGAAAGTTCTCCTTTCTGTAAGAGTAAGGTTAAAGATAAAGGAAGGTATTTTTTCAGACCCAAATCTCTGTACCTTCAAGCCAAAGGAGGAACATGAGGAACATTCCTTATTCATGCTAGAAAATATTTATTTGCGGCAATGAGTGGAAAGGAAAGTGTAATTTCTTAATTTACTTTCCTCTTGAACTGCCATAAGAGTAAAGTATGGGTTCCAGGTAGAAAACCCTTTATTTTTGGTCTGGTCACATTTATTCAGGTTTAGTCAGACTTCAGCTAAGAGGAAACTGCCTCAATGTGGCCACCATGACAGCAAGGAAGGAATAACAGGTATTTTCTCATTTCTGCTAAGCAGAAGCTCCTATCAGAATACAAAGATGATGAAAAACCGTGGGTGGATTATTTGGTTTCCAGCTGGCTCCACATCACACAGTTAGGAAATGCCACGATCTTTGACAGGTTCATATTAGCAAAAATCAAGCAAAAAGATTATGGGAAAGCTTCCCATTCCATTATCAAATAATTTGGGGGAGGGAAAAGGATGGGAGACTACCAGTTTTTTCTTTCTAAGCTCTCAGGAAATGTCTATTTTTATGACCCTTTTAAATGTTGAAAGCATTGTCTGAAGTAAGACTAATCTCAAAGGATGTGACAGCAAACCTATCGTTAGACTGCTCAGAAAATGTAAAGCAGGAAGAAAGGAACCATTTTCATCTGGTGGAGCTGCTGCCCAGCAGGTCTAAGTGACTGGAGACAGGTGCCAGGGCCTGGAGCCCACCCCCAGTACTCCTTCCACCCTGCCCGTGGCTCAGGACCCCATTTCAGCCGCAGGGCCATCAGCCCTTGTCCCAGGGATGCTGCAGCATGGCCAGTCTCCAGCTCCCCACAGCCCTGCCAGACCTGCCCAGCCATGGCCCCACATCCTGGCCCTGTGGATGTACCCCATGCCTGGAGCTGGAGCTGCCCTGCTCCTGCTCAGCCAGCCTGGGGGGAGCCCCATAGCCCCAGGCCCTACTGACAATAAGCCCTACTTCATCACCCACCCATAACACAACCTACCCAACAGCTTCCAATACCTACAGCAAATAAAAATCAACATCACAAGCATCTTCCTTAGGGAGATGAGAGTGGGAACATGGCACCATATGTGAACACACTACCAGTTACACACATAAGATGTCTGTACACTGTATTAGGTGTCTTAGACATTATACAGTCTGATCTGTGGAAGGAAGCCTATTAAAGAGCACGGGGACAGTATTTAAATGCTACACCCACTGGTGTTTGAATTCACTGCTGCCAAGAGACTGCTCCTTGTCTTTGGACCACACAATTCAAGCCTATCCTGTTCCTTTGGACCTTAATAGGCTGTTGATTTCAGGAGAAGAAGAGGGCTCACCTTGTTCCTCTGAATGCTGCCAGAGGAGGAAGGAGGGAGGGCAGTGCCTATGGCTCTCTGTGCCCCACACACCAAACAGGTCCATGACTCTGATGTTCAGTGAGGACACCCAGGGAATGGAGAAGACGGGGCCAGTCCTCCTGTGCCTGATGGCTACAAGCTCATGCCTTGCTGTTCCCAAAGATTTGTTCCAACCACCAGGTACTAAAGCTGCAACTACTGACCAAAAGTCTGTTTAGAAACTGGTACAAAGTGCAAAAAACTTGCTTTGATGGGAAATTTAAGTAGCACAATGACAATCCACTAGCACTAGAAGTAAAATACACAACTGAGAAGATGGCCCTTCACCTTCCACACCCTCTTCCATGGCCTCTTCCTTCATTTTACATGAAAATGGCCAGGGATGAAGCACTAAAATAGTTTCATTACCTAATTCATTAAGCTAGAAGAAAAATATCTTTCTGCAGCCAAATTACTCTTTCATTCTTTCTGGCCAGTTCGAACAATTTCATTAATAACATTACAGATCTCAGCTAGCCCCAGCCTCCCCTTTGTTCTGGTGGTTAGAACACTCTCCTCAAAAGTGGGAAACACAATCATATCCCCCTGTGGCAAGAGGAGAGACTAACCCCCCCCCCCCCCCCAGAGCAGCACTTCATTTGTGGATCTGGAGAGATCACTGAGGAAGATAAGTGCTACACTGTTCATTTCCACCAAGAAAGCAGAAACTGAGTGCACTTTATTTTAAGTTAAGGATCTCTCACAATTGGGAAGTTTCAGCACAATCAGGGCAGACAGAAGCTAAGAGGAGGTTCTTGGGATCACAAGATTTCATTTAGGCACTTAGGCTCTGTCACCGTTCACATTAAACACTTGCAGATCTGAGCCTAAGTGTAGCTCCAGTTAAAGGGAATAAGATATTCCCTGTGTAAAGAAAATGGATGTGGTTGGAACAAAACTCCCTGACAGGAAACAGGCTGGAAATACATGTAAACTCTAGAGTTTGAATCTGGTATTTAGCAATCTCTTGGAATTAGTACCTTTGATCCTGAAAAATACGTGTGCTACACCTTAAAATCTGCTCAAAGCCACTCAAATGTTCAAGGAGTGGTAAAAGTTAATTTTTGTTAAGTTTTACTGTCAGACCACACCAGGATATGTGCAGAACTCATCACAGGGCTCTTGCAGTACAGTTAAACAATGCACTCAGCCAAGACAACATAAGACAGCAGCACTATGTCCATGAACTAAGTACTATGGGATTATCAGGGTTCTCTCTCCAACAACACTTAAAAGACACTTAGTCCTTTCTGAACAACTGTGACTACATAATGAACACTTTTGATTTCAACATGCATCACCAAAAAATACATATCATGTCATCTGTAGATACAGAAAGTGTCACTGAGGTAAAGATGAGGTGCCTAATAATTCAAACAGGTGACCATAGGGCAGGAATTCCCCACTTTACAATGCCAGTGTTGGTCCAGCTCCTTTCAGATCTTTAAGGTCTTGTCAACCCCAGCACTAAGCATCCCAATCCCAAAAAAAAGCCAGTAGCTTTTTTATGGGGCTTCCAAGACTAGTTAATTTTTTTACAGCACTTTCAAAATACAGAGTAGTGCATAAGTGCACAGAATTGCAAAAAGAACTTACCAATGGATCTTTGGTGAAACAGTTGTTTCAACAGCCACAATTTCTCTCATTGAGAGGCTGTTTTCTTTGAGTCACTGTTAGTATGTTATTGACTTCTCTAATACTCAGCAAGGGATGTAGAAAACAAGACAAAAGTTCAGACTGGAGTGGATTCCAGTGGGACAATACTCTGCAGCTTTCTCTGATGTCCTCTCATCAATCATCTGTTTCTAAAATGGCAGAGATGGTGCGAGGGATGGAATACTACTTACTGGATGACCTGGAAGTGTCATGAACATTCATTTGAGAAAAAAAGCCTCAAGGGTTGCTCATATGTAGTTTCCCTTCTTGGGGATTTATGGCTGGTTTGAAAAGATGAGGCTCACAGTGATGGCCATTGTAGCTGATATGCTCTTTGGTGCGGTATTTGAATTTTGGTCAACAGAGAATTTTGCTGTATATGCATGTGACATATCCAAGATCTTGAGTAAAGCTGATAAACCAGAAAAAACACTTATTGCAAATCTGATAAATTTCATGTCAATATTGCGGCAAAGAAGCCTCTTATCTTGTATTGTATATTATTTGCTTCTAATTAAGCCTGGAAAGAGAAAAGCAAGGAAGAAGGCAAAAAGACCAACAAAACTCAGAACTTTTTAAGTTCTTCAAAATGGTTCTGTTCAAACAGCAGATCAAAGTATAGACTGGTTCTTATTTTATCCGGAGTTGGCTTATCCATCGACCATAAGGACTTCTTTAATTCCTGTAAAACAACTGTGTGTTCAGGAGAGTGTCTATTCTGAAAATGTTTCTATTCATAAAAATGGTATTGCTGAATTCTAGCTCTCCAGTATGTTTGCAACTCAATGTGAGATTTACTGGCTGACAGATAAAAGATGTCTTTTTCAAGCACCAGTCCTGAACACTCAGTGAGGGATCATAAAATCAATCTGGTTACCTAGTGGCTCATCCAGCAACAATAGGAAGAGACAATTTGTTCACTGTCAACACGTGGACAACTTCATTGCCTCGGCTGCCTTCAGAGGGGCCATGCAGCCTTGCGGAGGAGCCATGTTTGGATGCCCGCTCCTGATGCACAGAACAAAGGGAGTCTCATCCCACTGTTCTCTGAGCGTGGAGCAGGGGTCGGCAACCTTCCAACAGGGATATGCCAGATTGTAATTTTCTTTCCCAAATTAGAGTTTAAGAATGCTGGCAGGAACTTTGCAGGAGCCAACAGACGCTGCCTCTCAAAGAGGCGACATGCTGCCAATCAGCTGATTGGCACTGTCTTGCCTCTGTGCGAGGCAGGGGCTCTGAGCTCCTGGGGAATCAGGATCTCAGTAGGAGCTGATGCTTCTCAGACATGCCTCCTGCACTGACCTTCCTATGTGCCATTCTATAATCTGACCTATTGATGCCATAAGTGGGCAGCTTGTAGCTTCTACCCTTAAAAATCTGTCCAGAATTCAAAGCCATATCCCAACTTGGGCACTGATTCTAGCATGGAGGTAAAGGGCCAAAGGAAAGAAAATAGCATTCAACATTCCCTGAAACTTGCAAAGTCATAGGAAATACAAACTTCCTCAGTTGTGCAAGTTTACTTTTAACTCTTGAGTTTCTGTCTAGAAGTGCATGGGCAATTCCAGTGCCTGAACACACACTTTAGAGAAAAGAAACACCTAAAATATCGCATATGCCCTTGCACTTGCTTCAAATTTACATACCTCTTTCACTTTCAGGAGTAGAAAAATATTTTCAATTAGTCAGAGAGTAAATACACATAAATACAACACAGTAGTTAGGGTAGAATAGATAATGGAAAGCAACTGCACTTTTCAAAATGAAAGATGCTTGAGAAAACAAACAGTAATTTTCTGAGGTTTTGGGCAAGGCAGTTTTCTGAGCTTAACTGAGACATAAAAACTACCATCCCTACTCTTTCATTCAAAAAACTGCAAAAGGGGAGAAGAGTCATCCTACTTCTTTCAGATCTTTAGTGAGTAGCTGTCATGTTTTGAAGGCTTACAAACTGTGCGCATAACCAGCGGCACTGCTGTCAGCCAGCGAAGCATGGAACTCGCTCTCCTCAGTTTTGCACTTTCTAGCCAAACTGAGTAGCAATGCAACTGACAGAGCTGCCACCAGGTCCTCTTCGAGGTATTTAAGAGCAGGGCTGTCTACTTCCTATCTTCCGACTTCCTTTTCCATGCAGGCTGTAGTTCACATTCCTCTAAGAATAGCAGTGGCTCCAACTTCTATGCCACTGGCAGTACTTCCCTGGCTTTTGTTCAGTAAATAGTCTAATTCTGCTGAGCTGGTAGCAGCTGAGATTGTTAGTGATATATTGTCCCAGCATTAAATACAGTGTCACCTGGCAGGATGATTGACTGGAGCCTGGATCTTGGCAGAATAGTGTTTTGCAGTTAGTTTGGCATTTCTTTATTAAGTTCAGGTTAGATTCACTTAAGGAATGCGCTTGCCAGCTATGCCGTGTTTTCGACTTTATATCCATCATGATGATAAATGGTCTATTTACAAAGATATTCATAATTAAATTCTTACCTTCTTTTCCCAGCCCAACATAAAACACACCTATCATTGTGTTCTGTTGAAGCTAGCCAAATCCCATTTGAAACATTTTCAGACATCGGCATAGGATCCTTCCCTACTCTGCTCAAGTCCTGAACTTTCGAAAGATGAATGCCTATTTTTAGGGATTGACATTGTTAAAAAAATGACAAATTACACAAAAACACCCTTCACTTCCTTCCCTTTTTTTGCCTCTTTTCTTTGCCTCTGTATTCCTGCAATTCAGTGAGCCATCTAGGAATATATGAAATTTTGAGTGTCTGCCTCCATACCTATGCAATTATCAGAACTGTTATAATGGTAGTGCCTAGGAACCTCAGCCACCAGTGGATGGTAGCTGCTACATAAACACAGAGAAAAATCATAGTTCCTGCCCCAGGCATTTTGCAAGTTATGAAACAAGAGGCAGCAGTTAGACTGCAATGGTATGGAAGCAATGAAATACATTTGCTCAATATTATTATGCAGTGGTTGCACAGAGACCTATCAAGTTATTTTAGATATTAAGACAAACTATCAGTCCAAACAGAGTTTCAACAACTTCATACACCTCATTGTCAAGCCTTGCAGACAACCATTGTTTTCTGGTTTATTGCTTGGGAATGGCTCAACTGTACCATTTCACCTCCTGCAGTAATGGACTTCTGTCCAGGGCTGTCACTGCTACTCTGAAGGCTGAGAGTGCAGACTGAGAGACACAGCTGTGCTATGAAGCAGTTATGCAGTAAAGAAGTTATTAATCCCTACAAGCATATAAATCACCGTGCCCAAATGCAGTAAGGTTTCTCTAGTATATTTTACTCCCCCTCTGAAATATGAATTTCTCTTGCTCAACCTCCCTTATGATATCCATAGATTCTTTTTTCTGAAGTACCTGGGGACAGATTCTAAAAAATGCCTTAAAATGTAATTAGACAATCACTCTGTAGCATTCAAAACTGCTTCCAGAAGTAGTGCTTAAGCACATTTTAAAATTCCAGATGAACCTCCCTGTGCCTAAATAACTTAGGCACTGACCCATCATGCTAAAGACTGCTCCAAAATTCCTCCTCTCCCCATACCCAGCTCAGTGCTCTGTGACAATAAACCCTTTCTTCCTGGGTTAAATCTGGTAGCAGCCAAGTTTTCCCTTTAAGTATTTAATTAATCTTATTGCCAAAGTATTCTTCTTGAAACCTTGATAAAGAGCCACTTAGCACTCAGAATTAAAATTTATGGGAAGGGAAGCTCAGATGGGATCTGTCTCACCTATTATTACACATCTTCAGCATAGCAGTTAATATCAGATCTAGACTCCATTCATAGTTAGCAGAGAGAAGTGGGATCTCATAGGACAGAATTAATTTGACACCTCCTAAATAACTACTAAAGGATTTCGTGAGTTGCATCTCGGCTTTGACCAGAAAGAAAGAACAGGTAACTCATTTTGCCACAGCATCTGCTTTGAAGGCACCTGAAGTTAGGTGAGATGGATTGCACCACTGTGTCTGGAGGTTAAACCAGGATATTGATAGTCCAGGTCTATGAATTCTTTCCTTCATATCATTGACTCTGAACATAACCACCAGCAAATCATTTAACTTCTCAATGTTTCAGTTTATGTATCTATAAAAAAAGGTATATTATAGTGCTATTACATTCTAGATACGCTGCAGAGTCATAGCAAGGCAAAAGTAGCTCTTGAAAGTGTGCTGAGAACCTCAGAGGGAATATATTAGGTATGTGCAAACCATGTTAAAGAGACTACTAAAGAATGGGGGGAAACAACTGACAAGAGTTGGAGCAAGAAATAAAAGAGATTAAATTCCACTTGCTGCCATAAATGTTGTGAATAGTCTATCTTACAAATGTTTAGCATGTTACACATGCTCAAGAGAGCTAATATATCAAGGTGGATTTTCTCCACACCACGAGGAGAAGCGAAGAACTTGGTTAAATTCTCATCTGGAGTTAAGGAGCATGTTCCAGCCAGGAGAGTTGATTGTGCCATTAAGCCTGGCAACACCGTAAATGAAGCTCTTGTTGCATGGTGCTGATCTTCCCAGAATTCTTATTAAAAATGGATGAGTGCATATGCTTCCAAACAGCCAGGACATCATTTTTTTATTTATTAATCCCATGAGCATTGCTCCTCGTGCATTTTTGCAAGCTTTTCATAAAAATGAAAGGGGGAAAAAAATTGTGGGTTAAGATGGCCATTTGCATGGAATTTTTTTCCCACTGACAAAAGTCTAAAGGAGGCACATGTTTAACTTGTTGGTCAGGACAACACAGTAAATTTTGGTTCTGGATCTGGTGCTCTCCTGGCCTGTGTCTGGAAGCAAATAGTTAATGTTCCACATGCAGCCAGAGGTGCTGTAAAGGAGGGAGGAATTGAGCACCCGAGGTGATTATAGCTGAAAACATGACTCTAATGTAGGGAAATAATTCATATTTAAATAATTGATTATTATCTACAAAGTTATCATTATAATCATGTTTATAATGAATGCATGTTTTACCAATTTGAAATAACTAAGTATTCTAATCTTAGCAAGCTTAAAGAAAGTCTGTTAATGAGATAAGAATATTTTCCTTTCTGCATATGCATTAACTGCTCTTTTTTCAGTTCAGAAAAGATGCTTGCAAATGGATTACTCTGGGACGTGTTCTTGCCAATTTACCAGTGAGTGCAGGTAGTATCAGGAGATACACTGCTGGGAAAAATCTAGGTTTTAAATTGTACTTCCTACTTCCAATTGATATGGCATTTCCCTTCGGTTCAGTGTGCCTTTTCATTCAGTTCCACGATATCTTCACTTCTATATTCCATCAGTGGCTGTGCCAAATAGCACTCCTGAATATTTCGGAAGCACGTTCAACTCAAGGCTGTGGGACACAAACCATCCTCTTTTTTAGTGGGAACGGATGATGCTCTTGTAGGAGCACATCCTTTGAGTTGCCTCAGTTATTAATTTTCATTCTTCCCAGGCAGAGAACAACCTCCCATTTCAAATGAAACCTGTATTATAAGTATCAACACCATAGTCACTTCGAAACCCATGCTAATACTGCTAATATGATAACTTCCACCAAAATTAGTAGAATTCAGGAATTTAAATCATAGAATCATAGAACAGTTTGGGTTGGAGGTGGCCTTCAACATCATGTAATTCCAAACACCTTGCCATGGACACCTTCCACTATCCCAGCCTGCTCAGAGCCCTGTCCAACCTGGCCTTGAATATTTCCAGGGATGGGGCATCCACAGCTTCTCTGTGCAGCCTGTGCCAGGGCCTCACCACACTCATAGTAAAGAATTTCTTCCTAATATCCAATCTAAACCTACTCTCTGCTAGCTAGAAGCCATTCCCCTTTGTCTTTTCACTACATGTCCTCGGAAAAAGTCCCTCTCCACATTTCTTGTAGCCCCTTTAGGGTCTTCCTGGAGTCTTCCATTGCCAGGCTGAACAACCCCAACTCTCTCACCCTGTCCGCTTGGAGAGGTGCCCTCAGTCCTGTGATCAGCTTAGCTGCTCTTCTCTGGACTTTCTCCAGCAGACCTACATCCTTCTTATTTTGGGGGCCCCAAAGATGGATGTAGTCTTAAACCTCCTTAAGGATTGGACATTTAGTCTAATATAATGAATTTTAAAGGTATTTTACTTTGAAACCAACTGGCAAATACAGTCACTGGAGAATATTCCTGCTTATTTTACAAACAAAGCCTCACATATTCCACATTTTACAGAGGGTTGGTGAATCACTGATGGTCCACTTAAGGTGATCAGCTTTGACACAAGGCAGGCACCTTCCCCGTGTGCAAACCTCACAGCTGTGGTCAACAGATGGATTCAAATTCAACATACCTGTTTTGGAAAGATGAAAGACTGGCAACAGGTATTTTGCTGGTTGTGTATTCAGGACCTCTTCACCTGCTTCCCTAATAGTGCATGGAATTGATCCTCTTCAGGTTACGATAGCAAAAGGCACTGGCTCTTCCCACTCCAGATCAAAAGGAGAGCATTGTGATACAAAGACCACCCTTTAGGTTACTACTTGTCCAATTAGATGGACTGTGATGGATTTTCTGTTGTGTAATTTGAAGATTTCAATGATAGGAATGAACAGAATTTTGAAGTATTTAAACTAGCTGAAAATACTCTTTTGCCGAGTTTTGCAAGATATTCACAACTCTAAGTGCCATCTTTTTTACCACATGGCAAAACACTGATTACCAGTAATAGATTGATCCTTTAGGAAAAGAACAAGTCTTACAGTTACAGTACTGCCATTGTTGAGAGACAAGTTCCCCTGATAATCATAATCAGCACTTGATATTGCAATTAATGCTACTGAACATCCTTTCTTCAGAAGTTTGTGAACTGAAACTGTACTTCTACTTTTCCTAGTCATATTGCAGCTCCTTAGTGTATTTTAGCTCAAAGCAGGAACCTGGACTAAATTTATATTTGTCGAAATACCAGGACCTAAGCTCTGGCTGCAGGTTACACATAGCATGTGTAATTGCATGTTTGCATGAGAGAGAAATGGAAGTATATCTCCTGCCAGACAGAAGACTGACTTTTCCCAAAGAGATCCCCTACACTACATCCAGAGGCACGGAGGCCACCTAAGATCTTTTGCTTCAAGCCTAACACTCTGAGCAGTTTCTTTTCATGCCAGCAGAGTTTGTCTCTTTTTTTTTTTTTTTTTTTGGTCACACTGTTAGATTCCCATATCACAGTCATCCTGCTTCTCCTTGTGTCCTCCTTCCCTTATTTTATGAACTCCTGCAAAGGGGATGTGTGGGAACAGGTCTTCTCAAGAAGCAGAGCTGCTATGGAGTCCAGAAATACCGGAAACAAAACAAAAGCCCTGGAGTCTTATAAAGAAGATGCAGTCTCCATGGACTTTCATCCACTTGGAATGATTATTTTAACAGCATCCAAAAGGGCAGTGCATATCCTGATATGAGCTCCAGTAGCAGGGATTATGCCTTTGCCTCCACAGCGAGCAGATGGAGAAGCAGTACCCTTCAGTGTGGTCTGTGGAGACAAAGAGAAGACATGCACCAGACATGTCTCGGGCTCCCAGCCAATCCTTCTTCCAGTTTGGTAGGGAAGTCAGCTATCCTGTGCTTCCCTTCAGTTCAGTTATAAACTTCTCCAACCCTTTAGTTCTTATAGAGCATAAAACAGCTGCTAACACAGAGATCAGTATAATATCAGTGCCCTACAGTCTCAGCCCAAATACCTCTGAGTGATTTTTAATTGGTAGGTGGTCATCCCATCCCTTTTCCTAAAAAGTAATGCTCACCTTCAAATACCCTTAAAATTGTCTTTGAAAATGAGTTCACATAGATGCCATTATTAGTTCAGAAGATCTATCCAATTTCAGGTTTTTCATGTTTATTAATTAAAAGGTGACTGAAAATGACATTGCCAAAGTCTGCATTAAATTGCTCTCTTTGTTTTATGATGGTTAAAGGTCCCTAAATAGAATTGAAAAGGCCACATGTGTTACAATATTATTATTATTTTTTAAGCAGACACCACTTTGTCATCGTAGACTAGATTCAAAGCTAGAGGCCACAGTCAAACACACAAAACAATAGCTGGCTTTTTTCTCTTTCAAGTTATTGATATGTAAGAGACAGGACAGAGTAATTGTTTAATCACGGGCACATTGCTTTAAATCTCATTCTCAGTGCACACAGAGAAAACAAAAATGGATGGAAAGGGCACTGAGGCATTTGAGATGATTGATGGCAGGTCAGTGGCCAATGCACAATAGATATAAAACATAGCAGATCAAGAGCATCACATTCAAAAAGCATTATAAGAAGTTGATCTCAACCAGAGAGATGGTTAATACTATAAAAAGGTGGAAATACCAGGCAGTGTGCAATATCATATCATGGATTGCATCGGGAAAGAAAAGGTACGAAATTGAGGATGGCATATATTTTTGCTAGTCTTTAGAGCACTCACTTTGAAGCAATATTTGCCCATTTTAATAAATTTTATGCTCCAGAAGTTGACCCTTTCAATTAAAAAAACGGACAGTGTTACTCAGGAGAAGCAGTCCCTGTGACCTCAGTGGGGGCAGGCAAGACATCCTGATTTCCGGCTAAATTCCTGTACATCCTAACAGCACAGGCCAAATTCATTGACACAGCAGATAACTCTTTACATAGCTAATAGTTTGTACCTACTTTGCATGCACAGCACTCTAGTCTGGACAATCCACTTGGTCCCAAAGAAAAGGCAGGAGGAAAGCCTTTGTGGTTATTACACTTTCCGAGGTTTCCCAACCACTTCACGCAATTCGCTCTGTGAGAATTTAACATGCCGCTCTTATTCCTGTGATATGCATTAGATTTTTAACGTAAATATTTAATGTTTCCAGATCACAGGAGACCATCCAGCTGAACAGATTATAAAACATTGCAAAGTTTAAAGCAACACATAGCAGAGTAGTACCCAGCACTCTGGGAGGTTTATGAGGATAAGAAGCCCCCGGTTTTCTGATTGCCCTCACTGGAGGTCTGTGTCAGAGTAGCATGAAAGAGCAATTAAAAAGTATTTAAAATGTACTATTAGGTTCTGGTTTGAATGGGTACTAGGGGATAAAGTCACTGTCAACAGCTGGAGAGTTAGCAACTGACAGAAGAATCAACAGAATTCTGCAAAACCTCTGGAAGTGTGGCTGGAATTGGGAGCTGTTCAAGCTAACTGTGGGAATTTGGGGAATAAATATTTTACTTTTTTTTTTTTCTATGATGTAAGGTGTTACTGCTGAGGGCTACAGTCCCAGCTACTTTTTATATCTACATGAAGCTCTGTGGGCTTCCAGGACTCGAGCACTTTTTCAATACTCAGATCTGAGAACTCACGTTAGAAGGCAGCCACAGGCTTTCATACATGTATGAAATGTGAGCTAAGAAGTTTCTTCGCATTAAAGTTTCTGTGAATCTGTTCATGTAGATGGAACCAATTTGGCTACTTACCAAAATGGTATCAGAACCTGCCCTTTGATTGCCAGGCAGAAAAGATCAGGCAGCTCACTGACTGATCAAGTGATTTGTTATGACCTAATTGTATATTTAGATGTAAATGTTGCCTTTGCATTTGCCTGTAAGGGCACAATTTGACCCTTTCGTTTTTTTTCCAGCTGAAATGAAATTCGCCTAAGTAACACATCAAAAGAGGTAGGAATTTGCAGTTGGCACCATTTAAGGATTCATATTATCTATTGATATTACATTAATTAGATATTCCCCTGTTCAAATTATTCAAATCTTTTTTTTCAGGACTAAGAAAAAGAAACATGGCTTGTACTAGAAATTAATATGTGACGCAGCATTCAGCAGCAGCTTTTGCTCTTTTCTTGAAACTATCTTGCACAAGTGACAGGGAGAAAGCTTGGCTAAGAATACTCCTAGATCAGGGATATGTACCAAAGCAATACATCACTATTCTGAGTAGTGATTTCAATAGGATGGTTGCTTGTTTGCAACATTCAGCAAATTATATTCAGGATTGGGCCTGAAAAGCCTGATTTTGTCCAAGGAATTAAATGGGCCAAGGAATGAATCATACTGAGAGCTACCTATGTAAGTATATCAGAAATCCATCATAAAATCAGAGCATTTCTGTAATACAGTGTGGCTGAATTTTGCTGGTGAGTGTGGTATAACAGCTCTGTGAGTGGACAGAGAATTTCAGTCCCTGGAGCTCAATTCATTAGGCTGTACAAGCAATAATGTTATTTGTTTGAAGCAGAGGAAGACTATTTCACAAGTAATATTTGCCCCATTTACAATATGATAGAATATGCCACATTTGTATATTTTAGTTGGATATCTGGCTACTAACAGGGAACATTTACAATTAAAAATACATTATCCTCACCTAAAAAGTCCTGATTTAACAAGTGAACACTGTTTACAAGTTGCCTGGAAGTTTAAGAGCCTTGGAAAATTATCACAGATCACTAACCTGTTATCTTCTATGATGACTATGTTTTTATAAAACTATGCGGTTTTTAGGAGCACCAGGTCCAGGCTACAAGTTGCAGCTTTACTCCCCAGACACACTGGTTTTCTTTTCAACCGAAACTGCAGGGAAAGTAAACACTGTCAAATCAGCCAGTGTTCTGAACAGCCATCATGACAACTTCATCTTAGTATGTCAACATACCAAGTATTTCTCCTAGATACCTCCAAGGGCCAGATCCAATGACCCCAGAGCCGGAGTAACTTCCAGTGCTGGAAGCAGGTCTTCCTGCTGGCTCTATAAGAATAGCAACAAAATGGATGTTCCTTAGAAAAAACAAGGGAGACAGAACGAACCAGTGAAAGAGGAAGAAGACGTGACATGCAGAAAGGGATGCTGGAAGAAGTCAAAATGGAAATGCAGAAGGAAAGAGGTTAAAGGAAACCATGGGACGTGTTGATAGCAAGGAAGGACAAGACAAGGATTTGAGCTGTGAGTGACTGAGTTTATACCCAAATCCCTCGAATTTTCAATCTCTTATTTTATCCAGCCTCATAAATACACATATATTGCTCTGCCATTCTCCTGCCAGACAGAAGACTGACTTTTCCCAAAGAGATCCCCTACACTACATCCAGAGGCACGGAGGCCACCTAAGATCTTTTGCTTCAAGCCTAACACTCTGAGCAGTTTCTTTTCATGCCAGCAGAGCTTGCCTCTTTTTTTTTTTTTGGTCACACTATTAGATTTCTGCAGCTGCTCTGTAGCAATTTGCCATCCACTACGGACCATAGGTGGTACAGAGGAAGGAGGGGAAGACGCCAGAAAGGAGCCAGGTAAAACTATCACCTTTTTCCAGGTGCTTATTTAGAGATACAGCACTGGGTAGCTGCATTCATTCCGAGTCTAGGAAGCTACGACCAGCCAACTTTTGCCAATAAACTCTACTGCAATAAATTTTTTGAAGTGCTACAGATCTGGAAAAGCCTGAATGATCAGAAAGCATTTTTGGTTTTTTATTTGTTAGATCCAAGGAGACAAGCTGTTATTTTATTGCTCTGTGTAAATGCTTCTACTTTGATGGACAAAACGTCTAGCACAATTGGACCACAAAGTGACATAAATCCCAACAGAACAAAAATATATCCATTACCTACAGTATGTCCGGAATCAATCTCTGTGAGGGATGATTATGGTATTGACCTGAGATCTGTCAGTACATTTCCTTCTGAGAAGTCCCTAGTGCTTGTAGACAGAACCCCTGTGGGGGTTGTCTTTCATGTACACCAATATGAACTGAAGACTAAAAGCTTGCCTTGTGCGAGTGCTTTTCATAGCCAGATTAAAACAATTAATGTCTATTGAATTAGTAGCTCAATACAAGTTGTGCTAAAAGCATAAAGGAAATGAATGTATATGGTACCAGGAATCTATGTCACCAAGTCCTCAGCAAAGGACTCTAAGCAAGTCACGCCACAATATAAACTTTCACACCTCAGTGCTCCATATACCTGGATAAACTTCACTAAATATCTGCATAAATTTGGTAATTAGGAGGGCAGCAGAGAGGAAACAAAAGTTGAATAGGCTGTAGTCAACAACAGGAAATCCTTAGTGCCTAATGCATTGTAGCCTGTATTTATTACAAAGACCCTCACGTTCACCTGGAATTAATATAAGCAGATTTTTTTTCAGATTGTCTTTCAGTCTCTGGGGAAGATGCATCCCGTTTGAGTGCAGTAGTTGCAAGTGGATTAACCACCCAGAATTGCCTTCAAAGATCAAGTCATCACCCAGACCCAAAAAACCTGTCCAAAGCTAAAGAATTAATTCATGTACAACACCAGTGTTCTCCCAGAGGGAAGAAAACCCTTGTCATGTAGCCCTGTGTGATGTAGGTGGAAGAATCATTCTCTTTACCCCCTGGACACTAACCAAAATAAAGTCAGGAATTTTAGTATACTGCTAACTAATAGGATTAAACCAGGTACATGAAATTTGAGAATGTCTCCTGACACTTAAGGCTCTTTGGCAGTTTGTTCATCAAGACAGGAGTGAAACCATATTATGAGAAGCAATACAACAAGCTAAACACCATAGCCCTGGGCCTTCATGCAATCAGACTATATCATACCATTTTCTCATACACCCAGGAAAACTGAGATCAGCTGAACAGGCCACAACAAAGTACTCAAAAGAAATGCATGAGCTGCTTCAAGTCTTTAAGGAGTCAGAATCCCAGCTCATGAAAACATAAAAGGGAAATTCCAAGTGAGTTACTCGGCTTGTGACACTCATCGTTGCTGAGGTGGCTCACACTCAAGAGCTGTATGAAAAAATCCTTCTCTGGCCAGGATCCTCATCACTTTTATCACAGAGATGGAGAGCCAGAGAGAGGGGAAGCTCACAGACAGGAGAGGGGGAAGTTCCGTCAGGAATCCCAGCCCTGTCAGAAAAGGGCTGAGCATGTGTTAGAGTCCCAAAGACACCTGGTAATCTGGTAATTCCAGATTTAGATTGCTTTCAGACCTTGTGATAGTGTGCCCTTGTGCCTGATCCCGTGACACAGTTCAGGCTTGGAAGCCACGCTTCTGTTTTTTAAGAATCAGTGGCTACCCAGCCTTACCCTGGGGAGAAGTATTTGAAGAACAACAAGTTCTTTTGTCTTTACATTTTTAAAAACACTTCCAAGTGTGTCTCAGAAGTTTTTTAAATTAAAACACTAGCCACAGAGACTAGAACTGTTCATCATCAGCATAAAGATGTATAACTATCTTAAACTCTTACATACAAAGATGACTTTTACCTGGCATTCTGCAGTGATTCCAAGTTTTAGCATCCTAAGAGTTTAAAGGATGGGACATGGACTGCACATTACAGTGTCTGATGCATTAAAAAGGGGTTTTCCAGTCATTTTACAGTACATCTGCAGTCAAGCTGGGACTATCACTCCATCAAATTGGAATAAATAAATATTTTGCATGCTTATAAGCACCATAAACAAAGTCAAATATGCACTTCTCGATAAGAATTCACAGAGTTTTTCAAGCGTCAGTTGATTAACCAAAGAAAATTGCAGAAAGGGACACAAATGTTCCCATATCCACTGTGTAGTGGAGTAAAGTGAGGTTAAACCCCAGCAGGGGGTGAGTGAGTCTCTGACTGTCAGGAGTACTGAGGGGCAGTCCTCAGCCAAGAGCTCACCCTGGCTCTGCTACAGGGCTTGCTCCTGCCCCAGCACCCTCGCTGAAGATCCTACAAAGCACTTACTCATATTTAATCATGGAAGTACTCTGGACCTTGCAAGATCAAGCCTCCATGAAATATTTAAGAGATGTGCATACAAAAACAAAGGTAACTGACATCAGGAATAGCCAGGGAGTCTAACAAATTGCTTTAAAAGAAAGGAAATCTGCATAATGATATTAAGGAAAAAAAACCCCAAACATTCTAGGAGAAAATAATTCAAATATCTTATATTTGAATCTGATAAGGTAGTAAAACCCTGAAATTATATACAATAAACATCACTGCAACAGATGTGGGGACAGCCAAAGCAATCACAGGAAAACTCAGGTTGCACTGAGGTAACTTCAGCTACAGCAGCACAAAGGTTGTTCCTGTTTACCAAGTCCCATATAAATCTCATCAAGCTGATGTTAATTTCAAGAGTGTTTTAGCACAGCTGGGAAAAATTCATGCCATAGAAACCTTGGCTTTACAAAAATAGTAGTTTCTGAAGTGTGCTAATTATTTTATAAGTATACAATGACTGGAAATACTTTAAAGGCAAACAAACAAGAGTGGATTGAAGCGGTGGGTTAAAATTGAGATGCAAACCTTTCAGTAGAAGCATTCAAACATTTTCAGCACAGATTTTGATGGATTACTACATTCTGCTTACTCTATTCTCCCCCTCCCCAAATTGTATCAAAATTTAATGAGAAAAAAATGTGTGGAAAAGGAAAAATAATTATGGATACAGTTAGTTAGTCAACAAACATTAAGTAGCCATAAAAAATCCTGAAGATTTTTTAATGTATTTATTCATATTATTATTTATATTACATTAGCATTCACGAAATAATGCACACTTGACAAACACAGAGACATAATCTTGTCCTAAACAAAAGTTTACATTGAGAGACAATTAGCATGAGGACCTGTAGCTCCTTGTTGGGCTGGGTTTCTGGTCAACACCTATGGCTTTATTTACCACTGAGATGTGCAGCCAAACAAGTGAACTCTCTAATGGTACAACCATGGTTTTATGGCATGGCTTTTTCTGTCACGGAAATACATTAATTCAGGTATGCAATGGCAGTTACAAAATATTTTTAAACTGGTTTCATTTCCTTGTTTCTTCCACACTGCTGCTGGAGAAAGAACTTCCCAAGGTCCCTAAATTTCTATAGGCTCTAAAGAGGAATAAAAATAAAATAATTTAAAAGAAAATTCAGATATTTTACTATGGATTGTCCTCATGACTGAGGCTTGCTGATCATTCCCAGCAGCCTTCCACTTACTCCCTGACCTACGTACAAAACCAGGAATGACAGCACAAAGGTACTCATACAGAATGTCCTCTCCTCTGCCTAGTGTCCCAAGCACTGGATAATCTTGGTTAGTTGAAGAGTGAAAGAGAAAGAAAATGATTGCAGAGTAAATAATCTCATCACTTCGCTCATGTTGACTTTTCCAGGCCTGTTACCAATATCATCTGCATCATCTGAAGCAAGATACAATTCAATATGCTGGAGACTCAGCAAGAACAGAACCCAGGAAAAGAAAGGTCCAAACAGAAACTCACTCAGAAATTCTGTCAAATGGGACTAGAGGCACTGCTGTGCAACTACAGAGTGGGGGACAGAATCCTGATGGACCAGCTCTAATGTATTTAAACACTGATAGATCAGATCTGCCCAAAGTCAGTACCTTTGTTGGAAGACAGATGTATCTGCTGATACTTAGATGCACAGAAAGTGACAGATCACAAATCACAAAGTCCTCCCTCCCTACATCCACCACAGCAGTTCTGTCCTGGTTGTGCCTCGGATAGAGTTAATTCTCTTCCTGGTAGTTAGTACAGTGCTGTGTTTTGAACTCAGGATGAGAATAGCATTGATAATACACTGAAGTTTTAGTTCTTGCTAAGCAGTGTTTACCCTAAGTCAAGGACCGGTCAGCTCCTCACGCTGTCCTCCCAGGAAGGGGCTGGAGGTGCACAAGAAGCTGGGAGAGGACACAGCCAGGACGTCCGGAGGAAAGTTGGCCAACGGCTCAGGAACATACCAGGCATCATTGGGTTGGTGATGGGCAATTGCTTTTTACTTGCATCTCCTGTCTTTCTTGGGGTTTATTTTTATCTCTTTCCATTATTTTCCTTTTTATTACAGCAATTGATCCTTTTATTTAATGCAATTATTAAACTGTTCTTATCTCAACCTATGAGTTTTCTCACTTTTACCCTTCCCAATCCCACTGGAAGGGGAAAGGGAGCCTGTGCAGTGATTAGTTGCTGGCTGGGGTTAAACCACAACTAATTCCCTACTTGCTCTTCGGCAGCACCTGAAGGAAACTGGAAGCAGAGTGACTGCTCAGATGCGATGATCTTCAATGTCCAAACAACAACCAACATAAAATTTAATTCAAGCTACACTACAGGGCATGTTTTCAGCATTTTTGGGGGGGTGATGATGCTTGGGGAATTAACTACAAAACTCCCATTATTAACAGAAGTCACACAGCTAAATCCCCACAACCTATAACAAAAATATTGCCTTACATTTCTCACTGGTATCATTCCTGATCTGTGCTGACAGCACTCTCATCATGAATAACATTATGTCAGGCTGCCCAGTGATTCCTGAAACTGTCAACAATGTTTAAAGTCAAGTTCTCCAAACTTTTTAAAAGTTAATCATCTTCACTCTGGAAGCATAAAAGTTGAATGCAATAGAAAATGTGCAGATTCACAGCAAGTTTTATTGACTTGCTGGACAAAGACTTCATCTAGCTGCTGAAACATTTACATACTACAAAGCACTATCTATAGAAAGGATGTCCTTAAAGGCCAGAATATACATGAGATGGCAGAAAGAGTTGAGAAAGTATGAAGAGTAGTGCATAGTGTACTTGACTTTTACACTAAATTATAAAAGCCTTCAGTCAATCCAATGTGTGCAATCAGCCTAGTTTAGGGAACTTCACTGTAACACCATGTACAAGCACACCTGAGAAGGAAAAAGACTTGAGAGATCTTAATTTCCTTGTCTTCTTCTGTCACATTCTGACTTAAAATGCCACATTTTCAAAGCATGAAAAACCAACAGTCCTTAAACTTCCCTCAATTTATTTACTTTTTAAATTACTTCTCATCAATGTGATGAAAAGTTCCAGAGTGAAAGCCTGAAGTGAGAGTAATCAATGTGCTCTTTACTAGTTGAAATTCTAAATTTTCTTTACTAGTGCCCCCTAGGCAGGTCAATAAGAGGCACTAGTAAAGATAATACCTTTCTTTCTGAAAGGCAGCCAATCAACTTGGCATTTTTAAATGTCTCAATTACAAATAAGTACATATATAAAATATTTCAAATTGAGTGCCTGATAAATGTTGTATACACTTTAAACACCTATGTTTAACATCCTTTTCTCATTTGCATCCTTTGCACTTCCCTTTTGTTGTCTAAAGGGTGGTTTTCAGCAATAATGACATTAACTTGTACTCCAGACCTCCGAACTATTGACCTACACGTGGCCAAGCACACAACTTGCAGGATCAGGAGGGGAATAAAATCCCTCAAAAGTGGAAGCAACAAACAAACAGATAGCATTAAACAAGAAAACTACTTTTTCCCTGCTCCTTCAGCTATTCATTTTACAAGAATTATAGCAGGCACAACGTTCCAAGGCAGAAAGAAAAAAATCAATTTGCTAATGGAGAATGGCTCTGTAAACTTGCTCAAGAAGAATCACTGTAGGAGGGGACTCGAGTTTCCATGAAATATCTACTGGAAAACACCTCAATTGACCACTACCTTTCTGTTACCAAATACGTTTATCTTTTTTCCTAAGTTCATAATACTTCTATGAAAAGGAACTCTATCTCCTGTCATCATCTATTACAGGAACTCTGTACATATTGGTAAAGAGTAAGCAGGAGACAAAGTTCTAGTGAATCCATGGGAAACCTGTTTAACTGCCTGAATTGTAAAGCCACTCCAGATTTCAGTTGATCCAAACTGAACTGAGTTTCTGAAGCTTCTATAAGCTTTCATTACTCACAAGTCTTCCAGTCTGTGCTTCTCTCAAAGCTGCAACTCCTTGAATCAAGTGATCACATTAGATCACATTGGGATTCACTTTTTAGAAGTGGAGACTTACTGTTAATGCCCAGCTGAATGCACTGAAGAAGTCCAGAAACAAAAAGTCAAAGAAAAAATGATGCAGGAATTATTATTTTATAATACCAAGAATATTATGCCAAGTTTTCACTTTGGGATTTAATTTATCATTTTCAAATTGTACCTGCTGGCAGCACTTCTATTTTACTCTCTGGACCGTTGAACTGAAGCACTGAACAAAGCAGCCAACAAAATCTCTGCACTGGATCGAAGTCCTCTTCAAAGATCTCCAGCATATGTTTTTTTAAGAAACAGAGGGTGTATCTGTCAGCTTCCCTCAAGAGCTAATAGGGAACAGTTCCATTTGAAGAGGAAGGCACAGTTATTCTGCTGGTTCCCTATTAACCTGGGAAAGCCTTTAAACCAAGGATATTTCCTCAAAGTTTCTACTCGTCTTTTTCATTTTTGAAGGAGCAGACAGGAGATGAAGTAGAATGGAGAAACAGTCTCATGGAGTGTCCACATGATAGGGCTTGTCTTATAGAAAGCTCTTATCTGTAAGAAATTTATTCACTCATGAGAATCTAAACATAGCTCCCTGCTCAGAGAGAAAATACAAATGATACACAGAAGTCCTCTCATTTTGGTACTGGGTAACCATGGATAAAAATAAAGCAAGGAAGAAGAAAAAGTTATCAGAAACTGTTTGCTTGAAGTCCTTTCAAGCGCCCCCAGTCAAGCCATTGATGTGGTGTGGCCTAGGAAGAGATAAAGCAAATGAAGATCTACAGCTCAGTCAAATATTGAACACTGGCCTCTTAGACTGGACATGCTTCCTAAAGAACAGAAGGATTTTCTCTCTCTTTTCCTCCTCTCCTTTCTTCTCTATTGTCAGAAACCAGATAGCTGTATTAGTGAGAGCCACAGAGGTGGTTACTCATTAGCACCACGTTCTCTGACAGCCAACATGCACCAATAATTTTGTCGTCTCAGGGGATCCAGCCACAATGTGCATCTCCCATGTTTGCCAATAATTGCACTAATGTTCAATCCTACACCATGTAAATTCCCTCCATCAAACAGATACGTTTGACATTGTCCTGAAATGCGACTGAAATGCTTTTAGGTCCAAGCTATGCTGTTCAGCAGTGCAATTACAATAAAGGAAATAACGACAAATATATTGAAAAAATACTGGGAGTGAGGGTGATACAGCACTGGACCAGGTGCTTAGAAACTGAACAAGATCCTGAACAAGCTGAATTACTTTCCAAGCTAGACCTCCTCTGAGTGAAGGGTTGAACCAGATGGCTTTCAGAAGGTTCGTTCCAACCTAAATTCTGACTCTAAGTGTGGTTTAAATGGCCAAACTGCCCACTGGTAGTGGATAGTTAAGGGTTGCTTATGTGGCAAACATTTGCCATGCATCCCATTCTCCCAGGGAAATTTCTCGTTAAGGTGAAAGAGAAAGTAAAATTGTTTAAAGTGCCAGACCAAGAAACATGAATTACTGTAACTTGTCCTTCCAAGTTCTTCACAAGTCCTCTAAGTCCTATATGAAAAATAGTTAACAATTCTTAGAATAACACAGATCTTCATCCTTACAATGATTATTCAGAAATTATTTTGTTAAAGGAGTAGGTTTGCCAAGACAAAATTCATTCAGGGGTTGCTTCAAGCTCTGCTCGAATGTTTATATCAACTTTTATGCAATCTGACATTCCAAAAAGAACTGACAGTAATGGACTGGAAACACAGGGAAACCATTACAGAACACAGAAAAAAGAGTTTCAAAAGAAGCAGAATTTAAGAGCTAAATTTCTTTAACTGGCTCTGATAAGGGACTGGCTGAACAGAAACTCTCTGAGGAGCTTTCAGACTAACAAGATGACACTCCGCATTGCTCCAAAATGCAATACAAAAGTTGGGATGTGAGGCTGCAGCAATATTCCCCTCTGGCTTTTATTTTGTCAGATCTGATGGAGCCAAGCAGCCTTTACACCAATTAGCAATAAAGATGGAAAGGCCTTCCAGGGAAGCATTAGTGTCTCCAGGAGAAAGGTCCTGGCACTACTCTCTGGAAACCTGTCCCCATCCCATGCTCCAGGCTGGTATCAGGGGGCCAGCATCCACTGGAGCCACAATTTCTGAGGCTGCAAGGCTGCAGTGCAGAGCATCTCACCTTCACCATCTCAAAAAAACCCTAGCTGGTTGAGGCATTAAGAAATCTTAGCTGTAAATCAAGTTGATCTAGACATTTATACAGTATTTCAGGTTTTGGCAGCAGTACCAGGACATGAGAGGGGTCTTCCCTGGGATAACAGATCTCCTCCACTTCAAAAGTAACAATCAGATCTAAATGTGTCCTTAGAAGTGCATACAAAGACGTTGTTGTGATGACAGTGGTACAATATTGACAATAAATGCTCCACCCTTTTTGCTGGGGCTGAAGCAGACATTGAGCTTTCCTGAGACTAACAATTCTCTGCAAAGATGCTTCCACCTCTGTAGCTCCAGCATTCAGTAAAGCTCTTGGGTCATGCTGGAAATGTTTTCTAAAATGCTTTTTTTGATTCTTGATTCCTGGTCTTCCTTTTTTTCTTTCCTTGATAATTCCTAGCTGGAGATAATGCTCCTTGGTGACCAAATGCATACATAGCACACCCCAGTAGGACTAATATTACTTTATTTATGTTATGATGCCTGTTTAAAAAGTAATGGGCCTCATACACCCCATCACTGTAAACCTTTTCCACAAGATGCAAGAACAATGTGGACCAACAAAAGTTACTAAATTCCCACTCTCCACCCATCTTTAAGAACAGGAAGGCTAACTCTAGAGTCTCCTCAAATTATAATGTAGCTCAAAGTAACATTTTTAACTTGTTATGTGGAGTAATTCTGGTTCTTTCTAATAATGGCTGAATATTTCTACCCCTCTCTACAATTTGGAGCATTCTAAATTTCTGGTTTCTTCAGAATTAAGACTACTACTAAAATAGAATATTGCCATTTAAAAAACTTGCAAAATATTTGTCTTCCTTTCTTTATACTGCTAAGAGTCTCTGACTGATACCTCACTCTCCAAATCTTTCCCTTGCACAGTGCCAATTTTGTACTGAAGGGTAGTGTCCTTCTCCTTTTTGCACACAGATAACATAGGACCATTTTTCCTCCCTCATCTCATTTCATGGTGTTGCAGAATTACTGTGGACATTCTTCTCAGAGCCTGGAAAACTATGGCCTATGCTGGGGTAATTGCCTGTGAGGTGACAACTGCTCCATCCACATGTCTGCAAAACATCTCAGCAAGTTGCTCCAATCAACAAAGTCTAGTATGTTTGATTTAATTCTCAGAAGAACTCATTCAGGTGTACCCAAAGAGGCATGTATTGAAACAGAATAGGTAAGGATTAAATGTTCTGCATATACCCAGAGTCCTGCATCTCAAAGCCTTCCTAAAACCCTAATTAATTAATTAACACTCAAGTTATCCTCCGTGGTAGAGAAATATAGCTTTGCCTACTTTATAGGTCAAGGTCTGAGGCAGAAATAGGCCAAATTAATTGGCCAAGATCCAACAAAAAGCACATGGCAGAACTGGAAATTCAAATATGACTTCACTTGCAAGATGTCTCACATTCCCCACCCAAAAAAGCAGCTGTACCTTCATTCATTCTTTCCTCCCGAACACTTGTAATTTTTTAACTTGATGACCATAATTTCCAGTTAGAGGGAGCAACACATCACTGAAGCAGCTCTTAAAATCTTCTTTAGAGGAAGAAAATACAAGTACGGTACTTCAGAGCAATGCAGAATAAGAGGTTTAGGGTTGTTAACCTGATACTTGCTCTGATTAGATCAGCACAGTCCAGGTTTGGAAAGCTCAGATAAACTAAAATTGGTAACTTTGATATTTTTGTGACTTTATGTCATCATCCATAATGCTACTGTATGGTAAAACATTATACATGATGACATAACACCTGGAGAAAGCATTATGCTTATCAGAAGGCTGTGGGTTTAGCCAATTCAGTTCAAGACCTCATGAGCATTTCTGAGCTTTTAGCCAGGCTCTATCAGCTCTGGTTATTACCTCTGTCCTTTTTCTGGCAAGCTGCTCCAAAATAAGAAGCAAATAACGTGGCTGCATTGTCTACCCAATGCAAAAGCTACACAAGGGTTTAATAGTTTGATGCACAACAAGAAAGATACAGGTCATTGTTTTCTGTTATGCCATGACCTTGTGAAGGTAACCAAAAAGAAATTTAAAATAAAAATTTAAAAAAAAATCAGAATGCTCTGCCTTCACAAACCTCTGCCTTTTGTGTGAAGGCAGCTCTAAAATATGTGTCAGGGAAGCCACAATAGTGCTAATGAAAGAAAGTGGAAGAAAAGTTGTCTGTGTCGCTCAGAAAATCCCCATCACATCTAGAGGAGACGCTCCCAGGCAGCAACTCTTTAGTCCAAAGTTTTAACCGACTCCTTAAATTCACCATCTCTGGGGCCTGGCTGCTTAATAAAGACTACAGGGTGTTGAGAAGCACAGTATATTATTTCATTAAGTGCTTTTTCGGAGAAGGGGATTTAGAAATAAAACTGCTGGCTTTGTGTGGCAAGGTTATGACCTTTGACAACTTTGGAGCTTATCTCTTTCATCTTCCCACTCCCCCGAGACCCCGAACTTGCAGAGGGATGGAAACGGGTAAGCTGGGGCCAGACAGAGTCCAGCATTGTTGTGGGGCTGCCTCCTCTCCCTCTCCCTCTTTCCCCTTCTCTCTCTCTCTCTCTCTCTCCCTCTCCCTCTCTCTCTCTTTTTTTTTCCCCTAAACAAAACAGATCTGAACTGAGCCAAGGAAACAAAAATGTATTGTTCCTCGCAGATGGAAGCGAGTGTCGCCTAGGTAACCAGATTAATCTCCTTTTTCTCTCCCTTCCTCTCTTGTAGTGCGGTAATCGGTGGGCTCTTTTCACAAAAAAGCCAGCCTCAAAGCTGGGGCTCTAACTAGGTTCCTAATTAGCTGCAATTTACAATGAAGACAACATGATGAGATAATAGAAATTTGCAAAATAATGACATACCTCAGCAAAATATTCCTCCTCCTAAGAACCATTTTTATACAAAAACAATAAAGAGGGCCCTTCTAAAGCAAAGCTGGAAAATGGTGGTGTATTATGTGACACAGAACATTATTGTTCGCCTCTTGTTCCCCCAATCAACAGCTTATTGTTTGGCATCTTAAATAAAAATGACTCAAATACAGGCCACATAATGATCTCCATTGCGCTAATACACTGTATATACAGAGTAGTCAAAAATGTACCCAAGCCAAGGCCAGTGGGGCTGATAAAGTAGCAGGGCCCAGAAAGGTAATTTACAATACAATGCACTAACTATTATTGCTGGCCTTAATCACACGTATCTTCCTGATTTCTGTCAGGATGCGCTCTGACATCAAAAAAGGGCACTTGAACGGGGGGCAGCCAGTTAATGAAATATGATGGCTTGCATTTGTTTTCATGTGGTGGTTGGCTCAAACGAGGCAGCTTCAGACTGTTAGCCAACAGTCTTCCCTTGTGCGACATCAAAGGCTCCCATTGATGGCAGAGAGGGAGGGCGCGGGCAGGGGGATCGTGGGGAGACAGCGCCGAGGGAGGAGCGCCAGGCAACTCAAAGGACCATTAAATCCTAATCTCTACCTTATGTCCGAAAGAGGAGAGTGGGGAAACAGAGCGGGCCAGGGCCGACCTGCCCCTGGTTCCAAGGGGAAGGAGTGTCAGCACCTCCACATGCGGTGCAAGACAGGCATGGCCTGTGCACCACTGCTAGAATTGGGCATTTGGCTACACAAGGCTGACTTGTCATTGCAGACATGGGGAGTACATCCCTACTAGAGAAGAGTTCAGGGCAGTTTTGATCTCAACAGAAAGATTTCATAAATAGCAACAGATTGTCTAAAACTGTCAGGAAGAACAGCAGCATCAAAAGTCATTCCTTCTTTTATCTGTGGGCTCATCAGTGTTGACCGGTGCAGCTGCAAATATTCAAGACCTACAGATCTTTGAGGATTGTCCCTCAAATAAGTGCAACTATGGCCACTTTGGACAAGTATAGAAAAGCATTATCATGCACCCTGACCTGGTCTTTTGGTTCCTGAGTATGGCAAGAAGCCTAATTTCCTTCACAAAATAATTGAAAGGAATCAGTAATGTCATATTATACAGAGCAAGCCAGCTGCTGAAAACTACTGACAGGATACGTGGCTCTAGCAAGGTCCTGCAAGACAGTTTACAGCGAGGGTTAACCATCTCAAGAAGCACTGTAATTCCATTGCCATCTGTTTATACAACTTCTTTCATCTTTCAGGATCTCAAAGCACTAAAATGGTATTGTAAGTTTGCTGAGGAGAGCCACTGAATACATCAATGCTGAACATTATGCTATGCAAGAATAAGGAAAAGAAGATTTTAGAAGTACCCCAAATATAGCACTTTGAATGACCACTGCCATGAGGTTTAAACAGGACACAGGACAGACTGGGCTTTGGGGTTTAAGATAATATTCAAAACACTCACATAAAAAATACATGGGGGTACACATTGATCCTGAGAGACTTTAGAAGTGTAATGTGACACCTTTAAATCAACAAAAGTGAAAATTCAAACAATAATTAAAAAAAATCTCAACATGCAGATTTAAGACACAAAACAGTGCTGAAAATAGATTTGAATTCTGGAACTGCATCTGCTATAAACAAACACACCCTGGTCTGCAAAGATTTCTAGGAAAAAGAGAACAAGGTGGACAAATGTGAAGCATTCGGTCTTTAACTAGAAATAAACAGTAATAAATGGTCAGATTCTCATTTTCTTAATCCTATTCTCTCCATGCAAAGTGCGATTCAGCTGCAGAATAAGGTGTCATTTAATGTAACTGCATCAAAACTGGTTCTGAAAAACATAATAGTATGTAAGGTACTTGAACTGCTTGTCAGGCAGCCCTACTCCAACTAATGCTGAGCATCTTCTTATCCCATTGACTTCTCCCAGCACGGGAGCTGGCAATCTACCAGAAGTATGCTGACACACAGGATCAGGCAGCACCTAAGAAAAGAGCAGGAAAGTGCAGAAAATGGCTTTGAACATGTGAACCCAATTCAGTGTAAATCCTGTGTTGACATTACTGATCATAGAAGTCACTAGTGCTTTGCACCAACTGAAAGCCAGATCTAAAGATTTGTGTGTTAGCTTGTTTTTTTGTTTCCACATACTATATATGTTTCTATGGAAGGCTGAATATAGCCTGTTCCTTTCTGGCTCATCTGAAAAAGCAGACCCAGTTTACAATTTAGATTTCTAAACACAGAAATAAGCTTTTTACCTGGCACATGTCACTCCTTTGGAGCTTATACCCTAGTTTTGCTTAATCTATCTAGAGGTTTTATCATTGCATACTTAGATAATCCTGTGTGGCACAGCCTCCACACACCGAGAATTCAGAAAAGTGGGAACAGTGTTGCTGCCCTGCATATCCCATGCCAGAGTCAGAATAGCAGCTCTGTATCTGCAGCTTGGTATGATCAAAAACAGCTCACCATTTTACACAGAAAACATTAGCTCTCCCAGCTCCTTGGATGGATGAAATAACTCAGTAAGAGTTAGTTTCCCACAGTTACAGAGCTCTATCTGATATTGCAGGTGCACAATACAAACTGAATTCAATTGGATTTCTGTATACTCAGCATCTGAAGGTTTGGGAGCCTAAATATTAAACTTTTCTCCACAACAATCCTATCCAATGCACTGTACCATTGGAGGTCAAAACACTGGGTGTAAACCTGCAATACGAATCCTGTTATCCCTTTCCTCCTTCTTTTTTTTTTTTTTTTTTTAAGTTAGCAGATCTGTTTGTGTAAATAAATGTTGCAAGGCTGGACACTCAGTATATTTGCTTTTCTAGCATCCTGAGTGTCTGGCACAGACTGTGTTATCCAGGATCTATCTGAGATCATCTACACCATTCCCCTGGAATAGCACCTGCACCCTTGTGGCCTAGAACGGCTCCCACAATACAAATTTACAAACGGCTTTTGAAAATTACTCAAACCTCCTTCAGTATGAGAAAAATCTGGTGTGCGACACAACTGGCTCGCCTTTATTTAATTATGATTATTACCACTCCCAGGCTTTGGGCAGCTTTGTGTGTGTCAGCACATTTCTTTAGCATCTCTGATAGCCTTCAATCTTCCTGCCTTTTCTACCTTTGAACCAGTTGCAAACAGCAAGAAAAACTACATAAACCAATGGGTTCACGCAGGATACAAGAAAATCCATGCATCTAACTTAAGTTGAATGCTCTCCAACTCTATTCCTCCTTCTCTTGCCCCTGCCCCCCAGGGGAGGTGGGAGGTATGGTTTAAATCAATAACCAAAGGCTTCAGTTTTACAAACCCTTGAGCCATTAGAGCTCTGAGTTCTTGGTGCATCAGCTCCAACCTCCCCCACCCCTGCACATACACACATGTAACACACATAGAAAAGAAATACTCCCAGCCTGGCATTAACAATGTTCATTCAGTGCTCTTTACTTAAAGGAAGAAAACAATTAAGTGAAACCTTGAAGTAATCTCATTCTGCCTATTTAGCCTCTTCATCCCTCAATGTGTGGTTAGTAAGTGTTGCAATCAGGGACTAAGGCCTGCTATCATTTGGCCTTAATTAAAAAAGACACAAGCAGTGGAGCTGTGAATTAGAAATGTAACAACGTACTACCCCTGATTAATTCGAGGCTCATGTTGGATTAATAACTCCAAACAAAGAACAAAAGGAAATTGTTATGCGAATTGCAGTCCTCCCAGGCCAGACAAAGGTCAAATCACAGGATTTCAATTTCATCCGGAGTCGCTTAATCAACTCCCTCGGAAGGAAGACCATATGCAGTCCTGAAAGCTACCCATTGTAGTCGTGTTGTCACTGGACCTGAGAGACAGCACAGAGATAATCCCAGCTATTCCCCATCTTTTCTCCTTCTTGTCTGTTGCTTTTCTTTTTCTTTTCTCAGTTTTTCTTTTTTCTTTTTTTTCTCCTTACGTTATGACAAAAGCACTTCATTAGGGCTAATGATTAAGGAACAATCTGAAGCCAGGACAGGATAGTATCTGTGGGAAAGCAGCTTTTATGGCTGCTGCCCCATGGAAGCATCCTGGTTCTCACTCCTCATGCAGCTGCAGAGGTAGCTCCTCATTTTGGGGGGGTCTTCTGAGGCAGCAGCAGAAGCCACAAACTGCTGTGCTTCATTCCACACCACACAGTTACTTACAACAAACAGCACTTGAGGGTGGGGGTATAAAACAGGATGTTTGGGACACATTCAGTATGCTGCCTACACCTTAATGCAGAGGTCTTTTGGGGATGTTAGCTGAGGAAGAAGGATATTACTAGTCTGAAAACCTACCTTTGACCAATACTAAGCCACAAAGAATAAAATCCCATATTTTCTTGCTGTTGATACCCCCAATGAAATGATGATGGAGCAAAACAGCCCTCAGTTTTCATGATCTTAGATATACTGTCCCTCCAGTGAGCAGGAACAGAGCATGTCCCCCTGCTCCCATGGAACATGACTTCTCAAGTAACTCACATGGCAGAGCATTTTATATGGACTGACCAGTTATTCTATATAAAGAAAATAGGAAAGGTCAGGTCTGCTTAGGAATCTGGCACCCCATGCCAAGAACAAGCCTATAGAAATTAAAAAGGAGCAAGAAAGAAGCTTCAGGGTGGGGACCTGGAACATGGAGTTCATTCCCACCCTCACTGCCTTCTGGAAGGGCTCTGCCCATCAGCTCAGTAACATCAGTTTGCCACACAGCTGCCAGAAGCTGGCCTGGCCTGGATGGGGCAGGTACCCTCTCTCAGCTAGATCCCTGTTGTTTGTATACATTTCAAAAGGCAAGCTGGAATGTCTCAGGGTTTAATTCATTGGGGGTTTTTGTTGTATATTCTGTAACAGCAACACAGTTCGGGACCAAATTTTCTGTCCCCAGGAATCAGCTCCAGCAAGAGGCCAAGAGCCAACAACACTTCCCACCTTGATGTAGACGTCTTGCTTAACTCAAACAAATCTCTCCTGATTTACATGGAAATGAGATACAAAGATTCAAGCAACAGTTCTCTTTTAATCTTAAATTCTGGTTCAAATCATATTCTGTGTATGAATTCCTTGGTGTAGGATTGCTGACAAATGCACCAGGACTCTCTGACTTGACTTTGCCAAGACATCCCTTAAAGCCCAATAAAACTACACAAAACCTGGTACTAGTACCTGGCACTGCATGAGTAGTTTCCAAATCTGCAGGCACTGAAGAACAGGAGTTATGATTGGGATATTAAAACACCTTGGAAAATGCAGATGCAGATTCTGTAGAAATCTCTTACCTGTGTTAGGTGCTGGAATAAAATTGCAGGTCACTCAGTGAACTTAAAGGAAGATCCTGTTTTGACTTTCAGCTTGGGATCATCTCCATTCAGTTCTGTCACAAGCTACACTTGGTCCTCTTGCCAAGGGGCTGCTCACACAACTGCTGCCTCTGAATTAGCTGTTGGAGGGGAAGAAGTGGTTTGTGAATTGCCCAGTTCTGAAGCCCTTTCCTACTCAGAAATATTCTAGTTTTAAATACTAAGCCAGTACATGACTATTCAACTTCTCTGATGCTTTCCTTTTAAGTATCTGTACTCTCTTGCTTTACATATTGATTTCTTAGCATGCAACCAAAAATTAAGATGAAATACCTACTGTGCCATGGAAAAGGAGAGTCACATACTAAGAAACCCTTTCGCCTGTTTTTTACCACGTCATTAAATCCAAATTACATGGAATGCAAATTCTGTTAGAAATTATTCTCCCAAGCATTCCACCAGCTCCAAAATGTATTCAAAAAATAATTTTTGAAATCTGTTACTATTAGAATCTCAGAACAAATTAACTTACATGCACTACCAGTTATTTTAGCTACTTCCACTCTTCAGTGCAAAAGTAAAACAAAATTTTTAAGTGTGCAGTTCCAAAACTTTAGCCCATGTATTCATCTGTCAAAGAAGGAAACCTGTGCACATATCCCTGTAAGAATAATAGGAGGACAAGATTTCCTTTCCCATTCATGTTTAAAGCTAGTTAAGCTTGTAGCCCTCAGTCTAACAGGAGAAAGACTGGTCACACATTTCTCATGTATTCTAATTACTAAAGAGCAAATAAGTTTTTTCTCCAAGAATGAAAGAATCACAAAATCATTTGGGTTGGAAAAGACCTCTGAGATCATCAAGTCCAACCTTTGATCACCACCATGTCAATTCGACCATGGAATTAAGTACCACATGCAGTCATTTCTTGAATACCTCCAGGGAAAGTGACTCCACCACCTCCTTGGGCACTTGAGCAGTCCATTCCAGTGTTTAACAACACTTTCCATCAAGAAATTCCTCCTGATGTCCAACCTGGAGCTCCCTTGGCATAGCTTAAAGCCATGTCCTCATGTCCTGTCACTGTTGCCTGGGAGAAGAGGCCAACCCCTACTGGGCTACACCTTCCTGTCAGGGAGTTGTAAAGAGATATAAAGTCCCTCTGAGCCTCCTTTTCTGCAGGATAAACAACCCCAGCTCCCTCAGCCGCTCCTCATAGGACTTACTCTCTAGTTAGCACACACTCAGGAATTTTTTAGGCTCTCACTTCACAGCACTAGTCCCCAGGTCCATGAGAGGACATTATTCCTCTCAACACAGGACATGCACCTCTCACTTATCGGTGAATTGTGTGCAAGCAAACACAAGACAAAAGCTGATGTGTTAAGAAAAAATAGCTCACCACAGTGATGAAATACATCCACTGCTACAGTAATGCCACAAAAAAAAAAAAAAAAGGCACTTAGGACAGCTCTCTTCTGCTTTCTACAGAAGAAGACAGGGGTGTCTGCTCTCTCCCAGCCCAAATGCCAGCACAGGCCAGGTATGCAGAAGTTCCTGTAGCCTACATCAAATGATAACCTACAAATATGCTGAGGATGAGAAGGAAAAGAATTTATTTAAGTGGCTGCAGACCCAAGCAGCCCCCACTACTAAGCATGCATTCTGAGTCTTGAAATCAAACTTTGCCCATCTTCATAGCTCCTGCACACACTGCTGCAAAAAACAACTTCCAAGGAGCTACACCTGTTGGAACAGGCATAAAATATTCCCCACTCCACTTTGAGCACAACTGCCTCCCTCTCTGACATAGCTACACTGAGGCAGGTGGGAAGACAAGGCAAGCCCTGGGTAAGCTGCACCTGGGGACCAGCAGACTGCCCTATATTCCTATGCAATCCCTCAAAGGTGGTTTAGAACCCACCCCACTCTCCTTGCTGCTCTCAGCTGTCTCTAAAGACTTATGAATTTTTATAAATCCAAAGCATCAACAACAGGCAAGCATTGAAAGCTGCCCTCAGCTTGACATGCTCTTTTCCTTGTGGCAATCATCTCAGAGCTGTGTACCTGTATCTTTAAGCAAATAGACCAACAAATTTCCCTGATTTTACTTGACATTTTTTCTAATCCTCTCCCTTTACTTAGGAGCTGCCTCTTTCTCTTCCCTTCCATTCAAACAAGCCACCAGCGAGAAACATTCCTCCTCTGTAGCTCTTACCAAGTGTGCAAGAGCTCTCACATATCTTTACCTCACTGACCCTTCATCTCTTTTCAAAACACAGATAAGAAACAACATTTTCTTATCTTTCTAAGAACTGGGAACACTTTCTACTTCTATTAGTTTTTGCCACCCCTATTAAACACTCTAAGAGTCTTCATGAAAAAAAATATGCATAAATATGGTAGTTTTCTGATAGATTCCAAGCAACCAGTTTTTCAGTGGATAGTATTCCAAACTGTACTGCTAGCAAGAAGCTTTGTCAAAAGATTAAATATGATGGGATGTGCAGAGAAAATCACTTATGTCAAGCCCATTTGTCTCTCCCAAAGAAAACCAAGCCAACCAACCAAAGATAATGTGGATGCTTCTATTCACCTTACCAAAATGCCACTTCCGTTAGAAAGATAAAATCAGGACACAGAAAATTAGGTTTTACATCTGGATAATTTTTCCAAAGAAGTCCAGCACCTTTGTTTAAGCTCAACTTAAAGGACTGCACACCATTTCTCAGAGTTTCTGGGCAGTTGCTGCTCTCCCTCTCAGAGGTATCTGCTCCTCAGTATTGGTTGGCTTTAAGCAGGGCAAGACATAATTTCCTTGAAAGATACAGCTTTCATTCCAAGTCACAAAAATACCTCATGAAACAATTTTTTTTCTTTTCAATTTTGGCCAACTTTAATGGTAATTATGGGGATTGCCAATTATTGTTATAAATCTAGAAATACAGCAGGAAATTCCTTGTAAAAGAATCTATAATATACTTTCACAAAGTTATCAGGAATCTTATCTAATTCTTCATTACTATGATGAGATATTACATAAAGGAGTAAGATTAAGAGTCGATTCATGTTATGTAAACCTGGAAAGAGGTTCCAGAAGCTTAAAAGAATTGGATCCCATAAATAATTTCATCTTTGCCTTTTTTTTTTTTTAGTTTTCTTGTGAAATCTGTCTCCTTTGCTTTGACGCCTTTGATTGAAAGGCATTGTGTAAATGACTCACATTTGCACAGCTCTGAAACACGAACACCAACAAAAGCCGAAACATACAATTTGGTGTATTTTCTTGCTGACTAAACACTTTTCCTTGTATCTTGCTTTGCTTGGAGGGTAAATTGTCAGTTTCAAAGCTGAATGAGTGCGTCAATGAGTTGGGTAGCAGACTATTGGTACAGTGCGATAATTAAGGGATCTTAGTTCTTAAACAATGCTGATAAAACAGAAATCCCTCTCCCTTTTTTCTGGATTACCTTTAGAACTGAAATCAGAGCACATTATATGAATAATAATTTGCACCTTCTGTGAATGATAAAAGATTGAATCAAATTTTAACTAGACTCTATTTGTAAATCCCTCAGGATGACATAATTACTATTCAACACATACTTTAATTAGCTGTACACATCTATTTCATAGTATTTAACAGGTTTAAACAGCTTCTATTGTCTGTTGAATGGATGTTCCATTCTTATCAAAATGGAAACAATTCTGAATTTCCTAAACTGGAGGAAATTTGCTTACAGAAGTTAAGAAATTACCTGAAATTACTGTTCTTATAGTCAAATACTTTTTGGTTGTCTTCAGTTGTTTTTAATTTTTAAAGTTGTTTCAAATTCACCAATGGTACAAAGAATTGACAATGCACTGATGTAAATTATTGTTGCTGCTGCTTCTTTCCTTCTGACGAAAAAGGGTCATAGTTGCATTGTCTGGTGAAAAGAAAAATCTATTCAAAATTTTGCATAGAATTTGGAATTAATACAAGCTGGGCTGGGACACAATTTCTTTTCCTGGTTTGGATTACAGCATGTCCTCACCTCTAGAAAGCACTACTGCTTTCATTGCTCCATCAAGGGCCAGAAACAGGTTGAAATTTGGCAAGCCATACCTTCAGGCGAAACTGAAGAATTACCATTTGAGACCTTGGTGCTCACATTGTGTAACAGCATGTACTTGCTCAGCTGCAGGGGCTGTTCTTAAAACCAGTGGGATCCGCAGAACAATGAGGCTTGGTCACACATGCAGCTGCCATGAGTTGAGGCTTAGTGCAAATCACAAGCACAACCTTCCCTGAAATCAGAGAATCCCAGAATCTTATAGGTTGGAAAAGACCTCGATGGTCATTGAGTCCAACCATTACCCTAACATTGCCAGGTTCACCGCTAAACCACATCCCAAAGCGCCACATCCACCCTTCTTTTTAATATCTCCAGGGATGCTCAAGCAAATGAGAATGACAATGATGGTGTGCAGATGCATTTGCACGTGGTATGTTTTCATATTTTGTCAAACTGCCCCAAGTGAGATTAAAATGTTTGCTTAAATACTTATTTTATACTCTTTTTGTGTATAAAAGGGTATACTCTTTTATACACATAAAGATATATAAATATATAAAACTTTAAGGGTATGATTTATAACTCTTAAGTTATAACTCTTTAGACAACTCACTGTTCCCAGAGCCAAATCCAAATGAAGATAATCGACACCCAGCTGAGCTGAGAGGGAAAAGCAGGACTAGAAGTGCTTTGCTCTCCCAGACATCTTGGTTTTACTGGGATCACAGAGAAGCCACGACCTCCATAGTCACTGCAAGGGAGCACTGCCAGGACCTAAGAGTCTAGGGAAAGGGAAAGACCAAGCACACTGCCCTGGCAGAGGAGAAACTAAACAACTTGAGTAGAAGGTCTGAAAGATATTTTAGGTACTACTCCTCCCAATTACCCAATCTTAGGACTTAAGTAATAATCCTTAGAAACAAACAAACAAACAAACAACCCCCCCTAAACCATATACAAATGCCTTCCAATGCATTTGAGATCCTTTTGTTTTATCTTTCTCTTGCTTCTTTAGGCTACCCCCATGTCATATTTTCAGCAATTCCTTGTAGCAACAATGTATTTTTTTTTGTAAGTGGAGGTAAAGATTCTTACACATTCATATTATCTCATAACAGGGCTTTCCAAGACTTGTTACACATTGCAAGCTTTACATAAAATTGCAGACATTGTGTTGGGAAGCTAATCTGTTTTGCCCCTGAAACAGAATCAAGTAAAACAAAATAAAAATAAACTTATCCAGTTGGGAATGCTACTTGTTTTGTAGTTATGTTTCTTCTACTGTGTATGATGGAAGTGTAATTGCCCAATCATTAAAAATTAAAAAGATATGGATGACTCAAATGTATCAATCTGACCCCTTTTCTTTCTCAGCAGATTTATGGATGGAAGAGAAAAAAAAAAAAGGGGGGGGGGGGGGGGCAGGGTGTGGTATATATTCCAAGGTGTTTTATACTTTACCAGCACCTCTCTTTTACCCTCAGTTTCCACCCTGCCTTGCTGTGGTCTCAGCTGAGACCCAACAAGAGAAGGTAATAGGGTTCCAAACCTTTCTGGGAACTTTCCACTGCAAGTACTGGAAACATACTAGAATACAGAGCAGGCTAGGAGCAACAGGCTCCTCTGCTTCCATCATGCAAACAAAGCAGGCTGCAATCGTCTGTGCCAGTGCCTGTCCGTGAGCAGCCCGCTGGTTCCCCCTCGTCAGCATGCCATGGGAACCTCATTTGGAGGTGACAAAAAGATGGACCTCGTGTAGCTGCACTGCATATCTATCTTCAAGTCATTACCTGGGAGAAGAGAAAAGCTGTTTGTACTCTCCCCAGTAAACTTACTCTCCTTGATTTTCCTAATATTACAATGGAAGTTCCCTGTCTGTTATGTCGGTCTCTTGCTTTGTATTGGAAAAGCGGAAAATTACAGGGAGAAAAATGGTGCAAAATACAGTCACTGTGTAGCATTAGCATAGTGCTGGATACTCTCTAATTACACAGAGTACTGTTGATGTGCTGATAAAAATAATCATACTGATTACTTATATATATCCTATTGGAAAGAGAAGTAGTTAGAGCTCAGCCAGCTATAGAGGCAAAAACTACAGGAGGCCAAACAAGGATTTACAATTCTTTTCCACTTGAATGACATCATCTGTGAGGAAACACGCATTTTGGTGGAGCACAGTACAGAAGAACTTTGTGAGAGTGAAAAAAGTCTGATAGTAGATACAGGCAGCAAAACCATGAGATTCGAGCATCATAAAATGGATGGTAGTACCAGCTCACACAGAGCACCCAATACGTTCCATCCCTAGCTGAATCCTACTATCTTACAATACTTACACTGTATTATTTATTATTTGCATTATATATTATTTGCATTGCAGTATCCCCAGCAAGGCCTCCAGGAAACCCCATAGGAGTATTTTCATGTTTGGTTGATTAGTTTTGCATCTGCATAAAAATATTTGCCTTGTTGCCTGAAACCTTGACTTCAGCATGGAAACACACAAAAAGCAGGAAATAAATCTGATCTTTCTGCTTTCCAACTCCAAGTTGATAAATTTTTAAAATAATTATAATAATTAAAGATGAAGTTAATAATACAAGGAATGTCTTAAAATTACATTGAGTGTGTCAGATTTATGAAAGCACTTCTAAGTTCTGCTGAAGCCCCAAGTAACTGCAAACCTGTTGAGTAGTGAGCACAGGCATCTGAGCCACCAATACCCCTTCCAAATCTTAATTACTATATCTGTGGAATACCTGACTATGGAAATCAGCTACAATGATACGTGTTGTGCATGGCTGTGGTTTCACCATGAAGGCAGTAACATTTACACATGAAACTCGTTCTGTGGGTAACGCTTGAAAAAATAAATGTATGTATATGCATGTCCAGAAGAAAGAAAACTTGACAGAAACATCAAGTTTGCAGTGTTGTGTTTTCTAAACACAAAATATTGTAAGCAGAAACATTGTCCCTACATAATACATGTTGGCACGATCACAGTTCATTCTTGTGTGAATAATTTGGGATAGCATTAGAAAAATTGCAAATATGGCACTTAATTTTATTAAGAAAACAACTGATGCAATAGCAGCTATGGCAAAAATGGGATGGTAAACAGGCTGGGGTTTTACCAAGTTTTTCCCTGGGCCTTTCTGATAGTTAATAAAGGTATTTTATGGAAACCATACAGTCATGTTGAAGGAGACTGTACATCCTACAGTAGGAAAGGTAGATACAACTAAGTCAGCTAAGTGTTTTGGCTTTATTAATTCCTTTGAGGGAATTGAAAAGATTAATTTCTGAATGTTGATTAATGTGGACCTGGAACTACATCACTGGATGGAGTAGTCTGTCAAACATGGAGGAAAGGATGGAATAGATCAACTCTTACCAACCACTTGTTTGGTGAGCTTGAGCTGATAGGCATTACTTTATTCTCAAAATATTTTAAAAACCCACAAGCCATGCAGTGGGAAAACATGAGTGTCATATTTGGGATCTGCCAAGTAGAATATAGCTGGAAAAAAATTTGGTCCTAAGTCTCAAAGTATAGCAGATCTGTGCCCTGATTCGCTTACATTCATCCAAACCTCCTTCTGTGCCCTGTGCTTAGATTAGGTTGTGCACACAACCTATTTTCTATTTATGCAACATCTGCTCTGCTTTGAGATTGTGAGCAAGAACATTTCCAGGCTCCAAAGCAGGATGAGATTACAGACTGGCAAACTGAGCTGGATAAAACAAGCCCAGAGCCACAAAGATGTTCAACTCAGATTATTAAAGATTCAAAAAATGTCTCTATTTCACATTAATATAAGTGATTTCCCATATTTATACTTCCTTCCAGTTTTGAGAAGGAAGAGAAACAGAGTGCTTAATTAGTAGAAGTTTGTCTAGTGCTGTTCTTTCACATGACCAGAGTGACAAATCTTGTGGCTATCATGTGTAGAGCCATAATTAAACCTTCAGCCCTGATTATTCAGATCTTGGAGAGTCATCTAAGCCCTGTCGTCCCGACACAATGATGTTCTCCTACCACTGGAATGAAGAGGGGAGTACAGGAGGAAAGGAGACATCCAAGCCCAGACAACGCCAGTATGAAAAATGTTCACCTTGTGGGAACACTGCAGGGACTGAGAGGGGAAAAAAGGTGCAGTGCTGCTGAAACAGGGGGAGATGGCAGGGATGACACAGGGTCCCCCGAAGGTGACCAGTTCAGAATAAGGAGGGTGCTTTTTTCCTAAGGAGCAACCAGCAAAATTTCTGTTAACATCTGCAGTAAAATTAACTGCAGTGGTTCCTGTGAAAATCACCTCTGTGGGCAGCAAGGCCAGAATTTGTTCTGCAGCAGCAAAAGCCACTATGCATGGAATATCTGTTTAATTTGTTTTAATAGCAACAGGCAGAAGGTTAAAAATCTGAGCAAGGCAACAGCCTCAGGGTGACTAACAGTACCACAGAGCTGCTCTTACCTTCCTGCTGGACTTGGCTTTCCTGATTGCATCTCAGACTCACTGGCAAAGTACATGTGAACAGAGATGCTGCTGCTGCTGAACTGAAGTTCAACAGCCCCACTGATACTCTGGGAGCTCATAAGCTCACAAAAATTCCCACTCCAGCTCAAATTCACAAGCTGGCCAGAAAGACAGTGGTTCACCAGTTTGGGTATCCAAATACTTTCACCTGAGTTCAGTGGAATAATAGTTCACTGACAGCCTCCAAATAAATAAATAAATACATACATACATACATACATAAATCCCTCTTTACTTGGCCATGATTGAGGGCTTCTTCCTCCCTTGGAGGAGGCTGCAAGACAAGGAATGCCATTCAGCCAGTAGGAACTGGCTGCATCAAAAAGCAGCTAGAATTTCTCCCTCTCCCCATTCTTCCCCTCCCCAACACAATAGACCTGAAAACAAAAGACAGATTATTAGGTTTAAGTATGTAGCCCATTCTCCACATACCCTTTCCTCTCTCCTCCCACCCCTTCTTCGGCACATCTGGTAACCATGTGTGGCAAGTGCTAATGAAGACTTTCCTGAGTGAGCTACAATTAGTTCCGACTGCTGTACGCCTCTCTCGGCTGTACCGAGGATAAATACCAAAACAAAACAAATATCTTCCCTTCACTGTTCCTGAAACCTCCTCTTGCCCCTGGGATTCCCCTTCCTCATTTGCTGCTGAAATGAGAACAAAAAAAATAGTGTAAGCAAATACTTTGAGGTGGTCTTCTGCCTGATTTCTTTTCTGTTTTTAAATCAGCATTTTATTCATTTTGATTGAACACGACAGGCAGGCAACAGTGTTTCTATGATCCTGTCTACAATAGAGAATTGTTAAACAGATGTCCATTTTTTTTTCCTCCTAGCCTGGCAGTATTATACACATAGCAGTTTTATCTGCTTGAGCAGATCAAATTTGTGTGTGTGAGTGTGTGTGTTGCCATTTGGAGTGATTAGAATAAGCCGCACAGAGGAAAGATGTATTGTGCACAATTAAGCCCATCTCCAGACCGCACATTTTTGTTTACTCTTGGTATCCTCTCCTTTCCCCAATCAAGCTACTAATAGAGCTGTTTCAAGTTTCAACAAGACCACATTAAGTGCTGGTCTCTGCATGAAACAGAATGCCAAACCCCGGCCCCTCCCCAAGATCTAAGCACCAGCCTCCCTGTCCTCCTTTACATTTCTCTCTGAAATTGCCATGGCCCTCACCTTCAAAATTCCTAATGATTCCCCCCGTAGACACGCGGTGCACTGTGAAATTTCACAGTGTGAGACTTTACATATTCTTTGTCATTTCTCTCAGCTGCGTCATGCAACACGATTGCCACTGACCAACCCCTACTTGAAAGTATGTTCCCACTAAACAAACAATCCAGATAATTGCTGTGGAAGTGATGATATCTGCATACATCATATTTCAATTATACCTTATTCACTCAAAAAATGGCTATGACCCTCCTGCGCCTTTTGAACGGCACCATATATGGAAATTTAAAAAAACTAAGTTCTAAAAGCAGAACAAAAGCAAAACTGATGCTTAAAAAGGAGTTATTCTCTTAAAATACACATATTTCTACTTGCCAAATGATTTCTCAGAGAAGATGATAGGCTGGAGTAATGCAGGGAGGGGGGAACAAAAGGGGTTTTAATCATGGTTTGGATTAAAGAGTTGTATAACAATTGCTCTCCTTCCAGGCACATATACTGTACATGCTCACTGTAAATGATCAGTATTTAAAGAAACAAAGTGCACCATGACACATTTAACATAAAGACAGCTGCATATACATTAACACTTGATTAATCAAAAGACACTGGTTATCTTTCTCCCTCATGATACCAGGAAATATCACTTACGCATATAGGACTGACAGCCAAGGGCAGGCTTCTCCCCTACCCCAATTTAAAGTACATAAAACACACTGTGGGGGAAAAAAAAATAAAAAAGCACAAGACTCTTTCTAATTTGAGGGCCTCTTTTTGGACAAAAAATATTGCTTCATCTCCACATAGTCTTGTTTTTCTCTGCACCAAGCAGATAGTAGAGCAAAGCCGTGGCACTTCTAGCAGTATTTTTCTATAAAACATAAATTTTACACTTTGAAAAAAGGCTAATTTTATTGGTAATGAATACCAGTAATAACTTAATGAGTCACTGCAGTACACACTTTAAGGAGGAGCCGGTGCTAATGCGTGAATAATTATTGACACAATTAAGTGCCCAACACTGGGCCTGTTAAACTAATTCTGGCACGTGAGGACTCCTTAATGGCTCCATGGCATCATACAATGACCCTAAAAGGTTTTAAACTGCAGAGACCTCCCTTTTGCTACTGCAAGGGATCCTTGGATCTTCAATCCCTTCCCAGCCAGATAATGCTGAATTGGCAAGGATTTACATCCTGTGGGGTGTTTTGCCTGTTGCCAGGCTGAATAATTACCTATTTACTGATTCTGTAAACAGTAAGCTCACCCTTTGACCTGCCTTGGGAGAGACTGTCTGGTCCATAACCCTGCCGGGGGCTTCTTCCTGCCTAATAGTCACTCTGTGAGCCATGGCTGCTGCTGGAAACCTGGCTGCTCCCTTCCCACTGATGGCTCCAAAGCACAAGATGCCAGCAACACACCAGCCACTGAATCCAAAGTGTGGGGGGGGATTAATCTCCAACTCACCTACAAAAGCTTTCTTGAAACTGGAAAAGAGTATTCGGCACAAAAAAGTCACAGCGTGAAACACCTCCAAGCTGTTTGGGCAGCCTCAGGAAACATGTACTCCCATCCCAAGACACCCAAGCCCCCTCAGCTCTATTGCACACACTCTGCTTCCCTCTTTTACAATGTGTGCCAGTGTACAGATGTCCCAAATCTCTGGCCCCACTGTGCATACCACGCTTATCTGCGGCAAATACAGCAGAATCTCTGGAGATATCTGCAGGTTTCCAGCAGAGTTATTTGCGAGGCAACATTATCATCAAGAAAGCCATAAAAAAGTCACCTCTGGCAAATAACTCTTGACCGTGTTTCACAAGAAGGGCGCTTGTGTCCTCTGAATGGACACGGCTGTCTGTGAGTCCTGCCAAGACGCCTCATCAGTGAGCTGGAGCAACACATGCACTCACACAAAAATTGACCCTTTTTGCTGAGATCCTGAACTCCCTCTGACCTTCCCCAAGCTATTCCAGCATGCATGGAGGTCCATGAGGTAGATGAACAAGCAGACAGACAGGATAATATTTTATGTTAAAATCTGCATAGCCTGAGTACTGCACCTACAGAGTTGTCACTGAGGTGTCCCCAGCCAAGGGTTAATGAAATGGCTTTGCATTTTCTCATCTGCAAAATGCAAACACAGATGCTGCCGTCTTTGTAGGGTGATGTAGGCACATATTCATTTCGAAAAAATGCACTGTACTGGACACAACAAAAAAGAACAGGAAAATAGAGCTGACCTGAAAAATACATGTCCTGAATCAGGAACTACCAAACACAGTCTAGTACTTCTCACACAAGAGAAGGCTTGGAAGGGAGATAGCACTTCAAAAACTAAGTAGCTTCATTAATTTCCTTTTATTAGATAATGGTAAATTATAAACCCGAGTCCTTTTTCCTGACAGACACCACAGGCCAACGCCCAGCTCACTGAGACCTGGAGCAAAGCTACAGGTTGTCCATGTCCCACATGATGACACATTCCCACTGATGCAGTTCTACCAGACCTTCCACAACCCAAGGCCTTTTCTGAAACACCAGGAGTACACATAAGTTGGAAAGAAGATTGGCATCATGCATAATGAACTGAGGTGTTGTTACTTTTAACTGCCTGATTTCTGAGTGGAGAGGAACAGGGAGGTATCTTTCCCCATTGGCCGCCCCCCAATAAGTCACAGGACCTGCCTTAAAGAGCAGTGAGAGTTTCACTTGCAGCTGTATTGTGCCAGCTCAATGGTACCAGACTTCATAAACGGCTCTTGACCTCTTGCCCTAGCTTGCAGCAGAAGACAGCTGTTCTAACAAGAGCAGTCCTGCAAAGCCAAGCAGGGTTTGTGTGGTTCCACTGGAGCAGGATTTCACTGCTAAATGTCCAGTGCTGCTGACACCCAGCCCTAGGAAACTCCCAGTCTGCCCTTTCTTCTCTGTAATAAACCAAATGTGCAACAAAATATTGCCACATCCCATGCATATATTGACACAATTGGGACTTCAACCCCAATTTTGCTTTGTGTTTTTCAAATGGCTTTGTTTATCTTAAGATAAAGCACATGTTCTGGCCTGATGCAGGGGCCAGCCACGTTGGGGAACGGAGTCAGTGCATGCACTGGGCCCTGGGTCACCTGAGGATGGAACCCCTCCTGAAGTGTTGACCTGTGGCAGGAACCAGAGATCCCTGAGACACTTGCAGAATCGGTCCCCTTTAAAAAAGAAAGAAATGATGAATTTTTTATGACTTGCTGCGCGAAACGTACGTTTTGAAGTCAGCTGGTGTGAAAACTGCAGGGAAAAGGAATCAAACTTTAGGCTGCTGGTCATAGGTTTTTATAACATGGAGAAGAAAAAACCAGACATTGTGTTTGCATTCTATTTCTGGCCCTTTTAAGCTGTAACAGCATGAGTGGTATTTGCATCAGGAGTTACCATATATCATTGCAAGCAACATATGCATAGATGGAAAAAAGATGACGGCAGCAGCAGGTTCAGTGAAATCTCAGGATCTCTCTGTGATAGGGACCTGCTAAAGGTTTGGTTTTATTTAGCGTAGCTTAAAATGTCATTGGCATATGTGTTTCTCAATTAACACCAAGTTAATACACTCCAGAAGTGTTCTATTCTGAGAGCAGGCTTCAGAGTTTACAAAGGATCTAACCCGACATTTTAGCACAGGATATCCAGACCCGTTTACAAACAGGAAAGCACACTATGAAGGCTAGATTTTTTTTGTTTCACATTGTGTTATGATGCATCTAATGATAAATACAAAAGTCAGAAAATCCTAGCAAACAGTGCTGTACTATGGGAATTATGAGTCCCTCCATCCTCTGTGAGTCACTCATATCCCCCAGATGAAATGGTGCCTTGCAGCAATGCAGAGTTTCAGCAAGTGCATGGTTGATTTTCCTTCCCTATGCCTTAACCATGCTGCACATTTTCCTCAATTGATAAGCTGCAAACTCACCAATAGAATAAGTAACAAATACATTAAAAAACCACAAAAGCAGACCCCAAACTCAACAAGAAGTAGTCACTGATCCTGAAAACCCTGGACCTTATGACAAAATTTTGAGGAGGGAAAGATTCACTGATGATGGCTTCCTAAATGATAAATACAGATGTCCAACAGAACCCCAGAAAGCAACCATTGATAGGCTGAAGGATTATTTATTAAACAAAAGGATGAATAAAGAATAGGCAAGTATCATTTCATATGAACTTTACACAGACTATATGAATGCCTACAGTCTATTTAAAAAGAGCACCTGGCATTATTAATATTGATTTTGGAATATACAATTCATTAGATGCAATGGGCCAAATTCATCCCTGATGAAACCGGTAACTTTGGAGAAGCTGCATGACACAGAAATACCTCTCCTCAAATCTAGTTAACTGTTTATTCTGAAATCAGTGACAACACTGGGGAAAAAACATTCAAAAAAAAACTGGGAGAAAAAGGTTAAAATCAAGCAGATCAAGCTTAGGTAATACCGGTTTTCAACTTGCCCATTAATTCTGTCCTGTTGTGTGTCCATTGTCTGCACCAAAGAAGGGAAACCAGCCCAGGTTTTTGCAGTTCAAAAGTGTATCACAGGGCATTCACACAAGAGGGCAGAAGTGTGATTGGAGGGACAACCTGAATTCGGCCTTAATTATCAGCGTTTGGCTTTGCAATTAGTATGAACTTTCCTCCTTTTCTAAAGCGGATAAAAAAAAAAGATAAATACTAAATCTATTACATACAACTGCTGAAGCTTTGCAAAACACACATCCCTGGCAATGTTTAGCCTCTGCACAAAAATCTACTCTTTGAGCTTCAGGGAATGAGCTGGAGTGCAGAAAATAAGGTCCAGTCTGGTCTCCAGCCAATTGGACACCTCACCAATTTTTCCCATTTCCCAGCTACATTTCTGGGGAAACTCCAGCCAATGCCAGTGTAGGAAGGTAGAAATGCACAGGAAGGAGATTGGGAGAGGAGGTGCTCACCATCCTGCTCCAGCTGCTCTGGCAGGTCCATGGATGTCTAGTTCAGCACGTACTGCAGGAGTGGAGGTGGTTTGGTCCCAGCTGAGCTCAGCTCCTCTGACACCCCTGTTTGGCTGCTGCTGTGACACTGACTCACTGCCTAGAAAATGACCATGAAAGTGAAACAGAGACTTTCATAGGCTTGTGTCGTCACCAGGTTTGGACAGAGCCTCACAGCATGACAAAATTCTACTGCTGAAACCTGGAATTTCACGGCATGACAAAATTCTACTGCTAAAACTTAGAATTTTTTTCAATAGAGAATTTTGAAGAAAGCCCAAGGCAGAGAAAAGATTAAAGTTTTTTGGTCCAACAGGATCATTTAAAATAAACTGAAGCAATCTAAAGACATCAGACTTCTACTGTCTCTTGCAATAAATAATTTGGAATAATCTTGCCTTGTAACAACATTCTCACCTACACACTGTCTAGAGCATGTGTGTTTGTCTATACCCATATATATATAAACACATCCTTGAATACAAACAGTTGGAAAGACTTCATCCCGAGCATGACTTGCCAGGAAATCTGGAGAATTCTGATATATGGTGAGTTAAAATATTAACAGATGTGCACATTCAAAGTGAGAATTTAATCGTGAATTTGATCAGGAATACACATTGAACTCTGCTAGAAAGAACTCTGAAATTCAATACTACTATCCAAGATGTTATTTGTTAAATAACAGGAAATCTTGTGCTTCAGATTCTTCAATTCCTGGTTCCAGTGCAAGCCTAGAGTTGCTCATGCTGTTTTGGTCCTCTGAAAACTTAACTCCAAAGACAGGACTCCCTCACCAGGCACCCCAGTGGATATTCACATCACCTAACTTCAGGGATCTATAACTGCTCATGGAGTCAAGGGAAATTCCTAGTATGGCTGCTCTGAAGCCCCCTTGGATGAGCCTACCTTTCTCTATTGATTACACAGATGGCTTTAGCTCCTCATTTAGGTGCCTAATTTAGATGAGGCTCCATGGTGTGATAATTTCATCCTCAAACCTTACAGTAGCACACATGCTAGTCACTACAAGCTAACTCAATCCCAAATGAGTGGGGTCTGAGCTAAATTCAGGCTTCTGCTAAAAATGAGCCCACATGCAGATCTAGATGCCCTCAAGCTCTAAGAATCAAAGATCTTACGCTAGGTGGAAGTTTCTCTGAGCTAGCTATAGCTTTTCCTGGAAATTTGGATTATTTATAGCTTTATAAGCCGTAAAGACCCTGTCAAAAGGTTCCTTATTTATTTTATTCCAATTATATGGTAATTTTTATATCCCTTTTTTCCAGCCTTCAGTTATCACTACTGAAGAATTTTTATGTTATACTTCATAAGCAGCAGAGAACTTACAGAAGTACAGATACCTTGCCTGGAATTCACATATCACTCCCCATTAAAGTGTCGCCTCCCTTCCTTTTCCTCTCCCAGCTTATAACACGCAGCAGTGGGAAATAAGCAGGCAAAGTCCTGTTAAAGCTGGAAAGAAAATCTACCTACACAATGGAATTAGAATCACAGAATGATTTAGGCTGGAAAAGACCTCTAAGATCATCTACTCCAACTTTTGACTGATGATTATCTTGTCAATCAGACCAGAGCCCTGAATGCCACATCCAGTCATTTCTTGAACACCTCCAGGGATGGGGACTCTATCACCTCCCTGGGCAGCCTGTTTCAAAGCTTAACAACCCTTTTGTGAAGAAGTTTATCCTGATGTCCAACCTGAACCTCCCTGGCACAGCTTGAGGCCATTTCCTCTTGTCCTGTCCCTTGTTTCCTGGGAGCAGAGCCTGACCCCCACCGAGCTGCACCCTTGTGTCAGTGAGTTGTGGAGAGTGAGAAGGCCTCCCCAAGCCTCCTTTTCTCCAGGTTAAACACCCCCAGCTCCCTCAGCTGCTCCTTATCAGACTTGTGCTCTAGATCCTTCCCCAGCTCTGTTGCCTTTTTCCGGCACCTCAATGTCTTTCTTGTAGTGAGGGACCAAGAACTGGACACAGGACTCAAGGTGTGGCCTCACCAGTGCCGCGTACAAAGGGACAATCACTTCCCTGGACCTGCTGACCACATAAGTTTTGATACAGTTATCACACTGAGCCAGGCAGAGGGCATGCCTGTGTGCAAGTTCTCCATCTGTGCTGGATATACAGCATCCGAAAGGGTTAAGAGAGAGAGGAGAGCTTTCAGAAATACCTAGAAACAAGGATGCCTGCAGGATGTGCTCAGTTTGTTTTGAAGATATGTTGTTCTAACACTGGTGGAGTATATTGCTATTTGGTATCCTGCTAGACAACTCTGTGGCTGGATTTGTGTCAGATCAGTTAAACTTTCTGTGAGGATGTTCATTCCAGCCAGGATCAAACCCTGGGCCTGCACAGGCCAGCCCACAGGACAGGCTGTGGTAGGACTGTATTGAGCACAAGCACTGCTGCCTTCACCCTTCCCAGGCTTCCCAGGTGAGGGGACAGCTCCATCCACACCACTGGGAGCACATTGTGCTACATGGGACACACTCAGCACCTCCACAGAGAGCACTGGGACTCATCCACTACTCACTCGTGCACTGCTTGTCTTTATTTCTAGCCTAAGTTACTCCTGCTCCAAACAGCCCCTTCCTTTTCCTTCCTTTTGCACTTTTGCATCTTTTCATGCTGCCTTCTGGGGGTTAATTCTTTTTTTTTTTTTTTTTTTTTTTAAAAGCAGGTGACAGGAGCACAACTATGCTCTCCTCAGGACAATATCTAACCATCCTGCCAGTCTCCTCTCCACCTATTTGACATATATCCTAAAAATGGACAAATTCTTCTGGAATGCCTAATAAATCTCCCCCCTCAATACTGAATTCATCCAAACATGTTTCAGGATACAAAGTGTTGCCTCTTCACTATGTTTTCAAGACAAGTTTTGAACTCTCAGCACTTAAAGTTGAGGTGCTCAAATAATACCTTTGTCCATAATAAAACTGACTGCTCTTTGCTTCCTGCCTCTTCATCTCAAAGGACTTTTTTTTTTGCACATTCTGAAGTAACTGCATCTTCTTAATGGCATCCAGTGAGGAACTTTATACAAAGCATTTCAGCACTTAAATAAATCATATCCCCAGTTGTTCCCTGACCACTATTTTACAAACCCTTCCTATGAAGGAGGAAAAACAATCTAATTAGTTAATCTTTGCAGAGTACTTTGAAGAAGAAAGTGCTGTGTCTGTTTGAACATTCTTACACCACCTGGTGCGCTGCTTTTGGTTCAGTCTTCAAAACAGATCAGGATCCAACACCAGCCCCCCTAGGAACCATCCCAAAGAGCCCTGCGAGCCACCCTCACTTTCTGCCTTGTTGGGATGCTCCTCAGATGAAACCACTCTCCACACACACACACACACACACACACACACACACACATATCAATATCCAGAAAGAAAATAAAACGCCTTTCAAATCCTAACTGTGTAGTTTGGCTGTGTACTACAGGCCTTTTTCTGTAAATAAACACATGCTCAAAACTCTCACTGGTTTGAGGACCGATCATGAACCCTTTACCCATGTACTCATTAATATTCCCCTCACCAGCAGTGCTGGATGAACGTCTGACTGTTGGGATAAGGGTGTTGCAGTACATGATTTTGAGATTTTCATGGCTATGCAAACCAGCAAGAGAGTTACTAAAACACAAAAAAGGTAGCAACAACTTCTAATCAGTGAGTCTCCTCTGGCCTGGAAGAGAGCTTGGTGAAGAAGTAAGCCAGAAACAGATCAACTCTCTCTAATTTACAACACAAGGTATCAATTAAATAAATTAATCAAGGGACAATTAATATCTTGTACAGTAGCAGGAAATTCAGGCCCTGCTTGTGCGGCACATGGCCTGGGTTTGAAAGCTGGTTAGACCCCACGTCGTGAGGTTTTTATTGCCGAGGAGCTGGTGCTACTTCTCTTTCATCCAACGCCTTGGCTTTTTGTTTTCTGTTTTTAAGTGAGGGCTTGCGGTTGTTTCTAACCCATATGTCTCTAGTTTTGAGCCGCGTGGTTTGCCCCCTCTGTCTCTCATCATTGCTTTTGGCCCAGTTTCTTGACAGGAAATGCGAGATTTATTTTGTCTGGCCTGAACTACATTGTTCCTTCCTGACTACTGGTGTTACTCCACTCCAAATAACATGGCTTTGTGCTTATTGACTGTGCAAGGTCAGAGCCTGAGGGGAACAGGCATACTTAGGAGCAGTGGTGAGAGAAGGGGATAAAGCTTACAGGGCAAGCAAAGAGACTAAAAGGCAGAGGGGAGATGGAGAAAAAGGTAAGAAATTAAGATATGATGTAAAAACTTTTGGTTTGGAGGAAATCCCCTTCAGACAGCAATAAGCTGAACTGCTGCTACGGAACTGGATATGGATTCAATCCAAGCTACTAATGCTAACATTATCATATGAAGCAGGACATTGCCAGGTAATTTTTACCACAAATTTAAGGAGAAGAAAAGTTACCAAAATTGATACAAGAAATTTTAAGTATATTGCTAAAGATTTTCAGTCTTTGGTCACTCGGCAGAACAAGCAGCATGGAACGTGGAACGAATCTGTGGTTCAGAGCAAAGCAAGCTGAATGCAAACAAACATATAAATGCTGAGAACCAAACATCAGTTCTTAAACTAATTATATTTGAGTTCCTCTGGTGCTTGTAGAAGGATTTGTAAACCTTTGCCTGGTATCATTAAGTACATAGTAAATGAACTAGTAAAAGGTGGGGCAGGAGCTGTGCTAGGCATTGCAGCGCTGCTGAAACCCGTGGCACTCAAGCCTAAACCAAGAGCAGAACAGTCTTGCAATAAAACAGTCAGCTTTATTATGAACAAAGATAATATTTGAGCAGCTCAGCTAAAAGCCGCCAAACTGCTTTTTGACTCATCAAAGGGCTAAAAACCCCATCTCTCCCCATTTATCTGACCTAAAATAAATCCAAAGCAAAAACCAAAGCTAATTCTCCAGCCAGCAGAGACACATACCTTGCCAGCATCCCAGCCTGCAATGCATTTACTCTGAGTGGGAAATGCAGCTCTAGCCTGCCCACACACTTGCTGTTATCCTTGAAATTGGACTGAAGGAAGTTGTTCATAACTTCAGATAAGCACAAGGGTAATGGGCACTTTTGCCTAGAACACATCCAAACACTAGAGTAAGTACCTTTTTCACATGAAATTCTTCATCTTAGGCTGATCTCAAATTTTGTTTTGTAGGACACTTTTGACAAAGTCATCCCCACAGTATTTATACCTGTGATGGTTCAGGAGGAGCTCAAATGCCTGCTGAAAGCCTGCAGTCACAAATTAGCTACTAACCAGCAAGTCTACAGATGTTCAAATGTCTTTGGATAACTCTAGAAGTTCTGATGCTTTTGTGACTTTTGTCTGATACCAGTCAAAACAAATTGTTCAGGATGGGGCCAGGAGCCTGGGAGAAGGGAAGAATAGCTTTTCAAACAACCTGAACAGGCATTGCCAGCACTTAAAAATCAGTCCAGGCTCCCTCATGGTAGTCTTTTGCTACCTCAAACACTAAATCACATTACTGGATCAGTACCACATTGCTCCTGGGCACTGGGCAGCTCTATGTGGTACAGAAAGCCAGTGCTCTGTCATGTTTTGATCTGCACAGATAAGATCCTAAGCAATATCCCAGAATTCTGCTCCCCGAGTATCACATCATGTTCCCATACATGGTCAGCCAGCTTCTTCTCACTGAAGGGAAAATGGTTTTCTGTACCAGCTTGGAGGGGGTGTCTCAGGAGATGGGTCTTGCTTTTCATTCCAGAAACACAAGGCCTGTGTGCACACTGATTCAAACAACTCATTTACTTGGTCAAAGCTGGAGAAGAGTCTAAAAAATGTGGTACATGGCAGAACATGGGACCAATTGGCTCCAAAGAGGGAGGAGCAGGGCCTCCCCTTTCTACAGGAGGTTGTTACATTGGCTCAGCTGAGTGTTGTGTGAGAAGTAAGAAGAGCCGGGATTGTCCTTTGCCATTTGGGGTGCAAATTTCTAGCCGAGGCATTGCTTTACTGCAGCATGACACTAGCAGCCATCTGACTGCATGCTGAAGTTTCTGTCTCTTTTATGCTCTTACCTAAAATCACTTTTCCTCATGAAATTGGGATTGTCTCAGTGTACTGGCTTAAAAACATGTGGTCAAGCTTTATGGTCCAGTTCTACTCATTTTTTGCTGAGGTCTGAAGACTCAAAAGCTTATCAAATTAAGAATGGTTCTTTAGTGAAAAATGGATTTTAAATTGAATTTAAGTTGGCAAGACCTTTTCAGCAGGGTGGTGAGGCAAATATGCCCAGTGCCAACTTCCCCATACTCCTCAAGTGAGAGGCTAAAACCTGTGGGCCACCTTCAGCAGTGCTTTGCACCCTTCAGAGTCTACTTATTTCATTGCCATTAGGTTTAAAGAATGTTTAACATTCCATGATTGCCCTACTTTACAGTCCCTTCATTTTCTAAGCTTAAAAAATAGCGATGTTGCAACACTGTAGTGTTTCTGTTGTGATTGTCATGATGGAAGCAGAGCCAACGCAATTTGCCCATGTTTTACTCACCGCCATCTGGCAGGGATATGGTGGCATGCTAATCTTCACAGGACTCTTGTTTTTCAACTATCTGCTGGACAACTAAGGAGATCACCAGGCTGCTGGGATGAGTGCCAGATGGGAGGCAGGTATGTTTATGAGTTTAAGATTCTTATTTTCTTTCAGTGCTTTCACATGCTGTTCATGGAGTGGCAGGAAAAGTGAAAAGGGGGAGGAGGGGATGAGTCAGTGACTAGACTACAACTGTTCAAAATCACTTTGAAGTTCTGCAAAAGGTGGTTGTTCACAGTCCACCTCTTATCTGCTGTTTGCTCACTTGGCCTTGAGGTCTGGATGGGCTTTGTGGAAGTCCTTCCCAGTGCTTTGCCCTGTGTTCCCAGTCTGACAGGCAAACACATGGCTGAACACACATATAGTACTCAATAAAATGGTCACATTTTTTTCCTCTCTTCCTCATTTTTGTAGCTCTGGTGAGCTCTGGGTTGATGGAAGGACAGTCTTATGCTACCTCACCAGTAATTACAGGCAGCTGACATGGTGTTAGCAGTGCAGCTGAGTCTTGCAGAGGAAGTAGAATTATGGCAGCTTTGTATCAAGAACGAGAGAAAAGTCTTTGCTCATCTTCCTGGACTTCAGGGCTGTTTAATGGCAAATATTGCTGTAACAAGATGGAGACTGGGTCTTCCTGCTGATGAATGCCTAAGTAACCCAAATGATAATGATAGCATCAAAGCTATATAGATTTTGAAGTTTACCTAAAAATCCCAACAAGAAAATCCATCATGTTCTGAATTGTGAGAGGACAACTGCAGACAGTGGATGAACCAGTCAGTAGATCACTGCTCCTCAAGTGATCAAGACAATAAGCCAAATTTGTCTGGAACACGCTCAGGTCTCAGCTACATGCTGCTTCCTAAGCTTCCCTCCTAGATCCCACATGTCTCGGCCTCTTTAGGGCCACAACTCACTGCTGCAAGTTTCAGCAGGGAGAAGGGTGCACAGCACCCACCCAATTCACTGGGGCTGCAGCCAGTGCCAGCTCCTGTCAGCATTTCAGAAGAAATCAGCAACTTCAGCAAATTTATTTAACAAATGCCTTACCCTGACTCACCTTCTTGCAGCGGGGCCAAAAAGTAGAGTCTAGTTTTAGCCACTGTAATGACTAACATTTATAATGACTAACAAAGAATTACAGCTAAAAACACAAGCTGCTTTAGCTCAAACTAAGCAATCATGGCTCACCAGTTAGGACTGAAAGATTCATGCTCAGCTCAAGTGCAGAGGAGTATCTGTGGCACACTCTCACCAACATGTGACATTAGCAGAGCTACGTGCAATAAATCCTTATTACAGTAGGCTTCTCAGAACAAAGATTTCTGATGAGGGGGCTGGTTTGGAAGAACCCTGTGTTGCATCAATTAAGCAAAACAAACAACTCCTTACAAACTTCCCCCTAAACAAAAAACAGAGCACAAACAAACAAACAAGCAAAAAACATCCCTCACCTGTCATGGTCAAGTTGGAAATGAACTTATGGTTACCAAGCCAAGGGTAAAGCACAGGACATGCACATGTACCTTACCTTTCTTTCCTCACCATAGGTAAGGCAATTACTATGAAAATTATCTGCTCCATTTTTAATATCTATAAAATATCTATAAATTCACACACTCACAGACAGTCTCTCTCTCAATAGGTCTTGGCATAAGGACGCATACAGAATTTTGGCATTGCACTGAGAGTGGAATAGGCGGCACAACCTAGACATGCCCGAGCCTTCTTGACACAGGAACAGCTTCTCTTCCCTATGCCAGTGGTTTGCTCAGTGCCAGCTCTGATGCACACCCCCTTCCAGGAATGGCTCTCATCCATGCTGGCAAACAAAATGATAGAGAAGAAAATATGAAATTACTCTTCAAAATGTAAGTGGAAGGATGAGCACGGCGCCAAGTGAGAAGTATCCAAATGTGAGATCCCACACTGCGGCGTGTCAGTTGGAAAGATGACACACATACAGAAAGTCAAGCAAACAGGTTCGTCCACAAAGGGAAGCTAAAGGAGACCATTTGCATTTTGTACAATAAAATGTTTAAATCAGCACTGCACAAATTATAAATAAAAACACTCACTATAGTCACCAAGAATGCAAGCACCCTATATGGAAGCTGGCCAGCAAACCCCTTCATTAAATACAGAGCGATCAGAAGGAAATAGGAAAGTGGCTGCAGACCTCTGAAGGCCAGCAGGTAATACTGATTATTCAGTTCTAATGAAGGAATCCAATACTTATTTTGGACTACTCACAGGAGAATAAAGTGAGAGTTTGGGGTGAAGTAAAGTCGACTTTATTTAACAATCTGTGACTGATTATAAGGGAGCAGCAAGTTCCAGATGGGTGGGAGTGCTTACAAAAACCCCTCTATTTTCCTACAACTTACAATCAGTGCTTTTAGTTTCCATGTATTGTAATATTGCCACTTAACACGACAAGCACAAGAGAACAAAGAAACATGAAACTAACTTTGCACCAAAATTTGGGGACTGAATAGGACATGCTTTCCCACTCAACAAAGGATGTAGTTCAGGCTTCTAATTTTAGCACCTTATTCAAGACAATATCTGATTTAGAATGTTCCTTGGTCAAGCCCTCAGCTCTGACCTAAGCTTAAGAAACTTTAATTCTGTTGTGTAAAATATGCAGGCTTTTTGAGACAGAAATCATGCCTTATTCTATGTGTAGAATAATCATGCAGACAGTCTTTTAAAATAACATTCACTTTAGCCATTATTTATTTTCAACTGTCTGTCTTCAAGAACTACTATAATTTTGAAATGAACAATTGTTTTTTTTTTAAAATTAATCTTATGCGTGTCCTCATAACCACCTAGATTTATTATTGCTGGTGGGCAAATCACATCTTGGAAGCATGGAAATCCCAACAGTTTGAACAGTAATTAGTCCCTTTTCTGTCATAATTGCAAGTTCAAGAAACTGTTCATTTTGACATTCAGAGAAGGCAAGATACTTTAACATTGTGATTCCTGTTCCGTGCCTTTGCCCACCCAGTACCTAATCCCCACTGTCTTGGCACAGCAGTGGAAAAGCAGCAGGAATATGAGTAATGGTAAAAGCCTGGGACATAGCAGCCTTAATTGATTCATATTCTGTGAAAAGCAAAAGAAAAGGTCTATGTTTGTCTCCTTGCAGAGCTCCAAAGTAAACCCTGCAAGACAGAGTAGGTGCATTAGACTCACTGTGTGCTCATGGCTCAGCAGAGTCATGTAAGGTAACACAATCCAACTTCCACCCACAAGGATTTCCCTAAGCAGCAGCTGGAAAAGGGTTAATGCCTGATGTTTCCATTAAACCTGAGCTACCTGGCTGATTTGTAGCAGCCTGATAGAATCCTTGTGTTGCACTTTTTCACATGGACAAATGGAGTCGCTCCATGAAGAGTAACGCTCTAACAAAAGGTCAATTAATTTCAAATGGACGCACACAGCATTACTTCTACTTAAACTTAAAACAAACGAAGCAGGGCAAGGCCTGCCTGCTCTGTGCTGTTACTTGCCAATAATTAAAAGCTCCCCATTCAGGACCTGATGAATGCAGAATGTATCTGGAGGCATCCCTGTGTACTTTGGACAGAAATCAATACTATCACCTCACAACTCCCGACAGGACAACATTTAGCCTCTCTGAGCTCTCCAATCCAAAACATCTATCATCTCATCTCTAAACTTTCAAGGACGAGTTACAGTCTCCTTTGCTGGGAATTTAGGGTTAGGTAAGAACAGCAGCCACAATAAAAAGCCCACAAAACCTTTCTAAAGAAAGTAATTCTTTTACCTACTTATTTTTAAAACTCAACTCTGGATTCATTTTCAACACAAAAAGATTGAGGATGGGTGTCAAAGAGGAGTGATTATAGGATTTGCATTACTTTGGTTAACTGTTTGAACATACTAAAGGCCAAAACAGACCACGTTAATTGGTCAGGAGCTGATGATCACAACACAAATCCACAAGGAACAGAACTCACCCTGCAAAAATCACCTTTATGAATAACATTAGTTGACCCTAACTCAAATATGGGAAATGAACTTACTCCTAGGAGGTGTTTCACCAGATCACATTTGTAGTAGCACTGTTGGGAAGACATAATGAAAAGATCCCAATGGTTTTCTTCTTGATTGAAAAAATAGCCTTCATTAAATCAAACTTTTCTACAAGAAAAGTCTGATTGTGCCAAAATACTCTAAATAAATTAAATATTCTGGGGCCAGATCAATGCAATGCAAGTAATTTCAATACATTTAAGATGTCTGCAAGCAACTGAAGCAATTCTGCAGCAGTTAGAATAAAACTTATGAAGGGCAGGGAAGGAAGGGTCTAAAAGAGCAAAATAGTACCTGGCTTCAAAGAAATTGAAATTCCGGGAATTACAAACTTCACTTCGTTTTCAGTTCCCAAAAATCAGAAAACAATAAGCAAACTTTGTGTAAGCATGTGAGTGGTAACAAGGAGAAAAATAATACACACATCAGTGTTGATTTGCCAAGAAAGTATCTTGCTAAATATCTTTCTGATACTTATAATTCTTTGCAGAGCACCAGGAGTAAAAGTTGCCATACTTCGTTTGTGGTTCACTTTTTGAAACTCTCTGGCACTACCTTCACACAAGTAAACTATAAGATCTTCAAGAGAGAGGATCTTGCTAGAACTATCACAAGGCAGACATGAAAACAATACACAGTTACAAGGAAAACAACGAAAACATTATTAATGGCTCATTACTTTAATGGAAGAATGCATAGAGCAGCATTCCACAAGAATCTGTCCTAAATCAGACTCTACTCAATATTTTTGCTAACAACTTATATGATGGAATAAAGAGTGTTCCTATGAAATCCGCAGATAGCATCAAACTGGGAGAGACAGCAAGTAGGAAGGCAGAATCAGAATTCTAAATAATCTTAAAAATTGGAGGAACAGCCTTAAAAGGATGCAATGGGGACAAGAAGATGAAACTATAAATAGGGAACAGTTAACTGCATAAATGCAGGATTGGGAGCAACTGATTAGGGAGCACTTCTTTGGGAAAGGATCTGGGTGTTACAGTCAATTGCAAGTCAATAACATGACGATATTGTGGAAAAGTCCCAGGATATTTATAATCAGATGATTCATGAAGATACACGGAAAAAAATCTCTCACTCTATTTCATCACTGGTAAGATCTCTGTAGGGAACAATTTTGGGGTACTTCTCTAGAAAAGAGATGTGAACTACCTGTAGATGGTTTCTAATTTCCACTTGAAATTTAATCATCACTGTGTGTATGAACATCTTTTTTCTTATCCCTTAGCTTAAAATGTTCTTCTCTTTCTCTTTCTATTAATGCCAAATAAATCATGTAATACCTTTAAACACACATAAATGGAGCTGTACAAAACATGCTATGTTAATTGTACAATGGCTTCCTTCCCTCTTTTGCTGGGAATACCAAACCTGATACATCCTGCACCCAATTTGCCTTTTTCGTATTTTCACATTTAATATTTCAGAGTAATCCTGTGATCACCTAAATGTCCAGGTCTTTCCCTCTCACTTTGAGGAAGGGAGGAGATGACAAGGTATAGCAAACATCATTAGTCCTTAACCAAATGACCTTGTTACCTATGCTGCAAAGTTTTGCCTGACTATAAATCCCCTTCAAAGTCATCTATTTTGGCATTATGGCATTGTGACCTCCCGTAAGATGACAGTGCCTCTCAAATTTTATGGTTGGTTTCTGTTTAAAACACAATTGTTAGAACAATTAATGTTCTTTCCTTATCGGTCTTCTTTTCTCCTTTTATTTAGGCATATGAATGATGAAAATCTCACAGTGTAAATCACAATTTGTTCTTGTGTGTTTGTTTTGTTGTTTTGTTTTTTAAACAGAAGTCAACCAGATGAGGTTCTGATTCATTAATTCCATAACTGTCATGACCCAAGCCTCTATCTGTTGAAAGACTGTTAGGTTGTTTATTCTTTTTAACCCTTGTGATACATTTAGATTGATCAAACATTTGCAAAGCTGACACTGGAAGGGATTAAAAAAAAAAAAAGCTGAAAATTGCAGTTCCCAATCAGGCTTTGCCAAAGCTCAGCTCTATATGAGAATTCAGTTTTAAAACACATTATTTGCTCTCTAAATAACATGCAAGATACTATTCATGATGTACTGTGCCAGTACTTTTCACAGTGCTATAAAACATACTCTTTTCTACATAATGGACTCCTCAAATATATATTGGAGCTGACAGAACGGTTCTAGGTTTGATGATAAAATTATAATGTGAAATTTTATGGCCTGTTGTAAAGAGCAGATCAGGCAGGGAGAATATACAGCCCAGGTGATGGCTCTTCCTGGCTCTGCACTGATCTCTACAGCTCCTCATATTCACTGACTAAAACAAGGACAAACAGATGAAGCAAACAATATTTGAAACACTATTACAATTTTAAAAAATGTTCTGAATGTTAGTCTACTTTAAAATGAATGAGATACATTGCTATTGACATTACCATTAGTATAAAACGATGTGTGTGTGTCTGTGTGTGTGAAGGGATAAGGAAGGCTGGGGCTGACTTGAGTATTAGAGATGCTTTTTTTTTTCCACAGTCTTGTGATTCTTGCTCTGCCACGGTTTTCTGAAACAAGGATTTCAGATCTGGCTGCTGCAAAAGCCCAATGAGTAGTTCTCATCACAAGTTTCCTAAGGAGTCTCAGCAGACAGATGGAAACGATACACATGCGCAAGAGCCACTCCAGCACAATAGAGCCACTGTATCAGGAATGTGGGAAATCCAGCATCCCTCCATCCCCGAGCAGCTTTAATGCACTGAGCTGTAGCAGCTCCAAAGAAGTGTTTGTGGTCTACTGAGTCAATCATCTGTACATTAAAAAATCATAGCTGGCACTACTATCTCTTTGGCACAATACCTAAAAAGTATCAGTCAAAAAGGAGAAATAAAAGGACCACACCAAAGCCACACAAAAGTGAGAGTAATTCAGTTACTTGTGACCAGCAAAGCAGAGAAAAACTCATAGCTTGACTCCAGCATGAATGAAGACAAGGCTTACGTCTTTTGCTGAGTCAGGATCTTAGCACTGAACATTACCTAAAATTGCTGTGCTGCTGAGCACACTGGGTACATTCTTAATCTAAAACTGATATCATGTCTTACATCCCACTATTGGCAATAATGGGGTAATCTCATCCCCACACAGCAAGCAAGAGGCACGTTCACATATTCCAATGGCACAGAGCTTTTTCGGAGAGAACCCTGTGTAATTTGCTCTACACAACCCTTAAAACCAGTTGTTTCTTACATTTGTGCAAACATGAGGAGTGGCTGAGATCACTTGGCTTGTTTGGTCTGGAGAAGAGGACACTGAGGGGACTCCTCACAGAAGATCTTCAGCTTCCTCATGAGGGGAAGCAGAGGGGCAGGTAGTGACCTCTTCATTCTCGTGATAAGTGACAGGAGTCTGGAAATGTCATGAAGCTGATTTGGGGGAGGTTTAGGTTGGACAGCAAAAGAAATTTTTTCACCCAGAGGGTGGCTGGGCACTGGAACAGGCTCCAGAAAAGTGGCCACAGCAGCAAGCCTGACAGAGTTCAAGAAGTGTTTGGACAATGCTATTAGCACTCTCACTCTCCCTAGAGCAATCAGGGAGGACCTGGAAGCAGAGATTCCCTACCCAAGCACAAACACTGCACAGAGTTACTGACAACTGCACACACAGCAACCTTTTCCCATCATGTTAAATGTGTTAAAAACACATGTGCATCAGTTATATTTGAGGATGAAAAATTTCTCCTGGGGCTGGTAGGGAGATTTTTTTTCTGCTCACAAGTGTTGCCACGGGACTGAAGGAATGAGGGGGGAGGCTTACTGTGCGCAGCCTTAAACACCACGTGTCTGAGAATAAAGAAGAGAAGATCTGTGCTAGAGTATAGGACCATTTGTTCTTCCCATTCATTTGAGAAAAGGACACTGTGGGGCAACCCACCCCCCAAATAAAAATTAAAAAAAAAAAAAAGGAAGGGCTGATTTGGATGTCAGTGCAGAGAGCGTGCAGACCTCAAAAAATACCTTATACTGGTTGCCAGCTTTCCTTATATATGATGGCAAGAGTAATTATAAAAACAAATAATCAGACATTAAAGTTGGCTTAATCCTTGCTTAAGTGCTGTAGACATATAACTCTGAAAGCATGTACAGTGTGATTATAAATAAAAGCTCTGGTCTATCATTACATTGAGCTATTTCAGAGTTTTTAAAGATGGCAGCTTGGGAATTAACAGTCTTGATGCTGTCGCAGCAACATCAGCCACCAAACCTCAAGCAGAGTCTGTGTTATATTTCAAGATTTTACGTCCACCTACTAAGACTGATTACCTCCTCTTAGTCCCTGAATGGAGAGGGCAATTCAGGACATGTTCAGTGTATCTGTATCTAGGAATGTACTTAAATGTGTACTCACACAAATGGGTATTTCTTTCAACTGGGGTCTCAGTTTCCTGGAGCTGATGCTCCTGTAGCCTATTGCAAACTGGGTTCCCGGTATAAGTCTGGGTGATGTGACTGGTGGTATATGAATAATAAAGTTTTAAAAAATTGTCACCTGGCCAGTTTTTTGATTACATATTTATAGACACAGAGAAGTAACAGACACTTCAAATTTTTGCATAATTAAATGAAAAAAAAATACTAATTTGGAAACTACGGGTCAAATGCTCCTCGGTTTTAAATAAGAGAACTCTACACAAAATCATCTGTGTGCTTTTGCATTGTACACACGAAGTGCATAGAATCAGCAAAACTCATATAGCCAAGATTTCCTTGGAAAACATTATGGTCCTTATCTCACTTGACACATCAAGTCATTACCACTAACCTCTTTCCGCACTGAAAAACTCCAATAGCTTTGAAAAGGATGATTGCTATAAGGGAAAAACAAAGTGCTCAGAGAAAGAAACCCTCCTTGGGAAAAGGAGAGCCTTCTCTCCTTGCTGGTGACGAATACAGACCAGCATCATATTCCTGCACCTCTGCAAGTGAGAGGATGCTCCTGAAAACACCCCTGCTCACCAAGGAGGACTCAGACAACAATCTCCAGACAAGCTGCATGCATGCCCTCTTTGTCAGGGCTGAAGCCTCAACAACCACATATTATGAGGAAGAGTTTATTTGGAGACAATGCTGCAGATCGGTGTGTAGCTGGGGAAAAGCTGCTGGCTTGGGTAGTAAGATTAGAGAGGAGTTGCAGAGGATCCTGGTGCAGTAAAGACCGATTGTGCTCCAGATGTGGCATCAAGGTTATTAAAATCCTCTTTATCAGCTGGTGCAAACACACAGCCACATAGAATTGTTTACAGCTCTGTCAAAGATACCTGAAGCTTAGGATCCTACAAAACATGGAGCAAGAAAGCAAGAAACATGAACAAGTGAAGCTGTTACTGAATGTGTTCGTTAGCACTTCCAACATGATCGTGTGTCCTGAGCCATGATATGAAATAAAGGGCCTTTTCTGCTAAAGAAAACCCTCCCCTGTCCCAGAATCTGTAATAACGCTTTTTTTCCATAGTCAGGATTCATATCATCTGGCTGGTTTATTCCCTAACCTTTTTGGCTCGCTCAATTGCAAGGCTACATTCAGGGTCCTTCTGACTCCGAAAGGGGGTCAAGTTTTCCTTTATAACTTGAAAGAAGAATCAATGAAAGCTGATTGGTTTTTGCAATTTTTAATGATTTCAGTAGATAGTCCCCATCTTTGCTTTGTTGACTCGGTCTGGAGCTTTTTGGTTTGTCTGGGCCACAATACTATCGAAGTACAAATTACTGTACGTGCTATTTGCTGATATTACAAGCTGAGATCTGGCACTGAAAGCAGCTTCACTGGGCTGAGATAGTGGCATGTGCTCTGTGACAGATTAGTGCACCAGCAAAAGGAAAAGCTCTTATTTAAGGAATGCAGAAAGCTTTTGTCCATCACATCACGTGCTAATTCAGTGACCTGAAACTCCTGATGATTCCTCAGCAGCTAGGAGAATTGCATCCTCATGTTTTTACAGTGCAAACTTTTCCTTTCCAACTCCCTTAACCCGTTTTTCCTACCTCAGTGCTTTGCAACATGAAAAGCAGAGACGGAAAAGTTAACATGCTTTAGCAGTCCCCACAGACTGCTTAAACAAACACTGTGATTGCAATTTAGACAATCTGGAGTCCATTCAATATTAAATCCCCATCCCAGGCTACAACTACCAAACAAATAAAGGATTCATGGAGTACTTTACACTGTCATTTACTCCCGCAACCATTGTCACTTGACAATCCAGAGGAGGAGCCTGCAAAGTCTGATACTGCACCAGCTACATCTGTCAACAAGAAGACAGAGAGCTCTGCTAAGCAAACAGGCTTGATCCTGCTTTACACAGTCTCCCTTTGTCTTGCCCCAGCTGAGCCCCCTCTAATCTTCTCAGGCTATCTTCAGCAGCACAAGCAAGAACTTCTCCTGGAACCAGGCAGACAAAAGATGCCTTTTTTCACTCCTCTGGACTGTTTAAATGTTTATGCCACTCCAGCTCTGTCCCTGCACCTTTATCCCACGTCCCCACCCACTGCACAACTGGAATGAACATGTACTATTTACGGCTGCAAATTCTACAAATGTTACACCAGCACACTCACGTGTGTGTGTGTGTTTTTATGGGGACTCCAAATTAAATGCACGGCACATTTTACTCTCCCTCAGCTGCAAATTATTTCAGTTACTTATTCAGAAGTGGCACCCAGATCAAACTCCCATTATGCTACTTCAAGTCAGGATGAGCTGGTTTGGCTGAAGAACTCTAATTTGTCTCCTTTAGAATCCCCCTGGTACTAGAAATGTTCACCACTTCTAAAAATTGAATCCACTTGGAAACATTAAGGTAAAAATATCAAGGTATATTACTCTAGAAGTCCAGGGTGGCAAGTACTGGCACTGGAAATCTTGCACTGAGAAACTTTTTTCATAGTTATGCATCTTAAATAAATAGTATATAAGCAATATCACCAGGTAAACCCATAGGACACACTTCATCTCAAGAAACATGAATGAATGCAAGATTTCCAGCTGTTTCAGCATCAGGAACTGCCATATTTATTCTGGAAGGAGCAAACAACAGATGTAGTTGGATAGCAAGAGTTCATCTGGTTTTCAGTCACACTCAAAATAAAACTCAATTTGCCATTATCATGTCAAAAGCACTTGATAAATGTCAGGAATCTGGGGGAAATCCTAATGTGTAAACCTCAAATTCCAATTGCTTAGCCAGGTTAGAAGGGGCCTCACAGGACAAAATCCTTTATCAACATCTGTTAAAGCAACTATTAGCAACAAGTGGTTTGCCTGACTTGTGAAATTCACATGAACTGTATTTATGATTTTTTCCTCCTTCACTCAGTGATGAAACCCCTCAATCCACCACTTTGAACTGCTCCTGCCAGGGACGTGCCCCTGAACAGCGATGGGTGGGATGGGTTGCAGAGCCTGGAGCTGCCTTTGCAGTGTTTTGTGCTGATTGCTTTTTAAAAGCCAGAGAGGAATATTTTAGAAATAAAATGAGCATTAATACGACCCCACCTTCCCACTGTGCCACATCCAGCTGCAGCTCTGCCTGCACCAGGGAATAAGCAGTGCCCAGTGCCAGCTCCAGGGCTCAGAGGGCAGCACTTCCTCAGCCCAGCCCACACAGCAAATTCGTGGAGCTACTTTTAAACCAAAACCTTCACCTTATTTTGTTGCCATGTGCTTTGATGGGTTCCTTTAAAAAATGCAGTGGAAGAGAATCAGAGGGGATGCATAACCCAAAGTCACAGTTGGATGACTTACTATCCATCTACAGCTCACACCTTGGAAAACTGATGTTTTCTCCCCACATACATCATCACCCAGTGTTAGAAATCTGACTGGTGCAGTTTATCGGACCTGACAAACCTAGGGAAAAAGGAAAAAAAGAAAAATAAGGAAAGAATTGCTGGGTGAAATCTGATGTAAATGCACCTATATCAGGAGTGAATCGAGCTGGTTAAGTATCTATTTAAAAATCTGAATATCTCTTTCAATCTCTCATTCATCCCTCCACAAAAAGGGAAGAAAGAAATTCCATTATCTCAATAGTAGTTGCTGTCAGCAGCTTTATTCTCTACTAGTAGGAGCCACACAGCTCTCCACTCCCTCACTATGAAGTACAATCCTAACTTTATATCCAATTCTGTTTAGCTGAGTTTTGATTACTGTGTCTCTACATAGGCCACTACATTTTTTTTCTCCTTCTGGCTGTGAATGTATATTGCACTACACAAATGGATTTTATCCTTGATTGTACCCAGGCATTATTTCCTAACAAATAAATAATTCAGAATAAAAATTTACCTCCCTTCCCCTCATGTTGGCACTCTCATGTAGTAATTCTGTAAGCTGAAGTCCATCAGAAATAACAAATTTTTTAGGCCAAGATTACAACTCATATACTAAGGCCACGAATTCCACATTCATTCTATGCTTTTTGTCTCCCCAGCTCTTTGGTGTCCTGTCCCTCATTTGAGGTATTTGTCACACTTTTTTAGAGGCCCATGCCATGCATGTGAGTCTTTGCAGGTTACGAGTTACAACCAGCAGCCTGAGTGACCCTTGGACTTCTACCCCCCATCCAATTTCTTTTCTTCTTCTCTCTTCTCTTCTTCTTGCTCTCCAAATACCATCTTGTCTGCCCCTGTGGAGATATCGCAGAAACGTTCTTCATCAACATACAGTGTCATCTAACACATGGAGCCTGCCAAGTTTTCATGTTGTTATATCAGGAAAATATCCCCCAGGGGCAAGGGGAGAGGAAGAGGTCATTTTTCATCTATGGAAGAGTGAGTACCCTTTTCCTTTGGGACTAAGAGGGTCTTAATTTAACAAACCTTCTTCCCTGTCACACTGCTGCTGCTCACTTGCACACCATGGCAGGCCAGGCAGAATGAGAGCTGGAGAATAAAGAGCACTTGCAGGAAAGTAGCAGCTAAACTTGGCTTGGTGTGCTGGAATTCAAAATAATTAAATGCAGAATGGGAGAGAAGCCAAAAGTATAGGAGTTTCCAGTGCAGAGCAGTGAAATTTGTCTGGTTTCCAGGTGTGATGAGCAATCCTCAGAAGGCTCTCATCAATTCAAAGAAGGAAGCTCAAAATGTGGGTTCTTGGTTGAACTTTATTCAAACTGTATAAATCTTTTCAATTTTCAGAAAGACCTAGACCCAGAGGTTGCTCAGAAATAGGCTTCTTCAGGGATGGAGTAATTTCTTTTTTTCTTTTCAAACAAACAACAAAAAAAGCCTTTCGGCATTTTTCACTGTGGGCAAAACAGCAATAACACTGTTAAGTTTTCCATGACAAGCTAAAGTCTTTTTTTTTCCTCAGGGTCCTAACCCAAAAAGGGATTCAGGGGCTGAGCAAATAATCATTTTGGTTGTGGACATTTGCATTGGAACTGGTGCTTACTCTGCTGCTTAGGCTCAGGCTCTCCTCACCTAAACACATAACACTTCTGCAGCTTGATGAAGTGGTTGCTGGCTGTGTTTTTTTCAGAGGCATCTCTGATGACTTGTAAGACAGCTCCAGCCCAGTAGTACACATGACATTTTACATGTCCTCTGCAGACAGGCATATTTTTCAAATGAAACTGCAGAAAACTCTTACCCTGCCCACAGAATTACACAAAATTAAATAAATGAATCACAAAATCATCTGGGTTGGAAGAGACCTTAAAGATCATCTGGTTCCAAACCCCAAATCAGGGGTTTAAACTAAGATCCCTCAAAATGAACCCCTTATTAGCCTACCAAGTGCGAACAATATCCAAGACAAGGACACGTTCATTTTCCAATACTACTGTAGACAAAAACCAAAAAAATGCTCCTCTCATTAAAGCATTCCCCGAAAGAGCAGGAATTTAATTATAATTGTTAGCCCTGAAAACCAGAAGTGAGTCTAAGTCAAAAATTCTGCTTTTTACAGCTGCAGACCAGTTCTGCGTTTGCAGCAGTGTTGGCCTCTTATTTAAACCAAACCTCCAGCTTTACACAGATTTGAAATCATCCTTTTAACTAATTTCTGTGACATAATCTTGTTTGAATTAGAGACATTAGGCTGAATATACTGTGGGTATTTGCCACTAGTTACCTGTCTATAATGATAAGACAGAGCATGGAGAACTCTGTAGGCACTGCTTTTTTGCCTCCCCTTTCATCCAAGCTAGGCAAAAATCACCAGATGAGGTAAACACCGTGGTCCCTCAAACACGGCTACAGAGGAATACTCTTGCTTGTTTTTTCAAGTCCCTCATATAGGAACAGCACTGTTACAGCAATTCCAAAAGCAACCAAAAATCTTGTACAAAAAGCTGTAAAACTTTCAAGACCTTTTTCCCCCCCCTTCCAATTTTGAATCATCTTTGTAGTCTCAGAGATAACAGAGAGAAAAAGGAAATAAAAATCCATTAGAGATGGCTCCTTGTGTATCTTCACCCAACCATCTTCTTTTTCACCTAAACATTTTCAACCTTTTCCTTTTTTAAGTTAGAAGTACTTACAATGTGATAAAGATTGGTGGGGTGGCTAGAACAGCATGAGCACATGTTTTCCTTCTTTTTTTTCTTCACCAAAACCTTCTCTTAGGCTTTTGGCAACTTTTTTTAGATTATGCCAATCAGGAAGGAAAGCTATAAAGAAATACTCAAAGTCAGTTTTCTGGAGAGAATAACACAGCAATCAGGTTCAAGTTCTATTGCACCTGCAGGCACATTTTCTTGAATTGCAGCTTCCTGAAAAGCTTGACAAAGTAGAGGTCCTTATTTTCCAGCTCAGGGTCATCTGCCCGTAGAATGATTTCACTGATTCTATTCAGACTACTATCAAAATATCCAAACCAGGCTCTAGGCAGAGTGATAACCTCTCCTGCTTTCATTCACATTTTGTTTGCCATCAGGTTCTTATTGCTACTCCAAGCTGTTCCCAACATGAACAGCATAACGAAGAACCTTGTCTTGTTTTGTTTCAACCAGAGAAATAAAAGGGGAACAGCAGCAAAATCTTATTACTTGCAGATACCCAACAGTTATTCCCACTGCATAGAAACAGAGAATGAAGCAGATGAAGGAGATAGAGTAATGGAGCAAATCTTCCAAAGGTCCTACAAGTACAGGGTGGGAAAGTGGCTGTTAATGATCCCCACTCCTCACATTGGAAAGCAGAAGTGATCTATATTATTCCTATACTGGATGTGATTAAAAAGTACCAAATTATTTAAAAAACAAACAAAGAAACCAAAACATAAACCAAACCTTCATGAAATTTTCAGTCATGTTCTAATGACAGAGGACCAGAAGATGTTGAGGGATTCCACTGCCTACTCCTTTGCAGAGGAATGACAAACTTTATGATTTTCCATACAGTCTACAACTGCAACATGTGCAGAAAGTGTTCTTCACCATAGGATGGACTAGCTCATTTTGAGGGGAAAAATGAAAGCGTATCCTTGCTTTCTTTTACATAAAGAAACTCTGTACCTTTTACCTACATTTAGCTAATCCCTTCGGAAAACAGATATTACCCATTGAGTGTTAAAAGTAAGCTATAAAAATTGGAAAAACTGTTCCATATTAGATGCCGTGAGTACTGGTAACAGAAAAGAAATTATCATGTTCTTGGTACATGAAAAACAACATGAATGCTTAATTTTCAGAAAGTCCCACCTTCAAAAAATATTTAATAAAACATCAAAGCATCCTATTGCTTCTGAAATCCACACCAGATTCAAGCACAGATATGCAATTAAAAACAAGAAGCTAATTTCTGTAAGGAGGTGCTCTACTTTTAAAAATGTTTTTATGTAAGCAGTAATTTTTTCCTTCCGAATTCAAATTGTAACTCTGTGTTAAGTGAAGAGTAAAATCTCTAGCTTGGCTTCAAAATGGCAATTTTAAGTCTTAATGACCTTCACACAGTACTTTTAAACATCACATTAAAAAGATAAGCCTTTGAAAACTTTAAAATGTGGGTAAGTAGGAAATATTTGAATAAGTAATTATGAAGGCTAAAGAGAAGAATGATGTATATCATCACTAGGCTATATTCAAAGAAATATATTAGGTCTTGGAGAATCAGTTGTTCTTAAAAAGACCCATACCAATATGAATGTATGTTGCAGGTAATGAACATCTGCACACACATAATTCCTAAAACCCCTCTAAGGATTCCTCAAAAAACAGGAGTGTTGGGGCCTCTGATTCAGCAAAGCACTTTTGTTTCAGCATAATTAACCAGATGAAGTCATGCTCAAGTCAACTGTCTCACTCGAGGAGTGCTCTCCAAAATAACTACACATATGCCATAAACAGTTGTGAGCAAGGTCAAATCCAATATTTAAATCAAGGCAAGATTTAACATACTCTATGGATTGAGGACCTAGCTAATATGAAGTGCTTCGGGAATTAGAAAACAGTTCTTCACTGCTTGAATAAGGAGAGTGGAGTATTTCAGAGCGCCCTGTGTAATTTCATATCTAAAATGCCCAAGTAGTTTAAAAAAGGCCAGGGATTTCAAATTCCATAGGCAACACTGGAAATTTCAGCCACAATTCCTAGAAAGTTCAAGTCAACACTGCTGTGGTTTATTTTAAGACACTGGGTGCACTGTGATTTGTTCGACTTGCGAGTTGCAGCCTCCTGAAAATGAGATGTATGTATGTGTGCTTGCATGATATCCTCATAAATGGGATTAAAAACCAGTCCCTGCTGAACATTGCCATTCATAATTTAAGGGTCAAAAGGAAAGCAAAGAGATCCCTTTAATCCCTGAAATAAACAAATATTTATTTCAGTCTGCAAGCTGCTGTGGTGCCATAACAGCACATTAACAAAAAGTATACTGAAAAATGGTCTGCATTTCTCAGTTAGGGGCTCCTATATATAACTTGGGTCATTTGGGGTTTTGGTAACAGTAGAACTTTAACAAGGTTAACCAAATAAGGTTTTAATTGTAACCTGTAGGGATGTCTAATTGACACTACCTATCAAGGTTTCCTGTATAGTTTCTTATTTATTTTTAATATTTCTACAAACTCTAAATTGTTCTGAAAATAATGGCTACATTAAAAAAAAAAAAAAAAAAAAAAAAACAAATCAAAAAAACATTATGAGTATAACAGATGCTGTAGTTAAGGTTAGCCAATACCTTCCAAATGGGAAATGGTGAGTTCCTACAATATTGATACACTTTAATATACAAAAGCAACCTAAACTCCTCAAAGAAAGATAAGCTATTATCAGCTCATGCAGTCAAACTTATGTCTAGAAATCATGTAATTTTCTGCACCATAAAAAAAAAAAAAAAAGCCAAGCAGACAGGATTTCTCTAGTAGCCTTAACAAGTTTTGAATGTCTTCACAGCGTGGGCTAAAATCTCCCATACAAGATCTCGGCTTTAAATAAAGTTTGGTTTGTTTTTGGTGGTAGACAGATAGCTGCTTTGAGAGGGAGGGTTGGAAAAGAAAAATGTTCCACTTAATTTTAAAATGGAATGGATCAAATGTTTTTGATACCGCTTAACTAACTTTATTTGGTGAACTGGGACACTGAATTATTTTATTTTATTGTATTTTTAAAAATGTTGCCAAGAGACAGACTCCCTTCCCTCAGTGAGAGCTGTACCTATTTACACCAGCTAAAGGAGTCCATCGAGTCATATTTTTGAAGAGACATGAATGAGCTGCACATGAAAAAGAATGTGAAGTAGTGAATATAAATTTTGCATGCGGGAAACTGGCTTGTCAATTTCAAGATGTAACAATAAAACTTCATTCACTATTCTAGTTATTAATAATCACAGCACAGCTTAACTTCCAGCTTACCTATGCCAACACCTGAACTTTAGAACTGCAGAGGGTTTAAGGCCAGACCAAACCCAAATTTTGATGTTTGGTTAATAATTAGTATATTAATTCATTTCAACGTTTACAGCAAACACAGCGGCATTGCTGAAAATCCTAATTATAGAAATCAGTAAAAATTGCAGCACAATAATTACCCCGCTTTGTCTGAGGCCAGTCATTCATGGTTTCTCCTACATAATCTCATGAACTGCCCAGGCCTCCCCTCAGCCTGCTCTTCTAGATATCTGAGGATCATAGAGGTGAGGTCACTTCATCTCTCCTTGGGAGGAAAGAAAAAAAGAAAAGGATAGAAAAAAACAGAGAGAAAAGCAAAGCATCTGCTAAAATCTGACTTCATTTGATTTACTCTCCAAGACTGTTTTTTATTAAATATGTTTGACTGCTATCTCTAATTAAATGTAGAATTAATTTTGGCAAACTAACCACAGATGCAGTTTATGTTCAATTTTATCAGACAGATTTATTTATAAGCTGTCAACTTCTTGAAAGACTTCATTTTGGAGCAGTTTTAAATTGCTAACAGTAGCTGTAAATGGGGCTACTGTTCTCTGGAAGACTAAAGAAGAAGTATGCTATAAATGTCCATTCCATCTGCGAGGAATCATAAAACAATCACATTCCTTTATATTTTTTTTCTTCCCCCCTCCTTCTTGGGACCTTTATTAAATTAGTTCAACTCAATTAAAAATAACTTCAAAAACATTTCAGGGCCCTTTGTTTCAGGGAATACTTGGAACTCTCTGCACGGAACGTCACCCTTTTAACTAATCCCTTTTGGGGAGTGGAGGAGAATAGTGGTATTGTGACTTCAGACAGTGCTTTCAAGGGTCTCTACTGTACCGAATTGAGGTCAGCGCCAGACAATGCCCAACACCCAATAGCCATTCAGGCGTTCTTCACAACTCTATCAAACGTGTCTTTCTTTCTTGCGCGCGCTTTCTCTCGTGGCAAAGTCACAGGACAATGGAGAAAGCCTCCAGCACCATTTATGGTCACTGTATTTGCACATGACAAAGTCTATTCTTCCTGGTTTGCCAATTCCGTGGTAAAAAAGAATGAACCCTGGATGGATTTTCCCACCATTACAGTTGCTCAAACTTAGCTCAGATTAAAAACAGAAAACTCTAAAAACAACAAAAAACCCATCTAAGAACAGTAAGTGCTGTTTGAAAGAGTAGCTACTCCAGTCCTTGCTATTTTGGTATTGAGAGAGAAGCTGCAGAGATGAAGTGGAAGATTAAATATGCTACATTATAGCCTGCATATGCATAGCTGAGGATACATTTTGGTGGAAACAAGGGATAAAGCAGAAGAGACTATTTTCCATCATATAATTTGCCATTAGCCGCATTGGAAAATCACTGTTCGAACAACAGTGCAGGAGCTCGTCTGCACCACTTGGTTTTGCTGGGGAAGGGTTCCCCGCTTCAATCACAAACAACAACAGCAGCAAATCAATTACTGCACATTTGCGCTGGCTACTGCTGCTATTTCTGAAGATCTACCTCAGAAGTTTTACTCTTTCAACAGATGAGGATGAGAGAGAGACAGAGTGAGAATGTGGCACTAGATATGGCGAGCTTGCTGCCAGGAAGATTTTTTTTTTATATATTTTAAATATGTGCTACAGATACAGTATTCTTCACAACCTAAAAAGATCTGAATGAAAATGTGCTGCTGTTTAAAAAGACTGTTTATAACCAGTACTGAACTTGACATTTGCACTGCCTCACCCACACACCTCCAAAACACACACATCTTTTTTTAGTTAATCAGAAATGGCGAAGCCCCCACCCCGCTGCCTGACAACAGGGAGCGCAGCAACCCAACCTGCAGACAGTCAAATGCCATTAAACTCATCGTTTGAGAATCATTGCAGAATATTCCATCCTAGGACTGGATGACGCTTTTTCTTCATTTCTATTTCTGACCTTTTTGGCAATTTTTTCCTTCCCTTTTGCACCACGCTGTTCTTGTGGCATTTAGTGGCTGCAGACTCCTTCCCAAAAAACTGATCCCCAGCCTCATGAGACAAATCCCACTGGTGTTAGGAGCTGCTGTCCTGCACAAGAAAGTGCTCTGCTTCCCCCTCTCTGCTCCTCACAGTGCTGGAAGATGACAGCCAAGGCATCTTACTTTGATGTTGTACCTACCCATTCTCAAAAGGTCCTGTGTGCACAGTCAGCCACACCTTCACTTAATCATGCAGAACAGCAAAGAATTACAGAACAAGGGCTTCAAACTGATGACTGGTTAATGGTGGTTTGGGTTCCTTCCCCCCCCCCCCCCCCCCCCCCCCCCCCCCCCCCCCCCCCCCCCCCCCCAGGGATCTAACATACTTAAATTAAATTATGACACTGAGGCTCCCTGGAACAGTTATCTCCAGGAGCCAGTGTGATGCCAGGGACCAAATTCTGCTTTTTGGCTCATAAGGAAAACAACCAAGTACACAAATGCCAACCCACTTTAGGAAATCCTATAAGTATGAACTTCATTTTAAGAACCTTCCCCAGTCTGAATGTTCATCTGAATCAAAGGCTAAATGTCTAATTCAGGCCGAAACCAATGGGGTATTAAGATCTAGGAGAATTTCAAGATCCATCAGGAATGAGTTACTCACTTAACTGGTAAACCTACATGAGATCTTTGGATGAAAAAATCTATAGAATGAAAAACCATATTGTTAATACAAAAAAAACCCTATAGCATATTCCACTTAAACAGTAAAATGTATGTGTTGGAGTACTGACTCATGGGTTCCAGACATGTGGAAAAGAAATGCCATTAAGTTACTTCCAAATTTGCTCCCCACATTTTGATTGTATGCAGACCCAGAAATGAGTCAGTGCCATTAGCACATTCTTATTTGATAGAGTAAAACTTAAATATCTGATTGTAGATGTGAGCATCATCTACAGGCTGATAGCCAAGGGTTTCTGCCTACAAATGGGAGCCTATGTCAAACTGCAGAAACAAATTAAGAGGCCAGAAAAAGGATTTTCTGAGAGTTTGCTGGTCAATAGCTTTCTTTTTGTGTTCTAAAAAAAAAAACCAAAAAAATGTTAAGGAGGTGCATTTAAAAAAGAAAGACTCTGCAATGAAAGAATTCAAGAAAAAAAGCTGCTTTGACAACACATGATAACACAGCATTTAACAGGCATATACTGTTTTGAAGCTGCCTTTAAAATTGCTCAGCTAGGTAAATAAATGCCAGGTAAGTATTTTCCTAATGTGTTTTACTTGAAATTGCTCACTTTCCTTAATACAAAAATAAGATGATATCTCATTAGCTTCAAAAGATGGACCATATGTTCTTTGGAAGTTTAATTTCTGGAGTTTTTATATTAGGCCTTCTTTTCAGCGATGATAAGGACTTTTATTAACTACCTAGAGGAAAAGTTGACTTTGAAATGTCTCCTGAACCCCCAAAACACATGACAAATCCCTAATTACTTAGCCCTACAGTTTGTGATCTACACTTTTACTAAATCTTAACATACTTGTGGAAAAAGATCTATTCAACTCCAGCAGGTTAATCTGGGTCCTAGAAAAAACTTAAGAGGCTGATGCTCCATCTAGCAATCAAAATACAGAGGGACAAGGGAAGGAAAATGCAGAAATAGATGGAACAGAAGTCCATCCAACTCCTATATAAGGGGTTTTTTTCAGACACTGATTGAAAATATTGAGGAGATCTTGAAGTATGTAGCTTAAAAAAATGCAACCAGTCCTTTTTCATTTAGTCCTGGCCCACAGCTCTGTCTAGCAAGGGCAAGATTATATGCTGCCACCCCAGAGACGAGTTGCCTATTTTCTTAAATCCTGCTGCTGTGCACTCTCAATGCTGAAGATGCCTCTCATCCTCCAGGTGATGGCCTCCAAGTTACAGCTCCAGCCTGGAAAAAGCCACTGTTGGGAGGGCTGAGGCAGCATCATTCTCAAAGAAACTGCTGAATCTACTGAATCTGATATTATTTATTTTTATAATCAAAAACTAATGTGAACCACATTCAGATTCAAATCACACGTTTTAAAAAAAGATGCAACAAATTAAAACCAATTACAAGTGAACTAAATAAAGCATAGAGCCCCTCATCAAGACTGTAACTGTTTTTAGAACTCAGATTTCAAATTTCTTGTTTCAGACCCAACTCCTCTTTCCATTATATGACAAGCACTTGACAAGTGGAAGGAAGCAAAAGTGAGAAGTCCAGCTTTGCCTCCTGGTAGGAGATGCACAGTTCCTGAGAGAGAGAAAAGCCTCAACTGATTATGCCTGTGCAGCTCCCGGGGAGAAGCAGCACCCTGGTAGAGGAAGGAAATGATGCTCAGACAAGACCCTCAGGTGATGGAAACAATTTCCTTGTGTCTCAGACTGGACTGTGGACAGATTGCTACAAAAGAAGGAGTCACTGCATTGCTAGGCTAAAAGAAAAACTGAAGGGAAAAGTCTAAACCACAGGAACCCATTTGGCAGATGAAAGGTGATCATAAGCCAGGTTTTCTATACCATTTAATGTAATTATTCTGTTATTTTTTCCTTCTATCTTTAACATATATTTATTTGTATATACACACGCGTATAAAAAAAGAGTTTTTGTTTCTTTAAGAAGATCCTGCATGCAGAGTTTGGAAGCTTTTTCTATAACCATTGTTTTGCTTGAAAAGACAGTCGGCAGAATCCAAGAGGATATAAAGCACCACCAAGATAGACAGATAGGTGGACAAACTGATTGAAAGATTTTTTTAAAGTGTCTCCATCCACGATGTCAGTATAGCATGGAACACTGAGACACCTTTAAAATCACACATGCATAATACAGAGTGATAGGTGAAGAAGGTTAAATTCTAAATCAAAAAACCCCCAAAACATATTTTCTGAAGTGAAAAGATATTTATGAGTGTCAAAATGCAAACTCGGAAGTGCTTTTGGGCATGAAAGCCCCCCAGCCAAGCTAGAACAACATGAATTTCATCCCTCCGCAATTAGAAGGTAACAAAGCTTAGTTTAAACTGCTTTTACTCCACCAAGTTTCATTACAGAGCTGTTGGCATGGGCAACCACACCCACACAGGGACCAACAACAACTTTCACGGGGCACTGGCTCAGTCTGGCAACCTGCTGAGTTACAGCAAATAATTAGTATCTGAGGATTTAAATATTTGAGTGTACAAAAATATATCCACACCCCTGATATCTTGGTGCCTCTCTGTCTCAGGGAGAGCCAAGTTTTCAATAATGCTTGATGACAGTGCTCCCTGGCACTGAAATCATCGGAGCTCCACAAGGGTGGCAGGATCAGTCTCTAATTCATACACACAACTTTATAATTCATTCTTTGAATCCTGAGGTCATGTTTTGCTACTGGATAATACAATGCACTGCTTATTTCTGGTTTGATAGCATCCAAAGAACTTTTGGACTCACTTTTAGGTTTCTGGAAAGCATGTATTAGAGTAGACCTTATAAATATAAATTAATGTGATCCCCTGTAGAGAAAACACACAAGATCATGAGTCCCCTTAATAACACAAAGGGGATACCTGAACATAAGTATAAAGATATATTAGTGCTATGTTTTCTTTTTTATGATAACAATTTAGTTTTCCTCTGTCCTTCCAGCCAGACTTGGCTTGTGTGATATTGAAAGAGAAGAATCATATACTTTCAGAATGGCTGACAGCCTGCTTTAGGCATTATATCTTAAAGTAAATCAGCAGCAGCAAGAAAATTGACATATAGAGAGAGAATAAATTACAGGACATTGAAATATCTCTACTAGATCTGCAAAAAGTAGAAGAGCTAAAAATAAGATCACCTGATATTAGCGGGAAGGCCAATGAAGGGAAGAGGAAGATGAAAGGGAGAAAATTTTCTTGTAACCACCATGTTTACTCTGAAAAGATAGCATGATATACCCATAGAATGCTACAAAGGCTGCAAAATCTGGTGCTCAAAAGTTAGGACACAAAGAATAACAACTGCCTATACAACCTTTGTTTAGCCCCATCATGTAGATCAATTGCAATGCAATAATTGCATGATCACAGATTATTTTTCCACAAGATCTCTGTACCACTGCACAGAACAAATCTTCCTGAGTAACGAGTCAAGCCTGGGTTGTCAGTGAGAATGTGGCTTTGGCTCATTTTTTGCAGACTGTGAAGGTGTGTTGCAATTGAGGCGAGGGATGAAAGGAAGCCAACAGAAGCTTACATTAGACAGACAGACAGGTGGATCCTGCTTGGGCGGGCTGGATCTCCTCCCTGACACAAAGATGTGAGGTCCCCTTTGTAAGTGAACTTTCCTAGGTATCCCTAACTCTGTCTTCCTCATCTTCTGTGTAGGGGACATAAACCTGCTCTGCTGCTCTGCATTATCACTCACAGGTGCCACATGAATCATTCGATGCATTACTCTGAACATAAGAAGTGCTAGATAATATTTACTATTGAAAAGGAATATATAACACAGATATAAACCCACTAGCAGCTTCAAATGTCCTGGATTCAACATGTTAGCAAAATTTCTGCTTCTTAGTTTCCCATATATACAACTGGTATACCCTCCTTTCTCAGGCTCCCAACACACCCATTGTGAAGATAAAGTTTGTGATGTTCTCTTCCACAGAGCCATACAAAAAACTATGAAAAAGTAAGTAATTGTATCTTCAGAGCAAGAATGATATGTGATTGAATTGTATGGACAGTGCTACACACTGTACCATAAGGAATAATCAAGAAAGATAAGGAAAGATTGAACAGCTGCTCATTTGTTGACCGCCTTCATTCTGTGTGGTCAATGAGGTTCCCTGTAGAAGAAAAACTGTACTTGATCATCTAATTGCAGACTGTATCCTATGTACAGAAATGGGAATCCTGGAATGAAATTACACAGCAATGTAATTGGAATGCTTGACTTTCCAAGCAGTGCTATTTTAGCAGAGATTTCGTGCATGTAATTTCCTCTATTTTTCCAAAAGGCAGAGAAAGCAGCAGTTTCACCATATTTATGGCACTGTCAGTATATTTGTCACATGGCTCAGAACCTCCAGCTCTACCTCCTGTACCTTGCTCTTCTGCTAATGACAGTAACCAAGGGGACAAATAAACTTGTATCTGTGTAGGTCTCACACAGTGAATCTTCCACCAAAGTTTCAGAGACATTTCATGCCAGTAAAAGGGGATCCATCCCATGTCCCTGACAAAACATACTTTTTCTGCCCTTTCCCCTAAAATCCTTCCTACTTTATTTTTTCTCCATTCTTCTTTCAGTTCAGTCCCACTCTTCTTGTCTACCAGCATTAACTCACAGTATCCACTGTCCAAGACCAAATCTTTCCCTTTCCTCCCACACCTCTTCCTCAGCTTATCTCAAAAGCACTTAAAGTAGATATGTATGGGCACATACTGCAAAAGTCATGGCAAATGCACAGAGTCAATCACTTGAGAAATTCTGTATTTGCCTCACTGCTGTGGAATATTAAGACTATTTGTTTAAAAAAAAAAAAGCCCGCCAGGTTTTTTTTTTCTTGGTTTTTCTTTAATGGATGAACCAAATATTTTCTCTCATATCATTCAATATAAGAAAAGCAAACAAACAAGAATAAGAGTGTGAGGTCAGACCAAAGGTCCACCTTGCCCAGCATCTTCTCTATAATTGAGTGACCAAAGCAGATGTCTAGGGAACAGTGAGTTTAAATAAATCAATAAATCTGCCTAAGGCAGATATTCAACACTTTACAGTCTTATAGCAGGAAGTGTTTGACAACTTCAAAAATATTTTTCTTCTGTAGTACCCAATAAATCTTGGTTATGTTCTTAAAATCCCACTGGAGAGGCCTTAATTGCTGAGATCAGATAATAACATACAATCGGAGGAAACAAACAAGTTCCTCAAAGAATACAAATAATAATGCTTCTGGACTGTCATTTTTATTCCTTGTGCAAAACATACTAGTAAGAAGTTACTTTTATCCAAACTTACATTCTCTGTCCCCAAGATAAACAAAATTTCACCTCATCATTGTACTCCCACAAAATTCATATCAGCCTGGTTTTAAAGAAAAAGCTCTGTTTGTCAGAGGTCTGTTTGGATTCTTGTGTCATGTATTCTTATGTTGAAGATGCAAACTCATCCAACACTGGCTAAGGGTTAAAATTGCAAACCTGAGCTACTGTTGCTATTAGAGGATTATTAAAGCCTCAGGTTTTTAGTTAACTGAGAGTGATTTCTCACTAAATCTGGCCTGCCCAGCAAAGAAACATATTTTTTGACATTTGCCATGAACTATTGAACCTTCTTTAAGATAAATAAAATAAGAGATATAAAGTGGGCTGGGGCGGGGGGCGGGGGGGGAGTGTAGGGGGTGTATATAGAAGCAAAAAGGAGTGGGAGAGAGAGAAAAACTGTATATAACATAAAAAACAAAGTAGTCAGAAATAAATCAGCTGAAGTCTCAGCAGTGCTGTGGAGTTGTTCCCTGCTTCTCTGCAGCCACTCACATAAAGTGTGAGCTGTTTTGTGGCAGCAGGATGACAGCATTAGCAGCATGACAGTGTTTGACACCACACTGCTCTGCTGCACCAGGTGGTTCTGGGTCTTCACATGGGAGATTGGTTAGAAATATTTGGAGAGAGAGAGAGAGGCTGAGCAGGGTAAGGAGCAGACTTGAGAAGAAAGCAAGTCTTCTATCATCCCTTTCACTGCTGACTCTGCTTTATGAAGACTGTGGAAATCATTATAAAGAAAAAAAACATCCCATGGAAGGGCAGGTTTATACCTTTTTTTCTGGGTCTGACCCAGGGGACCAGCTGGTATAAAGTCCCGGAGTTTTGCTTTCCCAAGGTTTTGGGCACTCAGGATACAGATGCCCTACCTGTGGTGGAAGTTCTTCCTCTCTCACACTATGGCTGGACCTTCCAGCCAAGAACTGCTGTGGTCCACTATCAGCAGGTGAAGGTCAGCTCTGGTTTGATTCTACCAGAAGTTCCCAAGTTCTTCTCCTTTGGGAGAATAGTGTCCCTCATTTCAGGAAGCCAATACTGTCACAAGCATAACACTACTGACTTCCTTATCAAACTGCATCTGTAAACATCCGCCCAAGTGAGCAGCTGGGAGTTTCTGTTTGATAAGGTATTATCCAAGCAAAGCCTCAAGAGCCACTTGTGTTGAACTTTTCTAAAGCAGGCAAAATGTAAGGCTCTTCTACCAGGGTCTGAATGAAAGTTTCCAGGGATTCCAATGCTCTGAGTCTAGGAGCTATGATGCACCATACAAAAAAAACCCAAACCATGTTGTATTTTCTGAACCTGATGTCAATCACAGTGTCATTATTATTATTATGTTGGCTAACTACAAACAATTAAACCAAAGGGAATGGATGGGGAGCAAACAGGAAATGAAGCAAGAGTAAAGATTACTTGTTAAAAACAATAACAGTGTCCCGGAGGAAACACTAGAAAAGTCATTAATTGTAGAATGCCCCCTCCCTGTCTGAATCTAGGGTAGCAAAGTTTATTCTTTCCAGGACTGAACACAGGATCAAAAGGGATAGTCAAAGTCCCCAGCCTTAACAGAGAGGGCAGTCAAGCAGGTATTGGAAAGGGACTGAGGAAAATGTTACTCAGGGGTTCTCTGCTTCTCTCAGGAAAAAAGCAGCGATTTTAGGTCAGCTGGGGTTTACTCCAAACCTTCCCTTCTTGTTTTAACATTTTTGTCTCCCTGCAGTTTACCTTTCTTTGCAAAAATAATTGCTTTTAAAAAGCTGTTCTGAGACATTTTAAACAGAAACTGCAGTTGGAAATGGGAGAAGTAGAGGAACATGTAAACAAGACAGTCACTTTTATAAAAGAGGCAACTGTACCTGTCAATAAAGGATGTACTGAAGAAAAATAAGTGCAGGTCTTTTTGTAAGACTGTGAAATAAGAAAACTTTGTCTCAGATTTCCCAGGAGTCTCTGCATACTTCTGTAGATTTCTGTGTACAATAACAACAACACTGAACAAATGTAAATCCAGGTCTGACATTTGTGGTTTTGTCCCATCCTTAAAAGCAAATCCATGCAAGCCCACACAAAACTTGAACTTTGTGATGTGACAGGAGGTCCCGGGGGTTCAGCCAGGCACCTGAACCGAGTGAGTCAATCTTTTGAGGTTGGCTCTTCTCTTCCTCTCCCACACTTGTGGTTGGTATTTCAAATCTATCAGAGTCTGTGAGATACCATCTCTCTTAACAGTGGTTGTGGCCACCAACTTTTTTCTCTATAATCTCTCTCCGTTTTTCCTATGTAAGAGTCTTAAATGAAGTTTGTTCCAGACTATTAACCTATGACAGAAGACTGCAGAGATAAGATTTCACTGACATATAGAACAAAGAAAAAGAAAGGGTGTGAAAATTGCAATGACAAGGTTGCCTTCATAGTTCAAGATGTATGAAATGAAATGAACTAAGATATCTGACAAATGTCTGCATAACACACGTTGGGCACTACTCACTTCATCTGAGTCAATCAGAACTGCATTTAATAGACAGCACAAAAGATTTCATTTACAAACACAACTCCTAACTGCAACATCTACAATTTATCCAATATTGTGCTGTTTTAAAGAATAAGTGATGTAACCACTGCAACCAGGACATATATTCTCAAACTACAACATTTCTAAACCAGGCAGAATAAATACTCCATTACACTGAAACCAATTCAGACTCTGTCTATAAGAGGAAAAGCCATGGCATTGGGAAAGCTACTACGTCACAGTTAAGTTGATCAAACAAGCCTTATGGATTAGACAGGACCAAGCCATCTTTTTGACTGCATGCCAAAAATAATCTTTCATCTTTGGCTGTGCAAGAAGTTTTCATATATTGTAAAGTGAAGATGGTTTCAAGCTGAAAATGCCACAATTCTGCAAAAAAAAAGAAGAGGACTGAAATTAGAGACAGACTGAAGGGAGTTATTTTCATAGTTGCTGTTGTGGATCAGGAACAAAACATCAAAAGCAAAAGCAAGGAAAAATGTAAAGGCTTGCATACAAATACCATGCTGTGTGGAGAATTTCTGCTGAAGTGCCTGTGGTAATGCCTAGTTTGACACCAACTTGGCAAAAGTCTCAAGTTCTATTTCATTCTGCACAGCTTAATACAACCACACACACAGAGCACAAACCCAACATGGATAGTGCTTACATGGCCCTGAAATTTGGCCCTGTGAGTGACACCTTTCCTTTCTGCTGCAGTTCAAAATTATCTGTTAGTTAATGTCTTTCAGGCCTAGCTGGAAACCCTCCTGCTGGGAACCTCCTCTGAGGAGCACCACCAGGAGCAATGGGATGCTTCAGGGATTTGCAGTTCCCTCTAAGGGGCACCAAGATACCTGGATGCCCCTTGCATCCTCAGAGATCCAATGTACTCCAACTCCTGCTCTGCTTCCCCTCTTCCATTCCAGATTTTCATATAGCAAATATATGTAACCCCATGAAAAAACTATGAAAGAGAAAACAACAAAGAAGCAAAGCAGCAGGGTAGGAGAAATACTACATTGTTTGTTTTTGCTAGGGACCAGAACACAGTCTATTGCTTGGAATAAAAAAAAAAAAAAAAAAAAAAAAACAAAAAAAAAAAAGAAAAAAAAAGAAAGAAAGAAAGAAAAAAGCCCTAAATGAATGGGTCTTTTTTTTCCATTGTTGTTTATGACCATAATTTAGCAATGCATTTACTAGCCACTGTAATCATCAAACAGGCCCTGACAATTAACAAAAAGACCATGAAAATGAAAGTAGTGAAATGGAAATGAATCACAGCTTCACCACAGCAGAAAACATCTTTCTGAAGAAAGACAGACTAGAATGAACACTACTCCAAGTAAATTACATATTAATTAAATGAATTAGCAGTGTTGCTATTGTCCCATTTGGCTACTCACAGGCATTTTACAAAACGACCCTTGCAGCTTTACGAGTTTCTGTCTTTTCACCACATACTTGTGTAATGCCTGCTTCCCGACTGGGATTCCTATTTCCAGTAGCTACTGGATGACAGCAAATCCCTCTATCCATCCCACATCAAATCAGCCTTATGCATTCAAACTCCAGCAGTTATTCTGAACAGTGTTCTTCCATCATGCCAACCTATGCCTCTTTTTGGCAGAGGGCCTGTATAAAACTGATGAGGGACGGGATAATGCTTTATGGTAGACAAGGGGAGTATGTTTGTCCAGCTCAGTTTTTCAGACTCCCTTTAAGATCTATGTGCTTTCATTAGAAATCCATATTATATGGGGAAATTGTTATATGAAACCAAATTCAATTTCAAATACTTAAAGTATGTTGGGTTCACAAGAACTTTTGGCTTAGATATGCAGTCATTCTTATATTAACAACAGAGTGGAAAAAAACCTTCTGAAATCTGCTGTAAGATCCTTTGCATCATTGCTAAGGTGCCAGACAGATTCTTTGGATATGGGAGTGTATTATATTAAAGAACCTGGCTTCAGGACCTTCACACGTGAAAAAAATCAAATGTTTAATGGGAATGACCTTCAAAAAAATGTTAAAAAACCTGGGGCCCTTGTATAAGCTGGAGCCCTATTTCTTTGGTGTGTTGTCAACAACTTGTCAACAACAAGGCAATATCAAACCAGTATTTAGAGGCAAAGGAAATAAATACAAGCAAACATGAAACTTTGGAGAAATTTTCAAGCATTGTGGCTTTGCAGTTGACAATTCTCTAAGGGAAATTTGCCTCCTGATGCTGAGGAAATGGGTGGTCCAATTACTAATCTGCTCAAATTATTTTCATTCCAAAATATTGTTAAATTCTCTGCCATAATGGAGCAAACATCTAGCATCAAATAACTTGCAATAAAAGCTCAGAAACATGCAGATGCTCTCCCTAGAAGAGGTGGAAGAAGCCTTGCCCTTTCAGCTACATTTCCTGCAGAAAAGGCTTACTGTGGATGAGCTCAAATTAAGACAGAACGTACTGACCTATTGAGCATTTAGTCTTAGCTTAAGCTGGATCTCACATTCTGCAATTTATTAGCGCACACAGCACTTCCCTCTGCAGTCATGTTCTTGGCATAAATGAAGTCACAAATCACCATTGTTTAAGATTATTAAAGGTCTTTCTGCATCAGTGTTATTATTAGCATTTGGGTTTAAATGAATAGTCTGCCATTTTTAAGCTACAGTCAAATAAACGAGACTCCAAATTCTGCTGGGAAAGGAAACCCCACACTGTCTCATTTGAATAGAAGGCCAACATGCATTTTTTGGCTACGCCTGTCAGTTTTCCCTGACTTGATACAGAAAATTCAAATGCCTACAGACAAATTAAAGTGGGAGCATAATGCATTAAAAGATTACTTGTGGGATGTTGACATTCAGATATGAACTTCACACCTTCATTTTATCCTCACGATACAGCAAAATACAGTCCTACATCCTAAAACGCAGCAAACTCAGGGAAGCTCACTAGGCCTGGTACTGTGCAGCTCAGCACTGCTATGTAATTTCTGCCTATTTCACATGAAGGAAATATGTGTGTATAGATGCATTTGTTTTAAACACTTATTGAGGCCACAGGACTGGTGTATTTTAATAGAGATCACATCCCTTTGTAGGTAACAGAACAGTGGGTAGGTGGGCTGGGGTAGGGTCAGTCAGTGTTTTATTCTTTAACCTTAATTCTCAGTTGAGCTTGGAGATAACAGGGGAAAAAATTATCTTTCCTTCCAGGGGCAATAAAATATTTAGCAGCTTTTTGTATGGTTTTGTCCTCCTCTTAGACAACAAACAGCAAGAACTTCCAGAGGAAGAGAATTTACATGACTGACAAGGTGATCTGGACTTCATGGGCTATCTGAGAAATTCTGTGATTCCGTTTTACATTCCCAAAGACAAAATGCTATGGAAAGAAGTCATGTGCACTATATGCAAAGCAATTCATGGGCCCAAATGTAAATCTTGTTTCGTCAGATAGCTTGGCTCTACAGTTAATTATTTTTTTGTGAGTGTTGTGGATGTGTTCGAATGATGCATTTCATATGTATAAATTACCTCCTGCCTTGTAAAGTTTTCAGGAAAATGAGATCTTGCTCTAACTCAAGCAAGCCCAGAGATAAAGGAGACAATAACAACAAAGATCTCAGCCCTTCCATCTCCCTGTATAAATAGCTTGAACAGCCTCCTGCATTTCAAGGGTTCTTGTCACTGATGATCTTTAGGATCTTGTTGCTGAACTCTACACTTCAGCAATGAGGACATCCAGTGGCAATCACCAGTTAACTTATGGGATGTGAGTGCTTTCTGCAAGTCTGAATTTGGTATCTGACACTATTTTTGTTCTGCTTACATCTGCATGGGATGAATAATATCCCTTTTCTTGTTTGGTGACTGTTTTTCTTGAGCTAAATTGCCTATTGACTCTAGCCGGAAGCTAAACAAAAAGGGCAAATAATACAGCAGAAGCCATTAAATAATGTATTTTTTTTGCCTATCATTAACATGAATACCATGTGCAATTTCAATCCCTACAGAAAAGCCATAACAATCTGACACTGGTGTAGAGCAATTGCTGATGAAGACTCACTGCTCTAGCAGCAGTTTTTTCTTTATAAAATATTTCATGCATTAAAACACCTGGAGAAAGCCCTATTATCTTCTGTAACAAGCAAACAGCAATTCTAGTGCTATTTCATAAAAGAGGAAACTAAGGCAGAGAGCTGAGGCTCCTTTGTGAGTCAAAGGCTGAAGAGGGATTAGAAGGCAGGAGACTTCTTCCCAAGTCAAATCCATCCCAGCCACAACTGCCTTGTTTGTTCAGCAAGGATTGTGTTGTACTGAAACAGTGCAAGGTGAGCTTGGAAGGATGTATGCCTACATGTCATAATCATCCACTCTTCAGGATACTCTGAGCAAATCCCTGCTTGGCACTGTTGCTAGGATTGCTTTTAGCAGAGGAAAGCCAGAAGTTTCCTATCTCAGGCAGGAGCATTCCTTCCTCTGTACCCACCTTGCTAATGGAGAGGAGAGATTTTAGTTGCTCTGAAGCAGCCACTACTTGAAACAGTCCCCACAGGGAGACTGAAAAAAGTTACTGCTTCTTTAACCTGAACAGAGGCAAGATCTTGATAGGAGCAAAGGACAGAGCTGCGACTGCTGAAGGAAGGAAAGAATTGAAAACAATTAGTGTGTTGATGTCAGCTTAAAGAGGGTCACCAAGAGATCAGCTTTCCCTGCATCTGTTCTTTAATTAAAGTGAGAAAGGTGGCAGTGTCCACTACACATCACTATGGTAACACTGAAATGCCACGCTGCTGGGAGCGGGATCAGCCATGAACAGAGCAGGTATGGATGAGGAGGGTAAGGGAGGACCCCACACCTGGGAGCCCTTCCCTCCTGGGACTGTGGAATGGGAGAACACTACACACCCTGCACTGCTTCTGCTGAAGCTGGGCAAGAGAAGGCTTCCCGGGATGAAAGACCAGGAATGTCATGCCAGAAGAGGGGAGGATGAGGGGTTTTGGCAGGTTTCTGCTGTGGGTGTGTGCCCGTCACCCTCTGCCCACTACTGTCTTTGATCATCACTAGTATACTCATGCTGTGCCTTATCATCTTCATTGATGATTTAAGTTGCTACAAAAATATTTGCCAAAGCTATTGTTTGAGTTGTCCTAATAATAGTGATTATAATATTCCTTCAATTAATTACAGACAGCTGCACTCCCAGCTTTTTCCACTTTCTCTTCCAAGTATTTCTTGCATTATCAGCACTGACAAGAGTTTTGTCCACAGAAATATTGGTCTTAGGGGGTTTTTTGGTGGGGTATTTTGGGGGGGTTGCTCCTTGTGGTTTCAGTAATTACTTGTGCAATTGCTTTCCTCTTCAAACTGGAGTTCTAAAATAACAACACAAAAATGATACCAGACCAAAATAACATAATATCAGTGCAATTAGAGTGAAAAATGTCTAATACATTTTGCAAATTAACTTCCAGCCCTGCAGTTGAGACCCCATCCTATATCTTACCTTAGAATTAAAATAATCTGGGTATTTTACTCCTTGAAAACTATTTCTGAACATAATTTCCTCTCTCAGCTTGAGACCTGTCTCAAGAACCAACCATGCTGCATGTATATATCCAAGAGTCTCTGGAGCTCTCTCCATTTAGAGTCTAGGAACTGAGGAATAGAAAATAAGTTTCATTGTATGCCAACATTCTTATATTTTCATTCATTTTCAACATTCATATTTTCATACACAATTTCAACATCTTGCCTTTCAAATATGACAATACATTAACAAGATTATGGGAATATATATTATCCTGTATTACTATGTGAACAAAGCAAAAATGATATTCCCTTCGAAAAAGAACCTGTTAAAAGCCCCTATTACACCAGGAGCAGAATCATGAACAATTGAGCTAATGACTAAGTAAAATATAAAAGACATTTTCAGTTAGGTGATGAAAGGTCCTATTAACATAGATGTTTTTAATGAGCTATTTTAACTTGTACCTGGCATTTCTCAGCTTAGATCTCTCTTAGATCTTCTGGTCATTTCTCTCTGGTTCTCTACAAACTCTTAGATCTAAACCTTGATTGGTTCACATTTCTTGGCTGTGGCTATTACAACATATTGGACCACCAAAATATTTCATTTAACTTTTAGTTTGCAAGTGTCACATATTGCTTGAAACCTCTTATCTTCCAAACAAATTATAATAAAATCTAATTTATTTTTTTTTAAAATATTGCACTAGCTATAAACTGTTGGTGCTTTTCTGGCTATACATTAGGTCTATTAATAACACTAGGATAAGCAGTCTGATAATTGTAATCCATTGACAAGGGTTTAGCAGACTTTGAATGCATCCATGCACCCTAAACTACTGACACCTTACAGGAAATTGTAACACAAGAGGGACTGTACCAGACCAGGAGCTCTGTCTTCTGCCTTATGCAGTGCTACAAGATGGTAAAGAGAGAATACAAAATTAGGGCCATCACAGCACAGCATTTCCTCAGTATATTCTCCTACTCTCCACCAATTCCTCAGTGTCCTTGATCAATTTTTTAAATGGTTTTTCTACAGTGGAGATAGGGGCAGGGGAGACAACAACCAGAAAGGAACACAATCTCCCATATGTGGTTGGATCATAGATACAGCACTAATGGACACAATAATTATGTAAATACAATGGCATAATACTGTTCTCTGTTCCTTTCCTAATAACTCTTAGCATGCTACTTGTTTTATTCATTGGTACTAGACTTTGAGATGACACTCTTGAGTGGAAAACTAGTTTACAGTTCACCACTCTGTATGCAAAATTAGAATTATTTTTCCCCATATGCATTACTTCACAATTTATACACACAGATTTTTACCTGCCATTAATTTTACCAACCAGTCACTCACTAATGTGAGATCCTTCTCTGCAATCTGTCTTGGTTTCAGCAAGATCCTTCTCTGCAATCTGTTTTGGTTTCAACTCCTTGAATAACCTGTTAGAAGCTGCAACCTTTTTTCAATTTTCCTTTCTCAGATCATTTATGATATGTTGAGCAACAGATACCCTAGCAGCACACACATCCTGTGAGACTACACCACTGGTTCCTTACACTGTCAAAACTGTCTATTTATTCCTGCCCTTTGTTTTCTACCCTTTAGCCAATTATTTATCCACAGAGCCTCTTACTCCTTATCTCATGACAGCTAAGTTTTCCAGGAGCCTTTGGTGAGGGACCTGTTGAATGCCTTTTCAAATCAAAGTAGATAACACCAGGATCTCTCCCTGACTCCTCTGCAGAACTGCAGTAATCTGTGAAACACAGCTTCTGTTAACAGAAACCACATTAACTCTTCTGCAACATAACATATTTATCTTTGTGTTTACTAACCCTATTCTTCGCTGTTGTTTCATCCAAATGGTCTGTTAGGGTGTCTATTTCCCATCTGAATTCCTTTACAAGTCATGGATGAATACTGTCTGGTCCTGGCAATTTGATGCTCCACATTTTGTTGATTCATTCTCTCCTTTCCTACTGACACTGGAAGTTAACTCCTGTGACACATTCCCCCACCCCTCATTTTCCCAGTAGAGTTCTGGCAGACAACATCCAGAGTATTTTCTGTCAGCAGTACAAGCAGATTTGTGTTCACAGAATCACCCTGTAGACTCTTATCTGGTGCATCCCACACACACTTAGATAAACAGACAAGACCCTCCCCAATACAGACAAAACTAAATCTGGGTGCTCAAAATCTAAGCCTAGTTTTAAAATTCAAGCTGAAAATTACTCCTGACTTTTGCACAAGCCAAGGATGCTGTATGCAGGATAGTACTGGTGGGAAAAGCTTAAAACCATGCAGGTTTTGTCATGCAGATCCCAGCTCAGTACTTTGCATGAGCTCTATTTCACAAAGTTTGTCTGTTTTCAACAGAGCACCTACTGCAAAATAACACTGAGCAGACTGTATATTAAAAGCATCCACGCATATTTATAACTAATTTATTCTTCATTTCTTCTGTGTTGAGTAACTAAATTACAACAGTGGCTCAGTAACCCCTTTTAGTTTAGGAAAGGGCAGCAGCTTCATTTGAGTAATATTTTAGCCCAATTAGTCCATTAGTCTCCAGTGGAGACCAGAGGAGAATGGAAACCAGTGAAACAAGAGTCCTGCAGGATTCCTTTTAAGTAACAGACCTCTGACTCATCTGATATCATCTGGCAGCCCTCATGATCCCTTCAAAGATATTTCAAATTTTCCAAGTGTTCCGCAGAGACACTAAGCAGGCATTTGCAAGGAAGAAGCAGTGTATTAGCATAGGCCCCCATGGATAAATCAACCTTATAAAGGAGTTTCAAACTCCTCATGTGCTGAAGAAGCTTCAAGTATCTGAGAATTTTGGCTTCTACTCTTTCCCAAACCCTACAGAGTATGGGTTAGTCACAAAATAGCACCTTGTCTTTGCACAGGGATGTTGTCTGAATGGACCTGCTGGATGTAGCTGTCCAACTCTGGTTTTATATAGATTTAATGAAGAAGTGGCCAAAATAAGACATGCATTTTTTTTATCTGAAAAACAAAACTATTTTAAGGCCTATTTTAGACTCCTTGCCTTATAATATATATGTGGCAGCTAGAAGGTAGGAAAAATACAGATACAAATGCTCAAGATGAAAATTCTGAAGGACTTTCCTGGTTCTGTCTAGCTTACAGTCTGAAAGCTGTGAGAAGTTTCAGTCAATTACCCCTTCAATGAATGCAGAGAAAGCATCCAAGAAAACCAGCATCTAAGGCAGGGAAAACTGTTCACTTCACGTACGTATCTGTATGCAGGATAAAACAAGTTTCAATTATTAGCTTCGCTTAAGCATCTGAAAGAGAAGCTACTAGACCAATGAGAGATGTGATAGTTGTGGCAAAAGTGGCAAGTGACACTTTAGTATTACCCCAGAAGGACTCCTCATTTCTGTCACCTTACAGCAGCATAAACATGAGACCGAGAATATTTTCTCTGTACAGGGAAGAATTCAAAGTCCCTGGAAGCTGAGGCAAAGAGAAGTATCATCCTCACCAAGACTGCCTTGGAGTGTTGTCGTCAACCTCAAACACATCACTGAAAACATTTATGCAGCCCAAGCCCTCTACTCTTTGAAAGGAACCTTAAGCCTTGACATGGGCCTGCAGGTGTGTGTACGTGTTCTCACCCACAAGTATTAAACTGCAAGTTTAATACTCCAGGATTGCCCTTCATACATTTAAGGACTGCAGCCACACCTACCCTCCTACCAGCACTGAGATAACAAATTCAAGCCTTTCAGGAAAATGCTATTTCAGCACAGTGACTGAAGAGGTGCCTTAGCACAGGGCTGTTCTCCAGTTCTGTGCTTTGGTTCAAGTTGTATGCACAGAGCTTAAACCAGTAGTCACTGGCAAAAGACTGCATTTCACAACAGGAATGAATTTTCAATTGGTCTCATCTTTTATCTTTATCATTCAATACTATGACCTATCTTCTCATCTGAACAAATGTAAAGTCTTTGTAAATAAATACAGCACACATATAAGCACTGAAATAAAACTTTCAACTAGTGTGAGGAAGAACTGTTAATCTCCAAAATAAAAATCATCATTGTTAAAATAAAGTCCCAAATAAAAATCATTGTTAAAATAAAGTATCAAGCAGTCTGATACCAATGCATGAAAGATGGGACACTGATTTTGTAACTCTCATCCAGAAGAAATGCTAGTTTCAAGCTGCATGATATTCAATTTATCTGTCTCATAGGGCTGAAAACCTAAGTCTATTCTCATGGGGTTTGAGTCTGAGATTTTCATGGAGAATTTATTTATGATTCCCAAATAGCACTTTCACTGGTTGTTTTTGATATTTTTTTCTTATGTTTCTGTTTGCATTATAAATAATGAGAGAAAGAGAAACTCTACAAATAAAGTCATTGTTAAAACTTTCATTTTTTAAGTATTCACAAGCCTGAACTGCATGTGATGTTTCTTCCCCAGATGCCTGACTTTATGTGACAGCAAGAGAGGAAGAAAACACTCAGCCTTCATCTCCCATTCATCTAACAGTCACTGAATAATGGCTTTAAAGAACAAGAATACTAATCTCTCTCTGGTCGTCATCTAGTGAGTGCAGGGGCTCCACACCTCAAGTTCCTCTCCACAACAGGACTGCTGCACATTTTACTGACAGATACATGTGTAGAAAGGACAGCTTCAATTTGAACTTCTTTTAAGAATTTGACCCAAATCTCACTGAAGTTGAGAAAGCTATGCCTGCCTCTGCCACTTGTATTGGCATAGACAACCTGTTGTTTTATCGTCATTAAAATGATAAAATTTTATCCTTCTCTGTCATTGCTTATCCTAAAGAAATGCAAAGCACTTTACATAATGATGTGTAAGTTATCGTGTCACAAACATGACAAGAGGATGCTGCTCTTTACCAGAGCACAGCTTTAGATGACAGGAAGAAAGAGGTAACCTTTTATTGTAGGCAGAACAATTAAGGTATACAGATGACAGTCTGGAAATTAAGATACCATGCTAAAATTTATTTCTGGTACTACAAAAGCTGTAAAGATCACAAATAGGACTACAGAAAGAATCTACTGTTCAGTGGTATATGTCTTACATTAATACTTAGATTATATAACAATAACCCTCTAATTTGCTTAGTGGAATATGCCAATAACTGCAGAAAAACTTTTTTTCAGTGTTATTTGTAGAGTTATGGAAAGCTATAATAATATCTTTTCCCTTATTACAAAAGAATGTTTAATACGTCAATTTATTTTTACAATTTTTTTATTCCACAAAGGAGCCTTATCTTTCCTCTCAGTAAAACAGATGGCTGCCAGCACAACATGAACAGTGGGCATTGTGCAATTTCAGCTCACCTGGAAGCTTCTCAAGAATAAAACCTCAGGACTATTTTGGTAACATCATTTGGCTGGGCAGTACTTCAGGGGGCGTGGGTGTGGTACCCGCAGCTCCTTCCAGGGGTATCTCCTGATTTATGGCAGTAGGTAACTGGACAAGACAATAGCAACACTTTGATGGAGTTGCACATGTATAACTTACACTGCCTCCTCTTGCATACACAGAATGGAAGTCAATAAAAGGAGCATAGACTGGCTGAAAAACAATATTTCTTACAGACTTATGAGCTATTTCACATAAGCTTCTGTATTGCCATGGAGGAACCCTGTGCACTTGATAGGGACACAGCAATAAACAAGGGGAGATAATGACCCAACCTGCACATTAGGCTGGCATGGGAAGAAAACGCGGGGTGAAAGAGGTGAGCAGGCATAGGCACAGACACATTAAGGCACACGAATCTCTATATCAATAAGGAGTTTGAAATCAGATTAATTTCTACACAATTAACAAGGCTGTTGAAAGATCTGCTTTACAGCTGCTGCTGCTGCCAGGAGATGATGACAACTGAGGAAATGAAAATCAAAGGAGGAAACAATTACAACAATACTCGCTGAAACTATTTAGAGTTCTCTTAATAAGTCAGCGAAACAAGTAATTGAAAGAATGTATTTTATTGCTGATTAAGATAATACTTAATTTAGGTCTTGTTTTTAAAAAGAGCTCAAATTAACAAATCAGGTCTTTCATCTGAGCGCAAGTGAGAGCTCAGTACATTCTCCTCATATCCCACAGTCTGGAGATTCAGAGGGCGGGCTCTGGGAGAGAGCAAAGATGAGAAAGAGGTAGGAGACATTTGGGGAGAGGGGCCAGCTGGAAAGAATAAAGTGCCTAAATACAATTATATATAAGATGTCAACTTTTATTCATTCCAATCTAGCAGCACAACAGTAACTACACCTTGCTTTTCTACACATTAAGTTACATTAGCATTTTCCTGTTCTCCAACCATCACACAACTGGTAATGCTAAACATTAAGCCTGACATCTAAACTTGTGGAACAAGGGGTGACTTTAAAATAAAATATTTTATAAGCAGAAACATTGCTAGCTTCCTCTTTAAACAGCAACAACAAAATCCATATATATTTTTTCTTTGAGTTCATAGTACCATCATGTCACATCTCTAGACATTATGGTTGAGAGATAGGGAAAAATAAAACAGTTACAAAAATAAGTTTGCTGTGACTGTTATTTCTTTGAAACTATGCAGAATAACTCAGTTAGCTGTCAGACTGCAAGAACAACAGGAGCCACTGCAAGTTTTTTCTTAAATTTCAAATTCTACACTAGTATCTTTCTCATTTTTCTGAAGGATGAAATAAAATAAAAGCTGCAATGTAAAGAGGATTTTCAGGTTTGATAAAGAAAGGTAGGATTAATAAAAAAAGATGAGTATGGGCTTTTAAATACTATGTTATAACCTGATAGTGTTTTGAAAAACTCAGACATATAAAAGTTAATCATAAAAATACTGGCAAACTTGCCTTTGAAGGGGAAGGCAGCAAAAAATTACAGAACATCAGAGCTCGGAGGGAAAGTAGAAAAAAATTGGAAAAGGGCTTAAAACGACTAAGATTAAGAAGGTGCATGACAACCACTCTCAAAGCCCTGATCTGCGCTAACAAAACCATATCCTATGCTTTTGATGAGACACTCACAAATGATTTAGCAAGAGGTGCTTTTGAATTATACCAGTGCTTTTTTGGCAATAAAATGTCTTTTTGAGTTTTCATTTGTATCTGCCCTAAGCTGAAAACATCTTTGCTAGAAAATAATAACCAGGTTGAAGGTATTTTTTAAAGCAAAATTTCCCTAAAAGGGAACTTATTGCAAATTTTAGCAAAAATTGATTAAAATAAAATTAAGAAATCAGGAAATAATAAATCTAAGCAATCAAATATAATGCAACAGAGGCTCCAGATTTCAAGCTGTTTAAATCAAGACAGCAAGGCATAGATTTCTAGGAGCTATGAAACTTAAAAAGGACAAAATTCTACATTTACCTTCTGCTGAAACTAGGTGACTTCCCTGCTTTTCCTTGTATGTGCTTTAAAGTAGCTGCTTTAGAATATAAAAATACCTATCTTAAGCTGCATGTTAATTAAAATTCAGTCTGTCTTTGACATATAAGCTTTAATCAGTTTGCAGTTAATTGCTCTAAGGTCTGTCCTCCAGTGCCAGCTCCAAAGCCTGAGCTCCCATTGTGCTCTGGGAAATTGCATGATTCACAAAAGTCACTTTGCACCCTACAAAAGTGCAAAGCTTACCCTCCTCAGGGATAACAAAGTGATGACTTTGCTGGTTATTGTCTGAAAAAAACCCAAAACAACCCACTTCTTCATGGTGGGAAGGAAGAGCGGGGAATCTTGCGAGATCTTCAACAACAAAACCCAACGGTAGCCCCACTGCAATCGTAATTCACATCATCACTGAACACAGTGCCACGATTTCCAAGGAAAGCAGCTATTCTTGCCACATTTTACATCAACAACACCAAATTCCTAATCCAAAACTATGTGGCATTAAGCAAAACTCCCATTTCTCTATGCCATCCTTAATTTGGCACAAAACTATTACTTGGTAGATACTGTCTTCAAGAAATACCTTTTGCCCTGAAGAAAATATTCTGACTAATATTCAGGTTCCACCTCTGAAACTAAATATTCACATACAGCAAAATGTTTCAGTTTTCCATCTGCCAGGTATCCAAGAAAGAGGCAGGTATGTGATACTCATTCCTACACTACAACATCTACCCAGAGAAATGTCTTTTAAGTTATTAAAAATACTGCTGCATCCCACTCACTTTCTGGTATCTTGAATCCTTTTCCTCTATTTCAAAAGACTGTTAAGTTTGAAATTCCAATTCAAGTTGAAAACAACTCATTTTAAATGAATAGGGACTAGTTCCCACTGAAATCAGAGGAAAGAATTCACTGGACTTAACAAGGACTTCAACTGATAGAGGATACAGGATGGTCTGGATGAGTGAACAAATACTTAAGACAGACAAACATATCCTAACCATAAACCTAAACCAGTAACCTTTCAAGACATTACCTATTTGGGTAATATCTGGGAATGAAATCATCCTCAGCACCTCTAAAGGTCAAAGCACCAGCAAGACACAAACAGCACATTCAAGGGCAAAACCACCTAACATGAATCAACCATTATACAAATTCTTATGGCTGGTGGTTATCTACGTCCTCAACTGCACCTGCCAGCAGCACCAGTTTGGGACCTCCGCACACCCCCAGACTGACACAGCCCCACAATGTGCAAGGACCTTGAGTCTGAATACACAGGGGGCCACCAGCTGTGCCCAAAACGTCATTTAGCTAGGGCAGGACACAGCTGGAATGTGAAAAGTAATATCTATATGGATTTATACACAGACAACCCAATTTGGATACGTGGCACAGTGAGTGCCACATGACAACCTTGTCCATTTTCCCCTGCGTTCTGCTCCGGTTGACCCTAAGATGGGTCTTTATACACTTAACATAAAACCTGCACTGAGCAGTTTCGGAGGGCCCACAGAATTGAGCTGGTTTTGATTTACACTTGCTAGTTTTAAACTGGTTTTGACCACTTCTCACAGTTTTCTGCCATCAACAAGGCCCACCCTGCCACAGAGACAAGCAAGATGCAACCACCAGGCCGAACAAAGAAATCACAGTAACTTCTGCTCATTACATTGCAAGAAATGTTGCCCCAGGAAAGAAACTGTGAGCCATGGAATGGCTCATTGGCTGTATACCAAAGATGTTGGTATACACCAATGCTTTTGGTGGGTCAAGACTATCAAGTAAAGTAATTAGCAGCAAGATACTGGATCTTCCATCTCTCGGGAAGCAGTGCAGTTCTGCACGCTGCTCTCCCCAGAGAGGCTGCAACCGTCAGACACAAAGAAATTAGGAGTCAAAGGAAAAGAAAAAAAGAAAAAAAAATGTGGAGGATTTATTTAAAAAAAATTATACAGCATAATTGTTTATTAATTGTGAAACGAGAAGACATATTAAGCACTGCGTGGCCTGGGAGTGAGAAATTCAAGAGTATCTTCTGTATTTAGGGAGATAAAGAGGAGATGAGTACGGTGTGAAATCAGGAGGAATAAGAAACTGGCTTCCCCTTTTAAGAACAGCATCAATTAAACCCAGGGGAGGCGGGTGCAGTTTACTAGTTAATTAGTCCAGGGATGTGGTCCTTTCATGTGTAATTCAGAACAGGAACACCTGGTGTGCGGCACTTCAAAGCACGGGGGAGGAAAAAAGCCAAACAATGCAGGATAGGTCACAAAAGAAAGCAACAGCACAAGAACAAAAACTGTTTATATCTGACCTTCACCCTGCTGTAAATAAAGCAAGACGGTAGGGCCCCCTCCTCCCCGCCCGGGGAGAACAAACAGCTCTGGGCGCACAAGGGGAGTCACAAAAAAAAAGAGAAGGAGAGGGGGAAGAGAGAGACATGGTGGTAACTAATTGTTTTACAACCTAATTAAAAGGAAAACAGACAGCACGATATAGATAGGGATATAATGATTTTAATCACGTTCTGATATGCAGAACCAGAAAAGACAGAGAAGGGAAACGTGATCCAGGCAGCGCTGGGAGGCTGAAGGAAATGCTACCTATGGGCAGGGAAGTGTGGGGCAGGTTTGGGGCACCAAAGTCCTACCTGGGCATGGATCTCAAGGTCTGTGACTGGGCAAGAATTTGGGTCAAGTTAGAAAGCTACAGACTAGGAAGGAGTCATGATGATCCATGGCCCTGTGGAGATGTACTGACTTGCTCCTCCAAACCCAGACTGAATTTTAGCATGCTCCAAAGTGTCTCTGTCCCTTCCCATGCCTGCTGTTGCACAGAGAAGCTTTTCAGTAGCATGCCTGAATCATGTTGAAACTGGAAGCAGATGCACTGTGATAAAACTTTTACAGTGCTTTATCTCATCAAACACAAAAACCACTCATTAAACCAAAGTAGGTGTTATTTCAGCCTTACAGAAGGAAAACCAATAGGGAGATTAATTTAGCAGCCAGAAGCGACAGAGCAATCAGTATCAATGATCAGGCATCGACTTCTCAACTTCGTCAGTGACTTTGCTGCTCAGTCAGCAAAACCCACCAGAAGATGGCCAGATCTTGTAATATGAACAATATTTCATGGGATTGTAATATGGTGGATGTAGTAAGAGTGGATCCTCTGAAGAGGATTACTTTGGATTTTGGATTGCTCTGAAGAGCACAAGCATGTGTATGGTGATACAAGAATCTCAGATAAGTCTGGCAACTTCAGAAACATTTGAAAAAAAATTTAAAATTTTAAAAGATCTCAATTTCTGAATGTATATTTGAACGAGATCCCTTTATTTTATTGGTGATGATTTTGTTCACTCATCACTAAGCTTGATCTATCACAGTAAAGAAAGATGCTGCTATTTTCAAACACTGGACTGCAATTTAAGAAACATGATTTAGTCTTTAATATGCTGCTATCTTTCTTAGAATCCTGGAGTAATTAAGCTGAGTCTCATTTTGCCATCTGTAAAAGAGAAGTGGTGTGAAGAAGCTGGGTTTGTGGAAAATGCCCCACAGAAGGGAGGCATTATTACAGATAAAGCTTACTTATGTTTAAATAGCAATTTTTATGTTTCATGAACCAGTTATGAAAACCCCACGTCTTGTTCTAAATCACCGTCTGTTCCCCAAACAATTTTTAAAAATTAAGAAAAATGGCATAATCAGGACTGTTTGCAAAACTCCAGCTTATGATACAAAATTCTGGCCAGCACAGCAAATAATACTTGGTAACTTTTTGGACATAATGCACAGAAGAGCACCGTGTTAATATCAGCAAAAGCATGAACACCCTGTGTGATTGATAGTTCGGGAAACTATGAGAATAAAACCAAAATAATCCCTCTTCTTCTCCCTTCTTTTCCTTAAGAAATAACACAGAATAGAATAACACAGAATTTTTTCTTTTTCGTAAGTAGAAAATGGGTATATTGAACAGCATGCATGAAAACACATTTCAAAATGGGCTTGGTGATAGCTGGGAAGAAAAAAATAAATTAAGCCTATTTGGTGATTTGTCTTTGCTTACTTCTCTCTAATTTATACCCAGGTTGGAGATCACAAATGTGGGAGTATTTTCTAGAATGAGCTTTGCAAAACAGCCTGAAGAACTCTCAAAGTACTCCCCTTCACCCATGCTCAGATGGGAAGGGCAAGCCCCCTTATTTAAAAAAAAAAAAGTATGTTATTTAATGAGCAGTGACCTCTCCAGAAGCTGCATTTGTCTTACTAAAATGTGACCATCATTCAAGCTGCCATTTAACAGGAGTTCAGTGCTGAAATGTGTTTTGGAGGTTAGGTTTTTTGTTTTGTTTTGTGTTGTTTTGGGAAGGGAGGGGGATTGCAACAAAACATCCAGCACGAATCTCATGAGAGTAATGGTAATAAGGTGACATAAATGTCCAGTCAACAAGTTTTGATTAGCTGAAGCCATTTAACAAAAAGTAGATCTCTCCAAAACACTTCCATGCATAACTCATGCGCACTGCAAAATCAAAACCAGCACAAAACGGATTTTCCTGTATCTTTCACCAGTTTGTCCCAAAATCACTCCCACTCTGCTACACCTAGGACACGACTAACATCACCTATGAATGCAAGTCAATGAGATGGCACAGCAAAGCTCTATGGGCTCCCAAGATCTCCCAGCAAACAAGGGCTGGATGAATTTCTATACCTAAGAGGGGAATAGGTAAAAGTAGGTGGAAAGCAATTGGTCAGGTCCAAGTTAAATGTGAGCAAAAAAAAATAAAAGTGGTTTTTCAATCTCATAGTTCACAGATACCCTTGGCTAATCTGTGTGAACCAAAGTCACTGTTAAGTACATAAGACTGTAGACCAATATTTAATTCCAAAGAGGAGTAAGAGAGGAAGTAGGAAATAAAAGACAAGGGCAATGAAAACTGAAGGGAATAATCCCAGGTCACAGGACATTGCCAAGAGTCGAGTTGTCACCAGCCTGAGACCTCTCTAGGTGGTTCTAGGTTAGGTAAGAAGTTAATCAGCTACGTAAATGTGCACATATATCATTATATCCAGCTGTTTAGATTGAACTACAGCATTTATTTGGCTTTAGTTGGGGCATTTTTTTGATTTTCTGTTCTCAACTTGTAATTGCAAGACTGTGCTTAAGTCTTGCTAAATAAGCCCAGGCTTTGCCTTAATATGAAATTTGTCTTCTGTTGTGGTTCAAAATGAACTGGAAGAAAACTGACAAACCCTTGGTACTCTTGTCTTCCTGAATGCAGTGGCTCAGTATGGCACAAGAAGACCACGTTCTCAGAAAGAGAGGTTAGAGCAGTATTTCCTCAAAAGCAGCAAGGAGTGTCTAAAAGGGCTTAAGAGGGCCAGATGACTGCAGCTAGGAGAGGTTTCTGCAGAGCAGGAATAAGCCACAGCCTTTCCTGGAAGGAAAGAAAAATTAAGAGCTGAAGGCACACCCCAAGAGTTGCATGTGGTCTTGCCAGGGAGTAATCCTCATACCAACATAGATTTTTTGGGAGGGTATTTATTATGCATGTAGAAGAGAAACTCTCTCTTCATGCAATGCTTGACTCACTTGCAATGAAAAATAAAACCTTCACTGGTTTCAAAAAATGAAGAAAAATAGAGGTGACGACTTTACAGGGAAACTTCAACTTTTTCTGTGGTTCCTCAATAAGGATCCATTTGACTCCCACCTTACTCTAACTCCACAGGGAGTTAAAGGGTAGTGGACTAAGCCATTCTGTGTACGATTCGCCTGGGCTGCTTTAGCATCCAGTGCTGATTGGACAAACTTCCAAACTGCCTGCTCTCCCCATTGATTAATGGGGAGTCCCAACAACCGGCTCAGAGTCGAGGTTCACACTGTTGAGTTTGAAGGAAAGGCACCCTGATTCCAGGTCAGGTGAGGTCACGATGTGCTGCCAAGGCGGTTCTCCCACGATCACAGGTGACCCTGGCAGGGAGATGAGCAATTCCCTAAGGATGCAGCCCATGCTCTTGCTGTGCCAGCTGGGCTGCATTTGCTCCACTACCATTGCTAACTTCAAGGTCTGTTAATAAGCCCACTATGCAGCAAGTCTAAAAATGAGCGATGCCGCCAGCGGGATCTCGGCATGAATCCCAATGAATCTGATTTACATCAGTCCCTCTTATATACCTTCTACAAGAGCCCCCTGGACACACCCACACAATGACCAAAGCCCCTAAAGGCATTTGTTTGGATGAAACCAGCAGCATTGCCCAGTCTCCTCCAGCAATTTCCAGATCCCAGCTGAGCTCCACTGTGCTGCAGTAGCTCTGCATCCTCCTGCAGAGCTGCAGGTGTTTTACCAGGCCAAGGGGTCCAGTGGACACAGTGGGACTCCCAAGGCCTTAGAAGCTGAGTTATTCTTTGGTTCAAGGTAAATGCTTTCAAACCCCCAAAAGTTGAGAATTCACTGGTTTGTGCACTATTTACCTACCTTCAGCAATAACCCAGGCTGCAACCAGGACATAAATCAAAGCTAGCACGCTGCACTTCGGATAAATTTATATTTCTAAACCATGGTATCTTCCTATGCCAAGCACCCACAACAACAAAACCTCTTCAGTGTCTTACAGGAAGGAGTAGCACCTTCTAAACCATTAGCACCCTTCTAGCTAGCACAACTATGATAAATCACTGGGAATGAAAGTATGCACAGTGTTTTTTCATTTGTGGCACTTCTATTTCCTTTAATGTGTGCCTGATAAAATGTTTTCTAAGCATTGCCTTTAGTATGCGTTTATCCCAAAGGGACCATTCCAGGAGGACAAAAAAAATGCAGCACCCACTACTGCCAGGTTTGCCTTCAAAGTCATGAATACACACTTCATTCACTTGAATAAATTTCCTTTTTATCTAATACATCCAGTGATGCTTCAGGCTTGTGCTTCACGGACGTGTCCTACCTTTCAGCAGAAACTCTGAAACAGAAGTTAAGTTAGCTAAGAACAAAGTTACCCTCATGAAAATACTTGTCAGGAAAGCTCATGTTTCAAGAAGAAGAGTGTTTTATTTTTAAATACTCTTACTGTAAAAGACAACTCAACTTTTTGGGGAGCCAGTCCCTTGAGGTTGAGAGGTGCTAAGTGCCTTCAACTCTCAAAAAGAAAAGGACACACTTGAGCAGGAGAGCTCTGCTTGTGCAGCTGAAACAAACACTTTTCTTCCACCTGTGTCTTCATTAAAGGGGAAAAAATTGTGAGGTCAAAGAGTACAAAGAATGTCACCACACTTTCTCCTTTAACCATTTGCAAATTAATGACAGAGCTCCTGCCTCACCCTCAGACAGAACAAAATCCTTTCTACCCCATCTCCAGTCACTGCTACATATGTGTCCGTGGCTAGGCAGCAGATTACAGTGCCCACTCCTTTAAAGAACACCCTGATAATATGCAGGGCTAAAATGTCAGAAGCTATTAGAAACTCTCAGACACACAATATATCTCCATCCCCACGTTTTCCCCTTACACTGTGCAATAACAGACAACAGGCATGCAAACTGCTCAGCTGCAACTGTTCCAAGTCGAATAATTACAACTTGTCAGAAAGAATTAATTTTCCCATTTCTCATAAAGATGTGTAAAAATTACCATGTTATTATACACTGACACTCTCTGGAGGCAGACACAAAATTTAATTTTGAATTCTTTCCGCATATTAAATTAAATCCATAAATAAGAGTTTAGGCATTCACTCGGAAGCATATGTTCATTGGGAGCGAAAGCCAACACGAGCCTGGCTGTAATGGTTGTTGTAATGTTTTAATAGCTCGCTTCTTCTAAGCACCAATAAATTTACATGATCATAACAGTCGTGGGCATACAAGAAGCCCATTACTGTCTGGGCACAGGCAGCAGCGTTAACAGGATGGAAAAATGGAAGGGGGGGGAGAACCCTTAAATAAAATTAGGCAACTGCACTTGTCAGCTGCTCCATGATTGAATTTTTAATATTGTGGTCAATTGGTCAAAACAAATAATGGGATAAAATATTTTAATGTATTTAAAACCTGCTTCTGTGGTTAACAGAGTTTATCTATCTCTTTCTGTGCACAGCTTCAGACTTGTCAGGCTGCATTTCCATCCTGTGAGAGCACTGACAGGAGGAAGGCTCGTCCTGGCATCATCTCCCCAGCTCCTGCTGGCCAGCAGGGCTGGGTCCGGGGCTGTGAAGGGCCTCGGTACAGCCATGCCACTTCCTGCCACTTGCAGCTGATGCCAGTGGATTTTGAAATAAAACTCATGGAGAGGGTGGATGGCAGTTGATCCCACACCCTTTGGGATGCTGGGCAGAGCCCAGCAGCCCTGAAGATAAGTGAAGAAGCAATCCACAGATCACCATCTCTTTTCATCTTACCAAGACAATCCCCGTGTAAGCATACCAACATCCCAGACTGTAGTGCAGGCTTCATCCACACAAACCCAACCTACATACGTGCTCCCTCGGCCGAGTCTGGAGTTGCCCTGCTTGCCTGCACTTGTGTATCTTCCTCATGCTCCCTCCATTTTGAATTTCCAATGATTTGTCATTTAGATACATTCATAAGTGAAGCTGAGTTTTCCAACAGGGAATTTAAATGTGATATAAAGGTTAGCTGTAAAGATGGGCTCCTGAAACTTGTTTTTAAATGTGGGCAATGAAAGATAGCAGCTAACCTTATGCTCTGCTCAAATTAAGCTACCACACACTGTCTCTGCCTTTCTTACACTTACAGTCAGATGGTTCTCTGAAAACTTAATTATTTTTAATAAAAAATCCCAGTTATCTCCAAACCTCTGCTCACCACCACCAAAACTGGTAACATATGTATGCATAGTGTGTGTGTACAGTAGAGTGTGTGCACAGCCACACGCCACCAGTGAGTGACTCACACTGCAGGGTGAAAGGCAAGCCAGCTCCTCCAAAAACCTGTGTGTATTACAAGTCTTCACAACATTTTCTTTCCTTCCAGGATAGACAATACACATAGAAGTCAGTATTATCTCTACAATCCCACATTTGTTCAAAATAAGTTTTTAAGTTCCTTACAGGCAGCAAAACACAGCCACAGATAGCCAACCATTTTTCATCTGCAATCATACAACATTTTGAGAACAGCACTGAAAACCCGTCTCCCACTGAAGTCAACAGAAGAGTAGCTGTTGTGGGAGTTGGACAGGCTCCTAAACTCTCACTTATCTGCCCAAGACTTCACTGATTCCCAAACATGCAGCCCAGAACATTCAAGTTTATGCAACTCTCCCGGGGACATGCCAGTCCTGATCTGCAGCACCAGACCTGGCTGCCACGGCAGGGACGCAACACAAGCACCAGCACTGGCATCTGGATCAGGCAAGAAGAGGCCAGCAGCCAGCAAAACACAGGCATCCGTCTTCAGTAACATCACTCACTTTTAATTCTCAGAGAGAGTGAATCCAGCTGAGGTCAACTACGAGCAAAAAAAAGTATTGTGCTTTGAAATCTGCTGGGTGATGTACCGCACACAACACAAATTGGGGTTGTCAGTCTAATCTCCAGGAGATACCACCATAAATACTATCCCAGGCAGACTGCTACAGGTGATGCTCACACTATCAGTGTGCTGCCTGGCTTGCAGCTGCTCCCAGTGCTCAAATTTGCCAGAATTTCACTGCCCCAAGTTGAGCCTTTAATAATCGGAGATAATGGAATGGAGCAAAAGGAGCCCAGCAGCAGTAACGCTGTTTTGGAAAGGTTTAAAAAAGGTTACAAGTAAGCAGAGATCGCTTTGTACAGACTCCTCAGAGGTACCGGTGATTCAGAAAATGAGTATGACAATAAAACTAGAATATAGCTCTTTGAAGCTGAGGAAATACGGAGATTTTCAGTGTTGCATTTTTGACATTGTATTTTCAGTGCATTCACCGCAAGACTGAATTCTGAAACTAAAACTTGACAGATTTCAAGAAAGTATCTTTCAGTGGTGTGGCAGCACTAGTTGCAAAAAACCCACGAGGCACCAGTATTTCACTTTTCACTAACAAATCTCATTCTTACTCAGAGGTGAAGAGACTGAAATCCTTCTCACCTACTGTGTAGCAGCTTCTCTGAAATGAATTTGCAACCTCAGCCTAGATCCTAGTGGGCAAAAAAAAAAACCACCTCACAAGCCAAAACCCCCTAAAGCACTTGGTATTAATTGGCCATCCTTGCTGGTGGTCTCAGGACTGAGGCCGTGGGCATGGAAAATGAACAAGCTCCTGACCTTCTTCTGATCCTCTCCATGAGGGCTGAGACAATGACTGGGCTATGCACTGCCATTTCCTATTTAATTAAATAGCTAAATGGAAGATTTCCTCTGTGGCTAAATGGGAGGTTTCTTTTTCCAGTGCGGCTCTCAGTCTACTAACTTGCAGTTGTTTAGGTTGACTGTAACATTTAAAGGAAATAATTCCCCCCTTCAGCTTCCCTAGAACAAAGGAAAGAATACTGCACCAGAACTGCAGCTCAGTTTATGGAGAGACAGATTTATATGTGTGTGTTTCGATTTGCATCATTCTTTTCTTTCTAAAGGGACAACCCATGTCATTATTCCCTTTCAAAAATAAGACACGTTTACCTCTAATCCCACTGTAGAGAAAACTTCTTAAATGTGAGAGTGAGTTGCTTCCATGTTAAGATGTGCAAACTTCAGCTACCTGACGGTGATGATATATGCACATTATATAATACATATATGTGGAAAACAGCCTTGATGTGACAGCTGAGTCCTGAGGCATCGTAGTAGTCACTGCGTTTGAAAGACAGCTTCTCTACCAAACCACTCAAACAGTAAAATGAACACAATATACTCTCCAGCTAGAACTATGCCCTTAAGCTTCAGTTGGAAGAGGAAAAGAAAACTTCTCATTGAAGTCTATTTTAATTAGGGCTGCAGAGAACCAGTTTGAATGAAAGCCTGCCTTCTTTTTTTTTTCCTCCTTTTTTTTTCTTTTTGAAATGCAAGGTAGAGTTTAAAAAATTCTTGGGTAGGGTGAAAACCAAAAGAAAAGCCGAAGTAAACTTGCATTTGAACGTCCTTTAGCTGAAGAAATTCCTCGTAAAAACTTGGATTTAGGGATGACAAAGAAAGGATGGGTTCTTATATTCAGTCTGCTTCTCCCATATGATCTGCAGACTGGCCCTGTCATAAAAACTAGAAAACACTAAACAAGTTATACAGCATTTGCTTAACTGACAAAATATTCACTGATTATTACTGCCATTAGCCTGTTCTTTTTGATTTCCCTATGTATTTGTTTCTCAGCTATTTGGATGTTTAGTATCCTGACATGATGTGTCTCCAAAGCTTTGTCAGATGCTATCTTTCTAGATTAAATACATACAGAAGGATATGCTTTATATTTGCCTGTGACAACTGCCTTGCTTAACTGTGGACTTCCAGGAAGGTCACAGAACCTGCATCCATCTGTGCAAGCGATAACAGCTTGGTGGTACCTGACTGGCTCCACTTGCGCTAGATTTAATAATTATGAAAAGTTTGAATCACAGCACAAATAGCTGGAAAGTAGATGCTTCATACATGGCACGAATCCACCTGCCAGCACTGGTGGTTGTCTGGAATACCCTTAAATGTTTCAAGCAACAGGGCTTTTCCTATTTCCCTGACTGCCTGAGATATCAACTTACCTCATGTGTCTCGGGGTCATATGCTGTTACTTTAAATACAGAGACCTAGGCTCAAAGATTTTGAGTTCATTTCTGGGCAAGGGGAACACAAAGCCTATTTAAACAGATGCAAAAATTATTTTGAAATAACAATGCTGCAGAATTCAGCAAGAAGGAGAAAGAAGAGAGCTGCAGTACCAATCCAGCACAGGCATAAGGAAACTGTAATCATATCTAATTAGAGTTAAAGTAATGTTTCCCTTTGAAATGTTTAATTAGCTCTGTTTTATTACATAAACATTCTTGATGCAGAGCATACTGAGCTAGAAGAGTCTGATGAGTTAAACAGTGCAAAGTGCTCAGGCGCCCAGTGAGGGGCAAAACCTGACAAGGAGTGGCTGTTGTTACCAGATGTCTGGACCATCAGTGGAGCCATGATGCTTGCTGCAAACAGCAGGCTATCATTTCAACCTTTGTTGCCTCTACTGAAGCCTCCCATCGTGCTTTCAATTTAACAGCATCACAAGGAGACAAAGAAATTTCTTACAATATGCCTTTCAGTTCAGAGACAAATCCCATTTAAACTTGTTCAACCTCTCATAACGTATTAGTTATTGTTGCCAGTCTGCATGTCCTCTGGCTACACACTAGTTGTTCTGGAAAAGGGAAGCTTTTTCTTCCCCCCTGCCCCCCGCCCCCCCTTTTCTCTCTCTTTCGCTTTTTTTTTTTTTTTTTTTTAATTCTTGCCCTTCAGTTTGATAAAGCAAGACCAGATTTACTGGCAAACTTACAGCATGCTTGTCACAAGCTTGCAGCAAATTTAATTAACCTTATTACAAATATGGTTTTCTTGAAGATTACATCACAATCTGGTTTCACATCGCCTGCTGCTGATTCAACATATTCTGTGCTTTGGAGAATATGTTCATTTTCTGAAAAAGGTCAAAATGTTAAAATAGCTAAAACTTCACTACTTCTTCTGAGTTCCTGTTCAAATCTTGTGGTGTACCAACACTTCGTCTTACGAGCAGCATTGTTCTCTTGCCGTGTGCCAGTTGTAGATGGGTTTACTTCACAGTACAGTTTACATCCCTTTAACAACAGGGATAGCCAGATGATGGAAAAGTTTGTTGCTAGTTTAACCCCTCATTAGCACACTGGGACGACATCCCTAAGAATGCATACCTAGAATGAGCTTTGCCCAGCAAGTGAGAAACAAGTAACATTTACTTGCACAATTTGGAATTTCGGCTGCATTAAGGACTGAGTTAAGGTATTACTTCTACTCCGGAACACTGACAGTGTGAATGCATTAGTTGGCTAAGATTAGCAAAATAAATTAGTAACTTTTTAGTTCAGTACAAATTTTTAAACCCTGAAATATTTCACCAAAGGATTTTTAGGTCTCAGTTTTCAGAAACTGGAACAAGAAATTCCCTGTGACAGGAATCTTATGCCAGCATTCTCTATCGGCATACTTCAAACTTTAAGGAGCTGGATAAACATATCTGATTGCTTCCTTGAACTATACCTGCATTTGGAACCTTTACTGTTTACAGAGACTGAGTTAGTCTCCTTGAAAGTGCGTGCTCTCTCCTGAAACTCTGGGAGAAAGATTTCTTACATGTTTAATTTTTTTTCATTTAATGTCTAGAAGAGGAATGCCCTTGTCTGTATTCATGTAATAACAAAGCAAGACTTCACAGGCTGATATTCTCTTATGGCGTGGGAGGAAGCAGAGGAAAAAAGTCACAACATCTGTACTAAAATCCTCTTTAATAGAGCATAAAGAGAGAAGAGAGTGTAAAACAAAGACACCTTTGCTAATCACTAATTCTGTAATTCTATTAGCACACAGGTGTTATCAAATCAGTGAGCAGTGGATGCAGGAAAGATTATGCAGAAAAAAACCACAACGCAAACATTAGCACAATAGCAGGGATCTAAAACCTTGGCGTATTCCATATTGTTATGGCTCCCACACACCACACAGATAAGGTGGCTGACCAACACAGCACAAGTGCATCAAAGACATTCCATGGAAAGCAGCTATGCTCTGGAAGAGATAATCTGCAACAGCAGAATTAGTACTAGAGACTCTAAACATGTGGTTATAGTATAGTGGCTTTTGTAGGATATCCAAGTGCCAACTCCCCCATGACTGGGAATATTTTTTGCCTTTACACCTATGTGTACATCACATATATTTTGTATTATCTAACTTTCATATGCCTAAACTCAAGTGAGAACATTTGTCCAAGAAAGACAAAAAGGGTCTGCCTACCTTTTTTCTGCCCTGCAAGAGAAAAACAAAACAAAACAAGCAAAACTCTCCAACAACTAAAACCCTCCAGACTCTTCTGCTAAACCTAATTAATCTATAGGTTATTTCAGCACTGCCACACATGGAGGTTGTGCATTATTTTATTGATTCACTTTATAACCACACAATGCAAATATTAAATCATTTAAACTGGAATAAGGTCCTTGATTCTCTCAGAAATGTATTTACCATTAGGGACGTATTTTGAAACTTTCTGCAAAACATCCAAAGAACTAATTAGGAAATGGATAATCCAGCTAAGGAAAATGTTCTGCTGAGCCTTTTACTCAAGAAGCATCAAGAAGTAGTGAGGGATGTGAAAGTCAAGGGGAACCTAAGTCACAGTGAATATGACAGGATGAACATTCAGGATTTTAAGCTTCTGAGGCGAGTGAGGAAGACATAGCTCAACCACTGCTTGGACCCCAGGAAGGCAGATTTCAGATCGTTCTGGGATTTGCTTTTCAGGATCCCAGGGAGACTTCCCTGGAAGGCAGAGGGGCTCAAGAAGAGCTGTTTGATTTCCAAACCACAATCTCCTCAAAAGAAGAAGTAGTCTATCCCTACACGTAGGATGTCAAACAAGGGTGGCAGAAGGCCAGTATGGCTGACAGAGAACTCCTCAGCTAGCTCAAATGCAAAAGAAAGTCTATAGATAATGGAAGAAGGTACAAAGAACAAATTGAGATGTTGTCCAAGAACACAGGGAGTTAGAAATGTAAGAGTTCAGCTGGAGATGGAACTAGAAAAGGAAGTGAAAGCTGCAAGAAGAGCTTCTCTAAGTACCTTAGAGAGAATAGACAAAGCCAGAAATTTCTCAGAGACACACAGCAGTAGGACAGGAGGCGAGGGAAATGTCAGTTGAGTATAACATTTGTTACCATGAGGATGGTCACTTCTGCCAGCATCTGAGCTGGGAGGCTGTAGAGTCTCCACACTTGGAAACGTTCAAAAGGCAACAGGACATCCTGCTGTAGGAGGTTAGAAACGTCTCTCCAGAGCTCCATTCCAACCTAAACTATTCTGTCATTCTATGAGTGCATGAAATGTGAATCCGATTGGTCTTCCCCCACTTAAAGTGAACACCACCTAAAGAAATATTCCATAATTAACTGAATTGGTTTTGGTCCTTTGTGCAGTCCGTAATAGTTCCGGCACTGAGTGATTTACTTGGCATATTTTTACTTCTATTTCTAGCAAGTGTTACTCCGTCTAATTTACTCATGTCTTACATGCCTTACATTGGTGCTGTACACCAAATACCCCATTCAAAATGGGGTAACATAAACCTGTATACCATCCCAGCACTTTAAACTAATTTACTGTTGCTTACTTTCATCTATGTGTTTGCCACGTAGGTTATAAACCAGAAATCTTTCTTTAGGAGTCTGTGCCTAGAAATTGGCAGCTCACCAAAGCTCTCCCTGCCCCCTACTTCTAACATGCTTCCTCCTTTTCCCAAAGCTCTTCAACATCACAGCAGTGAATCCTGCTTTTTGCAAGCATTAAATCCTGTTTAGATATATGGATGGTTTTGAGAAGAATATTTGCTGGCCTGAGTGCTTCTGGCTTTCACCTTCATGGTCCCTGCAAATCCACACAGCTTTATGCCAATGGGATAGGAAGGTTTCTGGAAACTTGTTGGCATATGGGAATTCACTACAGTAATTTTGCTTCCTTCCTAAAACTTTGAGCTCTTCTTCTTCCTCCTCACAACTTTCCGGGGAGACTGACAGAGAGGAATTGAAGCAACCAGAATAAATTCACTGAAGGAGACAATCACTGCCCAAAGATTTGGGGTTCCCCCACTTTTTTGGGGTGATGTGTGACTGGTGTGCAAGAAGGGACATGAAGGGGAGCTTTTTATCTCTAACAATTCTATGCAATCCTTTGGAGTACTATAGAATGAAAGGTGCCCTATATTAAGGCTTGATACTATCATAAAAACAGTAACATCGCTCCAAAATAAATACTTCAAGATTTATCACATTTCTGAACTTTCATCTCTTGGAACACAACCGGAGACCTTTAGATGATTCGCCTGCTACTACTGTTACCAAAAATCCTATGAGAAAAGAGAAGCCCACTACTGATTGCATATGAAACAGCAACCCCTGACAGTTTATAGCAGCCAGCTCTCTTATCACAATCCTCTATGGACAAAGCACCTGTTTATGCTGGCAACAAATCAAAAAAAAAAAAAACAAACAAAAAAAAAACACCAAAAAAAACCCCACAACTCTTTTTCTGTAGGTCCATGCATTATTACAGTACATAAGAGACCTGCACACAATTTTTCTCAGAATTCTCAAATTCAGCTAAGCAGGGAATAGCTTTCCCATTCTTCAAAAAAACCTGTGCAATTACAAACTCTTTTCAAGTTCCAAAATGGGAAAACACCAACACCGTTAAAAGTACAAGACACACAAGCAACCAGATTAATCAACTGCCCTGGCAGCAACAGTTAGAGAACTCACTTTGAACATAACAGAACCTTTAACTTTCTACCATAATTGATTCAGATGAAGGCCTTTACCCATCTCACACACGGGGAGCATGTGCTGGGTCTCTTGGTCCGTTCTACTACAGCCAGACAGCCAAACAAATGAGAGATAAAGGCTTTTATCTGGTATGAAGGAAAACAAAAAGCACTTCTAAAGTTTAAATCAGGTAGGGCAAGAATTTAGCCAGATCAGTAAAGCCACAGTGAGTTCTCAGAGGATTAGAATAATTTACTTAGATTTTCTCATCTGGTTTTGATGAGAAAATAGAACCTGGAGATAAGAAACTTTTCTTCACAGAAGTTTCATTGGACTTGACATATTCCAACAGAAACGTATGGTTTCACTTGAAAAATTCCAGAGGAAAATAAGTTTTATAGATTAAAAAAAACCAACCTGTGACCACCTCTAAACTTTAACCTTAACTTGTGGTAGATAATTATATCTGCACTGACACACAGAATAAAGTGGAAGTGAACATTTTTAGGGAGTATGCAAGTAGGCTTTCCTAACTTCCTAACAGTGAGCTGAAATGAAGATGGAGAAGAGATGAATTGGAATTTTCAGTGAGTGTACCTAGCAAATTCCAGAAGTATTATTAAAATTTATGATTGTGGACTAGAAACAGGAAACCTAAGATGAAGCACTCTCTAGTTAAATGTCTCAGTTCATATAAAAGGAGGAAAAAAAAGAGTCAGGAGATCACACACAAAGAGGGAATCTTGTGACAGTGGTCAGGTAGGAAATTTTCTGCCCCAAACTCAATGATCTAAATGAACACACAGACAAAACCTGTTTTGCACCACTCACTGATATCTTCAAGTATGATGCATCTAATAACAGCTCCTCTGTCCTAAGTCAATAGATTGGAAATGCCCCCACACACCATTAGGGAAATGTTCTAGGTTAAACGTTCTCTAATTTCTTCTGTGTGTAGCATTAACATGCACTGCTCCCACAGTAATATGAATGGTGCCAATGCTCATGGAATTTCTGGTAATTCAAGCGAAAAGGAAACACAAAAGTCTTGGCCACTGCTCTCCCATTTGGTCCCCTCACTAGCCAGGCAGTGCCAGACCCCAGCAATCTTTGAACAAGGCACCCTGATAAAAAGCGAGACAGATTTGTTACACAGAGCATATAATACTCCAATATCTACTAAAAGGAGAACTCAGGAGAAGCACATCACCATCCAGTTATATTCAATAAGTTTTCCAGCTAATGGAAATAATAGCGATTGGACAGCTGCAAAGAATTGCTTCAGTGACATATGTTGCACATAAAAACAAAAGGCTGAATGTGAAGATAGCAGCAGCAACTTAATGATGAGAGTTGCAAAGCCAACATCTCAAAAACTAGCAAACACTGTTTTCAGCACAACTGCATTTTCTAGTGTGTGGAGGGCGTACATCTAGTCTAGGAACAAGTGGAAACTGTAAACAGTTTGCGTAATTGTAGCGGCTACCTGGGAATGACATGGCTGAAATTTGGTTAACTACTCAAACTAAGAATGACATGGCTTATGACCCACTTTCCTGGGAGACTGAGGAGATAAAAATATCAGTATTGTGCTTCATGTGAGGCTTGAGCAAGATTTGTAAGAATGGATGCACTCAAGGTTAGTCTGCAAAAATCTGGGAAACTCTAACGAACATTTGAAAATAGGGGTCAAAATAAATTATATGCTCATAGGAATAGAAGAGGGAACATTCCTGAAATAGAAGTTACATGTCCATTCAAAGACCTGCTACTATTACATTTCAAGTTACTGCTTCAAAAGGTGAGGATGACAATTATCCAAAGAAACAAAAACTTTTCAAAATTGAACACAGACAAATTAGCAATTTTTCTGTATTCCTCTTCTCCAGGATGTCTGGGATGAACTTTTCAAAAAAAAAAAAAAAAAAAAAAAAAAAAAAAAAAAAAACAACCAACCAAAAAAATTTAAGGTACAGAGGAAACAGTTTTGCACAAATTTATAAACTTCCAATCAGAGCTTTGCAATATGAACAGTTTAATAAATAATAATTTTTAAAAATCAGATGAAGAGGCACTTTACCCATCTCTCAATAAAAAAAATCCTTTTATCTCTTTCTTCACTTCCATTAGTGATTCCATCAAGAAAGTTAATCCAAATTTTCTCTAAAAATTTGGTAATTCTATTTTGACATTTAAACAAGAAAACTATCCCTCTAACAAAGACTTAAATTTTTTAATTTCTTCTCTATTTTCACAAGAGCAGCAAAATGATTCAAATACAATGAAAAATGTTATACATATGTAAACTGCTACTATCCTCTAAAAGCTGTTTTGTCAGGAGAATTCAATAGCTCCCAGGGAAAGGCTCTCATCTTAAGTTTTCGGGCCCAGTTCTTTGGGGCCATGAAATTTAAATAGAGTAAATAAGGGTTGTAAATCCATAAGATTACTATCTATTTATAGTAGAGCTCAGTAATCTTCATGCACTTCTCATTAACATGACAGTTACATCAACTTTGATTAATATTTCTGCTAGTATTTCTAGTTCCATTTTGCTGAAAAGAAAGTAACAGCAGTATCACTGTAGATTTATATGACATCTCCCATTGCAAAGTGATTTTAACATGCTTTAAAAAAAAATATCCATTATATATTCTTACCAGCTCAAATATGAAATGAGACACCTGTGGTGGGCAGGCAAAGCACAACACAACACGTAAGTGAAGTGGAGAGAGAATGGAAATTTTGGTTGGTATTAAAGCAGAGTTATATAATAGGTCAAGGATTTTTTAAATCCCCCGGAGAAATCTTAGGCTGAAAGTCTGAGCACAGAGAAAACAAACCAGTTGAGCCACAATGATGAAGGTAAACCACAAAGATGACTTGCACTTGTTGGAATCTGGGGTTTGCTGCAGAGGCCTTACATCTTGCTTTATGATGATCAATCATAGTTTGACTCAACAAAATGAAACTCCTTAAAATAAAAATTTTAAAATTCCTAAACTCTATAATTAGTCTTAAAAATGCACGAATGGGAATGATAGTATTGACTACATGAGTCCTTGATGTACAGGACTTGCTGTAAGAGTGCTGCACACTTTGACTTCTCAGTGATTTTAGCCGCCCTCACACTTTAAACCCACAGCTCAAAGCCAGGGACCTAGTGTATTATCACAGCAGTGGGAAGGGCTTGGACGGACGGTTTCAATAGTTGTTCAACTCCAAGGACAGCATTCAGCCCTTGCCTTGGGAGACACCAGTCCTGTGATCACTGATACTGACAAACTCAACCATTTATTGCTCAAGAAGGATTTTTTTAAAGCTTTTTGTCTCTAATGTAGGCAAATGAGGTCTGCAAATATTCACTAGAGTCAGGCATGCTGTGAGCATCGTCTTAATGAGACCATAAGGATGCAAGCAGGAAGAGCTATTTCAGCAGGTTTAAAACATAATACCCAACAGTTAGATTTCTTAATTTCACCTAAGTGTGAGCAACTGAAAAGTAGAGGCAGAAAGCATTTAAAATCAGGAACGAAGCAATACCGTAGCTGCCACCCTGGATTTAAAGAAGACAGGACAGCTTTCAAGAGTTGATTGAACCAAGAAAATGCCCCAAATAATCCCACGGGTACACAATTCCTTTTCTCTTTTCCAAGCATTCTGCCCTTAGAATAGTTTTCACTGTTTAAGAAACATACTGAACATTCTCTGGTTACCAGACTCCACATTTAAAGTTTATCATCAGGAAGAATATTATTTATATCAGGAATCTTATTTGCTAGACCGCACAACAAATAACTGGCAGCCTTGACACCATCCCTGTGTTCCCAGGCAATGTCTCTTAAGCTCCTCCTTTGTAATTCCCAAATTTGTGTTTACCTACAGTTACTCAGAATGACTTACTCTTTTAAAAGTATCTGAAGTTCTCTTTTTGGTAGAATTCAGGATTTAATGAAATTATCTTCATGATAATTATTAACATTTTTGCGCAAAACTCCCCAAAAACTCATCTACCTTTTGACCAAAAATAAAGTGAGGAGATATATAGATATATAGATATATATACACACATGAGCTATTATTTGCAAGATGTTCTATCAGTCAAATTAACTACTGTGGGGTGTAATTCAAGTGCAGTTCTACTACAGAGTAATTTCCACCTAAGGATCTCAGGTGTTTTCCAACCAACCCATCGTATATTTTGCGTCAGGAGCACAGAGAGCAGATGGGAGCACAGGTCTGGTGCTAGGTCACACAGCAGGGCTGTGGCCACACCAGGCACAGGACAAGGTGATGATCTGCCAAGACCCAGTTCTGTGACTTAAAAATGGTATTATGCTTTTTCCAGTACTGCTGTTGGTAGGACTTTGTTAGAGAATTTTCTACTGAAAAGCAGTATTTTACTCAGCTTAATAACCTTGTATTCTCATCAATATCCTTACATAAATAGAGAAAGAATGGCATCATTGTGTCTGTACAACCAAGATCCCATTTATGCTGAAATGTATCAGATTACTATAGGGTCAAAATGTGCACAATTATCTCAGATAAAAAGAACAGGTGCTTTCTTGGTGATTTAATAAAAAAAGAGAACTAGGGAAAGATTTTAAAGTTCGTTTTTTAGAAAAGAACTAAGAAAATATTTCCGAATTTTTAAACAGTAAGCTGAAAATGATACACATTGTGGTAGAACACCACAGTCAAATACATGAAACCTATCATGATACCAAAGGTGTTGGCAGATCGTTACAAATCATTTATGAACAAGTTTATTCCTCTAAGTTAATTAAATTGACTAGGCTGAAACAAAGCCAACACACAAATTATGCCAGATCAGTAATAAAGTTTGATTTTTCAATGAATGACAACATATCAGCAATTTCTATTTATCTCCTTTAACCTGTGGACAACTAAACAGAAATAAAACCTTTCTGTTGTAAAACTTAAATGGCTGAACCCTGTGACACTCTTTCAGAAACATTCACCAACTCCTCTGCTATTGAGGTCTATTTTGTTGGCTTTAAATCACCACAGTTGAAACTGAATCCTATGACAATGAACATTTTCTTACTCATCTTTTAAAATAATGCATGCCTTGATCTTGGCACAACTATGAACTGTGTAAACAGAAGACCAGGAAACTATTTTCTGAATTATAACTAACTTCCAAAAATAAAAGGAATTTATCAAAATACAGTATTTCAAAAGTTTCAGACTTATGTAAAATCAAATCTCCAATTCCTACTTAACACCCAAAGTTAATTTAAATGCTATCTTGGGTTGATAATCATACCCTCTCCTTTTTTTTTTTTTCCCCCTTAATTTGTTTTTGTTTGGGTTGCTTGTTTTTGAAAAAAAAAAACATTTCCACTCTCAGCATAACCCAGTTCTATCTCTAAATTCTCTCTCCAAGAACACATTTCCCTACGAGGATACCAGTGACAAGGGAACACTCAGCCAATGGCTTTGACAACATTACAGTAAATAAAACTGCTCAAAAGACACCAGCGAGTTGAACCTGGGCCCTGACCAATAAACAGCTTTATTCCCTCATTTCACAGCCAGTAAGTCTGCACCAAGTCCACTGCTTCTCTACGCTGTTATGAGCAACCTTTTACCACTTGTTGCTTCACCTTCTGCTTGAGCTCCTTTTGCGGCGTGTGAAAAGAAAAATGCATAAGGAGGTTAACTAGGACTAGACAAAAGGCTGCAGAGCTCAATCACGGCAGGCATGGATCACTGTCTTCTCAATAACATCTCTGTCCCCCCCACCCACTGCTCATCACCGCGCACACGCACGCGCTCCAGCTCCGAGCCATAAATCTTACAAAGTCACTCAACTGACAGCCTAATAACATGAAAGAAGTATCTGCAAACAAGATGGTTTCAAACCACTGCTGGTGACCCTGAACAAATCAGGGCCCAGTTTCTTTTGCAGCCTGCGTTTCTCTCCTTCAATCACTTAACCGGGCAGATTGATGTGACACTACAGAATTAAACTGAGTTCTAACACACCCTCTCCCTCCCCGTCTCTCCTGCTTTCTGCTGTTTACTAATGATTGGATCTGTCTGTCCAGACACAGCAAAAGTCCAGTGCTCAGAGTCCTTTGGGTGGCAGAAATGCAGCTTCCCAACATCAGAATAAACAACTGCCACCACACACACAAAAATACTCTTGCTGTCTTTTGTGTTTTCATTTATTATTTAAGAATTTCTTTCTTTAAAAGAAGTATAAAAAGCAAACATCTAAAACAATGCAACCCATCTCTCCATGAATGTAACGGTCTAATACCTTGTGAAAATACAATTTGCAAATTGCACCCTTTGGAAACATAATTGGAATACCAGAGTACTTGGCACAGAGTCAGAGATGGGAGCCCTTGTCTGAATCCCTCTGAAGCACCTCCATCTTCCACTGCTCTTTAAAGCCACAGCAGTACCTGAACCCCTCCTACCTTTTAACGGGGGTACGAGTAGAAAAGTTTGAAGTGATTAAGGACACACAACCCATGGTCCCGAGTAAAGGAGACATCAAATGATTTAATGATGATGCTTTCTCATGGCAAAGAATGACCATCAATCCAGACATCCTAAATCTCAGGGTAATAACATCTTTCAAGCAGGCAAAAGGAAAGTTAAATAGCTGGCATGAAGAGCAGATAAAACGCCACTAAAACAACCAATTGCTGAGCCTCTACCTGCTATCCTGTTCTTTCTTCAGGATTTCCTCAGGATGCTATACAAAAAAGATTGAAAGAGCGAGTACAAATGCATGTATTTATTCACAAAAATATTTTTATACTCACAAAACTTAAATATTCATACTCGTACAAAGGTAGACATCAAAATCAACACAACTAGAGTACAGAGATGGCATCCGATGCTCAAATTTTATCTTTGTTTTCTATTTTATATCTGAAAGCCTGATGTTTGCCTGAAAGGCAGTGGTGTTGCTGGAGAGCATTCTGAAATTTTCCCTAACAAACAGCTTTTCTCCAGAAGGAGGTGACCGAGATGGTGATCATTGCTTCAACAAGGATCATACCACATTGGAAATGCTGATTTAATATTTCTTACTGAAATTTCCTAAGTATAATATTGGTTATAAAGCTCCTAGAACATACTAAAATCCCTAAATCTTGTGTCTGAACTGTGTGACATTTCCATTAAAAGATTTACTAAATTTAGAGCTGATGTGATTCCTATGCAACCCTCATGCCTGGAGAGATTTTCACTTCAGTATTCTGATGCAAGTTCAGAATATTTTACTGATAAATATTTCAGAATCAAGACTTTTCTCATCTCTCTTTCTTCTTGCATGTTAAAACAGAAATGACAACGTATCGATAGATTTTTCATTAAAAGTAGTAAAACTTACTCTCTCCTACGAGTGTGAATTTGACCCACTAATTTACACTCTCAGAGGGTTTTTTCCCTTGTACTGCTTCAGCTGAGTCACACAGCTTGTTTTATATCATTGTTTGCACTTCATCAGTCTCCCAGTTAAAGGAGACTGAGAGATCTTTCCCATATTGTCCCAAAGTTGTTTCTGTGCACCCCCCAACACACACACTAAAATACCCCAATGAATACAAAACCCAGGAGAAAGCTATCAAGAGGGCATGGGAAAAAAACTCAACCACAAAACCAAAAGCATTGTAACCAGAGACATAAACAGGAGAAAGTTCTAGTAGGTTGCTGTACACAAAAAAAAACCACAAAGGAAAAAACTAAAGAACATATATTGTATATGCAGCCTGCTGAGAAGGCTATTTTTCAGATGTCCTCAGCCCAGAATGGCCTATTTGCTGCTTTGAACTTATTTAATAACATTAAGCAAGAACACTTAACTATCTAAAAGAAGGATCAGTGGCATAAATCAGACATCATTTCACATATTTCAGGATCAAAGCTGCAAGGCAACATGATTTGTGAGGACATTTAAACAGCTCTAATATATCACAGTTCCTTTTGAAGGATACTTAGGCATATTAGTTGCACAAATGATGATTTCTTTGCATAGTTGTAGCCAAAAAGAAAAGAAAATTGGAACTTTTCATTCAGGAATTGGTTTCGTCTATAACCTTGATTTATGTATAGCATCAAACAAAGCAGATGAAGAACACCGTGAATTTGAATTATCAAAATTAAAACCAGGAGAGTGAATTGATTTTTTTTTTTCAAATGATCAAGGCTAATCGAAGTGACCAGTACAGAAATTGCATAATCAGTAGCCAGTATGAGTTAATAGGAGCTGTATAACCAATGTCCAAGATTACAATCATATTTCATTCAAACTTTCATGAACCTGTCAGGATGGAGCACGGCCTACAGAACTGTTTGACTTCAGGATAAGAGTAAGCTGTACTGTTCAGTTTTAAAGCATTTTCTTTTTTCTTCACGCAGAAAACTGCTTGCCATGGTGGATTGCCCAAAAAAAATCTCATCTTAAAACTCTCTAATGAGAAAGGCTGGATGAGATGATTTGTCAAGGTCCCTTCCAAACTGCCCTGTTTTGTGATTCTCTAAAAAATGGTAATCATAAAATCGCCCTACACTCTAACATTTAAGATCAGAATCAAACTTTTCAGGCTTTTAGCTGCTGAAGATGTAGTTACAAATATGGAATTTCAACTTATTCTGACTCCCTCCTCTGCCCTCCCCAAGAAAAAGGTCAACCCCTTCTTTGAGCAGTCTTTAAAATACAAGTCAAACAGATTCATGTGTATCAGTCTCTGGAGTTAGAACATTTGGTACTGATTTCCCCTAAAAAAAATCAAAGATTATCTATTGCTCCCTCATGTTTCTGCACTGGTCTTCTAAGTTTAGAAAGAACAAACTACCAGGTTTTTGGGGATTTAAGAAGACCTGCAGCTGCTAGGGTACCACACTCAGGGTTTTCAGTATCATCGACAATATCAGGCTGCTGCAAATTCATCACCAGTTGGTGCCCTCATCCTGAATCAGTGCACATGGTGGATATCTACTGCTAATGAGAACAGAGGTAAAAGCCACAGGGAGGGGGGAACAGGACTGAAAAAACTAGGCACCAGAGAAGTCTCAGAAACTGCTAACCTCTGGGTGTGTAGAGAATGGATTATCAGACAGTCTGAAATTAAAGCAACAAGAAGGAGGCAAGAAAACCAATGGGAAATTAATATTTTCAGAAAATGTGTTTAATGTTCACAAGACATAATAGCATTTAATGCTTTATAAAACTCTGTTTAGCCTGCAAATTATTTAAATTAGCAAGTCTAGAGTCACAATTCTAATTCCCTATGAAAAGGAATTCCATTTCTTTGTTAATAAGTAATCCCATATCCTTTTCCCAAGACATGCACATGTACACAACCTTACCATAAATAGCATTATTCAGTAATTACAGCAAAGAGGAAGGTTAAGGAATACCTATTTTCCCCATGATCTCCATTCCATTAGCATACAAACCCCATTACATTCAATTAACATCCAAAACATATTTGCTAAAGAAAACTAAATACTCTTAGGTTCCACATTCTCAGTAAACTAAAAACAAACTTCCGCAGGAAGCAAACAGTAGTCAAAGCTTCTGTAGTATCAGAGTATTCTTATAGTTGCTTTCTGTACTTTTTAAAAATAAACTTTTTGACATTGAGGACACATCTTTAAAACAATTGTTGGTAAGTCTGACATTCAATATGCACTGAAATCTAGAGGAGGACTTTTATGAAGGAGTGATGTCTGATGGGGCCTTCCTCAACTACGGGCTGCATCTCTGTGCTTAGCAGTACTCTATGGTTCTTGCAAGAACTTTTAATACTTACAATGTCTTGTAACAAAGGGTACCACAGTTTAGATCTGCTCACCTAAGAGCTCTGAGTTTTTCTGTAGACAACAAAAAAAGGTGGACTTCTAAGGGAAAATATATACACAGGGAAACCTGATTTGCATGTTTAACAAAACAAGAATACACAGGTTTGGTATTTGTTTAGAAAACAGCATTTGAAAAAGCTTCACTTTAATAAATGGTGCAGATTGAACTCTGCCCTTTGCCGAGCATCATATCTGAAAGGGCTTACTGTAGCACAGATCTCAGCTGCATGTTTAAAATACGCCTGACATATGGGGAAATTTTCCACAGATTAAATGATACTGAAAATAATGACTAAACACTGAGTCAGAAAAAGAAACAAGAAGATATATGCATCCCCTCCATCGCTCCACTCAGCCACCCTAAGTAAGATGATAAAGAAAAGATAAATTGCACTATTCCATAAATTAGAAGAATTACAGAAAGGTCAGATATCTAAAAAGAGAAATTATATGCTGAGAAAGAACTGAAAGAGTGTATAGCTCTAGCACAGCAGTTAATATTTTATGTTACAGTAACTCAGAAATTTAGGAACCTTAAATTTTATCTGGAAATACAGCTCTTGGGATTCAAATAAAACACTGAAAACCTCATCAGTTTGGTTTTGTTTCTTTTTGAACAGGATCAGATTGGAGTATAGACTCTGACCCTCCAATACTCCAGCACATGAACAGTCTCAGCTGGCGAGAATTCTTGGGAAGTACAATCCCTCTCAGAAAAAACATCTCTGTTATAGAAATAAATTTAGCACATAGGTAATGCTAATTGTTATGAGTCAGGGCTTAGCATAAAAAAATAGCCAAATCAATCCTGAAAGCACTAGAGCAATATGATGTTCCAAGAATGAAATGGTAGCACTATAGAAAACAATGGTGTTTTTGTACAGCTTCAAAAAGACATATTTTTTCAACAGATATTAGGAGGTATACATAGTAACAAAAATGAAAGCAGAAGAACTTCAGAATCCTAATATAATTTCAGCAAATTAATTTTTTAGCACCAACAATACAAACCTGGAGAGGGAGTTAGGCAAAAAGATCAGAGAACACCTGAATTTTTTGCAGGTACAGACAAGACTCAAAAAATATTCTCAGATGAAGAAAAAACCTAGATTTGAAGATCCCACCTTCAGCGGGAAGATGCCCGCCATCCCTGATGCCTAAGGCTGACCAGGCTGTGCTGGCACAGGGCCCAAAGCATCCCTGAGCCCCAGGCACCCATGGGGAGGTGGGCTTGGCTTTGCAGTCAGTACACACCGACTTTACCATGAGGAAATGAGAACACTGCAGAACCAGGAGAAGACGATTTTTGGCATCTGGAGCTAGAGGAGATGAACAATATGAGAAGGTACTTGGGGGCTGCTACAGGAAAAACTGAGAACATAAAAATTGGAATTGATAGTTTGGAAGAGCAAGAGTAAGACAAGCAGAGAGTGACAGTATCCACTGAAAAGTGGAGACCAGAACCAATAGAGTGGGAAAAAAGGCACTAAAGCAAAACCACCATCAACAGTATTGACAAGCTGTAAATTTACTGGTGGAGATGGGTAAACAAGGAAAACCACACAGAAAGAAAAGTGCTCTCCCTCCCCAGCACTCTGACAGTTCTTCCCCTCTCCAAGGTGATGAGAGGGCAGCAACCTCTGGGCAGAGAGGGGCAGGAATAGTCCTGCTGGATGTAAGGCTCTCACAAGGACAACAACAAGGAGTCAATGTGATGGACAGGGTGGCATTTCCATTCTTTTCCCCACCACACATACATAAACACTATCCAGGCTGCAAAGTAAAGAATCAAAAGAGAGAACTGTGGGATTTAAGCGGACTGTGCAATCTTAACTCAGTTGTCTTGTGCAGATGTATCATGGTAGGATATAAATATATCATGCCAGTCTTTTTTATGTAAAATGTCACCCGCAGGATAGAGTCTGCCTGCTTAACAAGCAGTCATTTCATATTTTGTTTATTTTCAGCATTTGTTTGAAAGCCTGGCCTTATTTAGTCTATGTTGCTCTGACTCCATGTTAATAAAGAATCCTTTTTAGCTTTTCTGAAGTCACCCATCAACATAATCTTTATCCTGTATCAAATGAAGCTGTCTACAAACAAGCTTAGCCACAAGAGGACTAAATTAAGGTTGGACAAGTTACTTAAATTATTATCTCCCCTCTGCTCCCTCCCCCCAAGTTTCTCAGTGCTTGGGCTTCGTGTCTTAGCCATGCAATCAGCATTGACTTTTGTGGTTGATACCTGAGTATCATTACAATGCACTGAAGTCATGGCTTCTTTAGCTACTGTAAATTTTAGGTGAAAGTTGCATCAAGATAAGAAACAGAAAGGATGAATAAAAACAGTAATTAGAAATGTAGATTATATCCTTCAAATCTACACATGAATAACATTAGAACAAGTATCACGACTATTCAATGGTGTAATAGTCTTTGGAGCACACACTTATAAAGAAATTAGAAAGCAGCCCTATATTTGAGATTTTAATGGTATAAACAGATCAGACTTGCAAAGATTGGGAGGCAAATAGATGGAAAGGAAACTCAAGAAAAATACCAGTGCACACTCCAAAATCCCCAGAGCAGGTCACTGGCAGAACTGGGTGTCTGCAGTCCAAGATCAGCACCACCAAAACATGAACTGTGGGATAGAACCAAATTAATCTGTAGTGCTTCTGTGGAAAGTCAGGAATACAAATCAAACTCTCCTTAATTTTAAAGTATTAGCAGTACTAAAATTCACTTTCCACTCTAATGTACCGGTATTAAACTTATCATTTTATTGTTAAGATTATTGTTTTCCCTACGCATTTGCGATAGCATCCATCATGAAAGTATTGAAGAGCTTTCAACATCTCCATTTCAGTTAAATGAATTGCATAAATTCTCCTATTTCTACAGAGGCCAAGAGGCACAGAGGATGAGAGGTTCTTAGCAGGGCGTCTGTAAAGCTAAAGATGCACTGTTCTGATGTAGAGTTAAAGATGCACAGACTTTGTCTAAATATGATTCATTATCTTCAGTAATACTGAGCAGCAAGTATTAATGTAAAATCTTTGAAAAAAAAATTTTACCAGCATAGAGGAGCATGTAACTTTGACTGTTTCTACAGATTTAAATTGATTTTTAATCTGCTGATGGTAGACTGTAAATAGCCGCTCAAAGCACACGAGCGCAAGTCAATGGGAAGTTTTATTAGTTTGCTTTCAGACAATTATAGCAATGATGGAAGGACTCTGAAGCAGGCAGAGGCCCACGACCTGAATGGTTTCTCTTCTCCTCACAGGCCATTTGCGCACTGCCTCCATAAGGGTCCAATTCAGCCAGAAATTACATCTGACTTCCGCACCACAGAAGCCCAGGATGGCTGCAAAGGAAGTGCTAACATTATTATATTTTTGGTAGAATAGGGCCCTAATTCATTGGCAAGGCAGCCAGTAAAAACTCTTGTACACAGCACACCTTGTCTATAAATCATTTCACAGAGTCCCACAAGAGGTTCTGAAACAAATAATCTTTTTTTTTTTTTTTTCCTGTAGCAAGAGGGAAGGAAAGGGTTGTGCATGTAAAAATTTACTTATTCCACTTGTTTTCATCTCTTTAAATGTCCTGCTGATTATATTTTTATACAGGCACAATCTGCAAGTGTTTCCACACCACATTCACTTGGTTTTCTTCACATCAGTTGTCCTGCTGACTTTTAGCCTGCACTATTTTTGTACAATGGAAGATTAGGGCCCCTAATATATTCTCCTCAGGTGGCACCCAAACCTTCAACTCTTCCACATCCCTCTAATTTCATTCTGCCATTTGAAGAGAGGTCAACAAATAAATCAAGGTTAGAAGAGCTAACCCAAGAAATGCTTTGCTTTCAGTGAACCCAGGCTACCAAACTAGGAGAAGAAAGGACAGAGCACCCTTCTTCATAACCGGCCTGGACAACATCTCTGGTTCTACCCCTTCTCCCCAGCAATGATAAACAGCTCACAGAAACACATCTATGCAACATCCACACTTTGGTGCTCTGGAGAGATCCTGACAACAGTGATCTCATGCTACACTCTTAGGTCTACAGCATGGCACGAGGCACTTGTGACTTGGTATTTCTGTGACTCACCCAGACGTAGAATGTAAGAGAAGACCAGAATTTGCTGTCAGTTCACCAACCACCACAGACACTTCAGAGGTTGCTTCAGCATCCCGCCTATCATTATAACTGACTACAGAAGAAGTATAAGAAGTATTTGCATACTTTGAAAAAGCTTAACAGCCCAACCAAAAAAAAAAAAAAAAAGCCAAACTACAACCAAAACCAATAGTCAGTTTTATTAGCTGACCTAAAATTTTGTACGGAAGGTGGCACCCCCATCATCTGCTCATATGAAAAAAATAGAAAAGGGAAGTTCTTAGCTCAAATTTGTAACTCACAATAGCTTAGCACAGACAAATGGAAGGAAATGGCAAAACACAGTCATAAAAACTACATGTATATTAAGCAAAGGACATTTCTTTGAGAGGATTTTAGAAATAAGCCCAGAAATTACTCACTTCACTGTCCATCCTTTAAACAGTCAACTCTGCCTGATGCATGGGTGCCGTGCATTATCAAATTTGTGGATTAACTGTGTAGCAGTGCAAAGATGGCTGAAATCACCCAGTTTTACTTGTACCACTCACATCATCAGTGATAAAGTACCCATTTACACATCCCTTGAGGTGGTGGAAGATGACTCATTTTATCAGGCATTACAAAGGCATGGGGCTCTTTTAGGCAAAAAAGGGAATCCTACCATCACAGAAAAAGCACAAAATCAGAAGCTATTGAGATTAGAATATTACCCATTTAACCTTCTTTATCAAGATAAATGTGCTACCTAACAACACAGAAAGACAGCATCTTGGCTTCATGCCTAATTTGAGAAGAAAATATTTGACATAAGTAATATTTATGAAGATACATCTGGCCCAAACTCCATGAGGGTATCATGAAGGTCCTGGCACACTTCTAAGGTGAACTGCAAAGAGAAAAAACAGTGACATCCTCACATGCTTAGATGATTTACCCTAGGGTACTTCTTGAGAATGTCTTCTTAGCTGTCCATTGTTAATAGGTCTTACACACAAAATTGAGCCCAAAGAAGTATTTACTTTGGTGATTTTGTACATGCCATGACCAGTGAAGTGTTATTTCTGACTCGTGAGTAGTTAGCACACGTCCAAGAGAAGAACACCACATACAATGCCAACTGAGAGACTTTCCAGAAAATTACTGATTACACCAAAGTCCTTCACAATTTTAGTGACGGTGGCTGCTGCAATGATCACCAGACAGCTGCCAAAACCCTCCCAGAATGCAAGTTCCTTGACTGCACATAAGAAGACCAAACTCTTGGGACAAAATTACCTCCTGATGACATTCTGCATTATTTGACGGTCTCGGGTTAATTCCTTTGATGGATTCATACACATAAAGACCCTCCAGCAAGACAATTATTCTTCTGTTTTGACTATAAAATAAATGGTTAAATCCACTAGTCACTGGCTCATAAAACAATTTGTTGAAATAATGAATTCAAATATACTAATAGGATACAGAGGTTCACCATTAATTGTTTAATCCATAGCTGCATAATACTGTACTGAATTATTTCCCCCCGTTTTACCCTTGCTAGGAACTGACACAAGTACAATAATTAAAATAAATTTCAACACAACCATTTGGAAAATTGCCAACATTTTCAAGAACTTATAATTTTCTTCCTTCTCCCTTTTCCCAAGAAAAAATACAGTTTTGACATCTTGGTAAAAAAACAGTTGCAAACTGTTACTTACAATTTAGGAAAAAATCACTGTTTTAATCATGACCTTTCATCTGTCCTTGATTTGGAGCGAAAGGGTGGGGGAAATTGGCCACTTACAGGAATAATCCTACTGGGCTTTCGTCTCACTGATTGACAGCCTCATGTGGCTAAACACATTCACAATTATAAATAAAAACTACCCCTCTCAAAATGGCAGAACTTATTCTCCATCAAGCAAGATGTGCTTGGAGCAAATATAGCTTTTAGTGGAGATAGTAAAAATGATCTTTGAAAGATGTGATAAACATCAATTCTGCACTGTCCACTTCCAAACCTATTTGAGAAAAGGACACTCCCAATAATTATTTATGTAAAGCCCAGAACAGCTAAATACTGCCCATGTCATTATTACACAAATGAAAAACACATTAATAAAATCCCATGTTAATAATATGGTAATAATACATGCCAATAGGCTCTTCTCAATTTCATATTCTATCTGAATATGGGCTACTGGAAAAGCACAGCTGCACTATTGGCTGCAGTGTCCTTATAGATGTTTTCAAAATGTGACAGATCACATTTGCTGTTGAAGACTCAAAGCCAGTGCCTTGTTGGCATTTGTCTGAGTTGCCAATGAACCAACTGAATGAGCTAAACCAGCAGAAAATGCTTCACTGTTTCCTAAAGTGAATCTCACACCCCTCTGCAACAGGCAGAGAGGCAGAGCACAGCCTCAAAGCTGTGAAGGTGACTTGTAAATCAAGGAAAGGAGGTAACAGGAAATTATTTCAGACTCCTTCCTACCTTTCCCAAGACACTTATTTCCAAAGTCAAAAGTCAAAATCAGAGCACTTTGCCAGAAAATCCTGTGTAACGATTACACATGTCCCAGTCACCTCGTAGGGGGGAAGACCCACTCTCTTTCCCCTTTGGTGAACTCCCGTAACCACTTCTTCCTCTTCTGCTTCTGTACCAGAACCACACCCAAGGCACCAGGCTGAAGGACACGCAGGAGCTTCTCATGTGTGTGCGACTCCTTGTACTGTCACAGGCACTTCCAACACGCTTCCCAACCTAATCCCTGCATTAGTAATAGCATTCCTACAAACACTTCTTTTCCAACAGCTGGTAGAAAGGATGAGTTTTACTGTCTTGAAGCAGGCTTAGAAGTTTCACAAGCCTTTGGAGACAAGGGTAGGGGTTTCCCCTCTCCCTCCCACCAGCACACCACCCCCTGAATGCTGGGAGGCACCCAGCCGAGCAGTTTGGAACAGGACCCACGGCAGCAGATTGGCCTGGGCAGAAACAACGCTTGTCTGTCTAGGTAAGATCCCTGCCAGCCTCCCTGCTAAAATTAGAAAATGGGCGACAGTACCTTGGCGCCTGTCACTTGCTGGAGACAAATCTTTAGCTCTTTCCGCAGCCAAAGGGTGGCATTTTGATTCCTGCCTGCCAGATCCAAGTCATGGCAGTACCTTGCTATCAGCTGGGCTCTTTGGTGGCAAAACCCCTGCCTGCCATCAGCTGCCTCTGTTCTTTGCCCCATCACTATCCTTCTCCCAAAACAGCAGAAATGGGAAGGAAGCCAAGCACGGCTTGAAACAGGCAAAACTTTCTGGAGGGGGGACAACAATTTTCACTCAGAGATTAAAACTCCAGCCTGGGTATGTCAAGAAGTAAATTCAGTGTGCAAACAGGCGTGCTCATAATTCACACAGTTAGAGCAGTATCACTTTTTAATCAAAAGATCTCAACCTCTTTCACATAGATCACAAATACTAAGCATCACAATTTTCCTGCAACGGAGCAATGAATTATTATGCCCACTTTTATTAAAAGTATTTAAGTTGATCTATTACCTATGTAGGTTACAGATATATCCTACTGCCGCAATCTCAAACACATTGATCCTCGCAAATCTTCTTTGAAGTAGGGAAATGCTATTTTCTCCATTTTGGGTAATTGGAAACTCTGGTGCAGACAGACCATGGCCAGATGTAGATGATCTAAAAATCCACCTAATCCCAAGGCCTCCACTTTCAATTGGCTAGGCATTTCTGAAGGCCTAGAGACGTCCAGTAAAAACCCTCTAGGTTAGGGATTAGGCAGAATCTAGGCCTTAAGTAGGGTTGAAAATTTGCCTTAGTGCATTTGTGCTTTACCTCCTTGCAGCCAAAACATGCCATGGGGCTCTTGGCCAGAAACTGAGGCTGCAGCCCACAGGAGACAACCCCACATGGGCTCAGCTGCTCAGCTCTCAAAGCAGCAGCCCTTCCCTTGTCCATACTGAAACAGAAAGCATAAAAATACCCATAAATATAAAGAATAATAATAAAACTTTTCGTTGAAACAAAATGCCCATCCTTTCTGTTAAAGACGTGAAACAGAGATGTTTCCCCTTCAAGAACAACAAAAAAAATTGTTTTCCTCCCTTAGTTGTTCCATCTTCCTCATAATAAAACTATTTTGTGATCATTAGAGAGGTTTAGAACACTGTAGAAATAATGCTGAGAAAAAGGAAACATAAAGGCTGAGTTTTTCATGTAGTTTTTAAAAGTGAAAATTCTCTTGGGTAAAAAATGATACCACTCTTTTTCCTAAGCTATATATGGGTTGAAGCACTTAGTGTTCGGCTATATCTACATATACATTATAAAGTTACCAGTGTTATGGTTTTATTGACAAACCTCCTCAAACGAATTGTATTTGCTGTCAACTCAGCATGTTTACCCAAAACAGAAAATAAGAAGATGCTCCTCACCCTACTGTTTTAAGTCCACATTTTAGGAAACTATCATTAGATTGTTATTTTACTATAAAAGGTTGGAAAAAAAAATGCTGCTCTCAGAAAATTATACAAAACCCATGTTGTTGGAATTTTTTATATATATATATTCAGGTCTCATTTACCCTTATATTTGACACAAATGAAAATAAAACAGCATTTTAAGCTCCTGGAAATGACAATATCATGTTATCCAGATAAGTTACACAAAGCTATTATTGAAATTCTGATAGCATTTGGTTTACTGGTAAAGGAAAATTACCTGTAATGCATAGTTTAAATAATTACTTTTAAACAAAAGCTTCTTTTCTACAACACTTATTTATCTTCTGAGACTAGCTCAGCAGGGTTATGTATTTTATTAAAATTGCCTTCAGACTGCTAATGGTGGGGTGTGTGTTAGCACAGGAGAAGGGATGGCCATTTGACTCCTGTTCCTAACATGGGAATTTGGTCCAGATTCTGAAGAGCCAGAGCTCCGCTGTGCATTTGGGTATGTCAGAAACACCCAGCCTTCCTTGTGATAACTGGCAGCAGCATTTCAGGGCAATAGGTCAGACAAACTGGACAGCTCTAATTGTGCTTATGACAGCAGCAGCAACAACCACTAAACCTGAAATTCCTTTTACTAATATTTCATTTGATTTCAAGTCTCCCAATGTGAAATTATTTTGTAAGCTCTTGCTCATCATTTCTCCATTCTCTTTCGTGCTCAGCATTGGATGTTCCCTGTGCCATATCAGCGACCTGTATAACAGTTCTGAGCTGCTCTGTGGTGAGTTTATGTGGCAGATAACCAGCACAAGTCACCCAGATAACTCTGATAGATCTTGTTTCCTCTCTGAGGAAGCCACAGTCAAAATGCACTTTGGATCAACAAAGCACAGGCACTAAAACCCGAAGTTCTCCTTCTGGAGAAGCCGTGGAGCAAACACATACACTTAATAAGCCCTGGGCAAAGGTCATACCTTCCCTGTGGGAACAAGGGGTTCAACTTGGTTCGGTCTCTCTATGGCCACCAAGAATTCCACATGAAAAGCAGGCACATCTATCTTACATCCTTACAATAAACAAGTTAATTTGCTTTATTAATTCACTCTATTTTTATATATGTTTACTTATTCATATGACCACATTAATCTGTTTAACATCTTTGTCTTTAAAGGGATTAAAATACTAGAAATTAAAAACTACAATTTTTTCACAGAAGCAAACACCACAAATGCTACTTACACTTCAGAACTGAAATTGCTAAATGATGTGGTCTCTTTCCTTTGTTGAACAAATATCTGACAAGAAGCAGAAAAGAAGGCAAAAACTTCTCAAAGTTCTGTCATGATATTGGCCAAAAAGAGACAGCAGGATTTGTTCACTGCATTGACCCTGAATTTTAGAGAAGCTCAACAGCTCCATAGAACTGACATTTGCTGGAATATTAACTAACTTTTAAATGATGCTTAAAGAAAACCATGAAAAAATGTTCACTAGCTGATGTTCACAGGTTCTGAGGTGTCCACAACACCTGCAGAAGGAGAGTTAACTCATCACCTCAGAAAAACAGTCCAGATGCACACCATCTCCTGGTAGGCTGGACCAACACCTCCCAGTGGGAAGCGATGTTACTGAACATGGATGGAAAGCAGAACAGACAAATAAAGCTCAACTACTTTTTTTTTTCTCAAATAAAGAGCATTTCCCATTTCAGAAAAAGTGAACAAGAAGTGAACACCCACACACAGCCTCAAAGGCAAAGAAAAACAAAGCTTTCCAGAAACTCTGCCCTTCAGCTGGCCCAGACACACCAGGGACAATCAGATCCTGCAAACCAAGACTGGGAACAGCAATGGGACTTGTGATAGGGAAGCTCAAATTAAGTACTTGAGTTTTAAACTGCTGACTCACTCACTCCCACTATCTAAAGAAAAAAAGGAAATGATGTACCCAAAAAAAGTGTACCATGTGCAGGGCACACATATATATAAACCCCAAACTTGTTCATAGGAGAATGGCAGAGGAATCACTTATCATCAGGGGCAACTTGGCTTTTTAATGGCAGACATTTTTTGTTTGGAAAAAGTGTTTCTAAAAAGCAGGCAAATACATTACCAGAAAAGTGACCAGGAGCATTCTAACCTAAACTAAAGAGGTAAAAAGAATCCAGTCATGCACACAGAGAATTTGTTCACAAAGGAAGGCAGAAACAAGCAGATAAACCACTGGATTGTAACTTCAGATCCCAAGCAGAGTGAGCCAAGGCATTTCTAGGTTTACAGTGTTTCTCTAAGACTCTAGGGCCACTTCTCATTCCCAATCTCAGCTGCCTTTTCTCACCGCTTTTAGGAAGAGGTAACATTTGTTGAGTTGGCTGTTTCTTGGATCTACTTTGATTTTCATTGCTAGTGATTTTTAGGCAAGAAGATTGTCACCCATCCTACCTAATGACACCCAGACCCATGAAGATTATGTTAAGGAATCCAGTCTTGGTTGCATTGAATTTTTTTTTAAAGGGAGAAACAAACCTATAGTTTCTGTTTGTGAAAACAGGCAGAAAGGACATTTCACATGTTTCTGCTGCACTCAGGTTCTTCAGTTATCATTTCCTGTTTCATCACATTTTCATGGATATATCACTGGATAATGTGCATGATTTTAACCTGTGTTGTCTGGGAATATTCATCCACTGATTCTCGGTTACCTGAGCAACTGCTGGGCACAAAATGAAGGCACAGAAAAGAGCCTTATCCTAAGTCTCTTAAGTACTAGTAAATCATCCTAATTCCTTCTTAGGCGACAGTTCTTGCAGTTGACATAACAGTAAGCAAATTCACATATAAACACTCCAATAAAACATCACATTATGATTTGGACCTGCTCCTTCAACATAAATATGATGCTCTTTAGACCTAGTGGGTCTAATGATCAGTCAGAGGTACACACTCACAAGCCACTCTTGCAAACAAGCCTCAGTCTTGGATTTTTACAAAAACTAGCACAAAACCCCCCAAAACTAAAGCCATCCATGCAAGTAAGAGATTCAGATCTCAAAGTTCAGGATGACACAGAAAACAAAAGATGTGCAAGAACAGGGGCTTCCTCCCTCTCACAGCCAAACTCAGAAATGCATGCAAATATTGTGAGATTGTAGATTACCAATTTAGCAGCTGGTTTCATTTTGAGACCTTTTTGGAGGGGAAGTAATACAGTAACAGCAATTCCTCCCAACCCACTTCCCACTGTCACCACACAAACAGACTTAAATTCTCAGGTTGACCAAAATTGTATCTGCAACAGAAAATGGGATTATAATGAAATTTTGCCCAAGAACATTTATATTATTTACCAGCTGGAAGCAAAATCTGCAGTGAGAATACAACCTCAGACAAACTCCCTTTCCTTATTTCATAGAGCTACTCTCTCCAGCCTACACTGGGTGTACAAGTTGCAGACCACAGAGATATAAGATGCTTTACCACATTTGTGTGGAGGAGGTTTCTGCAACTCTACTGATACTCAACTCTTCCTCATCAAAATCATATAGAGGGAGAAGTCATAAAAATTCCTACTTTATTTGGAAAAAAGTTGAATAATTTACTTTTAATGACTTTAAGACAAGCTATCCATAAAAAAATACCAACATTCCAACTCCTTCAATCTCTGGCTGCTTTTCCTTTTTATCAGGAAGACAAGTTCTGCCACATGGTTCAAATTTTTTTATACATTGATCTTTCTACTGTATCTTTTTTTTTTACTATGATGTTAAATTAAACTGCAGGAATAAACAAGGGTACCTCTCTTTTTAAGTACATTTGTATATAAACAAACATGCTGTATTTGACAGTTGTCTTCTCCACCTTTTCCATGTCATTTGTTGCCACTCTAACTGCAATATCTTTGTAGGACGATCCATGTCTTTCTATTCTTACCTGCACTTACAGTTCAAATTTGATCAGAGTTTACAGTAACGTAATGTTTACATGCTAAGGAACTATAATGAGAAATCACTCACTATTCCTATTGTGTGGAAGGGCATATCTACAAAAATCAAAAGCAGCATGTGAAAAAATAATTTATAAACAATATTTGAAAGTCGAATGTATCCTGATCAAAGGCAGTGGAAACAGAGGCTGAGCCTAAAGAATTATCTCCAGCCTGCCATGCTTTAACTACCAGCTCCTGCAGACAACTAAACTGTTATGAAAAAGCACAGAAACTGAGCTTTAATAGTAAACATATGACCCAGTACGCATAGGGAGACAGCCTGATGCATTACACAGGTTTGCTTGGAGATGATGTAACTTCACAGCAAAAAAACAGATGCCAATATATGGGTTTGAAAATTGCAAAAAACCAAGAAAGCATTGGCAAATAAAAACAACCCAAACCAACCCAAATATCCAAACCCAGAAGTTAAATTCTTCCAAGCCAAACATGTCCAACTTGTCAGACGTCTGTTAGTAACATACACTGAAAACACAAATACTTTATTCTCAGACAAAAAATTTTGCAACTAAATCAGTTTTTATAATACTGGTGAGTCTTCTCATAAGTGCTAGGGACCAGATTATTTCAGATCAGAAAATGATTTATTCTCTTATCAGCCACAAACTTCTTTTGATCTGTGAGTTTGAGCCAAGCTTGCTCCATGTGCCTGCAAACTCTCAGTCGCAGGAGTTTGGTATTTTTCCCATGACGTGTTGCTCGAAGCCTCCTCCAAAAAGCAGCAAAGGGTTGTGTGGATGAGTAAGGGAGGCATTTACTGCCCCACAGAGCTTATTATCCCAACATCAGACAAAGCATGACAGGTGGACCCAGCAGGGAATTTCAAACAGGGCAACACTTATCTTAGTGCTATTTACATCTTTGGGGCCTCTGAATATTAAAATTTAAATATATTCTCACAAATCTAGAGGAGGGGGAAGAAAATCCAAGATTCTCGCTACAGAGCACCACAGAGAAAAAGCAGAGAAGCAGAAAAAAATCAGTCCCTCCCTGTTTGGGTGAGCTCTGTCTTTTAAGGCAGTCATAGTACTGCAGCTGCACACAGTCACATCTTGGGTATCAATAGCTCTGCCTCAGTAAGAGCCCAGGAAAGGCAGCAGGACAATTTATATAATTGACTGGATCAGTAGCCATACCTGTTATTAAGATTACTTGACACAAGCGATTAAACAACTACCTGCAGTTGTTCATACCTTGGCAGTATTTTGCCGTTTCGGCTGATTTATCTCCAATGCATGACTGCCTCAGGCTGTGAGCTTTGGAAATGGGACAGCTTCTCCCAAGAACAAGGGTACACAATATTACACTGAAAATTCTTCAAGCTCCTCCTCTGAAAAATACTTTGGTGCTTCGAGCTTCAGAGGAAGGTTTGAAATCTGGCAGCCTAGCTGTGGCTTTTGTTCCCGTGAAAAGCCTTTTGTCCCTAGATGTGCTTCAAGTAAGCCCTTAGGAACTGTCTTTGCAAACTGCTGTTGTCCAATGAGTAGTGCATGGCTTTCCAATGTTGTTATTGTGCTTTCAGCATGGTTCTTATATGAAAGCAAGTGTTGTATCTTGCTTATATTGTATTTCACCTTCACCCCATTTAAAACCATGTAAAACAGGAAATGAGAGTAAAGTAATCAAACGAGGTTTCAAAGAAGGTAACACAGTGAAGTTACAGATAGTACCCAAGTACCTTAGCAAAACATTTCTTGAAATAATGCAAACACCAGCCCAGCTGTCCACACAGCCCAGCTGTTACCCTCAAACCGGGCAAGTTTGTCCAAGTAGCTCACACGCTCTGCCACCTTTTACACCAGCTCATTACTTCCCAGTCTTTCCTGCATTTCTCCTCAAGCCACCCTCCTGCTGCAGGGAAGCCTTTCTGCCCCTGTTGCAGGTGAGCAAAGTGAAGCCTCTGCCCGCAATGACACAAAAAGCCTGTGAAGGATCAAAGAACTCAACTGGACTGTGCAGGCCCTGGACCAGCCTCGTCTCCCAGAGTGGAGCCAACATGCTGCCAATTCACATCAGCACATCCAGAAACGCCTCACTGGCAAGGAAGTAAACACACCTCTTACCTGCCAAGTCTCCCAGCTTAAATTCTCAACTCCTTTTTATTTTCTTCCTTCCAACACTGAAGGCGGCAAGGGGAAAGAAAAGAAAAAAAAATATCGAAGGAAAAGTCACAACTATCTCATTCAAAATCCTTTTCATATTCACTACAACTCTCCTGAATAAAAATCTGAGGGAAGTGGGGTTTCTCTACTGATTTTTCTACAGAAGTCAGATCAGGCTCATAGCAAAGCTCTCCCTAAAATATGAGATGCTGAACCTGAGACCAAGACCTGTGGCACGAGGAGGAAAGGGAGCTCTCATTAAAGGAAAACTAAACTGAGGGAAGCAATGGGTATTAAGGAAAATATGGGGATTAGGATTCCAGTACAGCAAGGTGCTTATTCACAAAACTGTAGAAATACATGTAACTTTAATTAATCAGAGCACAAACTCACACAGAACCCTTCAGGAGCTGCAGAGGGGAAAAAAGGAGGGAGAGACAAGTGGGAAACTGAACCCCAGTCAGCTGAAATCAATAGTGAGACTGACAGCCATTTCACCGGACTTTGGATCGTACCCAAAGTGGCAGAAGAAAAAAAGATGCAGCAGGAACAGGGAGAATAAATGAGGGAGCAGATTAATAAGTCAAATAAATATTATTAATAGTACAACTTAAGAATAGCTGGGGAATTGCAAGGGTGGGGGGGGTGACAGATATTGCTCTTCAGGCTCATAAATGGTGGCTTCCTCTATCAAAATCAGTGGAGTAGTTTTAGATTTACATCAGTGTAACTAAGAACAAAATCAAATTAAGGAGTACAGAGTAACTGGAGAAAAACCAAGCATTATTGAGCGTTCCAACACTGGGAGGCACTCAGATACTATAGTGCTGAAGGCCATGTTACTAGATTGATTAAATGTTTGATCCATCAGTAGGAGATTTATCCAATATGGGGAGAAAACAGAGAGCTCTGACACTAGACTACTAATCAGCTATTATTTATACTTTGTACATGCTATAAACATACAAAGGAGATGCTTTATAGAATTTGCAGTAATAATAACTCACAATTATTTCCCACTCCTGAGGTTAGCTCTAACACATTTCTTCAACATTTTAAAGGTGTTTTGTAAAAGTATTTTGAAAGAAGTTTTCATAACAAAATCCCAGGACTTTCATGCTTTCATTTAGAGCCTCTCTGAGTCCTAAAGACTGATATCAAACACTACAGAAACTAAGCCCAGAGCTATTTATACTATTTTTTCTTGCATGCACTATTTTTCTTGGACAAACAAGGGAGAGTTTCTCTACGCTTCATTGCCAGGCTCATCGGGAGTTTTTATGTGACAGTGTGAAAGTAGCAGCTCTTTTCAACAGTTTCATGCTCCCACAAACACAGACTAGTTTCTTTCAGACACCTGCTTTCACTAATGCACTGCCATTCCTTATGTCATGTCACTTTCTGTTCTAAAACTACAAACCTTAATAAAAATTAAAGCTCCCACTCAAGTTAATCTCTCTTTTATTTACTTCTTATTTCCTCTAAAAGCACTGCAATGATGATATTGTACCTAAGTCCTGACCACTGGGATTTAAAATGACTTGAACATTTTACAGCTTAATTACAAATAAAAAAATTATTCCATCCAGTCTGCCCTTCATTTCCATGCTTCGCCGACAAAATCCACCCATGTGTAATGATGCCTAAAACAAAGCCAGTCACATTTTTGTGACATTTCTGTCACCAACACGTGCACATTTGTTCACTTTTTAGTAGATGGCCTACAGGTAAAGAGAAGGCTACTACTGGTAACCTGGGGAAATCTGTTTAATCTCAAATTGTAGAGATTAATGTTTAAATAAGTGAAACAAGGTTCCATCTAGTTTTTGCTCCCACAGGTAGACTTTGATTAGTAATTACTAGTTCAGTCCTCAAATTCCAACTAATAATGAGACCATTAAAAAAAAGAGACATGTTTAAACTTTTTTCTTTTCAGTAATGCCTTAAAATATTAAAAAAATTCCAGTCTCTTTAAGGAAGAATACTGATTTCCTTCCAGAGAAGATGATGTCCTTGGCTGGATTCTAGTCTAGTAGGATCTATCCAGACTTTTCAAAATGTACGACAACTTTAACCAGAACAAGAGGGAATTTTTCTGCAAAGCTGGGGAGCTGTAAGTGAAAAGCTACAACTTCCCATATGGAAGGACAATTTGTCTTTCATATATCAGCATTTCTAACAGACTTGTGTTGAAGAGAGCAGGACACACAAGACACTGTCCAGCTTGGTGTTCTTCCATTAGTTTGTGCATTGCTGATGTGTGAAACGACCTGGATCCTCTTCCAAGGTCTAATGATCACAAGTGCTGCTATTATTATTATCATCATAATTGTTAACCTTACTCTTAAATACAGTCTCAGAAAGAAACAAAATTTTCATAGCACTTCCCTATGAGTTACATGTAGTTTTGATTCCCAGTGCTTGGTTGTAGTGGTGTCGAGAAAGGTTTGACCAAAAACACCGTGGAAAGGAATTTCAGAAGGTCCACAAGGACATTTATTTGAGAGTGTTTGCTCAATGTTACTCAGAGATCAGGCTCTTAACTACATTACAACAAATTTATTGGTGATTACAGATTAGTAAATAGGCCACCAGTGCATGTAGGATCAAAAATTAGAGCTCAGTGTCTTGAGTGTAGCACCATTTGTACTTGAGAGTTATCATCTGCTACATAGAGGAAATGGAGCAGAAAACTTGTCTCTAAGTCACTATTTCCCTTTCTTCCATCTCCCAAAAATAAAACAACTTAATTGTGAAAGCTTTACAGTAAGAACCATGCAAAACTTTTGCCACAAAATGTAAAAATCCCTCATGCTTCATTACAAATCTGAAAAACAAGACAGTATCTGCAAACAACTTTCACACAATCATTATGAGTGTTAAAACAGAAACTAAAGAAAAGCTCAGATATTGAGAAAGAACTATGGTTTTAAGACTAAATTATTTGAAGTAGACTGTTTTCACATGTTGTGGCCAAAAGGCAGGGAAAAATTAATATTTTCAGAAACTGAAAACCATCTCAGTGGACAAGGACTCTGGCAAACCAGTGAAAAAAAGTAGTTTACACATCGTTTTGCATAGTCCCAAATTTATGTTTAATAGCAATATATCTTTATCTTCAGGTGCAAACAACTTGCCTCAGCAGTTGAAAACACTTTATAATCCAAGAGTATTTCAGGGGTTCTGGAAATATTTCAGAATTAGACTAAAATTTATTAGACATTAGAAAAGGAACAACACAAAGCAAGTGACCTGTATTACCCATCCACAAAATTAGCATTTGCCTTCCTGGCTCTGTTTTTGTGGTCAGCAATGAAAGTAGTCCCATCACTTCAATGATTCCCCTCTCAAACAATTCCGTGATTCTCACTTCTATGTTTTTGAAGTCCTCTATAGCACCCTCTAAAAGGCAGGGACTGTCGCCATGCCTCTTGTCTCTGAAGTGCCAGCTGCAGCAGAACTTTCCCAGTTCCCAGCTGCAGTTCCAGGGTAGTCTTCCCTTAGGTGCTACAGTAGAAGATGTTAACATCCCTTAAGTTTTCATCTTCTTCAGCATTGACAATGTGTATTTAAGGAGTGAAAGTACAAACTTGGAATCATAGAATCATTTAGACTGGAAAAGACCCTTAAGGTTAATGACTGGACTGAATGGTTTAACACTGCTGATCCACCACTAAACTGTGTCCTTAAGTGCCATGTCTACACATCCTTCAAGCACCTCAATGGATGGTGACTCCAGCACTTCCCTGGGCACCCTGTTCCAGTGCTTGACAACCCTTTTGGTGGAGAAACTTGACCATGCAAAAGCCTGGAAGAGCAGCTCAAGAGGCATAAACTGCTCTGTTCACCTCAGTGAAATGTCAACATGGAGAACCCAAAAATGGCTGTAACAGGGTTGAATTTTAAACTGTTTCAAGACTTACATATGAAAAAAGAACTGGTTGTACAAAGCACTGTCTGATTCCCACTCTGATGTTGCAGGCATGTGGCATTTGTTTAGCCTCCTCCCATCTAACAAGAAACCAGCCTCAGAGTCTAACACTGTACAACAACCACCCAAACAAGAGAGGGAGGAATTCAAGCCACTCAACAGACTCCAAAAATAACATTCCACTTAAGCAACTGGCACGAGTGAAGCTTCAGAAGGGTATTTACACCCTTTACTACCCTCCCAGTACAGAGGAGGTACTTGTACAGAAAATTTCTTAAATCAGATATGGCAGAACCACTAATAATTCATTTGCACTCTGGGTGAGCTTGGCTAATGAATTCAAATGAGAGCAGAGGCAAGCCACAGACTGCCAGATTTTTAATATCCTCATATTTTCTAGTAATGCTGTAATTGTAAATTATGTTTACTTTGTTGTGCATTTTATTGTTGAGTCTTTAAAATCATCTGGGATCCCTTTGGGATATACAGCACTATATAAATGTAAGTTGTTATTATCAAATAACAATCACTGGCCATTTAAATTATACAATAGCTACCTGATTATACTTAACCAAGTTAAATCTCTAATTAAAAATGATTATATATAATCTAAATTAAAGATATTTTTTGCCAGTTCAAAGAACCCAAAGTTTTTCACATTGGACATGCAAGTGTCCTATAACATCTGGAGCTTGATCCTGCAGTACTGACATCAGTTAGGACTTCTGCTGTTGCTTTCAATGGAGACACTTGGCAGAGAGCTAAATAGCTTGACAATTTTATTCTTCAGCAAAACTAAGATTTGTTTCCCACAGTCATTTGAGAGAGTATTCATCTGCACCTCTAGTATTGATCCTGTTATTTTGGCTGTATCACCAGCTATATATATAGCTGTAAATCTGAGAAATTATTTCAACCCAACACAGAGATCTCTGAGCTTACACTCAAGCAGTAAACTTGGTGTTTGTCCTGTCAATTGGGCACAGTGTGGGACACAAAAGCAACTAACCTTTTCTCTCTGTGGTCAGAAGTTCTGACCTCCTCCTGTGATACATCCACAGGGACTCAGCATCCAAAATACGTACCTGTAGTCTTGTGCATTAAATAGTCCATGCAGCCATATGAGATATTTTAGGATGCTGCAGATTCTGAAAATGCTGTTTCCAGGCATACTCCAAAATCCCCAGATCATGCATCAGCAATATGGTACCGTGATATTTTATCCAAAAATTCTTGTAGAAGATTATTTACATGACTTGGAACTGTTAGAAATCACATCTTCAATCTTCGAATCCACTGAGGAAAGAATTAATTGAGCTGAAAGTCCAACGTGACTCTAGGATTTAAGGTTAAGAGAAGAACCTTGTTTATGTTCTCTCCTAATAAATACCACGAGACCGGGGGCATGGGGTGTGGGTGGAAACATGTCTTTCCTGGCTGACCTCTGCCAAGTCACTTCCCTTGCTTTGAGTGTCTCCTCTGTGGAACAGAGACAATGGCATTAACCTTGGTATTGATGAATAGAACTGTAGATGGGGCTACGTTATATTTCAATGATAACAGCTCATCTTGGGGACCTTTTAGCATCACAAAAAAAGAAAAAAATTCCTGAGTCAATAACCTGTTGAGAAGTGATGACTAAAACCTAACTTCAACTCAGCTGGGTTAAGTTGGCCCAGGATTCCTCCAGCAGAGATGGACAGACTGCCCCAAGGCTTGTAAAAACCTAATGGGGGCTGAAACACTCTAGCTCTAAAGAGGCAGGCTCAGGTGACAGTGTTCAAAATCTAGTGACCTTAGAAAAGTGATTAACATTAGTTAGGATGAACCTGGAACCATAATCTTGATTTCAATCAGTTCTGGATTCTTCTGAACTATGAAAAAAAAAAAAAATCTAAGATTTGATCTAAATTTCTCTCCTTTTCCTGCTTCCTCTCCAAAATATTATTTTTAAAGTGAGAAATTGGTGAGTTGATTTTGAAGTGAAAATGTACTAAAAAGCACTAATTTCAAAACAATCCCATAAATTTCTCCCAATGAAAGTATAAATATTTTGCTTTGAAGTAGATTTTTTTCTAGAAGTGTTCAATTTTCATGTAAAAATTGTTCATTTTAATTTAAAATGAAAATAACTGAAGTGAGGAAAGACTACATATGCCTGGGCGCTAATTCTTTTAAGATCTGGGCTAAGATCACACTGGCTGAAGATTCCCTCTCTCCAGCAATGCAAATAACAATGATGTCCCACAGACCCTTCACATACACTCAGTGACCTCAGTGGCATTCTGCCAACTTATACCAGCTGAGAAACTGGGACAGAAGCCCCAGCTGAAACCAGGGCTCCCTTGTAGATCCCCACACATAGAAAGATACAGACATCCCTCACAGCACAGTTTGTAATTTAAAATGACAGCAAAACCAAAAGATGAGAAGTAGAGATTATTATTAAAAGGGAGTATAAGCATCTGTTGCAAAGGGACAAATGTGAGGAAAAGCAAGGCATGGATTTCTTGAGTTCTAAGCTCCCAACCAATACTTCCTTTCCTAAGACCATTTCTTGAAGTCAGGATGGAAGTAGAAATTTAATAAATTAATAAAACCCCCATAGTGTAAAAGCACAGTAATGACATGTCAACACTCCATGGATGTTAGCTAACTTTGATTTTAAAGCGTTACCCACTGGTTTCTCCTGCTTGCTGGAGCACACTGCCAGTAGTCCTTTGGCTGCACAAGGTGGTGGATGATGACACCCATGTCCTGAGCCACCAGGAAACGCTGCCTTTTGTTTGACACGTCTCCCTACAGTGTTTCAGCAGAGCACGGGGTGCGATCCATCACTCCGGCCACAACACGCCCTGTCACACCAGTTAGTTGGAAGGAGTTGGAGAGCTAAGTCAGGGGTGATATCCTGAGGTGGGAAGTCAGACTTCGGTAGGTGTGGGGAGGAAAGGGGAGCAGGGCAGGGGTGGCACAAGATCCATATTGTGGTTTCACTGGATGGACACAGCCTGTCACAAGGAATTAGCATTAATTTGCACCAGCAGCACAGCTAGATTGAGACCAGCAAGCAATGATGACAAACAGCACTTGCAAGATCACATAATGAGGGGGCAAGGCTGCTTCACTGGAGCCGCTTCACTCAATTAGTGGACAAGGCTTTTAATGCTGCTATGCACAACCAAAGCAATTTTGATTACTTAGAGCTAAGTCTCCATTTAGAATGAGTCAGAAGCTGAAACGGCTTTTTTTTTTTTTTTCTCTTTCTTTCTTTTAATATAATTTATCTCCAGAGTATTCGAATGGTAATAAGCCATCTGAAAGCTGGACACATTAGCCTCTGTTTGTGGCCAAGTGATGTTGAAATATACTTTTTAAACTAAGTTCAAATAGTACCTATTCTAGCAAATGAAACTGATAAAAAGATAGCAAGCAATCGATACTACGGAAGAAGTAAGGGCCAAATTTTGCTCTTTTTCACTGTAATTTAACTGAACCTTTGAAAGGGGAGTTTGGTAGAACAGCCAGAATTTCATGACAGTACACTTAGAGCAGTAGTATTCTTTGCTTGCATCCCCTTGTGCTGCGTTTACAGTCACTAATGTGATTGATTCTGTTAGCCCAAGACCAAAACTGGATTACTTTCTGAGTAGGAGGTAAAACTTTGTGTTCATTTAGCATAGATTTTAGTTGATGTTTAGGAAGTGCAATTTAATCCCAAGAAACTCATGAAAACCTGAGCAAAGCATGTTAATATTAACAGTGTTTCTGGGTTATTTTTGCTACTTTCGGTCCAAACCTGAGTTTCCACTGTTGAAAGGGGAATTTTACCAATAACTGTGGGTTAAGGAAACTTTTGCTGGGCAAAAAAAAGTGCTGCCAACAGTTTAAAAGTAGATCTCATGAACAAGATGCTGCTGTCAAACCCTCCTTACCATTGTGCCTTAGGGATTCAAGTATTCACTGAGATCAGGACTTGAACTTAAATTAGGTATAATTTAGAGCAAGGATCTGTGTGTGCACCACACTCTCATATCTGCCCAGACCAGTGCTACATCAGGATCTCCTTATCAGTCTTTTCAGTCGAAGTTCTGGATAAGCACTTACATATTCCCTGGCACAAGGAGTGGACCCCAGATAGCTGTTTTCACATGGAATAGCCTGCTCACACACCTACAGAATTATTATTCTGTTTCTCCTTCCATGAACAGATATGCATGATTGTACATATAGATGGACTAAGAATGGCATGCAAGATGAAGAAAAATTTCATCCAAGACCTTTCTTCAATTTAGGAAGGAAGAGGATGAGAACATGGGTACCTTTGAGCAGCCCTTATCACTAGACTGTACAGTTAATGAGTCTTCTTGGAAATCCCAGGGAATCAAAATACTTTGTTTCATGGGTATTGAAATGAATCATTTTGACGTTCAGAATTTTATTTTCATCTTTATTTTGGCTGAAATTACTTATCAGATTTGACCCAAATTCCTGAAGAACTTCCGCTGCTTAGAAACCAAATTTTTGGATGCATAAATTGGTTTCTGTGGGAAAAATCTTTACCAAATATGCAACATTTCAGTACTTCATCAGGATTTCTTACAAGTGGGTGGAGGGGACTGGGGGCGTGTGGTGCAGTTGAGAGAAAGGGATTCCTTATCAAAGAATCAAGAGAGATTATTTATCACCCACACTTTTCCCTGTATCTGATCTAGTGCAAAGCTGTATTTTTCCACTGGCCTCTGAAGCACCCGGTAGTGCCCAGTTCCTTTGGTTTGGGCAGGACACTCAAACCAACAGACCAAATGTCTGATGCATTAAGGGCACAGAGTGGATACAGGCTTTGCCTAAAGCACAGAACCAGGAACATTTTAAACTGCTTCATTTCTCAGCTCCAGTACAGCTATGTATGTATAATTTATTTAAGATTTGACTCGGCAGGGTAGCTGCATGCAATCAGCATATTGTTTTTGTGAAGGTTCCCCCCTATTGCCCCTTAGACAGATTTTAACTGTCAGTATATTGGCCTTTTGAATTTTTGTTTTCATAATACCATAAGCTATTTGAAAATACATTATTATATACTAATCACTGCTTGTCCAATTTTTTTTTTTTTTTTAGTCTTACAGGCAACAGCAGAGAACAAGAAATGCAATTTAGTTGGAACTTCAAACCAATGTTTCGCTATCATCCAAACTGAAGGTCTTTTATGTCTCTCTCACTATTTGGTTTTAAAAGTGAAAGGAAACCAGTTGCTTAAATTTGTTCTTTCAAATTTCCACCCACTTCCCATTCTCGAAGGAGGGGCTTTATGATAATAGATAGGCTGATCTTGAGATCAATCACAGATAGAGATATATTTACTGTCCTCACATAGTCATAGTATTGCTTACATACATGAATTAAAGATTGCCTAAATCCTGCCTCTGAACATTTCTAAACTTTAAAAAGATAGATATCTATATTTGAATTTCATATCCATCTCATATCTCTATAGTGGGATGAACAAAACACCCAATTCAATCACACCTGAACTCTAAAAATATCTCTTTCAATATTTCCTATCATCATGTGGACTTGTATACATAACAAACTAGCCCTGAAAAGCTAATACAGAACAGCTCCACTCCACACTCATCCTTATTTCTTTTCAGGAGTGCCTTTGTACAGTTGAGCTTTGCCTTTGAAGTGGATTAAGGTACACTCCATATGGCATTTTTAGTGGTGAAGCAAAGTGCTACAACAGGAACCAGTGCAGAAAAATATTCAATGCACAGACAAGCTTGTCCATTAATGGCCTAATACAGGGCAAGCCTGAATAACATCCTCAGTTACAGTAAGATGCTGGGTGCTTGATGAAAACATTTTAGTGAGAAACGCAGTGGCTCACAGGTGCAAAAGGTCATATTTCTGTAGATGCTATGAATGGTTACTTTATAAATTTAAATCCAGAAATTGGCAAGATTCCATATTTTTAAACTTAAATCCTGTATTGGAATCCCTGTGCTGTACATGCAGTAGAAACAGCATCTTAGTCAGGACAAGCAGGAAAGGCATAATGGACTTCCACTTTTCATATAATGGCTCTCCAACCATTACTAGCAGCCCTGGTTCCCCCTTCTCCTTCATCCCTTCCTCCCTTCTTTTTGACCAAACAGTCCAGTCTGGACACAAGACAGCTCTTGTTAAAATCCATTTAGTTCTGTGAAAAGATAAAGAAAATAAAGTCTTCCGAACAAAATTTTAAAAAGGAAATCCTTTACAAAACCCTAGAGATTTAACTTTCAATAAAGCAAAACTATTTTAAACTTTCACACAATAGGAAAAGTTCGTCTGGGTGGAACAATTGGTAGTGGAGCAGAGAACAAGAAACTGAAAAAGTTAAGGTTTTCCTGGATGAAAATCGCAACTCAAACACACACTCAGGGGGACAGTTATACATATGTTTTTGAACAAAAACTCTAACCTGGCATGATTAATTTTGGCCTTAGTTTTGTCAAAATATTGAAGTCCATATGGCACAAAGCAAATAATTTTACATTTTTATTTTAAACCCCTGTGTTTTTCTTGTCTATTCCCTTCTCTTCCACCACACACACTGGCAGCCGCTACCAATACGCCAAATGCCAAATCAACCCTGCAAGCTGGCTGGCACAAGCGCTCTACAATACTGGCACACGCTTGCCTTTGCAGGGGGATTCTCTCTGAAACCCTGTGGCACATCCAAGCATCCCTGCTTAGCAGCTGAGGACCCTGTCTATCCCAGTCACATCAGCAACAGGGTGCCTTAACTGTGAACGTGCTGCCCATTTCATTATGCTTAAATCAAACAGCTCCACTTCGCCTCAGTGCATCCATTCCCCCTCCCACCCCAAAGAATCAGTAAGTGCTTTACAATGTCTTTGTATCCAGCAACGGAGAGGTATTGCTGCTGCAAAAACACAGGATGCAAATCACTGCAATGTGAGTAAGAACAAGAAAAAAAGACATCATTCAGGCAGGCTGAGCAAACTCCTGTACCTACAGTTGGCTCCACAGAACACTGGGTCTTAGGTGGAGGAAAAGGATGTCACTCCTTTACTTCTTGTCCATGAAACCTTCAGTGAGCTGGAGAAAAATCAGGAACACTGAAGGCTTTGCTGACCCTGTCAGGATTCAAACTAGTATTTGAGGCTCAAATAAGAAATCATTCTCTTTGATGGCCTCCCTGTTTGTATTCCCTATGTTTTTTCCTTATATTAAAGCATGTTTCTCCAATATATGGCATTGTATATAGATACAGATATATATATACACACACATATACATTTTAAAATATTTTAGTTAATATTTATTCAGAATATAAGAGAGTAGATTCCTTAAAAAAGCAGACAATTAATACTGTTTTTAGACAATGACCAAGACTAGGCACTGGACAATCTAGCACGCTGTACTGAACCAAAGGTGCACATACCTTCTACACCATTTTCTACACTTGTACACTAAGTTCATGGCCAGACATTAATCCCACCTCCCAGTGTGATCAGTGACCTCTGCAGCTACAAGAACTGTGTTCAGGATCTTCCAGACAGCCCTGATGACAAGATCAAAATAATACTCTTTTTTCACTCATAGCAGACAACAATGAATCCTTCATCTGTGAGAGCCTGTTTTGAGGGAGGTTTGAAGCATTTCTGACAAAGACCCATTTCTTGGGCGGCGTGGTGTTGCAGTGCACACGCTGGAGGAGACTCTGGGAAAACCCCGTGCAGCCACGGTTGCTCAGAGTCTTCACATCAGCCCAACATCCGCCACCTGAGAATAACATGCTGCTCTTCCCTTGAGATGTGTCGAGGAGCCAGAGGACTGGGTGAGGGTACCAGCAGCGGCCCATCACACTGAGGACACAGCCTGCCAAGTGTAGCACTAACCAGAGCTCCCAAAACACTGGACACTCCCTCTTAGGGTAACTGCACCTTTCTGCAGCCCTGCTGGGAGCTGACCAGGGAACAAGTAAGGAACCGGTCATGATTTGATTACTCGCTGCCACAGCATCATGGTCACTGTGACTCGCTGTCACAGCATCATGTGAATCGAGATCGCTCAATCGCAGCAAAGGTGAAAACTTTCCCCTGTAACGCCTCATGGAGATGGGGGAAACTTTGGTCTCTTGTAGCCACACAGCACAACCACAAAACACTGTCTGCGCCTTTCCACGTTACCAAGTTTCTGTTGGAGCAGCAACTCCACCTAACAAATGTAACTTTAACAACAGTAAAACGACCTAATAGCTTTGCATGCCAGGGGGCTAATGTGGTGGGCCATTTAACGCTGCACTAAATAGCCGTGGTTTGGTTCTCATTGCCAAGTGCTGAACTGAGAATTGCAACTGCAGGAGCAGTCCCTAATTCGTTAGTTAAAGGGGGTCATTGCTCATAGGGTGGGGAAGAGGAAACAAGGGGGGAGATATCAGACAACTCTAAACATTCAAAGTCGACAGAAGGTTGCACTCCTGAGAGAAGCAGTATTTAGTTGAAAGCCTGACAAAGCTCTGCAGCTGGGAGGCCTGTGGTGGTTTTACTCGACACTAAAAACTTGCCATAAGATACTTGTAACCTCTATAATAGGCTTGGTGGGAATGGGGAAGCTGGGAATGAAAGGAAGGTGAAAACATCTTGCTAATAACACTGCGGTTTCGTTTCAACTGGCCCTCAAAACCATACACCATGCAGGCTGCCAGCACAGCAAAGTAGCAGCAACACAAATAAACTGCTTTCCCATCTACTCTTCCTGAAAAAAACAAAACTCCCAAACAGATCTGATTGCAAAGGACATCACTTAAAAACTTAAAATGATACAACAAAACAAGCCCAAATTTACAGGGCACCTCTGCAAAGGGAGAGCTTTATTCCTGGATGTTAGAACTCTAAAACAACCGTTTTGTGTAATTCCTGCCATCACTCAGATTGGCCTTGAATTACCTCCTGATAGGCCTCCCATGTGCTTGCAGATGAGAGAGTGTAATGGGGATCTGTTAATTAACTAGAAGCAAAGTTGCACGGTGGGGATCAAACACTGGATGCGTCCTAAAACTCCCACAGAGAAGATGAAATGCAGCGCAAACTTTAAAGACTTCCCGTCATTAGCCAAGACCTTGGCTGCTCCTGGCCCAGACCCCTCCTGTTTCAGAGAACAATGAGGACAATGATGGCAGAAATGAAATAGTGCAGCAAGGAACAAAGGAATTAGCTATTTACCCACAGAGAGAGAAAGGAAAAGAGGGGCAGGGGGGAAGGGGGAAGGGAACTTGCTTTTTTCCTAGGGTTTCTGTCTACTTTTAATTAATTTACGGCTGCCAGGGACTTGCACACGGAGCACGCCCAGGAGCATTGTGTTAGAGCTCAGTGTTAATACATGTAACATCTACTGTTTACTCCCAGGCAGGAAGGAGAAGGAGCTGGGGCAGAGGGGCAGTGGGAAAGGAGGAGAGGAGATCGTCCCTCTAAAAAGCTGCTTGAAAGAGACAGGCAGAGATGAGCAAAAGGTTGTACTGATCTCTAACTTCTCTGAACCTGCTTCCATGCAGGCTATTATTCTTTAAAAGAGCTCCAGGTAGGGTGGATCACTGTGGGCAGGACTTGCACTGGGCACTGAAATGAAAAGGGAGGGCACTAGGACAGGGACATGCAGGTGAAGTGACAGCAAGTGCTGTGGAGCCAATAATGGGCCTCCTCCAGGGCCCTCAGATCAAGGGAGATCTTGGGGCACAGGCACACAGCCAACAGTGCTCTGAGGAGACACCCAGCCTCATTTCCCTGTGCTTCCAAAGGACTTGGAGCACCATAGGGCACCACACTAGTAGCCAGCTTATTCAGCAGTTCCACAGATAAATACTGGCCCCAACTTCAGTGAACTGAAAATCCAGCTATGGCTAAACTGTGCCTATCCCTCAGACACAAGGACATGGCACCACACTGGGACCTTACCATACAGGCACCCAGATGCAAGACTGGATACCCTAAAACATCCAAGCTGGCATTGCAAGCCTATGTTTGAGTGGCTCACTTGAGCACCAAACAAAAATTTCCTTCATCTTATTTTACGTTCAAAAAAAAAAAACAACCAAGCTTTGTCAGATGGCTGTTTTCATGAAGCCTGAATCCCAGGATGCAAAGCAGCACTGCATTTCCACTGAAAGAGAACAAGGAGAACAAGGCTCAGAGAAGTCACACTGGATGAGGACAGCCCTGCATTAAGACTCTACAGTTTCACTACAAAACCATCAGACCTCAGAGAGCAGGGTAATGGATGCATCATGAGAAGCTGAAGGAAGCAGCCTAATGCTTCTGGTAGGTTCTTTGTGAATGTTTTTCTTGGGCTTTTGTCTCTCTTGAAGAAGGAGCAGGAGAAGCAAAGGCTCCACTGAAAAATAAAAGTCTGCAGCTGATCAGATTTATTCTTGGCCTAAACAGTGGCCTTAGGCAGCAATGGTTTCAGTCTGTGTTCTGCACATGACTGCTTTTGATAAGGAATGAGATCAGGAACGTGAGCCCCAGGTGAGGATGAAGCATTTAGACTATTTTCTGGTTGCTTAGGAGAATGTCAGTCTTTTTAAGAGGTAAGAGCAAATGATACTATTACATACATTTTAAAAATAAGAGGCATAACCATTTGGTTTCCAGACAACCTGTTCAGAAGAATCAGTGCGTATTTCACAATTCAGCGAAAGAGACAAGACCTTCTGGGCTTACAGTTAACAAGACCAAAACAACAGCTAAAAAGCCCACTGCACATTAGGCATGTTTGGCCATGTAGGAGAAAAACACAGAAAACTTCCCTGGCATTTGGTCCAGGGAAGCTCCACTCACCATAGAATGAGGGCAGGGGACAATGAGGAGAAGTCCTTCAATAACATAACTAGTGTCTCAGCACTGTCCTACATTAGCTAACTCCACAGGTGGGAAATAAAACGTGAAGGGAAGGTTCGATTATGTCATATCTGATTCAATGCATGATAAAGCCAGCTATATTTTCAAAGGGGGAAGTGATGTCTATTTTTTCAAAAATCATCTAATTCCTGTGTCAGATAGTGAAGTTTTCACATAACCAGCATCATTCATGCATTGTTTACGTATCATGCAGCCCTAACTAAACTGAAGTACAATATCTTGGAGAACATCTCACTGCTCTTTCACTCTTCTCTCTTACAGCAGCTCTTGCTTCTTCCCCCAAAGACTGTTTCCCATTACGTGGAAGACATTGCCATCATGACTTCTGTGTGTGATTACATTTTCCTCTATCAATGAGATCCAGACAACCACCTGGATATAAAAAGAGAAAATAAAGGGGACTGACTTTATGGAATTTGTTCAGATCTCAAGCAGAACACACAAGATTGTCACTCCAAAGGGAAAACTGCTCTACATGGCACAAATGGATGAAATTAATCCTTACCAAAAGGCCTAAAGCAAAAAGTACCAAAGTCCAGGTTGCAAATTCTTTGCTTTTATGCACCTCTGACAGGAAAATGACTGTGTTAGAATAAGTGATTTTTAAAAATCTGTTTTATTAATTCATTTGGCTTCTAACATAGAGAGAATCATCCCATCACAAAATCTGCCAAAAGGTTCAGTTATTATTAGCCTCTAAGATGCAAGCTAATTGCTTTCTGTGTTTTTCACCAAAACCAGCTGAGATCCTGAGGTTCACAAAAAGGATACTGCACATGCTCAGAAATTTGCCTGTCCTGAAGATTTTAAATTACAAATTTGACATTATTCTTCCCCAGTGTAAAATCTGAGGCTTGCATCTTACAGAGACTTCTCCAGCCTGTAACTCTGCACGTCAATAATCTTGCTGAAGCTAGAGAGACTATTCAGATGCATAAACCAATGTGAACTTGCCAAGCCTTTGCAAAATTAGAGCCAGATTATCACAGTGAATACTATAGACCTTGCCACAACTGCCTAAAATGAAATTCATTTTTAAAGAAATATATTTGACAGAAATTTTATGGAGAAATAATTGGGTCTCTCTTTTTCTCTAAAAAAATTATCAAAACAGATATCCAAATGTTAGTACTCCACAATCTCTCTAGTTTTATTTATCTCCTCCTTCCTTGAAGTTAGTTAAGGATTAAGTTAATCCAGAAAATCCAAGTGGGTTGACCTCTACACTCCAGTAACTCTCTGTGGCCATTGCTATTTCTTGGGACAACAGCATTTTCATACAGTGCACTTTGAAACAGGCACTCTCTGCTCCAGTTTATTCTGGAAGCAGGAGGAGGGAGAACATACTTGATGCTTGTTCGAGGGCTGGGGTTCAGCAAGTTGATTCAGCTCAGGGCATGGTCAAATAGACACCAGAGCACGTTCAAGTGAGAGGCACAGCTCTAGTTGGCACTTAATTTTCTTTTACCTCAAGGAGGACAAATGTGAATGGTTTAATCATGATCAATCCGTTTTACTCCACTAGTTTGTCTCTTGTTGATAAAGAGTTGAAATCAGCTATACAAGTAGACGGTACTACAACACAGAAGAGAACAATGGTTCACATGGCTTTTCCAGAAAAAAACCCAGCACTCCTATTTTTAAGGGTATGATCCTCAGCCTACTGACATCCTCCAACAAGCTGAGGACTCTGCCTCATTCCTCAGCATATGGACCTGCACAGCCAGGCCTCACATTTGCTCAAGCAATATATTCTGCACACCTCTTATTTCTCTGGAAGTGGAAGCAATCCCGCCTTACAAAATCAGCAGTACAGAGATCTCTTCCCATCTCTAAAATGACAAATCACTGCAATGCAAGTCTTACCAGTGCTACTCCCTATTTCCAAGTTATTTATTCCAGCCACCAGTACAGTAGCTCACCAAAACCTTTTGCTGGCTGGTTTGGAAGACAGCCCCTCCTTCTGCTTTGTATCTTGAGCCAAAGCAATGCTGTAGAGGTACCAGCAACAGGACACTGTGCTTTATTTTTCCATGGCACAGGCAGTGATGGGCCTGAGCTTTCATCTGAGGTTTTCTAAAGAATCATGGAATGACTTCAGGTTCAAAGGCACCTCAAAGATCATCTCGTTCTAACCCTTTCACTAGACCAGGTTGCTCAGAGCCCCATCCAGCCCGGCCTTGAACACCTCCAGGGATGGGGCAGCCACAGCTTGATGTGACCCCTACCAACCTCGTATGTTTCAAAGGGCTGGATGGCAAACTTGCAAGGACTGTCCCTCTTGTAAATTTCATTAGCCATGAGCAAACATAATTTTCAAATGAGAAAGGTCCAGATTTCAGGCTGACATGCAATTTCATCTTCCTTTCTCTCCCCCAAAAATCTTTTTTCAAACAAGTGTATTGCCATGAAAAATTTTTGTTTTGACAAATACACAAATTTTTTTAAAACAAAAATATGTGGGTTTTGACTACTTGACAGTACTGCTTATAAAACATTGCCATACATTTGCTTCAGCTACATGTGGGCCTAGAACTAAATATAGACTTTAGTTTTCAGAGTATTCAGTGCCCACCACCTTACCCTCTCTTAAATGCGGAGGTGAACATACACTTTAGCATCGTGAGCCAGCTTATCCATGATGTATGTGTATTTCATGTATGGGGCATATATATATATAATAGAGCACTGCATACATCCAGTGACTTGTTCAGGAGCTTAATCTTCTCCTGAGTCTCATTTTTATAGGGCTGCTGAGAAAACAAACGAACAAAGAAAAAAAAGCTACAAAAACCAAACCAAAACTACCACTTACAAGCACGGGGAGAGACTATTAAAGGCACGGGTCTCTCATATAAGCGCAACATACGATTAGATAATATTGTCTGGATTAGCAGCTTTATAACCTAGCCAAGCCCCAGGGCTACAATTATCTGGTTGCATTAAACTGAAATCACCTGCAAAACCTTGCAGTGAATGAACCCTTGGAAGTGTCTAATCTGCTGGTTCGCACTTGAAAGCGAAAACAAAATTCACCAATGGTGATGAACAAACATCCCAGTGCGAGATTTCCCAACTAATGTTTCTAATTTTGCTTCAAAAGGAAGGTCTTTCCATTGCTTTTGGCTCTTGTTTGAAATACCTTCCAAATACAGCATTATAATAAGCAAAGAGTAAGAAGATAAAAGTCACAATAATAGCTACTACCAATTTTCACTTTTATAAACCTTTTCAATTCATTAATTTTGATGCAGAAAATTTGCAAGGTCTGTTCTAAGGAGGAACCAGATTAGACAACACTCCTATGACTCCTATTGGACCCAACTCTGTTAATAGTTTGGAGGCTCTCAAACTACATTGCAGTTTTAAAGAGAAACCTTCCAACAATAATTTCTTCCTTTGTACTTCCATCACCTTCTCCTAGTAATTGACCAGGTGCCACAGAAACAGGAACAAGCAATATCCATCTAGTACCCAAGGTTTTTGCTCCACAGAAATTCTACAGCCTTGCAGTCTATCAAACAACCAGCCTCCCCGAAAGGAATGGTCGTTTTGGACTCTGACCAGCTCTCACTTCAGGCACTCCCTTCTGTCTATCTACAGTTCCCTCTGGTTACAGAGATGGACACGAAGAGCTCACACCGCCAGCTGTTGTATATCAAGATTTACCAGGCGTTTTACTAAAGTAAAACTATGAGCTGATGGATGGAATTACAATCAGGTTATACAGATAAGAAGGAAACCATAGATAAGAAATTCAAACTTGTGTGGTCCTGAAAGTTCCCTAAAAGATTGATGCCACTCTGCCCTAGAAATGGCAATCACCTGGGGCTTGTAAGCAGAGTCCTGTATTTTAGGGAAGCACATAGACAGCGAGCTGCCTCTCAGCTTTCTGCATATCTATGAGCAAAAGACACTTCTTAAAAGAAAATTATGTAGAATCATCAATAAAGTCATGAGGATGGACAATTACACTCATGTTGTCAGGTGAGCGTAGTTACCTACACTCATAAGTGAGAGTAATAGTATGAGAAGATCTGCTAAAGCACCAGTAAAAAGTCAATAATTACAAAGGAAGTGACCTACTACTCAGGTACTACTGTGAGGGAATTAATGGTACTACTTTTACTGCTGTTCTCTGCAAATCTTCAATTTCTCTAGGCTGGAATATGCAAGTGGGAAGAAAACTTCTAACTAAATTAATTTCCATGCAAAGTTTAGGGACAGTCTAGAAGATGTTCTTTAAAAAATAACAATGAAGTTTGAAATAATTTAAACTGAACTAATTGATTTTGGATTTTCTCCATGTTGAAAGCTATTTTCTGATATAGTGTTGGGGAGAAATGTTTAATGTGGATATGACTGGTAAATGCTACTATACTTTTATAGCAGCACCATATTTTTTTTTATTAAAAATTAATTTCTTGCCTGAAAAGGATTAAAATAATTTCCCTTTAAAGAAGGTTTCACTAGATTGCTGTTCTATCTACACTGCACCATCCAGTTGTGTATTTATGTCATGACTTGCAAAAGCTTTTCAAGGCACTCCTAAATGTGCTTTGAACAGATGGGGAAAGGTAATGCATGGCATTTTGTCAGCACAGACACATGCTGATTCTGACGCAAAAAGTGACATCGTAGTGTATTGATTTCACATACATTTCCATATGCTTAAATAGTTTTAGCCTGTATGTTACTCAAGCATTCATTTTAAGATAACAACACTTTAAACTACATTTTTTCCATTTATCTTCTCGTTATCGGAATCCGTATTTCATTCCAAATATAGCTGCTTGGGTATGCAGGAGAAAAAAAAATACGAATCAGTCAACCTTCCCATCATCCAATGTATTGACAAAGCAAATAATTCCTAAACCACAGGAGGCATTAAGAATGCAGGCCATCATAGCTGCTTAGATGATTTTCTGGATGCTTCAACCCATCTCACATTGTCAGTCAGGTGCGCTGAGACCTCCTTTCCTCAGGTCCACATATGCACAGACTCCAACTCTTCTCCTCAAAAGTACTCACCTCTTTCCTTGCACTGGCCATTTGCTACCTCAGCAAGGCAGAGAAAACAAATCTGTCACTTGTTCTCTCCTGAAAAGTTCAATGCCTGCCTACAGAAGGGGATGTCTCACACACATAGCAGGCGCCCCAGGGAAGAGCCACACTCCCGCTGCTGTAACAAGTTCCGTCAGACCTATTTGTATGCAAACTCCCAACTTTACCAAAAGCAATAGTGTTGTCCTCTGCCAGCCACTTATTTGATTTTATTTCTCTTCCACAGTTCAGTACTACTCTCTTTTGCTCCCTCTCTATTTCTGACCTGAACTTTAGGAGGGAAATAACACATCTCATCTAGACTAGAAAGGAACAGTTCAGTTTAGGTCAAGCTTAGCTAGCAAAGCCTTCAGCTCATTCTGTGGCTCAAATGCAGCCTGAGCTTTTACTTCAGCTGGATACAGTTGTATCAACAGCATTATCCTCTGTTTAAAAGAGAAAGAGAGATGCAGGCAGATGGATTTAAGTAGTTCTAGCTAAGCTCACCTTAACCATGACTTCCCAGCCACCATCCCAAGGACAAAGGCAGCAGAGACCTGAAAACCAGTGAGTTCACAGTCTAACAAAAAACTCAACAGGCTAGGTAAACTGGTTTAATTTTATCACTCAATAAAGTTGCTACTGGATACACAATTTAGCATTTCAGAGGCTTGTAACTTGGGAGCTGAGCTTTCCATTGAGACAGTGAGAATATTTTTAATAAAAGCAAAACAACTTTTTTTTTTCTCTCAGCTTAGGGACAGCTGAGCCATTTTGGCTGAATTTTTTTCTTTTTTTTTTTTAAATGTCTGAGGCAAACACCCAAAATGGAAAATATCAGCCAAAGCTGAAATCATTTGGCAAAGATATGAACAGCTGAACTGAGACTTTTAGGATGGAAAGCATCAAGCAATCTTTGACACAGACATAACTTCCCATACCTCCTACTGCCTATTTCCCCACATTCCTGGGGTGGTCAGGAGAAGTGGTCTCCCCACCAGCATCAGTTCCAAAGGTACATAAATGCTATGGAGAACACACCAGCATCCGCCTGCTAAAGAGCAGTGCCATGGAGCAGGACCCGCTCTGGGACTTGTGAATCTTGCTTTGAACTACCTGACTTTCAGCGCTGTTGAAAAGGGGTTGCTGAGCTAAACAGACCCCAGACAAATCAGCACAGCAAAGCCCTCAGCACAAACTATCCAGCAACAGCAGCCAAGCACAAACCCTGGACCACAATTCAGGCTCCTGAGTCCCATGTTTATTTGCAGCTCTTTTATACCTATTACAGGTTTTGTGTAAAAAATATGCTCCATTTTTACCTTGAGCAACCACAGCTTACAGTCACTGGAGGAAAAAATTTGCTTCACTAGAAGCACAAGGAAGTACAAAGCTAAAGAGGTTAACAAGTAAATAGTTCATCCTTTTTTTTTTTTTTTCTCTTTTTAACTCAGTGGCATGAATGCTCAAGACTCTTATAAATACCAAGTAAGATTTCACAAGCTGGCACGCTTGAGTTTTTAACAGAGGAACGTTTTGAGGTGCAAGGCAAATACTCTGTGTTAAGGTAAAAGGAAATAAAAAAGTTGACCATAACCTGAGGCCTTGGCTCCTGCCAAGTGCCTGTTGTTATGAAAGCAAGGTGCTCCACACGATCTAATCATAGCACTAAACCTTGTTACAAGCCCTTTTACAGCTCCAATATCTGGGTTACATGGAAACACGCTGGAGAGCCTCCTTGTACTATGAAATAAATGTCATTCTGACTGGCATCCTCTCTTCCAGCGAGTAATTTCCCTCTGCTGATAAATCGATACAGCAAAAACAAATGAGAGTGCACAATGGGCACATTGAGGATTACATTTTTATTCATTTCAGAGCCCCTGCAGCAGAGTTTTTTTTAAACACAATAGCAGAAAATGATGCACTCGAGCTGGGGGTAAGGGGGGAGGAAAGTGTACCTTGCAGAGGAAGAGAGAAGGAAAAGAGCAAGAAAGGAAGAGAGAGTAAAAAGGGGAGGAAGAAAAATAACCTCAGAATTTAGAATACAAGTCTACATTTCCAAGCCTCAAGTTTGGGGTGGGTGTGTGTTCAGCGAGTATTTAGTTTGGTTTATTTCTAAGTTCTTGTTCTTTGTTACAGCAACAATATTTTACCTTTTTTCCCCCTTTCCTTCCTTTTTAGATTTTAATTTTAACTCTTCCATTCTTTGCTCCAAGGAGCTCTTCTTACCCCTTCCATCTCAACTGCTGTACTAATACATACAGGACACCACCAGTACTGCCCACATCTATAGTAACTCATACCAAAATGGTTATGTCAGAAGGCATACATTTGGTATAGTTGAGATGTAACTGTAGGAAAATGGACCAAACCAGAGAGACTTCGGGGTTTCGGCTCAAGGAACTGATCCACCATCCAGTGAGGTCAGGAGAGATATTTTCAGTGACCTGCAGCAGGTTCTGACCCAGCCTGGTCACATTCAATTATACACATTTTGGCCCCAAGTCTTTCGTAGTTATGAAGCAGAATTGAAAAGAGCTAAACTTCTTTTCTCCGTAGGGCATTGAAGCAAAGAAGGTGCAACCATGGATTTACTGAGGTGCAAACCCAAAGGCAGGAGCCTAAGGTGTTGAGTAACTGGTTGGCCAGCACAGACGTAAAGAGAAACTCAAGGGCACAGCAGGACACCAGCAGTACTGGTCAAACTCCCAGGTTTTTGGCATTCACCCACTGCTGTTGAGAGGCCAGACCCCAATAGCTCCACAGACTGGAGACCACTGCATGTCTACAGAAGACCTGGAATCAATACAGCCGAGGGGGAGCTCAGGGAAAGACATCACACATTTTTACAGCATAACCCCGACTTGAACATGCCATGGGCAGGAAGTCCAGGGATTCCAGGAAATCATGGTCCTACAGTCCTTGTTCCTAAGAGGGACTCCAGCAAATGCAAGCAGGGCTTCCATTTCATCCCTTTATGTCCACTAGGAACTGGACCAAAGTGGCAAAACATTGTACGTTTACAGCCATGTGACTGCTGGTTTGTGGCCACTTTCAGTAGTGTCACAGCCCTGGTTTGAACCAACAACCTCAAGGTGAGAGGCTGTTGAATCTCATTACTAGTTCCCCATGCCTCATTAAATTTGCATTTATTTGGTTCTCCCTGTTAGTGGTTCCTACAATGACCAAGTAGAAATGACACAGAAATGCGCTTTTTTTCCCCTTCCTTTTCTACCCCCTCCCTTTTTTTTTTTTTTTTTAAGCCGAAAGGCCGTAACACAACAGCAACATAATGAAAAGTGAAATCCTTTTACAACCCTGGGAAGGCCAAGATGTGTGCCCAATAAATGTAAGCAGACATGATATTCTTTATAATCACAGCAAGATGAAGATGTGAACTGAATAAATGCTTTAAAAACATCATAGATTTTATTAGATGCAAAAGATTGAAGCGTTAGGCACCTTTTAGCTCAACTTTCATTTAATTTACTGCTTGCTGTACTGTAGTCTAAAGGGAGTGAAAAAATCCTCTCTCTAATTTTTTTTTCCTTTTCATGAGCTGACCAAGGAGATGAAATCTGGGTACTTTAATTACCATTCAGAGCCAAAGGCCTGGCCTTTGATATGGAAATCCCACTTCAACTCCAGCTTGCTGCTGCCTTTCCCTGTCCCCTTCTCCTTCCAATCTCACAACATGAATTTTAAGTAGTCTTGTCAACACCTGACCGTGAAAGCTAACAGAAGCCTGTACTGCTAAGTTGGTGCTGTTGATAATTTTTGTATTTTTTTTTTTTTAATTTTAATTTTCCTTAGGAGGGAGAGAGTGGGATGGGGAAAGGCAGGTTAGAAATTGGACAAATCTAAGGAACTAGATCTTCTCCTTCCTTGTCCATGGCCTGGCCTGGCTCATGCAGCAGCTCACATGAAAGGGTAAAAGAAAGGAGGAGTAGGCGGGGCAGGGGGGGAACGGATGAAAGCTGTCATGTACAGTTACCCTGTTATTGTCATCTGCCTGCTGCATGACTCCCAGCTTTGCTATAATTATTAATTGCACTTGTCAACTGTCATTAATTCCTCTTTAGCATCCCTGTCTTGGAGTAATTAGACAGAACAGCCTCACTGCACTCATTGTTTTGAGAGGCCCCTGAAAGAGCCCAAGGGGCCTGTGAAGAGACAACCATCATTAATACAATAGAGCACCTCAGCATTAACCCTTTCCAAGGTGTAGAAATCAGAAGCTGACAGCTCTCCTATCTTACGAGTTCCAGTCCTGTTTCCCTTTTCCTTATGAGGGTTCCCATCCAATGAGTCAAGAGCAGCTGGAGGCTTCAGGTGCTTCAGCCTGGGGCACCCCACTTGAGGGGCTGCTAGGAGGCCTAATTTTCTGAGGGCGGGGGCTCAGCACTCCCCAGCTCTATTGAAACATGATCTTCTGCCCGACTTTTAGATGAAGGCACAAAACACCAGACTTATAAAGTTACCATTGTCATCTTTACCTCTTTCACCAGAGTTTAGGGAGGTTGACCAAAAAGCAGTTGTGGGATGTCAGTGTCCTTTGATGCTCGTTTTCCCCCTTGCCTGAAGAAAGGGATCCAGAGCATTTGTTCTGACCATCACTGCTGAGATCTCCAAGCCCAGCTTCGCTACCTCTGTCCCCACAAGTGAGAACTTGAGAACTCCCCGCCCCGCCCTCCTTCCCCCCGGTAATCTTCCCATGCCCACATATGCACTCCCAAAAGTCTGAATTCCCCAACCCAGACATCTCTATGCTGTTACAAAGGTATAAGTAATGACCACAATCTTCCTTACACTTGCCATTGATTCGGTGGCCACAGATACATGGCAGAGAGTGGACTCTACTCTCCCACGGCTGCAGTGCTACAAAGGATAGAACCTCAGGTATGTGGGAAAGGTACAGTAGGAAGGCCCAATTAGGAAGCTTACAAGGACAAAAGCAAACAAATGGGTTGATACTGTGTTTGTATCACCAGTCTTGGGAACGAAGCTGCACTTTCCATTGGTAATATCAAGTTGCTTCTGGGCGGGACATAAAAGGGAGGGGAGGAAAAGAAGTGTTCCTTCATTTAACTTTAATTTACTCTGGTGCCTGACTATATAAATGGTGATTGAAAAAAACCCAAACAAACAAGGAGGAACTAGAGCAACCTGTTGCTGCAACGAGCAAAATATCTCTGCAGTTAAACTCAGAGTTTTCTGCTTAGGTTTACCAAACTCTTTCTCTGCAGCTAATCCACTCTCTCTCCTCATCTTTTTAATTGTAATGCTGGAATTCAAGTTTTTGTAGAAAAAGAGAAGCCAGTAAGGCAGTAGCCAGACTTAATTTTACTGTTGCTTGGGAACACTCCAAGGAGCTCCTGGGCCACTGGACAGACCTCTCTGGGGCTAGGGAAGACCGTACTGCACAACTACTCCCTCAGTCCCACAGCTGGGAGTAGAGGGAGCACAGATATTTTTTTCCTCTAAAAATTCCAGGAGAGACTCTTATTCACCGTAGGCAAGCAATTCTGCCAAACCTGGTCACACCAAATAAGATCTTCAGCAACAGTATTCCTTGAATGATGTATTTTAAGTAAGACTACGTATTCCTGGTTTAAAATCAGAACCTAGACTACGGAAAATGAAAAGGAACTTTCTTCAGTCTGTTAACTTAAGGGCAACAAGAGACCTTTGTGAAAAGGGGTTTTTTTCCCCATTAAATTTTGACTATCTTTTCAATGCTTACCCAACTGAGATCAAAGCCACAAATTAATGAAGCAAATATACTCTAAACCAGTGTTTCAAAGTCATAAAATGTTAAAGAACCTTATTCAGAGCTTTACCTTCTTTGGATCTGGCTTAGTAGCTTGTGACTTACTGAAATAACAGAGAGCTTTGTATAAAGCCATGTGGAATGTATTTATAGTACATATAGAACCAGAAAAGTATTTCATAAGCATAAGCATCAGATTTTTTGGCACTGTGCACCCTGCATCAGAAACAAGAATGTGGCCACGGATCTAATCAGCGAACACTTATTCACTTTTCTCTATTGTGGCTGCAGTCAACCACTGTAAAAATTAGAGTGATCTTTTCAAAACAGGGCCCAGTTCAGCTGCATGCTAAGTACCATCACTGATTATATTCCTCCTGCATTTTTTAAAGATGGATTTCAGTGTCCCACAAAACTGGCTCTGTCTTGTATAACAACAAGATTTGACAGCCAAATTTTATTGTTACCTTATTAGTAAGAAGCTCTGCTAAATCACCTTTAAATTGCACACAAGGCCAAATTTCTCTAAAGGTCAAAATGAATACAGCACATGCATATTATTACAGATTTCTGAATGGCCAGCGATACTAATTCCTCAAGTAAATAAACCAATTCTATTTTCCTTTGCTAATGCCAGATGTTTACTTCACCTTCTTACATGAGTATGCTCTTGGGACAGATGTAAACCAATCCTGATTGCTGGCAAGGAGGGCATCCTAGGATAAAGCTGGCTGAACTCAGTGATGATTTCAGGTTTTCAGTGTGATCTGCTGAGACATTTCTGTGATTCAGCCAGAAGCTCTGGCATTAGCTCCGGTTAATTCAAGAAGGTGAAAAACAATAGGTGGTTAACAGCCATTTCAGTATGAATTCACGTGCTTTCTGTGGTGAACTTCTGTCACCAGTGCATTTTGATGCACTGTTGGGAAGTTTTGCCAATTTAAAAGTACAACTCAGCAAACAGCTCTTTATCAAATGGATTCAGCTGCAAATCCATGCATTCCTCTAATGCATAATGCCTGACCCCTGTACATTGGACATTCCCAAACCATCCCGAGCCCCTGTTTTCTCCTCCCTCCCCTTTACAGGCCACACTAGCTGAAAAAGCAATTAACAAGAGCACAGAACATCCAACATGTGCACAACCCTAAAAACACACCAATATCATTACAGATAATAAATTCTGTTCCACAGTCTCTCCAATGAAGAGTGTTCAAGTGATGATTAACCAACAAGCCAAGTGTTCAGCTGCAATCTCAGCCCATTTTGAATAGCTTTTGCTCAAGGCACACTAAAGCAGAAGATTAAAAAGCCCCTCCCAAACGGATTAAAAACTCTTTTAAATGACCATCTTCCAGGTCATTATGGCAATAAGTAATATCTATATATACACATATATATTACATATAAGAAGAAAGAAAAAAAACCCTCAGACAATCCTTCTCTAGAGGATTACTTCAACACTTTTGACTTCAGAGAGATTGGAACTGATTCTCCTAGGCAAGCAGCTTTAACCTAAATCAGAACTCACCTCTCCGCCAATCAGAAAGACGCTTTTTCAGAAACTTATACTTCCTAATACTTATATGGGCCTTAATCCTCTTGGAAACAGTTTTAGGTCATTATTCCAGGAGTTATTAGGTTGGAAAACAGCTTCTAGGCAAATGATGCTATTCACAAACCTTTTACACCAGAAATAATGGTTGGATTATTTCTGCCTCAAAAGTAGTCTTGAGGTCTGATTTCTGATTTTCTTTATATCTGATGCTCCTGAGGACAAAAAACCAAAACAAAACATAAAAACAACAACAAAAACAAAGAAACCTCAACAAAACAAAAAACCCCACAACTACTTGCTGTTAAATAATAAAAATAATAATAATAATAATGGAAATTTTAAATATGTAGAAGTAATTTTATAAGGATTATAATAGCAGCAATGAGAGAAAGTTTGGATTTTAAGTAGAAGCAAAAAATAAAGGTTTTTATTCTGGCTTCCAATGCTCTTGTAATGTTTCCAAAGCCACCCGAAAGATATGGTGTTTCCCCAAAATGCCAGTGTCAAAGGGCTTTCACAGTTCTTTATTTTTTTTCCTCATGTCTTCTAAACTATTATTCTTTTTTTCACATCCACTGGTGTCTCCCAGCATGATAGAAAAATAATAAAGTATATTGAATTCTGCTCCTTGGACAGCACTTGAGGGAAGGGTGAGCAAACATCCATTGGTCTGGGACCATCCCTGTTTCCAGGACTTTAGAGAGCACTTGCAATTTCCACCCAGCCTTATGCTTTGCTTTCAGCTGCCAGTGCTCTGCAGAGTAGCTGACCACAGACTCACCAGGCAGCTGAGCTCACAGAACTGGCATCAGGTACACAAAATACTCCTGTATTTGAAAACACAGGATTATCAATTCCATTCCGTATTTTTTCTACCCTTGAGCACAGTAAGCAGATGGGAAATGAGGAGTTTAGTACCTCTCATCCCAGATAGTTTCCTCCTTGTCTTTAAAAAAAGTAAGTTATCATTATGTTTCATATGAATTTTCAGTAAGAAGAAAATCCAGCCCCAATGCTGTTTTATTTCCAAAAGGCTCTCCTGAGCAGTTGGCTACTTCTCCATTTTATAGTGAAAGTCAAAAAAACACCAAAAAACTAGCACCCCCCAAATACACACTGACAACAAGTCCAAAGCATATCAATTCATCTGTGCTATACTGCAAACTTGGCTTTCTTCAAGCAGATCAAATACTGTAATTTCAATGGCAATTTTTGCCCAAGTAAGAACTTCAGGATTTACCCCATAACTTTTACATATAGCTGTATATGCAGGTAAAGTACCCATAATCTTCCATTTCTCAAAGAAAATAATTGAACTATTAATTTAAAACCCTGCCTGTTGTAAACTGGTTATTAGTAAATTTTCACCCATTAATGCTTACTGCAAAGATGAATTTCTATTCTTTGCAGAAAAAGGGGATCATAGTGGAAGATAAGATTTCAACAGCACAAAAAGAGCAGCAGCATCTCTGACTAAATTCTTCACCAAAGAATTCTTCACTGATATCACTTGGCCAAAGGATTCCCTGGCGTCACTTTCTGAAGTGTATTAAAAATGTATTAATTTGCCTATATAACAACTTTATCATCATTGCTCAGGAAAAATCCCAAAACCTACAAGAAAGGCCTTCTGAGGTTAACAAAAGCTAAAGAGACATAAGATAATTTAAAAAAAAAGAAAAGAAAAAGAATTGTTGCATTTGTTCTCCTTAGTTATATTAGGAATAAAAAACAAAACTAATGTAATAATGTATCCCAGCAGTTCAAATCTTCTAATTTATGTGGAATGGATTATTACTTAGACAATCTGACCCTGGGCAAAACTTCCTCAGTTGAGAAGATTTACAATCTAATTATGCAGGAGGTTCTGCTGAGACAGTTTGGGTGCAATGGTCTTCTATTACATTAGCTTAGCTAAAATTGCTGCTTCTTCACTTGCTTGCTCTTCCAAGTACTCACATGAAAACAGAAAATCCTTCCTTCGTGTCCTTTATTTCCCTTCAGTCTCTCTCACCATTACTGTGTGCACAGGCACTTGTTCTCAACTGCAAATAGCAGCGATGGGCGGAGGTTGTTAAGACCCAACTACAAGTTGCCTTTCAGGCTTTTGCTTTGGCCCCTGTTTAGTGAAGTGACTTTAAACAGGACCATCAAAGTGCTTTTCATAATTTTTACAATGATACTTGCTGGGTTGTTTCTCCCCTCCCCTATTGCAAATGCCCCTGAAAAAAAGCCTGGAGCTGAAATCTGTGCCTGTATACTTGCTTCTTCATCCTGCATGCACAAAACTAGTTTATTTTTGTAGGGTGGCTCAGAGATGTTTTGCTGCTGTCTCAGACACCTGAATATTTTTAGCAATCTATATCATTAGATTAAAAAAAAAAAGTTCCTCAACACATACAAAAATAGTGAGAGCTTTGTAAGTCTGCAGAGGAAATGATGGGAAATTTGGGTCTAACATAATTCAAAGTATCTTTTTTCCTGTAGATATATTACAGTGTATCAATACAGCTGAATATACAGATATGTCCTGTACTAACATAGATGGAGAAATCAGTGCCTTTTTTTCTTTATAGTAAGTGTTTTGATTTCAAAAGGTCAACGGATCATATCACAGCCTTTGATCTTGATAATTACCATGTGTAGTAATGCACATTTTTATCTACAGGTGGCAGACCTTTTAAAATCAGCTTCAAATTCATTAGACAATTTTGTTGATAGCACCACCCACATTAAAAAGTAAGAATCTGCAGCATAAAGTTCCAATTAATGCTGTTCAACTTAGAGGGCAGATCTGTCAACAAAGTGGCTCAATTCTCAAAGGCTAGTGACCTTTCTCAGAATTAAGGCCTTAAGAAATAAAAATAATTTTAAGAAAAATTAGTTGCTCAGTATATAGGAAGCTTTTATTATTTAAAAATCATTCAGCAACTCAGCAAAAATTCCTTTTTTTTTTTTTCTCTGTAAAATAGAAGTTTCACTTCCTTGATTATTAAGCACTGCCTGGCAAATTAGTGATTTCTTCTTTGATAAGCTTATTTAGAAGAGGAAAAGATGAGAATGTCACAACTGACTTCTGGCATTTAGAAAGATATAAGTGAATCGTACAACTTCTCCATATCTGAATCAATCATGTTAAAATACCATGACTTAGACTGTCATCTCAGATGCGTGTCTAAGGCCTCACCACGAAGCAGAAAAGCATTGATTTACACCATAATATTATCAATCATTCACATAATCCTGCATTCAAATTTAATTAGAAATTATTTTTCTGAAAAAGAACAGTGGAATAACCCTCTGCATGTGGACAAAATCATACTGAAATCAAGAAGGCTGTCTCTGGGTTTTATCTTAGTCAGCCCTAAAATCTCAGTTGCACAGCTCTGGCTCTTGATCACCTTCCACACCTTCTCCTCATTTCCACCCAGGAAAACTGGATGTAAGTGTTACCTGTCACCATGGCTGCATTTCTAACCCTGATGTTTTAGCAATTGCCACTCATGATACAAGAAATGTGAGAGCAACCTGGTCAAACATAGGTGACACCTAACCCCATGACAAACTCATCAGACTCAAGAGCGCCCACCTCAACTCTAGTTCCTGAAGTCCACAATAACAAGGATAAAAAAAAGGCTACCAAAAGGAAGTGCTTGTCTTTGAAACCTTAATTCTGCAAACATTCACTATTCATGGAAGTCAGATTAAGCACAAAAACTACCACAGGATTGTTGCCTTTTCAGCCCCTAAAATTAAGGGCCAAACAAGGTTAGGTGATAAAATGCGGTTACTGTTTTTAATGAAGGGTCCCTCCAGATGCCCAAACCGCCGAAATATATGATGAAAATGCATCGAAAATGCACACGTGACATAGGGCAAGTATAGTTTTATAACTTTAGCAAATTAGCATAATTGACAAGAATCTTCAATTAGACAGGTCATGAAGTAATTCCCTCTCTTGGTCCAATCCCTTCTGAAGCCCCCCTCCTTGCTAGTTGTTGATGTCTATTACATGAGAAAGTGGCTTGGGAAGGTGTCTTGTCCTTGATTCCCCTTAGAAGCAAGATTAGAACAGGCTGTCAGGAATTTGTTTGTCTAATAGGAAAAGTACTGAAGTTAGGAAACTATATAACCATATAAAAACAGTCTGCCGAGCTACAAATATATATGAAGAATATATAAAAGCAAAACCCATTTTGGCATCAGGATCAAGAAAGACACAGTAACTGGTGGGATTATCTGCATCTGAGTCTCCTGCCGGGCCGGCAACATTTAACCAGATTGTTCCCCATCTAGTCTCCCTATTACAAGAAACATCGTATTTGTAAAAATTTAGCACTTGGGATATAGATATTTACACAGCAACACTACTATAATATTGCACATATAGCCACAAAACCAAAAAAAAAGCCTCAAAACCTAAACAAACCCCAAAACAAACAAAACAACAATCCAAACCCAAAAACTTTCAATAGTTATCTTATTGAATGTTTTGAATAGCTTGAAATACAACTGCAAGGCAGTTTGAGTAAGTAACAGAAAGTATAGACAAAATATTTACACTGAGAATACACACACTGGAGAATGCTTATTTACTTGCTGACATGCCCACTCTTCCCCCTCCTCCCCAGTCCAAGAGTGGGTGAGAAAAACTGAGTACACGAATGTCTTTTGTGGTAACCTGGTAATCTTCTCCTTTTTCTCCACAAGCTCTTCCTTCATACCACACTCTTCCTTATTGCCAGGCCCCCAGAGTAATTGCAGTATGTCTTTATATGGCTTTGTTTTCCTACCCGATGCAGAGGAGTTGGGGTTATTTTCAATCTTCGAAAGCTTGTAAACAGGATCAAACAGGAACCCGGTCATCAGCAAGAGAAAGGCTAGAAAAATAAAAGCAAATGCATATCAACAATTTTATTTTAAAAAGAAAATACACCCAAAACATGAAACAAAAGCCTGGGCTCTGCTAGACATCCCCCTCCCCATTCCTTTTTATTTAGCTCATGAACTCTTTTTTGCAGAACAGAGGCTGGTGTAAATTAATGTGTGACCCAATATATATCACGTGGAAAAGCTGCCATAGAAATATGTAATAGCAAAAAAAAAGAAAACGTAGACATTATTAGAACTAAAGAAGCACCTCTTATAATGATAAATCAATACAAAAATTGAACTAGGGGAAAGATATGACTACATATTCCTGTTTCTCTAGATTGTTTAAACAGCTCACCTACACTCAGTGCTTTTGTATCCCCAACCAAACATGCTTGCACAATTAGCAGTGCAAGTACAGCGCTGGGAGCAAGAAGTCCTCTGCATTTGCTTTTGCTTCCAGCTGACACTCTGTGAGTAGGAGGGTTACTCACACATTTACTCCATGACTTAGACACTGTCCTGAGGTTCTTGAGTTGCACCTGATCTTCCTGCATGGGTGGCATCTCCCCCAAGAACAACACAGCCCAGAACTTCAGTGACTCACATTCATCAGTGAAGTCAGTGTGACTTCCCAAACCCCACCTGGACCTCCACAGTTCAGGAGCATGAGGCACCTCAGATCTCTCTGGGCACCTACTGCAGTTGTGGCTGCTGCTGTGTAACCCCAAGCCTTCAGCAGAGAGGGGAGAAATGCATTGTGGCACAAGGTGTGCAAGTGTAGGATGGGTAACATAGGAGTAAGCATAAGCAAGTCTGAGCCCATACTTGTGACATGACTCCCTGTATTCACACAGGCCAAAGTTCATCTCAGATATGAAGT